>NC_064614.1:1164595023-1165220023 GCF_023898315.1 Schistocerca nitens
CAAAATACACTAAAGAGCCAAAGAAACTGGTACATCTTTCTAATATCGTGTAGTGCCCCGCAAGCACGCAGAATTGCCGCAACACGACGTGTCATGGATTCGTCTAACGCCTGAGGTAGTGTTGGAGGGAATTCACAACATGAATCCTGCAGGGCCGTCCATAATTCCGTAAGAGTACGAGGAGGTGGAGATCTCTTCTCAACATCACGTTGCAAGCCATCCCAGACAAGCTCAGTAATGTTCGTGTCTTGGGAGCTTGGTGGGCCGCGGAAGTGTTTATACTCGGAAGAGTGTTACTGGGGCCATTCTGTAGCAATTCTGGACGTGTGGGGTGTCGCATTGTCCTGCTGGAATTGCCCAAGTTGGTCGGAATGCACAATGGACATGAATGGCTGCAGGTGATCAGACAGGATGCTTACGTACATGTCACCTGTGAGAGAAGTATCTAAACGTATGAGGGTTCCCGTATCACTCCAACTCCACACGCTCAACACCATTACAGAGACTCGACAAGCAGGGTCCATTGATTCATGAGCTTGCCTCCACATCCGTACACGTCTATCCGCTCGATACAATTTGAAACGAGCCTCGACCCACCAGGAAACATATTTCCAGTCATCAACAGTCCAATGTCTGTGTTGACGGCCCCAGGCGAGGCGTAAAGCCTTGTGTCGCGCAGTCATCAAGGGTGCAGGAGAGGGCCTTCGCTCCGAAAGCCCATATCGATGATGTTTCGTTGAACCGTTCGCACACTGACATTTTTTGATGGGCCAGCACTGAAATCTGCAGCAGTATGCGGAAGGGTTGCACTTCCGTCACTTCAAGCGATTCTCTTGAGCCGACGTTGGTCCCGTTCTTGCAGGATCTTTTCCGGACGCAGCGATTTCGGAGATTTGATGTTTTATCGGATTCCTGATATTCACTGCACATTTGTGAAATGGTCGTATTGGAAAATCCCTACTTCTGCGCTGCCTCAGACATGCTGTGCCGCATAGCTTGTGCGCCGTCTTTAACCCCTTGTTCAAATTCACTTAAATCTTGATAACCTGCCATTATAGTAGCAGTAACCGATCTAACAGCTGCACCAGACACTAGTTGTCTAACATAGACCTCGGCGATCGCAGTGAGGTAATCTGCCTGTTTGCATATCCCTGTATTTGAATACGCATGCCTATACCAGTCTCTTTGGTGCTTCACTGAAATACCATCTGCATTAAGGGGGCAATAATTTTTTTTTACTTTTTAGAGTTTTATGTGTCGTTTCTTTAAATGTTTAAGTTTGGCAACATAGCGTCAGCCGAGATAATTCGGGCGGATATTGAAGTTACATCGCTCGTTATGGCATTAGAACTGACACAATAGTTAAACAGAAGAAAAAGAAAACCCGAATGTTGGATCTGTAAGTAGATTTTCCGTGTGAATAAAATGACAACAAACATATTTTCAAATGAAGCAGCACTCGCAACTTCTGTCTGTTGCGGCAAACCACCCAGCAGTTAGCTTGCTAATACCAACTGCAGTCGCAGCCACTCTTCTAGAAGTGTAGAACGTTATTGTGTTCTTTAATGTGAATCTACCCGGATAGCCGTGCGTGTTAAAACGTCGCTTTCTGGCACGGGGAGACGTGTCGACGCCGGATCGTAACCACTCGGCGAATTGACAGTGGGCGATGTGCCGGCTAGCCTGGATGTGACACTTAGGTGGCTTGCCACATTCGACTAGGTGAATACCGGGATGGTACCCAAACCCACTTCACTGATGCGTCTGGCTCTGTCACATGAATAGCCATTCACGTAGACAGTTGGGGTACACAAATTCCGTCCCGGAGGGGTTACGGGGAGGTGACAGCAATGGCATCCGGCCACCCTTTAAACTAATCATGCAAAACTCATTCATAAACGTGCCGGCCCTGCCTTATGCGCGACAAAGGCGCTATAAAAAAATTACGTTCCTTAATGTGGGCATCTTGGACGCTTAGTTTTTACATTCGCAACTGTCACGTCACAGTGGACGCATACGTTCGACAGTCACTACAGTCTTTGGTATATCGAAATGATACCTTTACGGAAATCTCGTTCGTTTTCCGTATTCATTCGTTTATTAATGTTTACACAAACGAACACACACAAACGAACACACACAAACGAACACACACAAACGAACACACACACAAACGAACACACACACAAACGAACACACACACACAAACGAACACACACACACAAACGAACACACACACACAAACGAACACACACACACAAACGAACACACACACACACACAAACGAACACACACACACACACACAAACGAACACACACACACACACACAAACGAACACACACACACACACAAACGAACACACACACACACACAAACGAACACACACACACACACAAACGAACACACACACAAACGAACACACACACACACAAACGAACACACACACACACAAACGAACACACACACACACACACACAAACGAACACACACACACACACACAAACGAACACACACACACACACACAAACGAACACACACACACACACACAAACGAACACACACACACACACACAAACGAACACACACACACACACACAAACGAACACACACACACACACACACACAAACGAACACACACACACACACAAACGAACACACACACACACACACAAACGAACACACACACACACACAAACGAACACACACACACACACAAACGAACACACACACACACACAAACGAACACACACACACACACACACACACACACACACACACACACACACACACAAACGAACACACACACACACACAAACGAACACACACACACACACACACACACACACAAACGAACACACACACACAAACGAACACACACACACAAACGAACACACACACACAAACGAACACACACACACACACACACATACACACACAAACGAACACACACATACACACACAAACGAACACACACATACACACACAAACGAACACACACATACACACACAAACGAACACACACATACACACACAAACGAACACACACACACAAACACACACACACACACACGCTCGAACACGGAATTGTTCCTAAAGAATGTTTAATGGAAGTATCAGGTCACTCCTCGTGTATTTCCAGAAACTGGGAACAGGCAGGAGAAAAATCGCAACACCAAGACGGAGTTCTGCCCCCTAAACGTAAGTTGGTAGGCGTATTTCGACATCTGAAAGGTGTCTGTTCAAGTTTAGTGCCAGAGGCCCAACAGTGGTGCTAGTAGCGCCACTATGAGGATGCAAATGAAGTTTGCTTTAAATACACGCTCTAACGGTCGTGTGAATTAGTTAACTTTGAGACTGAACGTAGTGTGTTGATGGTAGTTAAGAATGCCTTTAAGGTGACAAAGATAACATGATCAACTCCTCTATGAGTTTCAACGAGGTCGTGTGTTAGGGCTACAAGGAGATGCATATTCCTTCTGCGATATTGCAGAAAGACTGCCTCGCTGCCAGTGATGTACTTGCGTTGGTTAGAAGGAATTCAGCTGAGGGCCTGTAACCAACCTGTGAGTGTGTACACACATTGGACCTGTACCTGGAGTTAAGTTCTGGGGTGCTATTTCGTATGACAGCAGAACCACACTCTATATCCACAAGGATACTCTGCAAATCACATTTAAGTGCCTGGCAGAGGTTTCATCGAACCACCTTCACAATACTCTATTATTCCGATCTCGTATAGCGCGCGGAAAGAATGATCTTTCCGTACGAGCTCTGATTTCTCTTATTTTGTCGTAGTTTTCGAATTTGGAGGAGAGTTGGTGTTTGGATCTTCGTGAGAAGATTCCGTCGCAACGAAAAACGCCTTTCTTTTAATGATGTCCATCCCAAATCTTGTATTATTTCTGTGACACTCTCTCCCATATTTCGCGATAATACAAAACGTGCTGCCTTTCTTTGAACTTTTTCGATGTGCTCTGTCAGTCCTACCTGGTAAGGATCCCACACCGCGCGGCAGTATTTTAAAAGAGGACGGACAAGCGTAGTGCAGGCAGTCTCCTTAGTAGGTCTGTTGCATTTTCTAAGTGTCCTGCCAATAAAACGCAGTCTTTGTTTAGCCCTCCCCACAACATTTTCTGTGTGTTCCTTCCAGTTTATGTTGTTCGTAATTGTAATACGTACGTATTTAACTGAATTTACGGCTTTTAGATTAGACTGCATTATCATGTAACGGAAGTTTGAGTTCCTTTTAGCACTCATGTGGATGACCTCACACGTTACGTTATTTAGGGTCAACTGGCATTTTTCCTACCATTCAGATATCTTTCCTAAATCGTTTTGCAATTTGTTTTGATCTTCTGATGACTTTATTAGTCGATAAACGACAGCGTCGTCTGAAAACAACCGAAGACGGCTGCTCAGATTGTCTCCCGAACTTTTTATACAGATAAGGAACAGCAAAGGGCCTATAACAGTACCTTGGGGAACGCCTGAAATCACTTGTGTTTTACTCGATGACTTTCCGTCACTTACTATGAACTGTGACCTCTCTGACAGGAAATCGCAAATCCAGTCACATAAGTGAGACGATATTCCATAAGCACGCAATTTCCCTACGAGCTGGTCGTGTGGTACAGTGTCAAAAGCCATCCGGAAATCCAGAAATACGGAATCGATCTGAAATCCCCTGTCAATAGCACTCAACACTTCATGTGGATAAAGAGGTAGTTGTGTTTCACAGGAACGATTATTTCTAAACCCGTGTTGACTGTGTGTCAATACTCTTTTTTTTTTCTTTTTTTTCTTCGAGGTAATTCATTATGTTCGAACACAATATATGTTCCAAAATCCAGCTGCATATCGACGTTAACGATATGGGCCTGTAATTTAGTGGATTAGTCCTACTACTTTTGTTGAATATTGGTGTGACCTGTGCTACTTTCCAGTCTGTGGGTACGGATCTTTCGTCGAGCAATGCATTAGCATACTCCGAAAGGAACCTAATTTGTATACAGTCTGTACCAGAAGACTTGCTTTTATTAAGTGATTTAACTTGCTTCAGTACTCCGAGGATATTTACTTCTACGTTACTCACGTTGGCAGCTGTTCTCGATTCGAATTCTGGAATATTTACTTCGTCTTCCTTTGTGAAGGCATTTCGGAAGGCTGTGATTAGTAACTCTGGTTTGGTAGCACTGTATTCGGTAGTCTCTCCATTGCTATCGCGCAGAGAAGGCATCGATTGTTTCTTGCCGCTAACATACTTCACATACGACCAGAATCTCTTTGGATTTTCTGCCAGGTTTCGAGACAAAGGTTCGTTGTGGAAAAAGTTATAGGCATCTCGTATTGAAGCCCGTGCTAAATTTCGAGCTTCAGTTGATCGTCAATCATGGGGATATTGCGTCTGTTTAAGTTTGGCATGTTTGTTTCGTTGTTTCTGCAACAGTGTTCTAACCCGTTTTGTGTACCAAGGAGGATCAGCTCCGTCGTAAATTTATTTGGTATAAATCTCTCAATTGCTGCCGATACTATTTCTTCGAATTTAAGCCACATCTGGTCTACACTTATGTTATTAATTTGGAATGAGTGGAGATTGTCTCTCAGGAAGACGTCAAGTGAATTTTTATCTGCTTTTTTGAATAGGTAAATTTTTCGCTTATTTTTTGAGGATTTGGGGATTACAATATTCAATAGCGCTACGACAACTCTGAGTTCACTAATCCCTGAATCGGTTTTGATGCTCGTTATTAACTCAGGTTATCTCAAGCACCGGTTTTTTCTAACACGATAACGCTCTTCCACATACTACTGTTGTAACGTAAGATGCTCTACAGAATATCGACGTGCTGAAATAGCCTGCTCGATCACTACACCTGTCGCCAGTTGAGCATGTAAGAGACATCAACGGACAACTCTGGCGTCACCCGCAACCGGCTTTAAACGTCCCTGTATTGACGGACCAAGTGCAACAGGTGCGGAACTCCATCTGACAAACTGACATCTGGCACCAGTACAACACGAAGCATGCATGTCTGCATGCTTGCACTTAACATTTTGGCGGTTACACCAGTTACTAATGTAACAGATTTTCAAATTTACAATGGCTTATCTCGCGCTTACATTCACCTGCGATCTTGCAATGTCTCGTAGACGAAGTTATTCCCAAAATTTCATTCCTCTACATTAATTATTTTTGGGTGCTGCGATTTTTTTCAGTTTGTGCATAAATACTAAGCCAGAAAATTACTCAACGAGTAAATGCATGCATGAATGAAATCCTACTGCCGCAATACACAGCTTTGGCTGAAAATGGGAAATCAGTATCATCTATAAAAATGATGATACAAGAAACAGAATTCGCTATCTGTTTACGAAATGGTACACAGTGAACAGTTTGTGAAAGCTACAAAAAGCTGATGACTAAAGCGTGGCAGAGCAAATAGCCTTTGCAGTTATACTTTATTTCACTGTGTCCAGCTGAAGCCGCTCTGGAGTGGGTCAGAGCAGGAAGCTAGCTGAATGTGTCACCAATGCTGAGGTCTTTAGGCAGAACAAAAAGGAAGAGAAAGTAAGCGACAGAGGCATCTTTAAAGGGAACCATTAGTTTAAAATAGTTTACTGATACAGGTCACCATAGTCAAACTGTCACCTGAACTCCACTGCTCAGGAACGTGATCCTAGTGTCCAGAATCGTATGACTCGTATCTTGTTTTTGCTGTGTAAATATAAGTACGGAATAAACTTTATCGTGCAGACTGCTTGCTACAGCATGGTCTAAGTGAAAATATTGGACTTTAATTACAATGACGTATAAACTACACTCAGCGTGAAATACATGTTGAGAACACGTCACAGTAAATAAGTTTTACAAATTTTAAACGGGCAGTAAATACACACTCCTGGCCATTAAATTTGCTACACCACGAAGATGACGTGCTACAGACGCGAAATTTAACCGACAGGAAGAAGATGCTGTGATATGCAAATGATTAGCTTTTCAGAGCATTCACTCAAGGTTGGCGCCGGTGGCGACGCCTACAACGTGCTGACTTGAGGAAAGTTTCCAACCGATTTCTCACACACAAACAGCAGTTGACCGGTGTTGCCTGGTGAAACGTGATGCCTCGTGTAAGGAGGAGAAATGCATACCATCACGTTTCCGACTTTGATGAAGGTCGGATTGTAGCCTATCGCGATTGCGGTTTATCGTATCGCGATGTTGCTGCTTGCGTTGGTCGAGATCCAATGACTGATAGCAGAATATGGAATCGGTGGGTTCAGGAGGGTAATACGGAACGCCGTGCTGGATCCCAACGGCCTCGTATCACTAGCTGTGGAGATGACAGGCATCTTTTCCGCATGGCTGTAACGGATCGTGCAGGCAAGTCTAGATCTCTGAGTCAACAGGCGGGACGTTTGCAAGACAACAACCATCTGCACGAACAGGGCGACGACGTTTGCAGCAGCAAGGTTTATCAGCTCAGAGACAATGGCTGCGGTTACCCTTGACGCTGCATCACACACAGGAGTGCCTGCGATGGTGTACTCAACGACGATCATGGGTGCACGAATGGGAAAACGTCATTTTTTCGGATGAATCCAGGTTCTTTTTACAGCGTCATGATGGTCACATCCGTGTTTGGCGATAACGCGGTGAAGACACATTGGAAGCGTGTATACCTCATCGCCATACTGGCGTATCACCCGGCTTGATGGTATGGCGTGCCATTGGTTACAGTTCTCGGTCACCTCTTGTTCGCATTGACGGCACTTTGAACAGTGGACGTTACATTTCAGGTGTGTTACGACCCGTGGCTCTACCCTTCATTCGACCACTGCGAAACACTACATTTCAGCAGGATAATGCACGACCGCATGTTGCAGGTCCTGTATGGGCCTTTCTGGATACAGAAAATGTTCGACTGCTACCCTGGCCAATACATTCTCCAGATCTCTCACCAACTGAAAACGTCTGGTCAATGGTGGCCGAGCAACTGGCTCGTCACAATACGCCAGTCACTACTCTTGATGAAGTGTGGTATCGTGTTGAAGCTGCATGGGCAGCTGTACCTGTACACGCCATTCAAGTTCTGTTTGACTCAACGTCCAGGCGTATCAAGGCCGTTATTTTCGGCCAGAGGTGGTTGTTCTGGGTACTGATTTCTCAGGATCTATGCACCCAAATTGCGTGAAAATGTAATCACATGTCAGTTCTAGTATAATATATTTGTCCAATGAATACCCGTTTATCATCTGCACCTCTTCTTGATGTAGCAATTTTAACGACCGGTAGTGTAGATACTTGAGCTTTACGGTTTACTAAAATGTGCTTTCATCAAACAGAACAAACGTATACCGTATGTAATGTTGGTCACGCCGGAGGACACGTTCGCTATGTACAGTGCTGCATCCGTAAATAAGCATTCCATAAAAGTAAGGGCTGCGTTACCTCAATAGTCGCGACAACGTAAACAGTAGGTTTTTCAGGTTCTGGAGATCGCATATCAGTAAAAAAAAAAAACGGTTTTTCCTTCTTTGAGTGAAATTTCAGCAAGACAAAGTGGGGTTTTCCAGTTTTTCTAATGCATATTGCAGTACACGATAATGCAAATACTGCAGAGTAACACTGTACCCCTTTCTCCCGCCCCTCTCCACCTCACCGAGCGAGGTGGCGCAGTGGTTAGACACTGGACTCGCATTCGTGAGGACGACGGTTCAATCCCGCGTCCGGCCATCCTGATTTAGGTTTTCCGTGATTTCCCTAAATCGCTCCAGGCAAATGCCGGGATGGTTCCTTTCAAAGGGCACGGCCGACTTCCTTCCCCATCCTTCCCTAATCCGATGAGACCGATGACCTCGCTGTCTGGTCTCCTTCCTGAACAAAACACGACTACGACAAAACTTAATAAGACAGGTTCAAGGACGCTTCCACGACTGCAGCGACGAAACAGCCCTACATACATACAAAACATTCATAAGACCAATACTCGAATACGCAGTCGCCCCACTCGGGGGAATACAGACCCACGTAGCGGAAAAACTGTACAAAACGGAAAGGAGGTTAATACGTAGCATCACCAAGGTACCCCCTACAACCCCCAGCAACGAGGTATATATGAGCACTGGTATAGAACCACTCCAAACCAGAATGACCAAACTGAGGGCGAGATATGGAAACCACATTATCCACAACAGACCGGACATGGAGGACATTCTAACCATAAACGCAAGAGAAAACAGAAAACCGAAATACAAATACATTCCCCCATCACGCACAATAGCCCAAAACACTGCCAAAACATTCCCTGACCTCATCCCTATCCTACTACCCCTAACCGCAGGCACAACAACACCAACTCATCTCGACGAAAGAAAAACAGAATAACCACAAACACGCTCACAACCGCACACACACACACACACACACACACACTCACACACACACACACACACACACACACACACACACACACACACACACACACACCACACTCAAAACAATCCACCACAGGAAACACAAACAATCCAAACAACACCAAACAGCGCTCACCCCCTCTCAGGGAAAGAAAAAGAAGAAACAGGATAAATAATGTATTACATACACCCATTTGTTATGTATTCCTCAAATTAAACGATGTATATGCATATATACACTTGTAAAGCCAACTACGCTCGGAATCTGTAACAGACACAGACTAACTATATATATACATGCATCAACTCCACACACCACATTATCAACCACACACATAAGCACAAGACACGTACCTAACTAAATCATCCAATAAATTCCCATAGTGTTAAGATAAATTTACATACTATATGTCTTTTATACCCTATTTACTTTGTATTCTACGTATCTATGCTCCTTCATTGCTAAAATACCTGATTAACTTATCCTCATTCATCTACACTTATCCTCATCTCTTGTAAACTTAAATTGCATCATGTTAACAAAAATGTTTGTTACATTCATCACCATTTCTTTCACTGTAAATTTTAATTTTTAAATTTTATTATGTTTTAAGTTTATTATGTTTTAAGTTTATTATGTTTTAAGTTTATTATGTTTTAAGTTTATTATGTTTTAAGTTTATTATGTTTTAAGTTTATTATGTTTTAAGTTTATTATGTTTTAAGTTTATTATGTTTTAAGTTTATTATGTTTTAAGTTTATTATGTTTTAAGTTTATTATGTTTTAAGTTTATTATGTTTTAAGTTTATTATGTTTTAAGTTTATTATGTTTTAAGTTTATTATGTTTTAAGTTTATTATGTTTTAAGTTTATTATGTTTTAAGTTTATTATGTTTTAAGTTTATTACGTTTTAAATTTATTATGTTTTAAATTTTATTATATTAATATACCTGTTTATAATGTTTTCATTCTCCTAAAAACCTGCAATAACAAAATTGTCAACAAACCACAAAAATGCACTTGCAGGAAAAATAAATTGGTACAAAATAAAAATAACCATGTAAAAACCCAACGGCTGAAAAGGGACGCCAGCGTGCCCTCAAACAGCCCGCCCTCCTCCATCAGAGGAGGGAATGAAAAGTGCAAAAAAAAAAAAAAAAAAAAAAAAGTCTCCTTCCCCAAACCAGCCAACCCTCTCCACCTCGCCCCACCCCTACATTGATTAACTAATCTACCAGAAACTATATCATGTTCATAAGATAGTACACACAACATCGTCAATCTAATCATAGCGTGTATGCATTAGTTACTGATCGTCAATCTTGTTCTGCGCTTGGTATCCTGTCATTGAATAAGACCCTGAGTGTTGCGGCGTCGCCAGGCTGTTCACATGAATTCTGTGAGAGGTTGATGTCGTGTGAAGACGGCGTTGTTGTTTTTCTGTGCCCTCCCTGCCACGTTTTAGATATGTTAACTGCAGATAACGCATTACCATTTTAAACCACGACATGTAACTGTTTTAGTATTACAGTATACCATAACTACAGCGATAAAAAGTTTTTATTTTAATTTTTCAATTTAATTTCATGTATAGGGTTCTGCGGCACCAGTATGTTTGTTTTTCCATCTGTATTTATCCTCTCTTTTGTGTAACTTTAGCCACGCAAGTAGAATACAGATTTATAGTGTGAGATCTGTTCAGACTGCTTTTGAGATGACAATTTGTTGTATATCTCAGAAAGGATATGTTTCTGCTTTGACAGCTGCTTTTCTTCATTGTATCCTTTGTAAGACGCTGAGCCAGCCATGTGTGTACGTCGAGCGCCAAGCCAAGTAAACGATCACGATCACGTTCCTGGTAATGGCATTGGCGCTCCAAAGATCGCACACCACTTACAGCGGTATTACTTTGTAACTATTTCTGAAGTGGTTTTGACAAATGCTTATGTTATTGATACATGGACGTGGTAGCACGTCACAGCATCGTAACGACCACTGTAAACGCTACACACTGTGATGAAATGCCTCTGCTGTGCATTATGTATTTTTAATACGAATCCACATCATGTAATGCAACGACTGACTGTAATATATGTTGTAATATATTGATGATGAGTGCCATTCAGACATATCATTGTTTGGTCTGTGGGTAGTGCTCCTTAAATATGTAGTGCCTTTTATATTCTCTGTAATATGCCCTGCACTGTACTATCTATACGTTTTATTTTAAGTTGGCATTTGCCCTTGATAATCGCTACAGAGCTGAAATGTTAGTGAAATTTCATTTAAAAAGTAGAAATTAAAGATTCACGTAGAAAATGCTGTCACGGTCTTGATAATATTTAATACAGTACCTCCGTTTCTGATCCGCTTTGAAGGTTACAGTTAGTACATATCGATGAGCGGAACTGCAAGTCATCTGTTATCACCGTCAGAGGACGACAAACGTCCAGTCTGTGTTGAATAATGTCTTTTCATGTTTTTGCAAACTTCTGAACGAATGTTGTTAAGTAATATGATTCTTGTAATGATTTTCAGGTGGTCTCCGTGCACTCGCTGGAAGAAATTCACGCGAAGACACCTTCCAGCAACCGAAATCCACGGTAAATGACAACTCTATCACATACCTGTATAACGAATTCAGCATAATTTCACTGAACCTTGCTGCTTTGTTACGTGATGTTTGGTAAATGCGTTGTGGCTGTAGATTGTAGAGAGTAAGGTGTGCAGTGGGACTGACTTTCCCTGATATGCTGATGATCTGCAAAAATGCCTCACTGCTGCATTACTCGCTAGAACATAATAATACACTGAAGCGCCAAAGAAATTGGTTTAGACATGCGTACTCAAACGCAGAGATATGCAAAGAGGCAAAATACGGCGCTGCCATCGGCAACGCGTATATGAGACAACACACGTCAGGCGCAGTTGTTAGATCGGTTAATGATGTTACAATGGCAAGTTATCAAGATCTAAGTGAGTTGGAACGTGGTGGTTTAGTCGGCCCCCGAGCAATGAGACACGGGATCTCCGAGGCAGCGACGAAGTAGGGACTTTCCTGTACGACCATTTCACGAGTGTACCGTGAATACCAGGAATCCGGTAAAACATCAAATCTCCGACATCCGTGCGGCCGGAAAATGATCCTGCAAGAACGGGACCAACGACGACTAATGAGAATCGTTCAACCTGTCAGAAGCGCAACACTTCGGGAAACTGCTGCAGATTTCATTGCTGGGCCACTAACAAGTGTTAGAGGGCGAACCAATCAACTAAACGTCATCGATATGGGGCTTCGTAGCCGAAGGCCCACTCGTGTACCCTTGATCACTGCACGACACACAGTTTTACGCCTAGCCTGGTCCCGGCAACACCGACGTTGGTCTGTTGGCGACTAGAAACATGTTTCCTGGATGGACGAGTCTCGTTTCAAATTGTATCGAGCGGGTGCACGTGTCCGGGTGTGGCGACAACCTCATGAATCCATGAACCATGCATGTAAGCAGTGGACTGTTCAATCTGGAGGAGGCTCTGTAATGGTGTGGGGCATGTGTAGTTTGAGTGATATGGTGAAATGGAACCCCTAATACGTCTAGATATGACTGTCAGAGGTAACAGGTACATAAGCATCCTATGTCATCACCTGCATCCATTCATGTCCACTGTGCATTCCGATGGACTTGGGCAGTTCCAGCAGGGCACTGCGACACTCCACAAACCCACAATTGGTGCAGAGTGGCTCGAGGAACACTCTTCTGAGTTTACACAATTCCGCTGGTCACCTAGATCCCCAGACATTAACATTACTGAGCATATCAGTGATGCCTGGCAACGTGATGTGCTCCACCCCCTCGTAGCTTTACGGATTTATGGGCAACCATGCAGGATTCATGGTGTGAATTCCCTCCATCACTGCGTCAGGTATTAGTCGAGTCCATGCCACGTCGTTTTGCGCCACTTCTGCGTGCTCGCGGGGGCCCTACACCATATTAGGCGGGTGTAGCCATTTCTTTGGCTCTGCAGTGTAGAAAGGTCGTATGGTTGGTTGAATATGACTTGTTTCATTCTGTACTTGTATATCCAGGCAGTCAACTTTTCTGTGAAATTTCTCTACATTTTAAAGGGCAACGCTTATCGTTAAGAATTCCGTATACATTTCATAGTGAAGGAACTGAGGAGTCTAGAGCATGGAACGACAATTTACATCGTTGGACATCTTACAATCAAAATTACGCACAAAGTGATCATAATATTATCGTAATTGACTTTGCCATTGAAAAGGTGGTTTCGTTTTTAGTATAGGTTGGCTAAATCATCCATGTTCTTGGTAACATAAAGAAGAACCTCCATCTGTAGAAGTAATATACTGAAAGTGCAGTAAGTTTCAATCAAGACAGACGCAGTGCGATGCATGTTCATATATCTGTGGTTCGGACGTTTTTTCATGGTGTACGGTGGTCGGTACTATGGGCCTCTTTTTATTTCATCCCATTGTTATTCCATCTGCAAATGTTTGCCCGGAAACATCAGCCCCCGCTAAGCATTACTATGAGGTCAAAACAACAATTTTTTTCATTCAAGTCATTTTGCCAGATAAGCAGAACAACAAATCAAGAGGTACTGAGAAACGCGGAAGTACTTCACAGACAGTATGTGGAAGCAGGCGCAATAAAAGGATTGGAAATTTACGTCCCTCATCTTGATGCACCTTTACGTAGAAGACCATAATTGGCAGAATTCTCAGATGAAGTCATTAGATGCTGCCCCTTTTCGCAATTAATGTGGCTAATGCACAGAAGATTTTCACTAAGCATACTGCTGTTTGCAGTTGTAAGGCTGAGGAGAAAAATAAGACTGAAAAATTAATTTTGTGAGAGTGTATATTAGGAAGTAGTATATCGTTTAACTCTTCTTCGAACGACCGCTCGTACAATTTTAAAGCAAGCGTTTTCGTGATGCAGAACGTGTATTTTGTTCCTCTTGCTCTGTCCAAACGAACCCAAAGAAAAACGTGCTGCTCTTTTGGATCTACTCTCTAACCTCTACTAATCCTATCGCGTAATAGTCCCAGGCATAATGAGTAATGTTTTAGTATTTGTCGGAAGACAGTTTTCAAAGCTACCTATTTCGACGGTGAACAACATATCCTTAAATTATTCCGTTAATCTGTCTAGTAGGTTTTTTTTGCAAACGGTTTTATGTGATCGTTCTAGATGTATACTCATCGATATTTTATGGTTGTCGCTGTTTAGGGGTTGGTCCTCAATAATGAATAAACGTTGTGGCCCTGTAAAATTATATGCAGGAAATGTGATGCCCTGGAGAAGTTATGGACAATGTTTTCATCACTGAGGCAAGCCTCCCATATGGTTAATATTAGAGTGCCCTATTAGCTAGTGGAGCTTCGGCTGCTACCTTGAAAAAATGTCTAAAGTTTCGAACTTTTTCTTACTGTCCTCCATTTTATCAAACTAATCCTTTCATTAAAAAATACACAAGTTCATACAATGTATAGTATTAAATTCTTGGTCGATAAAGTGCAGATAAGTTTCTGTTCTATAAAGGGCCGTTGTAGAAACACAACGTCAAAACAAGGTAGTCTTACTAAGTTTGACGGAAAAGTAAAATATCCACGAAACGACCATATTTCTAGTAAAAACATCATAGGATCAAAGTTGTCAAACAGAAGTTTTCAAAAAGGTCAGCAAAGTGCAGAGTACATTGCGTCTTAACACATGGCAGAGAATTAATAGATACATCGCATTCTGGCTGGGCGGACTGCTTCGATGTCTACTGTTGCCGAGATCCTACACAAAGTCCAGCAGTTATATGGCGCGACATTTGGAACTCCTAAGCAGCATCTGGTGGCTAGACCTGTAAGAATACTAATAAATAACTGAGTCAAAGAAATTGTATGATAGATTTTCGTCTCACGATACTGTTCCTGTTATTGAGATCGTAGTGTCTATTAGCTCTGCGATAGTGGGTGAATAAACTGAATGCGTTACACCGAATGGCGAGAACTTCGGTATAGTGAAGTTAAACAGAAAAAAACTAATCGACTTGTCCTCTAAATACTATCGCATCTAAAATCCAAATTATCGGCAGACTTCACCCTTCAAATACTGATATATTTCTCAGAGCTGACTTCCACAGGAAATCCAATGAACAACTTTGGAAATATTATCTGTATGAGTTAGCCCCGTATCCTTTCTCTATTGGATGATATAGCTATTATCAAATCTTAGTTTTATGATTTGGCCAATTCTATTAAAAAACAAGTTTATGTTGAAAAGGCGGAGTTAGTAATAAATTGAGAATTTCTTTTATGTACTGGAAGTAAGAGTATTACATCAGCTGAACGCCTGGGAGGCTATGGAAGTAGAAATCTCGCCAATGTCGAGTTTGCCGGCCTCTGTGACCGCGTGGTTCTAAGCGCTTCAGTTCGGAACCACGCTGCTACTAGGGTCGCAGGTTCGAATCCTGCCTCGGGCATGGATGTGTGTGATGTCCTTAGGTTAGTTAGGTTTATGTAGTTCTAAGTCTTGGGGACTGATGATCTCAGATGTTAAGTCCCATAGTGCTTAGAGCCGTTTTGATGTCGAGTTTGAGCCAATGTGAGTTAAATCAGCAAATAAATGACTTTCAAACGAACAAAACGCATACGGCCCCAACACTTCGAGGTAAGTCTGCAAGCCAGACTGATGGTGTAAACACGTTAATTACGTCTGATGCTGCTGACGTTGCTCAGTGTTCTGACTGCTTGGTTGTCGCTGGGGAGAACACAAACCTTCCTAGTGATTTAGACTGCACTAGCACCAAACTCTATGAAAACCGTTTCTACTGAATTCAGTTACAGAAGATATTGTTGTCTATCGCCCCCAAAAATTGAATTCAGATTAATCGTAAAGGGAGCACGTGTGTGTGGTCAACACAGTTTCTAGAATTCCACCAATTTTTCGAAAGTTTAACTCTCATTTTACAGGTACAATTAGTCTTCTGCAGTGGCTTACATTATATTAATTTATAATTAATTTCTGTTAAATTGTGTTGAATCTCAATTCCCAATTATTGTACTAAGTTATCCACTAGATGTCACACATTCTACCTCAAGTATATCCAATACATGTGAAGTTACAGGCTAAAGCGTGCGGTATGTAGAATTATTTGAAGTTCGCAAGTAAATTTAAGCTTTATAACTGTCGATTTATGACACGGACTTTATTTATATTTCAATGGAGATTTATAACATTTACGTGGCACTATAAAGATCCTGATACCCCAATGTACAACATATTCCAAAAATGTAGCACAGGCTGGTGATACAGACCTATACTTAAACTCATCTATGCGGCGACCTTTTTTGATAAGAGCAATTACTTCCGCGTTTTCACACTGATACGGAACGCTTCGTTGCCCGAGACACCAATGATAAATTCCTGCTAGAACGGCAGCAAGCACTTTTATCATCAACACAAAATCGTACAGTGTAATGTGTATTCCTTAATTTTTTTTTGAGAAATGTCTTGGATTTCTGTTTTATGATTGGTTTGCCGTGGTTGTAAGCTATTTTCTCTCCTACGTCAATGTCATATTTCAGCTAACGTCGTCAATTATTTTTTCTGTATATTTTAGTTATGGCCTTCCTCGACAATGCCCCCTTCCCCCTAGACCACCCAGTAGTGCAGTTTAAATTATTTTTTGATGTCTTAGCACGTGTTTTATAATTTTCTTTACTATGAACTTCATAATTCAAAAATTTCGGCTAATGGATGAAACATTTGGGGCAGATATAATTGCGTATGCGCCAAAATTTAGCACAATTTTGGCTTCTAGTGCGTTAGTGGAAGTTTTTTTTGTCATCCGTCTACTGACTGTTTTGATGCGACCCGCCACAAATTCCTTTCCGGTGGTAACCTCTTCATCTCAGAGTAGCTCTTGCAACCTACGTCCTCCATTATTTGCTTGACGTATTCCAATCTCTGTCTTCCTCTACAGTTTTTGACCTCTACAGCTCCCTCTAGTACCATGGAAGTCATTCCCTAATGTCTTAGCAGATGTCCTATCATCCTGTCCCGTCTCCTTATCAGTGTTTTCCACATATTCCTTTCCTCTCCGATTCTGCGTAGAACCTCCTCATTCCTTACCTTATCAGTCCACCTAATTTTCAACATTCGTCTATAGCACCACATCTCAAATGCTTCGATTCTCTTCAGTTCCGGTTTCCCCACCATCCATGTTTCACTACCATACAATGCTGTACTACAGACGTATATCCTCATAAATTTCTTCCTCAAATTAAGGCCGGTATTTGATATTAGTAGACTTCTCTTGGCCAGAAACGCCTCTTTTGCCATAGCGAGTCTGCTTTTGATGTCCTCCTTGCTCCGTCCGTCATTGGTTATTTTACGGCCTAGGTAGCAGAATTCCTTAACTTCATTGACTTCGTGACCATCAATCCTGATAAGTTTCTCGCTGTTCTCATTTCTACTACTTCTCATTACATTCGTCTATCTCCGATTTACTCTCAAACCTTACTGTGTACTCATTAGACTGTTCATTCCGTTCAGCAGATCATTTAATTCTTCTTCACTTTCACTCAGGATAGCAATGTCATCAACGAATCGTATCACTGATATCCTTTCACCTTGTCTTTTAATTCCACTCCTGAACCTTTCTTTTATTTCCATCATTGCTTCCTCGATGTACAGATTGAAGAGTAGGGGCGAAAGGCTACAGCCTTGTCTTACACCCTTCTTAATACGAGCACTTCGTTCTTGATCGTCCACTCTTATTATTCCCTCTTGGTTGTTGTACATATTGTATATGACCCGTCTCTCCCTATAGCTTACCCCTACTTTTTTCATAATCTCGAACAGCTTGCACCATTTTATATTGTCGAACGCTTTTTCCAGGTCGACAAATCCTATGAAAGTGTCTTGATTTTTCTTTAGCCTTGCTTCCATTATTAGCCGTAACGTCAGAATTGCCTCTCTCGTCCCTTTACTTTTCCTAAAGCCGAACTGATCGTCACCTAGCGCATTCTCAATTTCCTTTTCCATTCTTCTGTATATTATTCTTGTAAGCAGCTTCTATTCATGAGCTGTTAAGCTGATTGTGCAATAATTCTCGCACTTGTCAGCTCTTGCCGTCTTCGGAATTGTGTGAAAGATGCTTTTCCGAAAGTCAGATGGTATATCGCCACTCATATATTCTACACACCAACGTGAATAGTCGTTTTGTTGCCACTTCCCCCAATGATTTTAGAAATTCTGATGGAATGTTATCTATCCCTTCTGCCTTATTTGACCGTAAGTCCTCCAAAGCTCTTTTAAATTCCGATTCTAATATTGGATCCCCTATATCTTCTAAATCGACTCCTGTTTCTTCTTCTATCACATCAGACAAATATTCACCCTCATAGAGGCTTTCAATGTATTCTTTCCACCTATCTGCTCTCTCCTCTGCATTTAACAGTGGAATTCCCGTTGCACTCTTAATGTTACCACCGTTGCTTTGACTTTCCTGTATGCTGAGTCTGTCCTTCCGACAATCATATCTTTTTCGATGTCTTCACATTTTTCCTGCAGCCATTTCGTCTTAGCTTTCCTGCACTTCCTATTTATTTCATTCCTCAGGGACTTGTATTTCTGTATTCCTGATTTTCCCGGAACGAGTTTGTACTTTCTCCTTTCATCAATCAACTGAAGTATTTCTTCTGTTACCCATGGTTTCTTCGCAGCTCCCTTCTTTGTACCTATGTTGTCCTTCCCAACTTCTGCGATGGCCCTTTTTAGAGATGTCCATTCCTCTTCAACTGTACTGCCTACTGCGCTATTCCTTATTGCTGTATCTATAGCGTTAAAGAACTTCAAACGTATCTCGTCATTCCTTAGTACTTCCGTATCCCACTTCTTTGCGTATTGACTAATGTCTTGAACTTCAGCCTTCTCTTCATCACTACTATACTGTGATCTGAGTCTATATCTGCTCCTGGGTACGCCTTAAAATCCAGTATCTGATTTCGGAATCTCTGTCTGACCATGATGTAATATAATTGAAATCTTCCCGTATCTCCCGGCCTTTTCCAAGTATACCTTCTCTTGTGATTCTTGAACAGGGTATTAGCTACTACTAGCTGAAACTTGTTACAGAACTCAGTCTTTCTCCTCTTTCAAGTGCCTAGAACCGCTCGGCCACAACGGCTGACTTTGATTTACTTGCTGTGTTGCTCATTCCCGATAGGAAACCTTCGATGAAGATATCATTTTGGCACATACGCTTGCATGGTGTCAGAAATGTAGTGTGAGTAGCCATGGTGAGTGGGTGCTGAAGGTATGTCGTGTCGTGTGTGTGTGTCGTTGCTGGTGATAAGACGGAAGGGAGAGCGTGCAATTTTGAGGCGCTCAGAAACTGAGATTCGGCAGTGGTAGAGTCCAACGGACGGATCTTATCGTGGAGTGTTTTTACAGCAAGCGACATCGTCGATATGTTTGGAATTTAATCTGGGAAATTGGGAAAAAATCTGACGGCCAGGAACTGTAGGCCATCACTTCTCAACTTCCCATCAAAATGACGGCAATGAAAATCTGTTCATTTACCTTAATATGCGTTAACTGAACTTGCATGCGGGATCCTTCTGGGCGAAGAGATGATCATTATTTGCATATGAATTACTTCCGTCTTATTCAGATCTGCTAGTAAGTCCTTTGTTTTCTGAGTAACTGTTTCCAGTCTACCACTTACCACTCGAGCTTAATCACACAGATACGCGTTAGCAACTGAACTTGCACGCAGGATCCTTCTGGGCGAAGAGTTGATCACTATTTGCATATGAATTCCTTTTGTCTTATTCAGATCTGCGCGTAAATACTTTTTTTTCTGAGTGTTTTTGAAAGAATGTCGACATTCCTTCTTCAGGTTTTCCTAAGCTGCTTCTTGGTTTCAGTAGTTATCAATACATTGAGGCATGCGGGAAAGATATTTCTCCCGATGGCACCCTTTTGTTAAGTATTTTCGGCATTCGTGCGGTGTCAGGTGAGAACTGTCATTCGACGGTAATCTCCTTCGTCTTTGTCTGTAAAAAGTTGCTGTTGTGGTATCAGACATGGTGTCGACGTGTGTGCGATGCCAGTGGCGGCCGTGGGAACGTGAACCCAGCAGCGAACTGCTCCGTACGGAGACTCCCCCAGCAGTCTCGACTGGCCCGCCACAGCCGCGACGTCGGTGCTGCAGCCGAAAATGAATTACTGCGCATGCGCCGCATTACCAGTTGTCTGCGCCAAATTTATTTTGGCTGCTCTGGCCGACCGCTACGCAACTGTTTGAATGGCGCGGGGTTTTCACTGTGTACCAGGACTTTAAACATGTGCTTACCAGCAGCCAAAACTTTAATTACGCCATATATATTTTTTTCAAGGTGATAAAACTTTGAGTATCCCATCTCTAGAGACCGCTTTCATGCACCTCTAAAATTACAGTTGCAATACCAATGAAGTATCAGAGTCTGTTCTCTACAGTATCTTTTACAAGTGTCCGCGAAGACAGTTTGGACGAGATTCTGGTTTCATGAAACTTAATGTTATGGTTATCTGTGAAGTAGGGTGCTAGGCAAACAAGACAAAAGGTAAATTTTCCGACCGTCCAAGAAAATAAAAGCACTGCTACATCCAGCTTTCATGTCTTGGCCTGAGCGTCCCTGGATTACGCAGGCATACTGTAGTGCAGAAGCAACTACATCGGTTATGACAGTTTTCACATGTAATGCAGAACACTAGGAGTACAGAAAGTCGTGATACAGAAAAATCGTAGCTTTCTGAAAACGCTCTAACGAAAAAAAAATACGTCTGATCAAATAAAACCTGATCTGACACATCAGCGTTCTGGGACTACGCAACAACATCTCTTACCGGAACAGCGGTGGTATGTCATTAGTGCCTGGGGCTGGCTCTTGACACAGCGAGCACACCAAAATCCAGTCATTTGTTTGCGCTCTAAGAGGTGGCACCAGCGTCGCAGATACCGACAAGACCTCTGGCATCATTTGAGTTCGGGTCACAACTGAAATCTCAAGAAAGAGCGAACTACTTTTCCTGCGGTGTTTTGCGATAGTGTTTCATGTGACACACAGATGTAGCATTTTCTCTGAGAATATGATTGCGTTTTTATGAGAATATTATTACGTTTTTAGTGCTCAGTGGGCAGTGTCTGACTTCAGTTTCAAATGTCTTGGGGTGAGATCTGCAGGTGGTGACGAGAAAATTATGTCGCTCATATTTGTCGTCTAGTGAAATGACTGTTGCAAGCTTAATGCCAGCAGAATGTTTTCCTCTAATATAACTAGACAGGGCCAACAACTGTTTCTTATTAAATAGAAAAAAAAACATTTATTCCATGGCAGTTCATTTATTTTTTCGACTTCTTGCAAGTAAACTAAAAATATTTCTGTTAATTTAAATTGAGTTGCGATCTTTAAATGTTTCCAACCATTCCAATTTTTATCCTCTTGGAAATAATCTGTTTGTATCTTAGTTTGGTTCCCACGGATTCAAAAGGTGAGAGAGGTGAGACAGTTTCCTTCTTATCAGCATTTACAGTCCCTACGAAACACAATTGCCATAACTTTTATTTTGTTCCACTTGAATAAACTTGCTGAAAGAAAAGAAACAAGTCGGTCTTGAATGATAGTTAAATTATTCTGTCACTCGTTTGAGGTAACATTTTACCTGTCATTTACCTGTCAGTTAGTAGATTCAAAGCATTTTAAAATTTTAAATTCAAATAAGAATTTTATGAAGTACTGAAAATAAAGTTTTGTTAGTCCTGGAAACTGTGAAGTAGATAACCTGTAACTGGGGCTGTGCACCTTGTTTAGAAATGGAGGTGCCAGGTAGTGGGAGCCTCTAAGCATCCGTGTTTGTCACACAGGTGGATGGAAGTCAGGGTCCAGAGGCTGGAGCTGTGTACCATATTTAGAAATGTAAGTTCCAGGTATGGGGAGCCTTTAAGCAGCCGTTGGTTTCTTTCACACAGGTGGATGGAGCTCAGGGTCCGGAGGCTGCGCAAGGGCCGCCGCCAGCGCTGCAAGGATGGGCGGCTGTCGCTGCTGAAGGCGGCGCTGCAGAGGAGCTCCGACGAGGCGAAGGAGCGGAGGCAGAGGGAGAGTCCAGGCTGTGAAGAGGTCGAAGAGGTGGAGTGTGAAGAGTGCAAAGACGGCGAAGAGAGCAGTGGTGAAAACCTTGGCAAGGCTTGGGCGTATCCTGACTCTAGCGAATCAGCAACTGGCATTGGCATGGCCCTACCCACTACTGAAGAGCACTACAGTCCACCTACCGGCGAAAATGGCGAATACCTCAATCAGTTGGCCATGTTGACCGAAGGTCAGGATGTTAGTGAATGGAACCACATGACTCAAATTCAGGATGCGTGTGAATGGACTCAGATGACTAAAGACCAGGACATGTGTGACTGGGTTCCAATGATTGAAGATCATGGTTTGTGTGAATGGGTCCTGACAACTGAAAATCAGGATGTGTGTGAGTGGAATACAATGACCGACGACCAGGACATGGGTGAATGTGGACTGACGACTGTAGACCAGTACACATCTGAGTGGGATCCAATGGTATCCACACTGTTGCAGACTACACCAGTAGAAGAGCAGGACAACATGCCAATGTCCCCAACTGAAGGGATTCAGATGGACACTTGGTCTTGCTTCGATTATGTCCTGTTAGAACTATGAGACATGGTGTGTGTGTGTGTGTGTGTGTGTGTGTGTGTGTGTGTGTGTGTGTGTGTGTGTGTGTGTGTGTGTGTGTGTGTGTGTGTGTGTGCGCGCGCGTGCGCGGGCGTGTGTGTGTGTGTGTGTGTGTGTGTGTGTGTGTGTGTGTGTGTGTGTGTGTGTGTGTGTGTGTGTGTGTGTGTGTGTGTGTGCGCGCGCGGGCGTGTGTGTGTGTGTGTGTGTGTGTGTGTGTGTGTGTGTGTGTGTGTGCGCGGGTGAAGGGGGGGGGGGCGTGTCAACCCTTGTTGTTTGCCTGATGTAGCATGCAACATAGCGGACACCATTGGGTCTGACTTGCACATAACCTGATTTGCTACGAACATGGTCAGCTTGTTGGGGTATGAGTCATTGGAGCCAGACAATTCGGAAGTTAATGGACTGTAGACTGACGAACAAACAGTGTGGGAGTCACTGACAAGGGTGCTCATGTACCTGTACTAGTTTTAAAAGATATTTTAGCAATTTTATATTTTCTTGTAACTTTTATTGGGTGTAGTATTGATTAAAGCAAGTTAATTCTGTAACTGTGCTGAAATTAATAATTGTAGAGTCCTTCTTCATTATCACTGTCCTATGTACGTTAAATTGAGGAAGAAAGCATAACTATTTCGTAATTAAGTGCTCCCAAACCAACACATTTCTATGTACTCACATGACCTGAATGTTACCTATGGTCTCCTATTTCATACAATTAAATACTGCCTACATAACAGAATTATTAAATGCAGATGCACTCGAAATGATAAAATTATAATTTGTAACACGAGAAATCGATCATTGTTGTGTATTTCACAGGTTTACTTACAGAGGGGACCAGTGTACCTATTCAGTCTGTGTCCAAGAATACCACCAGTGAATGTCAGTAGCTCACAGAACATAATACCCAAGAGCCGCACTCGCATGATTTTGCCGTTATGAAGATTTATTATCTGTACAACACAAACAGCTAGAAAATGTTGTAATGTTTTTTACTACCTCCATGATTCACAAAGATTCTTCTAATCCATTTTTTCATTCGTCGGGTACCTCTTCCTCAACACGTTTTGATGCCAGGGAACTGCAACAAAGATACTCCCATGTAATTAAGTTCAGAGTGAACCTGCATCTTGAGTTCTGTGAAGAAGAGCACGCTGACTCTGTCGGGAATGGGGTGACGCTGCTTGTGTGCGCCGTGCTGTTGTAAAATGATGTAAAGTCTCCAGCTTAGTATTCCTAGTCGCTGAGAGCGATGTGAGTTCTCTGTTTATTGGATGAGTCATACTTTATATTTGAACTCTGGATATTTATCAGACAAATGTCTTTAATTGTCGATACGTTAGGCCAAAAATGTTCTGGGTACAAGCAGTGTGATTTTGTGCTGTCAGTAGTTTGTCGCTGTCAGTAGTTTGTCGCTGTCAGTAGTTTGTCGCTGTCAGTAGTTTGTCGCTGTCAGTAGTTTGTCGCTGTCAGTAGTTTGTCGCTGTCAGTAGTTTGTCGCTGTCAGTAGTTTGTCGCTGTCAGTAGTTTGTCGCTGTCAGTAGTTTGTCGCTGTCAGTAGTTTGTCGCTGTCAGTAGTTTGTCGCTGTCAGTAGTTTGTCGCTGTCAGTAGTTTGTCGCTGTCAGTAGTTTGTCGCTGTCAGTAGTTTGTCGCTGTCAGTAGTTTGTCGCTGTCAGTAGTTTGTCGCTGTCAGTAGTTTGTCGCTGTCAGTAGTTTGTCGCTGTCAGTAGTTTGTCGCTGTCAGTTTAGCACTCCTGCATATTCAGTGACAGTGTCTGGTGTCGGCCAAATTTCTGAACGGTATGGGAAAATATCTTGCAGGACACACAGATGCAGAGGATGTTGGTTTTTGGAAATACTGTTTTATAAGCATCGACTTTATAAGTGACAAGATAATCAGCTAATGTTTCCAGTGCACTGCCGCATTAAGATAGGCAAAGTTTAGTTGTGATTTTCCATAATTGATTCAAGTCGGTTAGTTTGATTGTCGCGACGAGATTAAACGAAATTATCTGTTCTTATGGCTTGGATACAGAGTCATTGACTCACCACTCTTTTACCATTTCATTAATCAGTTGCAGCAGAGCAGAGGTATATTTTTTTATATACGAAGATAATTTTGTAAAGATTGCTGTACCTTTAAAAGCCTGTTTCATAATAAAGTTTTTTTTATTGCTACTCTCTTCTATACCATTTAATATGTTCAGTTTCTTTCACTGTCCCCTTACTGAAGTTTAAATTTGTAATCTGGAGTCACGGGATTGCTCTTAGCGGAACATAATTACTTAAAGCTTGAAGTACAGGGTGATTCAAAAAGAATACCACAACTTTAGGAATTTAAAACTCTGCAACGACAAAAGGCAGAGCTAAGCACTATCTGTCGGCGAATTAAGGGAGCTATAAAGTTTCATTTAGTTGTACATTTGTTCGCTTGAGGCGCTGTTGACTAGGCGTCAGCGTCAGTTGATGCTAAGATGGCGACCGCTCAACAGAAAGCTTTTTGTGTTATTACGGCAGAAGTGAATCGACGACAGTTATTCAGCGTGCATTTCGAACGAAGTATGGTGTTAAACCTCCTGATAGGTGGTGTATTAAACATTGGTATTTCAGCCAATAAAGTTTTTGGTCCCTTTTCTTCGAAGGTGCTACTGTAACTGGACTACAGTATCTGGAGATGTTAGAGAATTGGCTGTTCCCTCAGCTCGAACAAGCAGCACAATAATTCATATTTCAGCAGGATGGAGCGCCACCACATTGGCACTTATCTGTCCGTTACTACCTGAACGTCAACTACCCGAGGCGATGGATCGGCCGCCAGGCAGCCCGTGACAGAGCACTTCATCACTGGCCTCCAAGAAGCCCTGATCTTACCCCCTGCGATTTTTTCTTATGGGGGTATCTTAAGGATATGGTGTTTCGGCCACCTCTCCCAACCGCCATTGATGATTTGAAACGAGAAATAACAGCAGCTATCCAAACTGTTACGCCTGATATGCTACAGAGAGTGTGGAACGAGTTGGAGTATCTGGTTGATATTGCTCAAGTGTCTGGAGGGGGCCATATTGAACATCTCTGAACTTGTTTTTGAGTGAAAAAAACCTTTTTAAATACTCTTTGTAATGATGTATAACAGAAGGTAATATTATGTTTCTTTCATTAAATACACATTTTTAAAGTTGTGGTATTCTTTTTGAATCACCCTGTATAATATGCTTAGCACAATTAGTTTTCATTGCATTGCACTTGGGAAAGGTTTTTTCTAGATGTTTTGCTGCATCACTGTGTTCTAAGGTTAACGACTTTCGAGCAGTACTTTGTTCCCCTTGCCACAAAGTAAGACATGAAAGCTTGTTACGGCTAGTTCGACGTTACGGTTAGGACACAGTAAGACTTTACTTTCAAGCATTGCATTACAAATTATCATGAGTCTCAGATCTCGTATCTCTTGACAAATTTTTTTAGTCTTACAGTGTGCTATGTTACATGTTCGCCAGTATGTCACGCAGGCTTCCGAGTTGTTTGGGTACTGAAATTTTAACAAGAGCATTTTTGGCATTTATTCTTCCAAAGGTCGGTTGGAAATTTTAGGCAGGACTTATACTCTGTTAGTTTCTTGTGACAGAATTAAAAGGTATGTACTATGACGTCACGCATTGTAGCATTATTCGCTACACTGTATGATATACCTTCACATGATAACTTCGGTAGTATACAGTTTTAAGTTTCTTAATTATTTATACTAAAAGTTAATTGGAATACATTTAGGTTGATATAGCGTCTCCTTTCATCACACAACGTTTATGTCGTCATAGCATTTGCACTGTTCAATAGGAGGAACATTCACATCACAATATATACATATAAGAAAATTCATAATAATTACGCAGTGTATAGTAGTTCAGCAGTGAATAATATTTACGCAGTGTGTCAACATTTTCTGATAAAAATTTCAAGCGTAGACTGTGCGCACATTCTTCCTTTATGGCAAGAAAGGCTATCTGCACATTAAATTACCAGCTGAAATGGCATTCACCACGCCATCACCGCTCGAACATTCAGCCACTACCGTGAGACACAATTCGTTCGAGATCTGCCTCGCACGGATTGTCCACACTGAACAATCCCCGTTGAAGAGGACTAGCCACATATTATGACTCGAAGGTACGTTGAAGAGAAAGCAGCGCAATTGTGCACCGCCATTTTGGTGGTAAAGGGGGGGGGGGTGGGCTTCACCGCTGACGGTTCACAGGATTCTCCACCTGGTGGGTTGGGCCTCCAGGTTACCATTACGAATTAAAGTACAACCACCTTACCAGCCCATCAATCTTGGAAACCACATCTAACCGGCCCTCAGAGACCACCTAACCTACAGCGCGTATGTGGTGAGCGAAATTGTCGATGTTTTCTCGTCCTCATGCTCTTTCGGTCCTCACAGTTCCCTCTAAAACCATTCTTGAATGTTGACCATACTTTGTTCTTGCACTTACAAATTGGAAAATATATGATTAAATTTTACCTCCAAAATCTGACCGACTAAGTCAAAGTCGTAAGAGGGCGAGAGGATATTCAAAACCTCCCGCGCGGTGCTTGTGCTGTACCTTAGGTAGGCCAGGTTGAGGTTTTTATCCCGATTGTCACATCACAAGTGTCACGAATCAAATTGCTCGCCTCGGCCTACCCTATCCGCTTCCTATCTCCCACAATCCTTTTTCTCATTCTCAGTTTCAGTATTTCAAATTTTGCTGTACTACTTTCAGCATTAGAGCTTTCGCGTCTCCTCTACCAGCTCTAAATGCCCATAGCAGTGCTTCATTACGAGCCACCTTCGCATACACGAAACCAAAATTTTTCTCCACCAGAAGTTAATTCCAGTTCCGATTTCGTAAGGCAGCTTTAAATTCATAAACACAAAGAACTACATCACTTTGCAAGTAAAACTGTACATCAACGAGAAAATAGCTTTCGTATGAATTTAGTTGCAGAAACAATGAAAAAACGTGCCAAATTCTATCAGACCCAAAATCTCCGAGATTGGCGATTATTTACAGATGCTCGAAATTTAGCGGGGACTTCAGTGCGAGATCCTTATAATAGTTTCTACAATGAAACTTTGTCTGGAAACCTGGCAGAAAATCTAAAGAGATTCCGGTCGTCTGTGAAGTATGTCAGCGGCGAGACACAATCAATGCCTCCTCTGCGCGATAGCGATGGAGATAAAAGGGATGACAGTGCCGCCAAAGGAGAGTTACTAAACACACCCTTCCGAAATGCCTTCACAAAAGAAATGAAAAAAATATTCCACAATTGGAATGAAAAACAGCTGCCAACATGAGTAACGTAGTAGACATCCTCAGAGTAGTGAAGCTACTTGAATTGCATGATGAAATCAAGTCTTCTGGTCTACACTGTACACAAGACTTTCAGAGTATGCTGATACAATAGCTCCATACTTAAGAATAATATACAACCGTTCGCACGCCGTAAGATCCGTAGCCAACAATTGGAAATTTCACAGGTCACACCAACAGTCAAGTAAGGTAGGAGTAATCCACTAAATTACAGGCCCATATCATTAACGTCGATATACAGCAGGATCTTGGAACATATTGTGTTCGAACATTATGAATTACAAGGAAACGGTCTATTGACACACAGTAAACTTGTAATTAGGAAACATCATTCTTGTGGAACACAACGAGCTCTTTACCCGCACCAAGTGTTGAGTGCTATCGACAAGGGATTTCAAATTGATTCGGTATTTTTGGTTTTGCGGAAGGCTTTTGACACTGTACCACACGAGGGGCTTGTAGTGAAATTGCGTGCCTAACGAATAACGTGCCTAACGAATAACGTCTGTTACGTGGCTGGATTCGTGATTTCCTGTCAGAGGGGTCAAGATTCGTAGTAATTGACGGAAAGTCATGGAGTAAACAGGAAGTGATTTCTGGCGTTCCCCAAGATAGTGTCATATGCTCTTCGCTGTTCTTTATCTATATAAACGGTTTGGGAAACAGTCTCAGCAGCAGTCTTAGGTTTTTTGCAGATGACGCGGCCGTTTATCGATTAGTAAAGTCATCATAAGATCAAAAGAAATTGCAAACGATTTAAAAAATATTTATGTATGGCGCGAAATTTGGCAATTGAGCCTAATAAAGAAAAGTATGAGGTCATTCTCATGAGTGGTAAAAGGAATTAATTAAACCTCGGTTACACTATACATCAGTCAAATCCAAAGGACATAAATTCAACTAAATACCTACAGACTGCCTACACTAGATTTGTCTGTCCTCAAAGACTACTACCGCGCCGTGTGGGACACTTAGCAGATAGGATTGACGGAGTACAGTGAAAAATTTCAAAGATCAGCAAGTTCTGTATTGTCACGAAATAGGGGAGAGCGTATCACTGAAATGATGCAGGATTTGGGATGGACATCATCAAAACAAAGGCGTTTTTCGTTGCGGAGGAATCTTCTCACGAAATTCCAGTCGCCAGCTTCCTCTTCAGAGTGCGAAAATATTTTCTTGTTGCCGACCTACTTACGGTGGAAGCACAATGTTAAAATAAGGAAAATCAGAGCTCGTACAGAAAGATATAGGTATTCGTTCTTTCCGCGCGCTATACGAGTTTGGAATAATAGAGAATTGTGAAGGTGGTTTGATGAACCCTCTTCCAGGCACTTAAATGTGATTTGCAGAATATCATTGTAGATGTACATTCAGTTCACTATAATCCTTTATAGTCGATTCGAAAATGTAAATCAATCTAGGTGCAACAGTGGACACATCTTAACAGGAAGGTAGGTCACGTAAAATAATCCATGGAATCTCAAATAAGAACTTGCATTTTCGTGACTCATCCTACCAAATATATAAGAACTTTAAATAGGAATCTTTTACAGTAGTCTGCTAAATATTATTTATTTGATCATAAACCATCTCTCGACTTTTATGCCATCGTTAGGTGAAATCCGATTGCTGCAACCGCAAATAAAATGACTTAAGTTTTACACAAGTATTGCTGATACACGAGATATGCATGCATCAAATGAAATTCATAGTGTTTACAAAGGATATTATTACTTTTTATGGTACTCAGAAATTTTCACACTGAACGGTAAAATTAAGGTTACTTTCTCATATGGCGATCATTAAGCGACAATGGGACAGCAGCTGTACACTAAATGGTGCATGGAAACGGGCAAAGCCCATAGAGGAATAATGTGTCTCATCCACCATCTGACGAAAGTAACGTCGCAGACCATGTTTTTCAGTGGTAGACATCCATATGGTGTCTACGCATGATAGTTCCGCGATTTCGCGACGTCTCCAGTTCGTAATAATTCGACCAGCTGAACGAAGTACAGAAAGGCCAACCGAATCTTCTGACGGTGAGGACGGAGGAAGACTTCGAAAGTTTGAGACTGAATACAAATGCGACGGGACAATAACATTGTGAAGCATTCATTATGGAAATCGTTAGATTGAACAAATGACGCTTCTTGTTATTTTCTTACGAGAGAATTAAATGACATCACAAAAGGAAAACTAAATCTAAACCCAAATACGGTATCAGAAATTCCATAGCTCTTGTTAATTAAAATTAAAGAAATATTAGCCCCATCCAATTTTAAACTAGTAACTTATCGTTTGGCGAGAGCAGCTAATTTAAAATGTTCGCGATGATGAGTGTGTAAACATATTAACAGATCTTATGTACAAATCTAACCTAAATGCGTAGAACTGTCGACAACCATTGCCACTCAAACATGTGCCATAAAAGAACGAAGCACTGCTGACTGGCTACAGAACACAACATGGCGCAACAGATCGACTGCGAGGTCCTTGTCACATACCAGCAAACACAGCTACTACGTTACAACTGCTCAGGTCGAGTCAAAACGGAACGTTTGTAAAAATGCTTTTACTTTCAAAGTTGGCTACACACAATTAAGACCCACACGACGTAGATTCTGTTTTTTCTAGATATGAAGTGCCTCTACGAAAGTCACAGAGCAGTAACCGTGGTGAATCGACTGTCGAGGTTCCACGATCGACACAGATCTATGCTATCCTCCGACACTAGCACAAAAATAAATTTCCTTAGCAGTAACCAAACTTACAAACTACAGACGTGATAAGAAAACAAAATTATCGACTTATGCTGCAGATTGCCATCATTCGAACAAATAGCTGTCAATTGATGTCTCCCTGACGACGTTCTGGCAGCAAGAAGTGGCCATATTCGAATGCAGCGCAATGTACTCCATCGAAATTTCAACCACATGGGTCAGCAGAACCTAAATTACATTCATACTCCACAAGCAACTTTACAATGTATTTAGGAGCTGTGACGTATAATTTTTTCTTTTTTTTTTTCGATGCGTACAGTGTCACGTCTTTCAGTGTTACACAATATTTTATTTTTAAAGGGGATCACTTAAGACCATTTCCATGGGTTCGCCCCTCAATTTTCTCCCTCATATCACAAAATTGTCGTCTGATGTAGTACATACTGAAAAAACGAATTCCTTTTAAAGCACAGTTTCGTATATCATTTATATTCAAAACCTTACAACTGTGTCACAGAACAAATCCTACATCGAGAATACTTTACACAAGTTTAAGGGAAGAAATGCTTCCGATAATTATTACAGTATTTAAAGAACATCAAAAATGAACAGGCTGAAATGAACAAACAGTACATGACACTGTGTTAATCAGTTCAACTGTAAAAAGCTAAGGAGCATATTATTAGCAAAATGAGAAATATGCAAAAGTGAAATGCCAAAATGAGCACTTCTCAATTGGGAGTAAATCAAAGCCATCTGAATGGATGAAAGAGAGCACAATAACATGAGCCATAAACGAATAAGAGCTAAGCAACTAAGCAGATAAGAGAATAGGCAAAAATGAGATGCCAACCAAATGAGAGCTGGCCAACCTTTTTTTTTTTTTTTATGGAAATTCAATTCCCCTCGAAGGGGGCGGGCTGGCAGCAGCTTAGTATGCCGCTCTTCAGCCTACAGACTTTGTTAGAAAGATGAAGAGAATAAATAATAAAAACAGGCGATAAGATCGGAGACTTAAAGAGTAACATGGCGAAAAGAAATGGTGGAACTTAAAACAAGGAACAGAGGGATGATGATGCCAAGAAAATACATACAAAGCAGACAGGTAAAACAATAGACAGACAATTGGAAATAAAAAACACGGCGACAGTCTGGTTTCTGTTCGCAAAAGACATAACATTCACACCCAACGACAGCATGGTTTCTGTTCACAACACGAGAAAGACGGACAACACTGAACAGTCACTGGAACACTGCACTAAAAAGTTGTCAAATGTGACAGACCACAGCCGAGAGCAGGTGGGGGGGGGGGGGGGAACTGGACAGATGATGAGAAAATAAAAAAGGGGGGGAGGGCCCATAAGAGGGGTGGGGGGCCCATAAGAGGGGTGAGGGGGCGCTAGGCAGATGCGACAGGGAGTGGGGTAGGCAGAGGAGGGGAATACAAAAGGACTCGGGGGGGGGGGTGCTGGCCGAATTTTTTTTTTTTCCTTTATTGTAATTTTAAGCACCTATACAGGCGGGCTGTCAGCAGCACAGGACGCTGCTCTTCAGCCTTAAGTGGAACAATAAACATGACAGAGAGGCGATATATACAATACAAAAAACGGCGGGCAAAAAATGGAGATACAAAAAAACAAGAAACAAGAAGCCGTTCACGTTGGACGAAAAAAACACTAACACTTGGAGACACGGTGCACTAAACACAGAGAACGGCGATGGCACATGTGAACAGTTGAGTTGTAACTACACGAAACACAAAACGATGCCCACACACTAAACACTGATGGCGATGATCTCCGGCGCGCGAATGTTCACTGAGCGTGTACGAGTCCGGGGACCTGCCAAGAGAGGAGGTGGAGGAGGAGGAAGGGGAAATGGGAGAGGGGAGAGAAGAGAGGCCATGGGCAAAGGAGACAGGGGGAGGGAGGAAGGGGGAGGGGAAGCCCAGGGGAGAGGGTAGGAGGGAGGGGTGAAAGGAAAGAGAAGGGAAGGGAAAGGGGGGAGGCAGGGTGCCTAAAGGAAAGGACACAGGAGGTGGGGGGGAGGATCAAAGTTGATAGGAGGGGTAGATGGAGGGGAGGAGGACATCATCAGGGAGGGGGAGCTGGCGGAAGCCACCTTGGGAGAGGGTAAGGAGGGTTGAGAGATGGAGACCGGGTGGGACATGGGAATACAGGCGCGGCAGTGGGCGGGGGTGGGTAAGGATCGGGGAGACGAGCGGGTGAGGAGGGTCGAGTTTACGGGAGGTGTACAGGATCCGTATCCTTTCAAGGAAAAGGAGGAGGTGGGGGAAGGGGATGAGATCATACAGGATCCGCATGGGGGAGGGGAGACGGATGCGATAGGCGAGGTGGAGAGCATGGCGTTCAAGGATTTGGAGGGATTTATAAAAGGAAGGGGGGGCGGAGATCCAAGCCGGATGGGCATAACAAAGGATAGGGCGGATGAGGGATTTATAGGTGTGGAGGATGGTGGAGGGGTCCAGACCCCATGTACGGCCGGAGGGGAGGTTGAGGAGACTGAGTCGGGAGCGTGCCTTGGCTTGGATTGTCCGGAGGTGGGGAGTCCAGGAGAGGCGACGGTCGAGGGTGACGCCAAGGTACTTAAGGGTGGGAGTGAGGGCGATAGGACGGCCATAGATGGTGATGTAGAAATCAAGGAGGCGGAAGGAAGGGGTGGTTTTGCCTACAATGATCGCCTGGGTTTTGGAGGGATTGACCTTGAGCAACCACTGGTTGCACCAAGCGGTGAACGGGTCAAGATGGGATTGGAGAATGTGTTGGGAGCGCTGTAGGGTGGGGGCAAGGGCAAGGAAGGCGGTGTCATCAGCAAACTGGAGAAGGTGGACGGGGGCTGACGGCGGCGGCATGTCCGCCGTGTACAAAGGGTACAGAAGGGGGGAGAGGACGGAGCCTTGGGGCACACCGGCGGAGGGGAAAAAGGTGTAGGAATCTGCGTTATGGATGGTGACATAGGAAGGACGGCGGGAGAGCCGATCAGACGGACGTAGTTAATGGGAAGGGCGAAGGTTTGGAGCTTGAAGAGGAGACCGGAATGCCATACGCGGTCATAGGCACGTTCGAGGTCCAGGGAGAGGAAGATTGCAGAGCGACGGGAATTAAGCTGTTCGGAAAGGAGATGAGTGAGGTGAAGGAGAAGGTCGTCGGAAGAGAAGGACGGCCGAAAGCCACACTGGGTGACGGGAAGGAGGCGGTGCTGGCGGAGATGCTGCTGGATGCGGCGGGTGAGGATAGATTCCAGGACCTTGCTGAAGACCGAGGTAAGGCTGATGGGGCGGTAGGAGGAGACGGCGGACAGCGGTTTGCCGGGTTTAAGGAACATGAGGATACGGGAGGTTTTCCACAGATCGGGGTAGTAACCGGTGGACAGGACTACATTGTAGAGCCTGGCCAGGGTGGAGAGGAAAGAGACAGGAGCTTCACGAAGGTGACGGTAGGTGACACAATCGTGACCAGGAGCGGTGTTACGTTTTGTGCGGAGTGTAGCAATGAGATCCTGTGTAGTGATAGGGGCATTGAGTTCCGTGTGTGCAATGTTGTCCAAGTACTGGAAACCAGGAGCGAGGGGAGGGACAGAGGTGTCAGTTCGATCGCGGATATCCGGGAAGAGGGAGTAATCGAACTGGGGATCATCGGGGATGGAAAATACATCGGAAAGGTAGGAGGCAAAGTGATTGGCTTTACTAAGGGAGTCAGGGAAAGGGTGATCATCATGGAGAAGAGGATAATAGGGGGAGGGTTTAGTTCCGGTAAGGCAACGGAAGGCCGACCAGAACTTGGACGAGTTGATTGGTAGGGTAGCATTTAAACGGGTGCATGTCTGTCGCCAGTCCCGGCGTTTCTTAGCCGCGAGCAAATTACGAATGTGTCGCTGGAGTTGCCGGTGGCGTTGTAGTTTGTCCGGGTCACGCATGCGGAGGAAGGCACGGTAGAGACGACGGGATTCACGGAGGAGGAGAACGGCCTGTGGGGGTAAGGTAGGACGGTGGGGGTGGATGGCGACAGTAAGGACGTGGGCCTCCACGGCCTCAGACAAGGTCTGCTGGAGAAAGGAGGCGGCATGGGTGACATCGTCAGGGTGGTGCTAGGTGAGAGGGTGGCTATCGACCTGGGTGGAAAGGGTATCCCGGAAGGCATTCCAGTCGGCTCGGGAATAGTCGTGGACATACTTAGGAGGAGGGTCAGTACGAGGGTCGGTGCGAGGGCGACGACCATCTGAAACGGTGAGGAGGACAGGGAGATGGTCGCTACCAATAGGCTCCAGGACATCCACCGTTATGCGGCCAAGGAGGTTGGGGGAGGAGAGGATAACATCAGGAGTGGAGTTGGATTCGGGACGGGTGTGCTGGGGGATGGGAATAAGTATGCCTTGAAGGGAGGATAGGAACCGATGCCACCGCCGTAACTGGGCGGCGGAACGACTATGGATGTTGAGGTCGGCGGCGATCACGTAGGAGGAGAAGGTACGGTCAATGTGGGAGAGGAAATCGAAGGGAAGAGGGGCGTTAGGGCGGACATAGATGGTGGCGCAGGTAACGGTAAGGCCAGGGAAGAAGAGACTAAGGATCAGGTGTTCGGTGGGGTCGGGAAGGAGAGGTTGGAGCCGAACGGGGATCAGGCGATGGTGCCCAATGGCAACTCCGCCATGCGCAATTGGGAGGGGATTATCGGAGCTGTGGAGGAGGTAGGGCGAAGTATGGACGGTGTGGTGGGGTTGGAGGAAGGTTTCATTAAGGAGGAAGGCGTCCACGCGGTGGGTGGCAAGGGTATGGAGAAAGAGGTTCTTGTTGGCGGGAAGGGAGTGGATGTTGTTGAAAAGGATACGTTGCTGTCGCGCCATGACAGGGATTTAAACGAGGGTGTCAAGACGGGAGAAGGTGAAATGGGCCTGGTTGTTAGAGTAAGTGGCGTACATTTTGAGGTGGAAAACGGATCGGGCGGCGAGGGAGATCTGTTGGAGGGTGTGTGGGCGCTGAAACGGATGTACATTCTGCAGGACAATGGTGAGGAATTGGATGATGTCCTCAGCGGTAGGGGGTGGGCGAAGGGAGTTGCCGGGAGGGGTGGGGGCGTCCAGAGGGCAGACAGGAACGGCGAGTTCAGGAGTGGTAGGAGGGGGTCTGGCCTTACACTTCTGGGAGTAGGTGGGATGAGGGAGGTTACAGGTATTACAGGAGGGGGGGGGGACTGGAGATTGGGGCACTGCCGTAAAAAGTGGGCTTGCCTACAGTGCGGGCAGGTGGGGGCCTCGCGGCACTCAGATGTTGGGTGCGCATTATATCGCAAGCACCTTTGGCAGCGGAGGGATTGAGGAAGGGAACGGGAGGGGTCAACTTTATAACGCTGGTTAAAAAGGAGGGCACCCTCCTTCAGGAGACGGTCTATGGAGGGGGCGTGCTCAGAAAAAACGCGCATAAGGCGGGTGGGGTCGGCAGCGTTATGGATCCGGCGAACCGCACGCACCTCCAGATGGGGATGGGCCTGAAGCTCCGCCAACACCTCCTCCTCCGTGATCACTGGACTGAGCCGAGTGATCACGGCGGTGAGGGTCGGCGGGCGACGCGGAGGTTAGGGTTGGCGGGAGGGAGGTGGCGAGGGAGCAGGGGTGAGAGAGGCAAGAGGGCCAAAGCGGGTGATAGGGATGCTGGAAAGGAGGTCCGTGTGGAGGGTAGGGCTGGGGGAGGTGATGAGTACCGAATCACGGCGAGGAGTGAGGAGGGAGATGGGGGCACCAGGACAATTCTGGCGAAGGAAGAGGGTGAGGTTCCAGGCTTCAAGGAGGGAGGGATCCGGACGGGAGAGGAGGTAGCGGTTGGAGGAGGGGGTAGAGGAGGAGGAGGAGGGGGCAGGGACCGGCGGGGAGACATCCATGGCATCATGGTTGGGGGAAGGGGGACGAGGCGGAGCCTTTTTTGGAGCAGACGAGACAGGAGTGCCACTAGGGCGCTTGACGGCGGCGGAGGAGGTGTGGGGGATGGGAACAACTGGAATATGGCGGGGAGGGGCAGGTCCCGGGGCTGGAGTCGGCGCCGGAGATGGTGACGGTGACGGCGAAGGCGAAGGCGACGATGACGATGACGGTGGCAGTGGCGGCGGTGATGGCGAAGGTGACGGGGAGAGCTGGGCGTGGACAGTGGCCCGACGGGCCACCACCCGAGCCGGAGCTGCAGTGACAGGCTGGGGGAGTGGGGGGAAAGGATCGGAGCGAGAGGAAGAAGCGGGAGAGGGGGCGACAAAGATAGAGGGTGAAGGGAGAGTGAGGAGAGGTGGGATGGAAGGAGGGGGGTGGGACTGGGCACACCAAGTCATAGTGGTGGAGGCGGCGGAAAGGGATGTATAGACGATGGCGGTGGTGGTAGTAGTGACGGTGGTGGTGGGGGCGGACATGACGACAGGAAGAAAAAACGCACAGCACGAAAAGGAAAAGACACAAACTGGGAACAGGCGAAGACGCAGACGGACGAAGATCAGGGTCGGACGACCAGGGCGGACGGCGACGGCGGCGGCGGCGGCGGCGGTGGCGAGCACCGGCTGGCGGCGGCGGCGGCGGCGAGCGCCGGCGACGTCGGCGGCGAACAGACGGACGGACAGCAGGCGGCGGCGGCGGCGGCGGCGGCGGCGAGCACCGGCAGGCGGCGAACAGACGGACGGACAGCAGGCGGCGGCGGCGGCGGCGGCGGCGGCGAACAGACGGACGGACGGACGGATGGACGGACGGACGAACAGCTACAACAGTAAGCGGCGGGCAGACGGACGGGCAGGCAGACAGACAGACAGACAAACACAATCGTCGAAAGCGGAGATTCCAACCAGAGAGTAGCCCAGGCTTTGGAATCTGGCGCCTTCGAATGAGGGGATCCAACCCTGTGATGGCTGGCCGAATTTTTTTTTTTTTTTACTTTATTGTCATTTTAAAGCCTACACAAGAGGCAGGCTGGCAGCAGCACACTACGCTGCTCTTCAGCCAAAGAAGACAGAAGCATAAAAAACAGGAGAAAAACAGAAAAGTCACAAAATGGCGGGCGATAAAACAGGAGACACAGAGAGACAAACACGGAGCCGTTCACACTCGACGATAAACCACACTGCAAACTGTTGAGACGACGCACAAACACTGAAGAAGACGATGGCACTGGTGAACAATGGAGTGTGACGGTGAGCACTGAACACTAAACACGACGGCACACACAAGACACTGATGGCGGCGATCTCCGGCGCGCGAAAGTCCACGTAGCGTATGCGAGTCCGGGGACCTGCCAAGAGGGGAACGGGGGTGAGGTGGGGGAGAGGGGAGAGAAGGACGCCAATGGCGGAGGAGACGGGGGCAGGAGGGAGAGGGACAGGGGAGGGGAGGCCCGGGGGGGAGGGGAGAGAAAAGGAGGGGGGAGGGAAAAAGGGAGAGAAGGGAGGGAGGGTGCCCTGAGGAGCATGCACAGGAGGAGGGTGGGAGGATCAAAGTTGGTAGGAGGGGTAGATGGAAGGGAGGAGGACATCATCAGGGAGGGGGAGCTGGCGGAAGCCACCTTGGGAGAGGGTAAGGAGGGTGGAGAGATGGAGACCGGGTGGGACATGGGAGTACAGGCGCGGCAGCGGGCGGGGGTGGGAGAGGATCGGGGAGACGAGCGGGTGAGGAGGATCGAGTTTACGGGAGGTGTAGAGGATGCGTATTCGTTCGAGGAAGAGGAGGAGGTGGGGGAAGGGGATAAGATCATACAGGATCCGTGTGGGGGAGGGGAGACGGATGCGATAGGCAAGGCGGAGAGCATGGCGTTCTAGGATTTGGAGGGATTTATAAAAGGAAGGGGGGGCGGAGATCCAGGCGGGATGGGCGTAACAGAGGATAGGGCGGATGAGGGACTTATAGGTGTGGAGGATGGTGGAGGGGTCCAGACCCCACATACGGCCGGAAAGGAGCTTGAGGAGACGGAGTCGGGAACGTGCCTTGGCTTGGATTGTCTGGAGATGGGGAGTCCAGGAGAGGCGACGGTCGAGGGTGACGCCAAGGTACTTAAGGGTGGGGGTGAGAGCGATGGGACGGCCATAAACGGTGAGATAGAAATCAAGGAGGCGGAAGGAAGGGGTGGTTTTGCCTACAATGATCGCCTGGGTTTTGGAAGGAGTGACCGTGAGCAACCACTGGTTGCACCAAGCGGTGAACCGGTCAAGATGGGATTGGAGAAGGCGTTGGGAGCGTTGCAGGGTGGGGGCAGCTGGCCGAACTCCGTCGGCACTTATATACGGTTGCGCTCGTGGCGGCTCCTCGCGGCCCGTACGCAACACGCGCGCCTGCGATCGCAATGCACTCTTAGCGCTCGCGGCGGCGTCTAGCGGCCCGTACGCAAGTTGTGCGATTGCTGTCGCAGGTCGACCCTTAATCTATGATGTTACAGAGTGTAGTTGCAGGACGGTTATCATCTGCCCCTTCCGTATTACATTCGCGACCGATGCGTGGGAAAAACTATTTGGATAGATTTCCATATGAGATACATTCACCGATATTCTCGTTCTGGTTAATTTGTGAGACATTTGTGTGAGGAAGCAACGTGCTGGCAGATTCTCCTTGGAATTTATGCACTCGTAACTTCAACAGCAAACAACTAGTGACACACTGCTTCTCTTGCAGCTCTGCCACTGTTTCCTGAGCCTCTCCGTAATGCTGTCGTGCTTGCTGAACGATTCCACGACGAAACGGGCCGCTCTTTGCTGTATCTTCTCTGTTTCGTATATCAGTCCGTCCTGGTAAGGCTCATAGACTGATACTTCTTTTTCCCAAAACTCTATTCTTCCAAAGTCTGGAGGTTTAAGGGCCTCGTCATTGCATAAAAATAGATCTTACGCTGCAGAAAGAAACTCCATCCTATAGCACAGTAGCAAATGTTTCTCCATATGCAGTGCTGTCCATGTACTATCAAGTAATTTCTACCCTTGTGTTATTTCCTCTTCAGGGAGCTTGTTTGTATTTTGCAGAATGTCCAAATATGAGATAGAAGGCGGTGCTGATGGCCTTCCAGCAGTACTGTTCGTTGGATAAAGCTCTTCCTTGACCTAAGACGAGTTAGAACTGTGCGGTTTGCTGCTTTATCCTGTCTATTTCAGTGGTTACTTTCCTTTTTGTTTTTGTGTGCTATGGCTACGGATGGTTAAATTTCGTACACAGATGGAAACCTCAAGTATCAGGTGACAGTTCTGACAGTCCTACTTAGAGCGACATTTGTTTGTCTGTTCGGACGGGCAAGACGCCTTCGATAATGGCACCTCACCTACTACGGCTGCAAGGCAAAGTCCCACTGATGATGTTCGAAAAACTCCAGGTTGCTCTTCCCCTGTTGAACCAGTCACTTTACGTATAATATTGTTTCTTGCATATATTTAACCTTTTAGATTATAGCGGTGTTTTTTTTTTTTAATGACTTCGAAGAGTTTTAGTTTTTTGTAGTGTTGCAGATTAACCACTCTCCATTCTACTTCCAACAGTCTTCAGTTCTCTCTATTAGGGATGGTAAAAAGCGACCAGTTAAAACCGATACCAGTATTTTAGTTCTGAATAACAAGTAGTTTTGGATATTTGTTTGGTCTCGGTTATAAGTAGTGTTCTTATTTTTTTACTAATAACTACGTAAAAAACCGAAATATCATTACCCATTGTAGTACTGCTAAAGCTTGTCGTTTTGAAATAAATCTTTTTTAAAGAAGAAGCAACTTTTATTCGTAAAATTTCTATTGTTTTGAAGTATTACGTTATTATAGAAAATGGGAGAAGCCATCGGTGCTATTTTAATAACGATGCTGACGGAAATCAGCAACAAACAAATGAACCTGTTACCATGTGGCGTAGCCTATTAGATGTTACACGCAGTGTCCAAGACTTATCCTAGCTGGCCTGTACGGCGTTTTGTCACTGTCATCGTCGGACATCTGTTTTATCACAGAATGGCACAATCCTTACTCTGGAAGTATTTTGCGAAGTCGGTATCAATAAATTACAGTACTCCATTTGCTTTAAAACATTAAAGACGATAGGAGTCGCTACAAAGTTGCGACATAATATAAGGTAATAATTCACTAATGGTTTACAATAAAAATAGAAAGCATCTCAGATGCTGCCTGTATCTACACGACATGCCTTTACCTGATTTTAACCACTGAAAACGGACAAACTGACATGAAAAATAGAGTTCTGCAACCTCAGTTTCAGCCTTTAGCGCTGACAGTTCCTAATGTCCAAATAGTGGCATTATGTCCGGTTACGACGTGATTTTTAATAGAGTTTCAAAAAATTCGAATCAATAGAAGAGTATTGGTGACTTTTTTTTTAATCAACCACTTTTCACTTTTCGATAACAGCAGCGAACGGTGGACGGACTAAGTCTTTATTGATTTTCCTATTTAATATTTCGTTTCTATGTACAGGGCGACAATTGTTGAACTATACGAAAAATCGTAAATTAGCTCCAAACTCCGGAGTGCACACACTTTATTCAACATGTTAACGTCACTACAGATTTTCGGATTTAGATTATGACATGTTCGATACGACAGCCATAATTGGCACAGAGGAATAGCGAAATTCATCCTAACCCGCTGAAGCATCGGGACATCGATGCTGTCGCTGACCTCCTGAGCGGCTGTTTTCAGCTTTGCGATGGTTTTTGGGTTACTACTGTACGCCTTGCCTTTCATATAGCTCCATAAAAGGAAGTCGCATGCTTTCAGATCCGGAGAATACGGCGGTCAACCGAGGTGGTCTCTGGGTACCTCAGAGCCAGAATGCGGTCCCCAAAGTGCCCATCCAGGACATAAAACACTCTCCTTTTTCGGTGGGATCGAGATCCATCGTGCATGAACCACATCTTGTCGAAATCAGTGTCACTTTGAATAATGAGGATAAAATCATCTTCCTAAACCGTCACGTACCGTCCGGTAGTCACTGTGCCACCAGGGCATATCGCATCGACTACTTCGTGACTAACACCGACCACCACACAGTCACCCGTTGAGGGTGAAGAGACTTCTCGGTCGCGAAATGAGTATTCTCAGTCCCCCAGACGCGCCAGTTTTGCTTATTGACGAACCCATCCAAATGAAAGTGGGCTACTAATACTAAATCTATGCTACAGCATACTAATTTCCATCATGCCCCGCGTCCAAGAGTGCAGTTTGAACGGCCAAACCCAAACCTTACAGAAGTTATGAAGATTTTATTTCAGATAGTTCAATAATTGTGACCCTGTATATTTTGAGTAAAAATTTTTCAATTTTTCAATATTTATTCGATTTCTACATTTACTACAGGAAATAACAGAAGTAAGAAACCGCAAACCTGTTTTTCGTAAACCGGTTATTTTGAGTGGTTTTAACAGTCCGGTTAAATTGGCGTTGAAAATAACGACTTAACGGAAATCAATTTGTCTCAATGATACCATCCCTAGGTGGAAGGCGCATACTTTTTCTGGATTAGGTAGCGGTTGATTTCCTTTGCAGTAGCTCCCCAAGGTATGGAAAGCGTCTGTAAATTTTCTTTCAAACTTTCTTCCTTGAGCAGTAACGCCGGTGTCATCAGCATACAGTAATCTCTTTATTTCCGTCTGGTCTCGCTGGACCGTTTTGTACATACTGTACAGCACAGGTGAAAGAACTCCCTTTTAGAGTAATGGGGAATATTCATAACTGGTCCTATAAATGTTTCGTAAGCAACTCATTTCGTGGCTGAATCACATTTCCTTATAGATTCTGCCAACGAATTCCACCTTGTAATCTGCTTTTCCTAGAATTAGTTTTATGTAGTCCTTCCACTTTAGCTCCGGGCGTTTTCTCCTAGGCATCTGAAGATTGTTGATGCTTCCACAGGTTTCTCAGCAATAATGAAGCCGATCAGTAATGGCTGTCTTCTATTACGCGCAGTACGTAACATTTATTTCATTTCAGGGTCAAATTGTTCAAATGGTTCTGAGGACCATGGGTCTTAACGTCTGAGGTCATCAGTCCCCAGAACTTAGAACTGCTTAAGCCTAACTAACTTAAGGACATCACAAACGTCCATGCCCGAGGCAGGATTCAAACCTGCGACCGTAGCGGTCGCGCGGTTCCAGGCTGTAGCGCCTAGAACCGCTCAGCCATCCCGGCCGGCTTCAGGGTCAACTATTAGTCCCTGCCCTAATCAATGATCTTCCAAAATTTTTCCTATATTTTCCTACACACTTTTGGTATTGCAACAACATCGTCTGCAAACAGCCTTAAGCCGGCCGGGGTGGCCGAGCGGTTCTAGGCGCTAAAGTCTGGAACCGCGCGACCGCTACGGTCGCATGTTAGAATCCTGCCTCGGGCATGGATATGTGTGATGTCCTTAGGTTAGTTAGGTTTAAGTAGTTCTAAGTTCTAGGGGACTCATGACCTCAGTTGTTAAGTCCCATAGCGCTCAGAGCCAAACAGCCTTATGGGGATTCCAAAGTAGTCCACCGGCTGACAACCCCACAACACTCACTTGAGGTATTTCGTCCCATTAAGAACTATGAATTGAGTTCCATCTACTAGGATATACACCTGTCGATGACTCAGCGACCAGAAAAGCCGAAAGGACGAAGTTGAAAGCTTTGGGACCTCGGCCAGAACAGTTTGAAGTCGTACAGTCTCCTCCTGTGAGCCGCATTGTGGCTCGCGTTGGTGCCGTCGGTAGGTTGTCATCGTGTAATAGGGATAGTGGCGTCTCGATCTCTTCTTGTGGTTACTGGCGCCACTATGTTCGCTAGTGTTGTCTGTCCACGAGTATCAGAGGCAGTGGTTATCGATATCTAGTACGGTGGCACTATCTTTGGAGGGAGGTCAAGTGTTTTCTGGGTCGGAGTGTGTCAGGAAGTTCGGGTGGGGGCGGAGCAGCAGTGAGGTCCGACAACACGGGGACATACCGGAATTGCTGGCGGCACACAGGCACTGCTGGATCGAGAGGCTGTAGTTGCGAGGGCGACAACGTCATTCTCCACTGGAACCAGGGCGTTTGACTTGAGTGAACATTCACCCAGTAGCGAAACCTCCACTACTTTGAGATCATGCTGTTTGTTAGCACGTTTCTTCTCGCAAGGTCGCTGAGACGAAGACCAACAAGTGGAGTGTTTGGAGTTGACGAAATTAATTAGCCATCCTCCACCTTTTATTATTAATCATTGAATTCCTTGTGTTTATTGATGAAGTTCAACCAGCGGTATTTTTCTGCCTAGTGGCCGTTAACGCCCCAGTTACCTGCCCTGGTGGTTAGCGTATTTTCGCGGCAGTGTACCTTTCCTCGCCTTGCCGCTGCTTTCCAGTAAGGCATGTAATTCGACAGCCTCCTTGATTGTGGTTCAGATATTTGGTCGTAGTGGGTCGTTTTGCTTCTGGAACTTCTAAACACTAGATTCAGAAGACACAGTCCTGTCCGCCGGTTCCACCTTGCCTGGATAATTCCATCGTCGTGTTGGTTATCAGACATTAGGTAGATGTTGCAAGAGTGTTGGCCGGTGTTTGAACTGTCACTAGTTTGAGTTGCCATCCGGTTAAGTGAATACAACTCTTGACTGCCTGTCTCATCGTTTACGAAGTTGAGCGACTTTCCCAGTCGATCCTTGGAGCACTGTCTGAGGCCCACTTCTCTCTTGATTTGATGAGATTGTGATAAGTTTCAATAAGGCCTTCAGCTGTGAATGCAATTTACCTTAAGAATTTTTTATTAGATATTGTCTCTTAATATGATTGTCCTTTTTTATAATATTTTAGTAAGAATTTTCTATCTAGGCCTTCAGCCGTCAAATTATTTTGAGTAATTACTATTGCGGCCTTCAGCCAACAAAAAATTTAAATTTCTTTTCAGTAAAGCCTTCAGCCGTGAATTCAATTAGTCTAAAGAATTTTTAATTAGGTATGTCCGCCCCGGTAGCTTAGTGGTAGTTGGCCTTTGGCTGTGCTGCGTTGAGGACGCGCTGTTTGTGTTCCTGCCGCGGAGCGAGCGCTTGTGTTGTTTACATCCTACTCGGCCGTTTCGCGCGTGCCGTACTCAGCATATAGATCACCATGGCGCACCAATACAGAAAATCGACGCTCAAATTTACGTTCCGCAACGAATTTGCACGGCCCAAAGCACTCGAAGTCGAACGTTTTCTACGAGAAGAAGTTAAAATCCCGGCGACGGACATTCTCGGCATTCACTTGTCCATTGTGAGTAGTATCGTATATGTCAAGATCATCAACGACGCAACATGTGAACGGATCCTTCGGAAAACGAAACAGGGCCTCCGTTTCTGCCATGCTGATGGCAATGTGGGGACTGTACACGTCGATTATTCTGGCATGGGACTTCGCACGATCAGAATTTTCGAACTTCCTTTCGAATTACCGGCGGAGGACGTCGTGACAGCGCTGCGCCCCTACGGCACGGTCCATGATCATATTGCGGAAAAATGGACGCAATTCCAGACATATCCTGTGCTGAATGGAGTCCGCCAGGTCCGAATAGAACTTAAAAGACATGTACCTTCATATCTGACTATCGGTGGCTGCCGTGCCATCGTCATCTACGATGGGCAACCAAAGACCTGCTCTGGTTGTGGGAAGGAGGGACACCTTAGATCAGAATGTCTCCAACGTCGAATCACGCAACTGCCGCCGGCTGACGCAGACCCGCCATCGCAGCCGACGCTGCTTCCCGTGACTTATGCAGCAGCCCTCACGACAGCTACCACTTCACCACGACAGCCGACTTCCACTGTTGGGTCGCGGCTCCATCCTCCAATACAGGGCGATGACGACACACCCGTTCCACAAGCTACGGATTCACTTCCGATGGCGCCGCCCCCGTCGACGGATAACAACATACATGACGATAGCATGGCCGTAGACTCGCTTATTGTGCCTACAGCTGCCTTTGTGCCGGAACGTCGGGAATCTTTGCCGTCGTCTGACACAGAAGGACACTCCATTAAGCAACGCTCCCCGAAGCTACGGAAGCGGAGGCGTAGAGCAACTTCCGAACGGGATGCGACGCAGCCTCCAGAGGACGAAGACTCCACCTTCAATGACGACGCTACCACAGAGGCAGCCGCCATTTGCTGCAGTGTGGCACCACCGAACGGAACTGAGGACAAACCACATATACCTACAGTGGCAACATCGGATGCCGATATGCAGGACAGATGCTGCCCACCACCTTCTGGAGTGCAAGCACCCATGCCGAGTCCTGAGGACGCTAGGGAAGCAGATCTTGCATTGACTTCCCCGACGTGGGCGGATGACCACGACGACGACGGAACCATGCACGTTACGCCAACAGGGCCCACGCCATTGGCGCCGGCTCTCTAGAAAGGACGGCAGGTGCGGTTTGTGGGGATGCGGAGGTGTCAATAGAGTCAGAAGCGCCATAGGCAATTCCAGTCTTAATGGATAACTTAACACCTGCGGTTCGGCAACAAGCATATCGTATCGCCACGCTCAACCTCAACACGATACGAACGGCAGTGAAGATCCAGTTGCTGCGTGAGATGCTTCGTTCTTCGGATGTTGACATTGCCCTGTTGCAAGAAGTGTATATAGCGGCCCTCCCCGTTTTCTACGGTTACGTGACACATATGTCACCGGCGGACCGGAATGGCAGCGGTACGGCAATACTAGTGCGCGACGGAATTGCCATCGAAGAAGTGACTTACCTTCCGTCAGGAAGGGGGCTGGCGATCACAGCACTGGGCACACGCATCATTAACATCTACGCTCCATCAGGAACTGACCAACGCCGCGAACGATCGCTGTTCTACTCGGAGGATATCGCCCCCCTCTTCATCAGCCGCTACGATCAATATATCTTCGGCGGCGACTTTAACTGTGTGCTCCACCCCAAAGACCAAGTCCCACACTTCTCGACTTGTCAAGAACTTCGGCTCCTGGTTCGTGATCTGCTTCTCACTGACACGTGGGAGACAGTGCACGGTGACCGTCCCGGGCCGACATACCTTACTAGTCACTCGGCCAGTCGCCTAGACCGCATTTATGTCTCACGAGCTCTAGCGCCGGGAGTATTGGACGCCGAACGTTGGCCGCTTGCCTTCTCCGATCATAGCGCTTTCATATGCACACTCACTCTACAACAGCAGCGAATATGGCGCAGCCGAGGACCCTGGAAGCTGAATGTGGCACATCTTCAAGACCCGGAATGCCGTCGAATTATCGCCAAAACATGGTTGGATTGCGAACGTCGTCTTCCCCGATATCCTTCGACTCTAGCATGGTGGGTGGACTGTGCAAAACCAGCGTTTCGGCGTGTGCTAACTCAATTCGGTAAAGATATCGCAGCTTGGCATCGTCACACATTGGACTTCTATTACACGATGCTTCGCGAACTCGACGGCCAACCACCATCTCCAAACCGACAAATGGAAAGCCGCCGAATTAAAGGTCAAATATTGTCTCTTACGAGGAAACGTTTGGAGGGGGTCGTCGTGCGATCGCGACGTCACGACCGAGCGGAAGGAGAAAACCCGTCTATGCATCACATCGTGCTCGACAGCCGCCGACGCCGATAGCAGCTGATCACGGACCTCGTATTGCCAGGTGGTAGGGTCGTACTGACTCAGGCCGCGGTTACAGAAGCCTTTGCAGATCACTATCGCCAGTTTTACGACGAGGTGAATACAGAGGAAGAGGAAGCGGACGATCACGACATACTGCAGCACGTGTCGCACACCCTCGACAATGCAGCAGCGGCGACGCTGTTAGGTGGAATTACACGGGACGACATCGAGGACGCGCTTAACAAGGGAGCACTCAACAAATCTCCCGGGCCAGACGGACTGCCGCTCGAGTTTTATCGGACTTTCCGCTATCTCATGATGCCCCGATGGATCAGCATGTACCAAGAACTGATGACCCCCGGTTCCCACGTGCCACCTGCATTCGTGGAAGGTCTCCTTATACCGATACACAAGCCTTCCAGAGGTCGGACGGTCGAGGACTACAGGCCCATTACAATGCTCAACTCGGACTATAAAACCTTCGCCCGACTACTCGCCAGCCGCATAAAGCAGGTTCTGCCCCTACTCCTCTCAATGGAGCAAACGACACAGGGCGGAGTGACCAACATGCAAACGGCAACCAGCGAATGCAGGGATTTAATAGCCATCGCCACATGCTGTCGCCTTCGAGCTGCTCTGATCACCATTGATTTCGACCACGCCTTTGACAGAGTTCACCACAAGTTCCTTCTGTCCGTTATGGCCCGCATGGGCTTCCCGCCTGACTTTCTCGACATCTTTCAGCGCCTTTTCCGTGGAGCTGCATCCCGTGTACTGGTGAATGGACGGATTGCGGGTCCCTTCCCGATCCGACGGTCAGTTCGCCAAGGATGCCCACTCTCCATGATCCTTTACGCGATCGCACTCGAACCACTTGTCGGAGGGTTGAAAAACCGGCTCTCGGGAATGTCATTGAGGGATCACACCTTTCACTGCAGGATATATGCGGATGACCTTCTATTACTTGTCCGATCTGGTGACGAGGTACGATCGGTGTTACAATGGATCAATCGCTATGGATTGGCAGCGGGCAGCCTCATGAATGTGGCCAAGTCGGCAGCGATGCCGATTGCGAGAGGTCTACAGGAGGACGCTTTAGCCCCACTCCCACTAGTTAACAAGATCCGGTTCTTGGGCATAACATTTACACAGGATGTGCGCCGCACGGCAGCAATGAACTATGCACGATTATTACAGGCCATACGCACAGAAGTTCGCCGGAACTTACTTCGACGGATGGACCTCCTACAGCGTGTGGAATACCTCAACCTTCACGTGGCGACTAAGATGATCCACATGGCCCAGGTCCTACCGATATCGACAGCGATGGCACACAGATTACAAGCAGCGTTTGGATATTACCTTACCGCCGGACACCTATTCAAAGTCCGCTACGAAACACTCACCCTTCCTCCGCGTGATGGCGGACTGGGTCTTATAAATGTACGAGCAAGAGCTACCGCTTTATACTTGTGCACAATGATGAAATCGTGGACCCACAAAGATGCTTCCCTTACGGGACGTCTGTTAGAGGAATTGCTGCCGGCGTCTCTTCTGCCACCTGTCACGGTTGCGCACATTACACCTTCACTCTCGCACCTCTCGGCATTTATTCTTGAATATAGTTACGTGCACCCAGATCTTCCCAACACTCGCACTCCCAAGGCGAGAGACGTTTACAGACTGCTGCTAAGGTCCATACCTAGGAATGTGATTGAGAGGAAGAGCCCTACGACCCTATGGCCGGCAGTGTGGAGAGCGGTCCAGAAGCCGTTCCTCCCCACGCGGGTAAGAGCCGCGTGGTACCAGGTGGTGAACGGGAAGTTTTTAACACGACAACGGCTGCACGCTATTGGGATGACGGATTCCCCCCTTTGCCCACGTTGCCACCTCGTGGATACTGACGAACACCGTTTAACATGTGGATCGGCGTTAGAGGTATGGCTGCTAGTGCAGAAGATCCTCGCCTGCTACCTACGTATCGCGCCTCGCACAATTGAGCCACGGCTCCTCCTTTGTCCAGAGGATACTTATTTCCCACCTGCGAAGACTCACGCTCTCACATGGTTTAAAGGCATGTCCATAGACTACCTCTTTCGCGATGATGAGAAGATGGTGCTTGATTACTGGCAATTTCTCCAGGACAGTCATAGCACACTTGAGCGTACACCCCGATATCGACAGCTATTTGCGAACTATTTGCGCAGTGTCTTCGACAACCCCCCTCACAGTTGGGGAGTACCGGGCAGAGGATGACCGCCGACATGGGGCTCCACACGCCGCGAAAGTTTGTAACAATTTGGAACATGGAATCTGTACGCCGAGGGGCCGTGCACATGGAATGGCGTGCGGGATTTGGTTACATTTTTCTTTCGTTATTATCTATCATCACACTATTTGTTTCAAATTCTTTTTCATAGTTTAGAAGAAACTCTTGTTCTGTTGTTGCTACGGCTGTAATTTTCTAAATTTGTTTGTTGTAACTGAAAGACGCCTTAAAAGTAAAAAAAAAATAAAAATAAAAAAAATAATAAAAAAAAGATGGATAGAGCGTCTGCCATGTATGCAGGAGAGCCCGGGTTCGGGTCCCGGTCGGGGCACACATTTTCAGCTGACCATAAAATTACTTTAAAAAAAAAAGCGTGTTCGGTCAGAGGGTTAACAGCCCTCTGTAATAAAAAAACTGAGCTAATCGATAAAAAAAATAAAAAAAGTGGTCAGCGTGATGAAATAACAAAAAAAAAGTGGTCAGCGTGACAGACTGTCAATCCTAAGGGCCCGAGTTCGATTCCCGGCTGGGTCGGAAATTTTCTCCGCTCAGGGACTGGGGGTTGTGTTGTCCTAATCGTCATCCTTTCATCCCCATCGACGCGCAAGTCGCCGAAGTGGCGTCAAATCGAAAGACCTGCACCAGGCGAACGGTCTACCCAGCGGGAGGCCCTAGCCACACGACATTTCCACTTCCATTTTTTTAAATTAGGTATTGTCTTAACAGTCAAATTTGATAGTTGTTCCTTTTTGTCAACCTTATATGCAATTGATTCCCAATAAAGTGTACGTGATTAAAAAAAAGAGCAACCAACGGTAACTGAGTAAGGCCCTGTCCACACCGAAAACTGCTTTTCCCTAACTACCAGGTATCATTCTCTTTCGCCCCTGTACCGCATCTACTCTCGGTCAGCTTGGCTAGTTTCCGATTTGACACGGTTAATTTTAAGGGAGGTCCAGACGTCCTTCCTGTTGTCATTCCTTTAACCTCCAGGATGGAATGTGGGTTATCCAGCTGCCTGCCTGGAGGCTGGCCTGCCCGCCACGCCTCGCCCCCCTTCCTCTGGGCGGATTCGACGTCCGGGGCCGGCGCGGCTGCCCCAGTGCCGGGAGCGTCGGGCTGACACAGGCGGCTATCCGGGCGGCTGAACTACAGTTGTCTGCATTGCGGTATTTTCTACAGATTCCTCTTCTTCTTTCAACTGCGTCTAAATTGCGAAAGCAAAAGGTACGGGAGATGCGTGACTGATGGCAGAGCCGGCCGCGGTGGTCTCGCGGTTCTAGGCGCGCAGTCCGGAACCGTGCGACTGCTACGGTCGCAGGTTCGAATCCTGCCTCGGGCATGGATGTGTGTGATGTCCTTAGGTTAGTTAGGTTTAAGTAGTTCTAAGTTCTAGGGGACTAATGACCACAGCAGTTGAGTCCCATAGTGCTCAGAGCCATTTGAACCATTTTTGAACTGATGGCAGATGGAACGCAGTCTTGGAGGGCACGTCTTTCTACAAAAGCTGAATGCAATTACCTTACGATTAGAAAATTGCCCTTAGGCAGCGTTAGGAATGTACTTCATCCTATTGCAACAACCCACAAGATTTTACCTTCAGTTAATATTTTCTTTGACACAATCACAGAAAATGTTTTACATTATTAAGCGGTATAGCCGTCATCCATCATTATCAGAACGACTGAAAGCTGCTTCATAAGTACACCAAGTAATGCTCTATTTAGGGTCTGAAATTTAATGCTCTATTTCATTTAGTTGCTATAGCTGCAAACTACAAAACGTTTTCTGATGAATTAAAGTTGTTCGTGTAAAGAAGACAACTCCATGTTTAAGTCATCCATCCACACTGAGTGTAATTTGCCATTTTCTTAAGACAGTCCATGCGAATATCGGCAGCATTGTTACTTATAGGCTACGGCAAATGTTTTCCCTTCCGCTTGTTTTTATTAATACTTCTCAATCAGAAAATCGGGCTCGTCTTCTGGAGTGAATTCAACGCGGTACATTCATGCCTAGTGCACATAACCAATGAAATTATTCACTCGTAATGTATGATTTAGGACGAAATTAAAAATCTAACTACCGGAAAAGATATACATTTTATAGTAAGTGATTTTGAGAAAAAGCTGACATCGCTAAAAACTGATCAAGGGCCCAGGGTCGAATGGCTTCCCGTATGATTAAATACAGAATTTGCAACTTAGTTACTCCATCTCTAGTCGTAGCTCCGTAGTAAGAAAGAAAGAAAGAAACTGTGGGCCGTAATTTAAATGATGGGCAGGTTAAGCCCACATACAAGAAGAGGAGCAGAAGTGATCCGCACAGGTCTTCCTGTGCTACATCCTGAGAGCCAGCTGGATGCGTCATTTCTTGATTTCCAAAAAAGCATTTCACTCTCTACCAGTCTAACGCTTAATCACGAAAGTACGATGAAGGGGTGTAGTGGTTTGGACTTGGTAATACCGTACAGGTTACTGTCACGTGCTGCAAACGCCGGCGAGCTGTCAGTTGCCTGAAGTTACTGAAGTCACTGGAGTTCCAAGTGCTGACCGTGGCGAGGGCACGCAGCTGGCCCGAACCCAGTAGCCGCGAGGAGCCGCCCAAGGCCATAGCGGCCACCTCGGCGAACGATTTAGGGGTACGCGAGATGCGCTTTACCAGGACCCGATGGGGTGTGTAGAGGACGGTTGCCTTCGACACCAGCACTTGGATGAGGGAGATGGCTCCAAACATGGCGGCTTTCACATTTTGTGACGGAATATGGCTACTTTGAAATGCTTCGAAATTCAATAGCTATGTGATGTTTCAATGTAGCACGAGCCTAATTTTATCACTCACAGTACTGACCTGCATCTATCGAGATACGTATATTATGAATATAACAAAACCTACCCAAGGTAGGGAGTCACAGTGATTGAATATTTCTATGAACGCGAATAAAAATTACGAACAGCTCAAAGTTTCATGCAATCTTAACTAACAAACTCCTGGACGACAGCCTAGTACTCTAGCTATCATCCCAGAAAGACACCTTTATACATATTTTATTTAAAGTATTATCAAGTTTTCTTATATATATATTTTTAATTATCAGTATGTAAAGAATGTGAATGTGTCGGATATTCATGTTCCCCACATTTACTCAGCAAATGAATCCAATGCAGCATTCATATAGATATCTCCACACTTAAGACACGTCTATGGTATTATTTGAGTTCTAATTTATAAGGTTAAGTCAACTAGTACTAAAACACACTTCTAATTTAAAAGGAATAAATTATTTTTATTATTTGATGCCTGACAGCATAAAACGGCGCACCTACTGATTAGGCCAACTTCATTGTTTTGCATGTTTTAACAGATAGGCCTTCATTATTTGTCGTAAATGTGCATGCCAAAAATTTATGCTTTAAGTGATTACGTTTAGAACAATGTGTTTGGCCTGCTGGGGACCGGAAGAGAAAGCTTTATTTAAATTATTTTTGAAATTTGTAATTCATTTATTCATCGAGTTGTAGTCCATTTTATGTACTTTAAACACGTTACGCATTTCGGTGAGGGGAAACGAGATCTTAAAAGCGCGAGCGAGGAGTTACGCAAAGTCATTCTGCGTCTGGCGGTCAGCCCGTATGGATCGGTCCTCAGGTAACATGCTGGTGAGCTGGTAGTGCAGTTTCAAACCTGTAAAAGTGATAGAATTTGAGTAACAAGTTACCGAGCGAATACTCTATTTGTTGGTACTTACAAAACTTCCAAGCCAAGTGGGACATAAAATCTGTGAACTGACTGGAAATTTAACGTTTCGTGACATTTAGATGACGTGCGGCATTGAACTTTAACCTATATAGCTTGCATTTAGGGAATTAACATTTTTCGTGTTTTAATATATTGATTACCATAGTGGGCGTCATGGATTTACGACCTGCCGAACATCGATTTAGTTTAACTGAAGAGGCTTCCAATTTTCGCGTTCAAGTGATGTTAATGTACTATTTGAAAATTACTGTTCCATTTGAATTGTGTATTTACGCAAGCTTAATTACAATTCAGGATTATTTTTATTTCATGGCTGAATTAATCATATCAGTCAGTCAGCAGAAAACTAAAATTATTTTATTATTTTTATTATTAATTTTTTATTGTTATTGTATTTTACTGAAATTTCCCTTTACTTAATAATTCGCATTAATTGTCAGTGCTTAGATAAAAAGACTGCAGACTTATAAGTTACGATTATTTAGGCAGCTAGATCAGCTGCTGGGCAAAAAATCGGACATGTATGGCTCGACCCTGTGACTCCACCGAGCCACAACCGTGTTCGTGGCTAAATCTCGTTAAGTAAAAATCATTAGTAACGGTAAGTCGCATAATCAAAGTAAACTTTCTGTCTTTTTTTTTTTGTCATCAGTCTTCCGACTGATTTGATGCGGCCCGCCACGAATTCATTTTCTGTGCTAACTAACCTCTTCATCTCAGAGTAGCACTTGCAATATACGTCCTCTATTATTTGCTGGATGTATTCCAATCTGAGTCTTGTTCTGCAGTTTTTTTGCCTTCTACTGTTCCCTCTAGTACCATGGAAGTTATTCCCTCATGTCTTAACATATGTCCTATCATCCCGTCCCTTCTCAGCAACTTGGATGCACGAGCTGTTAAGCTGATTGGGCGGTAATTCTCGTACCTGTCAGCTTTTGCCGTCTTCGGAATTGTGTGGATGATGCTTTTCGGAAAGTCAGATGGTATGTCGCCTGATCTTAATTTCCCAAAGCTCTTAAATTCTGATTTTAAAACTGGTTCGCCTCTCTTCTAAATCGACTCCTGTTTCTTCTTCTACGACACCAGACAAATCTTCCCCTCATAGAGGCTTTCAATGTATTCTGTCCACCTATCCGCTTTCTCCTCTGCATTTAACAGTGGAATTGCCGTTGCACTCTACGCGGGATGAAAGGCCATGTATTCATTCACACCTTACTCACATTAGTATGAGATGTGATACATTCGCACGTATCTTTCAGTTGATTAACGATGGATTTTCGCTTCAAAGTTCAGGTTACGGCTAGCGAGACTGATTCGCATTTCACCACAAGTGTTTACGGAGATAGTTTTAAATGTCGTTCGGCTTAGTGAAGCTAATAAGTGAACGTCCTAGCTTATGTAGCTGTGGTTGTAGTTTGGAAAGGGGCCGTTACTTACGTCTAGTAACTTATTACTGACTGGGCAGGTGGAATAATCTTAACTTTGTAGCTGTTACACTATGAATTTCAGTTTCTGAACCACTATGCGCTTTCCTATGACGTTCAATGTTTGTTGAAACCAGTAGATCGTTAAAGCTATTCCGAAGAAATTTTGAGACAGAGCTCAACTGAATATTTTGATTTGATTGCAAGTGCCTCAGACAGTGTCGTTGCTTGCAGTGAGATGAAGTGCTTTACTCAGGTCTCTGTTTTAAAGTAGGAGTACTTCAGTTTCCCGTCCGTCCAATACTCTCAGCGGTTGAGCGGTGAGCACCGTGGTCGCTATCGTTTCCGCGCTGGTAGATATGGACGGGTTCTCACACCTGGCGCCCACCTCACTCCAAAGACGTCGGGTGTTCCGACATGGCGACGGACCTGTTTTAATGAAATTTCAGTCTGAAAGAGTAAACAGAAGATTAAACAAATGTGTGTCAACCCAACCACTCTCAGCTGCAAATACCCAGCGCTCCCCTCCCCGTTCACTTTCGAGGCCGTCACAATGGATCCTATTTTTCTTCAAGTCGTAGCTTAAACTAAGTGCAGTTTGGAGTAGGAACTTAACCCCTTTATAAATTACGTGAAAAACCCTAGCCCGATGAAATAACTGAACAAACACTATCGAAATCAACACTAAAAGTAGATCCCACCGTATGGAGGAAGCTTTAGCAGAATCACCGCTAGCCTAATTTACAATTAATGAATAAGGGACGGTTCTCACTGCAGGTATTTGCAGGTGAGAGCTTAAGACAGCCACTGAGAAAAGTGGACGGCCGCGACAACAGAACACACGTCCATATTTCGTAGTGCAGTACAAGGACACAACTTAATAAATAAGCACATGCCCGTAAAATAAGAAGCACCGCCAAGTGTGGCAAATGTTCATGTGAAAGAAACTACCAAGGACCTCATTCTATACAAGCAGCCTAAACACATAAAGGCAAACCTCAGACCACACGCTGAGCCGGCCGCTGGTGGCCGAGCGGTTCTAGGCGCTTCAGTCTGGAACCGCGCGACCGCTACGGTCGCAGGTTCGAATCCTGCCTCGGGCATGGATGTGTGTGATGTCCTTAGGTTAGTTAGGTTTAAGTAGTTCTAAGTTCTAGGGGACTGATGACCTGAGATGTTAAGTCCCATAGTGCTCAGAGCCATTTGAACCACACGCTGATCAGAACACGACGTCGACCCGAAAAATGTATGGACGTTTGTTCAGCAACCAGGGAATACCATTGTATTGTTTTGTATTGTATGTTAACTGGGGACCTAGAAACAACGGAGAGGCTTCGTACCCGCCGCAGCTGCAGTGGTCCACAACCCCACGACGACTACCGCAGTCCACTTCACCCCTCCGCCGTCCCACACCGAACCCAGGGTTATTGTGTGGTTCGGCGCCCGGTGGACCCCCCCCCCTCCCGCCCCACAGAGAACGTCTCACACCAGTCGAGTGTAAACACTATGTTTGCTTGGTAGGGCAATGGTGGTGTAAGCGTACTTGGAGAACTTGTTTGCGCAACAATCGCCGACATAGTGGAGCTGAGGCGGAATAAGCGGGAACAGCCCGCATTCGCCGACGCAGATGGAAAACCGCCTAAAAACCACACACAGACTGGCCGGCTCACCGGACCACGACACAAGTCCACCGGGCGTTAGACCGCTCGGCTAACCGGAAAATAGTAAAATCACTACGCGACTAGCCGAAGCAAAGGCAGAGCAACATAAGACGACAACCAACTAAGCACGCCCGCGTTCTTCCATGCAATAATCAACGAAATCATGACAAATTAGAAAAACGCAGCCAGTAAATTTAATACTCAGTGCGACACGGCTCCGGCAAACCACATGCCGTCTAACATCACCACAGAGTGACAATCGGACCTTCAGTACCGCCCCTAGTTTTAATTCAGTGGCTTAAGATTGCGCGCAGTTCACATCCGAGAGACTGGTCGCTGTTGTCGAGTGACAAGCTAAATTTATTTCCTCGTCAGTGGATGGTTCAAATGGCTCTGAGCACTATGGGACTTAACTTCTGAGGTCATCAGTCCCCTAGAACTTAGAACTACTTAAACCTAGTTAACCTAAGGACAGCACACAAATCCATGCCCGAGGCAGGATTCGAACCTGCGACCGTAGCGCCCAGAACCGCTCGGCCACCCCTCGTCAGTGGACTCCTACATCACACCACTCAGATACGAAATCTGATTTCACACAAATGCCTTGAGGATCTCAAAAGAACAACTAATAAAAGATACCCGACTCACACTATAATTCACTTATCTAGTTTGAATACCAAAACACACGACATGTGTGCCTAATCACGGATCCTACGCCATAGTGTAACAAAACACAATGGAAATATCGCCGATTCTCGAACTCGTGATACATGATAGACTGAGAGCACGTGCCAAGCAAACTCACTACCAACAAGTTGTCGGTGCCTGCCGCCAGAAACAATATGTAGCCTGGGGTTAATAGAATACTGAGCCTAGGCAGTAGATAACTTTCACATTCCAAAATAAGGTACCAAGCAACGTGGCAGTGGAGAGAATCAATTCAGTAACGCTTCCTCTTCCAGGCGAACATTGTATGGAATCTGACACTATACCGATTTCGTTGCACATGACCGAACTCACTCAAGGAAAGCAACAACCATAATCATGGAAATCGAATATAGGTTTTCAATCATATTGTGCAAATATGATTTCAATGTACAGCTGACACTACTAACCACTGGGATTAAACTTCCGAAGGGTAAACCTCCCAACTTTTCGTACGTATGGGAAACTTAACCATCCCATAACGAACGGCACGTCTGGCATGATACTTCATTAGACGTGGTTTCAAGCGCTGCCAGCAACTCAACCTCCTAATGGTGCGAAACATAAGTCCGAAACAAAATTAAGAACTACTCCTACCCGCGGTTCGCATAGCAAACAAACCACACGTATTCCTACTCACTAAGGTAGGTTTGTGGGGGTTAAAGGGACCAGACTGCGATGGTCATCGGTCCCTTTTTCCAAAAAAAAATTAAAATCACCCACAGAGAATAAAAAACGAAAGACAGAAAAGACGTCAGACGACAAAGGACAAGAAAGACTCAGACAGAGATCAGACAAAACAAATTAAAATCACTCAGAGTGTGACGGTGGTTGGCCGACCATAGAGATAAAAAAGGAAAAGCCAACCACCGAGAACACATTAAAATCTCAGTTTAAAATCGTAGACCAAAGGCCAGAATCAACGCAAAACAATAAAATAAAACAGAAACACTCACATTAAATGATAAAAACCCCCTGCCCGAATAAAACGTAAAACTAAGCTAGCCATAGCAGGGTCATCAGTTAAAAGCGCAGGGAGCGAATCAGGCAGCCCAAATGTCTGCCTGAGCACAGATAAAAGCGGACAAGACAATAAAATGTGTATCACCGTCAAAACCGCCCCGCAGCGACAGAGAGGCGGGTCCTCACGACGCAATAAATAACCGTGCGTCACCCGGGTGTGGCCAATACGGAGCCGACAAAGGACAACGGAGTCGCTGCGAGTGGCTCGCATGGAGGAACGCCACACAGTCGCCGTCTGCTTTATAGCGCGGAGTTTATTGGGCGTGGTTAGATCGCGCCATTCAGCGTCCCTGAGCGCAAAAACTTTTCGGCGCGGGACTGCTTGCAAATCAGTCTCCGGGAGGCCAATGTCCAGAGATGGTGTACTGGTGGCCTCTTTCGCCAGGCGGTCAACATTTTCATTGCCGTGTATCCCAACATGGCCTGGGGTCCACACAAAGACCACAGATCGGCCGCAACGGGCAACAGTATGCAGGAACTCCTGGATAGCCATCACCAGACGAGAACGAGGGAAACACTGGTCGAGAGCTCGTAAACTGCTCAGGGAATCGCTACAGATAACGAAGGACTCACCTGAGCAGGAGCGGATATACGCTAGGGCTCGAAAGATGGCGACCAGCTCAGCAGTGTAAACGCTGCAGCCATCCGGTAATGAACGTTGTTCGGAATGGTCCCCTAGAGTTAGCGCATAACTGACACGACCAGCAACCATCGAGCTGTCAGTGTAAACAATGCCAGAGCCCTGATACGTTGCGAGGATGGAAAGAAAGCAGCGGCGGAAGGCCTTCGGAGGGACTGAGTCCTTTGGGCCCTGTGCCAATTCCAGCTGAAGGCGAGGGTGAGGCACACACCACGGGGGTGTATGCAGAGGTGCCCGGAAAGGAGGCAGAAGAGGTAAAGCCCCAAGCCCAGAGAGAAGTTCTCGGACGCAGACCGCGGTCGTACATCCAGCCCTGGGCCGACGTTCTGGAAGATGGACGTGCGACTGTGGGAAAGCAGCCGATAGTTAGGATGCCCGGGCAAGCTGAAAGCATGGGCAGCATAAGCGGCCAGCAAACGTTGGCGCCGTAACCGCAGTGGAGGGACACCTGCCTCCACTAGGATGCTGTCCACAGGGCTGGTACGGAAAGCACCAGTGGCAAGGCGTATCCCTCTGTGGAGGATTGGGTCCAGCACCCGCAACACAGATGGGGATGCTGAGCCATAAGCCAGGCTCCCATAATCCAGACGGGACTAGATTAACGCCTGGTAGAGCCGCAATAGGGTAGATCGGTCGGCGCCCCAGCGGGTGTGGCTCAAGCATCGCAGAGCATTTAGATGCCGCCAACACATCTGTTTAAGCTGCCGAATATGAGGCAGCCAAGTCAACCGGGCATCAAAAACCACACCCAAAAACCTAAGTGTCTCCACCACAGCAACAAGTTCGCCATCAAGATAAAGCCGCGGCTCCGGGTGAACAGTGCGTCGCCGGCAGAAATTCATAACGCAGGTCTTGTCCGCCGAAAACTGGAACCCATGAGCTACAGCCCAAGACTGCGCCTTACGGATAGCGCCCTGTAGCTGCAATGCCAATAGAGCTGTAGTAAAGGCAGAAGTCGTCAGCATACAGGGAAGCGGAGACAGAATTTCCCACCGCTGCAGCGAGCCCGTTTATTGCAATTAAAAACAGGCAGACACTGAGGACAGATCCCTGTGGTACCCAGTTCTCCTGGACTCGGGAGGAACTATGGGAGGCTGCGACTTGCACGCGGAAGGTACGATACGACAGAAAATTTCGGATAAAGATCGGCAGAGGGCCCCGAAGACCCCAACCATGAAGTGTAGAAAGGATGTGATGACGCCATGTCATATCGTACGCCTTCCGCATGTCGAAAAAGACAGCGACCAGGTGCTGACGGCGGGCAAAGGCAGTACGGATGGCCGACTCCAGGCTCACCAGATTGTCGACGGCGGAGCGGCCTTTACGGAACCCACCCTGAGACGGTGCCAGAAGGCCCCGAGACTCCAGTACCCAGTTCAACCGCCGGCTCACCATACGTTCAAGCAACTTGCAAAGAGCGTTGGTGAGGCTAATGGGACGGTAGCTGTCCACCTCCAAAGGGTTCTTGCCCGGTTTCAGAATGGGGATAACAATACTTTCCCGCCATTGCGACGGAAACTCACGCTCGACCCAAATACGGTTGTAAAGGTCGAGGAGCCGTCACTGGCAGTCCACTGAAAGGCGTTTCAGCATCTGATAGTGGATGCCATCTGTCCCAGGAGCGGTATCAGGGCAAGTGGCTAGGGCACTGCGAAAGTCCCACTCACTGAATGGAACATTGTACGATTCTGGATGGTGGGTGTGAAGCGAAAGGCTCCGAATTTCCATCCGCCCTTTAAAAGAGCGGAAGGCCAGGGGGTAATTCGCAGAAGCGGAACTCATAGCAAAATGCTCTCCCAAGCGGTTTGCAATGACGTCGGAGCCAGTACAAACTGCTCCATTCAGTGAGAGCGCAGGGACGCTGACCGGGGTCCGATAGCCGTAGACGCGTCGAATCTTGGCTCAGACCTGCGCTGGAGACATGGAGGCCAATGGTGGACACATACCGCTCCCAGCACTCCTTCTTGCCTTGGCGGATAAGGAGGCGGGCTCTTGCACACAGCCGTTTGAAGACGATAAGGTGGTCTGTGGAGGGATGTCGCTTGTGACGCTGGAGCGCCCGCCGGCGATCTTTAATCGCTTCAGCGATCTCAGGCGACCACCAAGGCACAGTCCGCCGCCGAGGGGGATCCAGAAGAACGGGGAATGGCAGATTCAGCGGCAGTAACGATGCCGGTGGTGACCGATTGAACCACCGCATCAATGTCATCAGTAGAGAGAGGCTCAATAGCGGCAGTGGAGGAGAACAAGTCCCAGTCAGCCTTATTCATAGCCCATCTGCTAGGGCGCCCAGAAGAGTGTCGCTGTGGCAGTGACAGAAAGATCGGAATGTGGTCACTACCACACAGGTCGTCATGCACTCTCCATTGGACAGACGGTAAGAGGCTAGGGCTGCAGATCGAAGGCTCGATGACGGAGTACGTGCCATGCGCCATGCTGAAGTGTGTGAAGGAACCATCATTTAAAAGCGAAAGATTGAGCTGTGCCAAGAAATGCTCAATGGTGGCGCCTCGACGTGTCGCCACCGATCCATCCCACAGAGGGTTATGGGTGTTGAAGTCGCCCAGTAACAAGAAAGGTGGCGGCAATTGGGCTATCAGCACAGCCAGGACATGCTGCGCAACATCACCATCCGGTGGAAGGTAAAGACTGCAGACGGTAACAGCCTGTGGCGTCCGCACCCGAACAGCGACAGCCTGTAAATGTGTTTGTAGAGGGACATACTCGCTGTGAAGAGAGTTAAGGACATATATGCAGACGCCACCAGACACCCTTTCATAAGCTGCCCGGTTCTTATAATAACCCCGATAGCCATGGAGGGCGGGGGTTCGCATTGCTGGAAACCAAGTTTCCTGAAGAGCAATGCAGAAGAAAGGGTGAAGGCTGATAAGTTGTCGGAGCTCAGCTAGATGGTGGAAGAAACCGCTGCAGAGCCACTGGAGGATGGTATTGTCCATGTCTGAGAAAGGCGTGACGGGACTTGGAAGGCAGATTACGCCGCTGGGTCAGCTGCTGCCTCCGACTGAGCACCTGTGCTAGTGCTATCCATGGTGTCTGAGGGACCAGTGAGATCGAGGTCCTCAGCGGACGCCAGAATCTCCACCTCGTCCTCAGACGCAGAGCTGGAAGGTTGCGGTGGAGTGGCTGCCACCGCGAGTTCCTTGGGCTTAGAGCTCTTCTTCTTGAGTTTCTCACGCTGCTCCTTGGGTTTCACTGGCTGGGAGGGCTTCACCGATTCCGTCTCCGGGACGGAGGAGGATCGTGAAGCCCTACAACCTGCTGATTGTGGGCACTTACGCCTCTGTCGGTCGTCAGCCTTCCCGCTGGTGGAAACCTGGGAAGGGAGGGACCCAAGGGACCCCTTGCGAGCGTGAGAAGCTGAAGAAGTTGGACACTTCTCCGGCTTAGAAGCGGGGACAGACGTCCCCGATGGTTGGGATGGTGTTGCTCCTGAGGTAGGTGGCGCAGGAGCAACCCGGTGGGTAGAGCCCCCCACTGGCGAGGGGGCAGGAGGAGTTGTACTACTCGTCGATCCGGCCGGAATTCGAGAAACTGATGGGGCTAGCACAGGCGTTGTAGCAGCGGCGTAGGAAGATGTCATTCTCACAGGATGATCGTATTTCCTTTTGGCCTCAGTATAGGTCAGTCGGACCAGGGTCTTATATTCCATGATTTTACACTCCTTCTGGAAGGTTCGGCAGTCTGGCGAGCAAGGTGCATGGTGCTCCCCGCAGTTGATACAGATGGGAGGCGGGGCACATGGAGTATTGGGATGTGATGGGCGTCTGCAATCTCGACATGTGAGGCTGGAAGTGCAGCGGGAAGACATATGGCCGAACTTCCAGCACTTAAAGCACCGCATTGGGGGAGGGATATAGGGCTTGACGTCACAACGATAGACCATCACCTTGACCTTTTCCAGTAATGTATCCCCCTCGAAGGCCAAGATGAAGTCACCGGTAGCAATCTGACTTTCCTGCAGACCCCGATGAACGAGCCGGACGAAATTTACACCTCGGCGCACTAAATTGGCGCGCAGCTCGTCATCAGGCGGCAAAAGAAGATCCCTATGGTAAATAACTCCCTGGACCATATTTAAACTCTTATGGGGTGTGATCGTAACGGCAACATCCCCCAACTTGTCACTAGCAAGTAACGGTCGTGACTGGGCAGAGGATGCCGTTTGTATCAGGATTGACCCAGAGCGCATTTTGGACAAGCCCTCCACCTCCCCAAACTTGTCCTCTAAATGCTCGACGAAGAACTGAGGCTTTGTGGAGAGAAAATACTCCCCATCAGCTCTCGTACAAACTAAGAATCGGGGCGAATAAATGCTACTGCCATCCTGAGACTTACGTTCCTCCCACGGTGTGGCCAGGGAGGGGAACGCTTTCGGATCGTACTTCTGAGCATTAAATTGAGCCCAAGAACGCTTAGAGACTGCTGACGGCTGGCCACCAGCGAGAGACGATGTACCACGCTTCATTGCGGGTCATCCACCCTGATGCCACCTACTCCGACCAAGGGTCCTCCCCACGGGCGCCACCCAGCCGCAGCAAGAGCCACCTGGCAGGATGGCCGTTGCCGGGAGTCCCGATACCCCAGGAGGACCGGCATCTACTCATTGGCATACGTGGGGAGTTAACAGCGCAGGCATCAGTAGATCGATCCCTGTGTTGTCAGGGGGCTACAACCAACAGGGTACATGGCGGCCCCACCACAACGGACTGGCTACCGTGCTGGATGTTAGGTGACATGTGGTCCATGGTCGCCATCAGTGCAGAAAGAGGCACCGCGCAGTGCAAGGTGTAATCTGCACGCAGAAACGTAGTCATGCACAAGAGATGGAGAGCGGGCAGGGCTGCAATTCAACGGCGAATAAGCTGGCAAAAGGTCTGATCCAAAGATGGACACAATGCACCAAGTAAGGCGCTCTTCCTCTATCGGCTCGCTCTTCGGAAAATTTTGTGAGATGGAGGTCAAACCCAGCAGGGGACCATCACATAAGGCCGAAAAGTTTGAGACTCGTTTTAGTCGCCTCTTACGACAGGCAGGAATACCGCGGGCCTATTCTAACCCCCGAACCCGCAGGGGGGTCCTACTCACTAACCACGTGTCGTTTGCTAAATACTCCCAGTGGAGCTAACGCGCTTCAGAACACGTCATCCACGACACACTACATTAATTAACACTCACTACATTCACCACAAACCATGGAACCGTCGGCATTCCGGCCTCTACAAGAAACAAATCTGCCTATAGATAGTAGAAAGCAAGATTTCATTCTGATGCTCTCAACATTCGACGAATGAGTAAGCACGATCAGACAACAGGACAAAGGATTTCAAGCACTTCACCTACACGGCAGAGTATTAGACAGAAGGTACGACGGATGGCCTGTCACAACAACCTCTGAACACGACTTCACGCCTCCGCAATACACGTAGGAAAAGCTTTCACCACGAACACAAGTGGCGGCCCATACTGCTAGCTATTCCGCACCGTTCCGTGTCGCTCTAGAGAAAGGCTGGTATCTGGCCGCTGTTCGCCTGAAGTCGCGAAAACAGCCGCCAGAGAGCATCGCTTTGATGGCAGCGCCGTGCACGGTAGGTGGCGGTATTTCAAAAACATCGGAGAGTTGCATAAATGCTAGACTTTTGTGTTTTGAATAATTTTCTGATACCAAATGACGTCATACTTTCCATTTGCAATTAACTGAGCAGTACTCCACTAGAAATGTAATACTGATAAATGGCTGCACCACAGACAAATGTGACATATTTTAGCAGTCTCCGCCTGCCGCGGTGACCGAGCGGTTCTGGGCGCTTCAGTCCGAAACCACGCGACTGCTACGGTCGCAGGTTCGAATCCTGCCTCGGGCATGGATGTGTGTGATGTCCTTAGGTTAGTTAGGTTTAAGTAGTTCTAAGTTCTAGGGGACTGATGACCACAGAAGTTAAGTCCCATAGTGCTCAGAGCCATTTGAACCAGCAGACGTTCTGCAGCGAAAATTCAATTGAATACACGTGTGGCAAGAAAACGTAGAATCCCCAGTACGCCGGCCGGAGTGGCCGAGCGGTTCTAGGCGCTACAGTCTGGAACCGCGCGATCGCTACGGTCGCAGGTTCGAATCCTGCCACGGGCATGGATGTGTGTTATTTCCTTGAGTTAGTTAGGTTTAAGTAGTTCTAAGTCCAGGGGACTGATGACCTCAGAAGTTAAGTCCCATAGTGCTCAAAGCCATTTGGACCATTTGAACCAATCCCCAGTACGTGGGAATGTTCTGGAAGGTTAATGGTATATGAAGACCTTCCAAAATGTGAGAAATTTTAGGAATCACACAGTTGTAGAGAATTCCGCACAGGTGGTCTGTTGACAAATATGGAAATATTTGTGGCAAAAAATGGCTCTAAGGACTATGGGACTTAACATCTGAGGTCATCAGTCCCCTAGACTTAGAACTACTTAAACCTATCTAACCTAAGGACGTCACACACATTCATGCCCGGGGCAGGATTCTAACCTGCGGCAGTAGCAGCAGCGCGGTTCCGGATTGAAGCGCCTAGAACCGCCCGGCCACAGCGGCCGGCGTAGTATTTATGAAATTACAAACTAATGGGTGGTTACACTTAACACGTCAGTGCCATGGAGGTCAAGTGTGGGCTGTAATCATCCTATGTCAGCGAAACTTTGTACATATTCTAACACGTTAATGAGGAACGTAATTACACTGGAAAAATATTAGTTACAATTTTGGCCACCAGGTTCAGATCTGGCATTGTGCACTGCTTGTATGATAGTATGACAACCACGGTGTCCTTTGACAAGCCTGACATGAGTGAACAATAGGGCTGTCGGGAAGACAGAAACTGTTTTATGCGTACGGCAGCAACTGCAGCACTGCGTTAAGAAGATATTGCCGACTGGAAGGTCTGAGGAGATGTCCGATGTCATTAAATGGTTTAAATGAGATGTTAATGAAATTCTAAAATGCGGTTGAGCTTGGTGTGGGACCTGGGAGTGGAAGGCGACCCGTCTAGGAGGAAGTTATTAACGAGATTGCTGTTGCTGTAACTGACCATGAAGCACATACTCCAGCCAGTGTTAGTGCTCGTACAATGTCATGAGAACAGTCCATCAAATGGTCAACAGTACAGAAAATTATGCGGTCTATTTTACAATGGTACCCGCGCAAGAATCAGACGATGCAGCAGCTGATTCGAAGCAACCTTCTGTAGATGCTCTTTAGTTTCTCGCACATATTGTTGTTGGTGACACTTGGCCGAACAATACTACAGAGAGCGGCAAGGCACAACTTGCACTACAAGGTGCAGTGACTACAGCGTGTTGTGCACGAAGAGCCATTGCGCTCGCCTTATGGGACTGTATAGTGTGGATTCAGAAGCATCTTTACTCTTGGTCCGTTCTCCTTTGAAGAGAATACACCGAGAGTTTCGGTCAGGTGTACCGTGACGTGTGCACATTATCGAGACCTCCTAGTTCAGCATGTGATTCCTGCTTTGCAACAGCGCATCTGTGTGGAAACCACTACTTTCATGCAAGATGGTGCAACACCTCATGTCATTCCCCCAGCGAAAGATCTGCTTAGAGCTACCTTTCACAAACATGTTATCTACAGATTTCCCAGATGCAGGGCCTGCATGATCACCTGACATGAATCCATGTGACTTTTGGCTCTGGGGATATCTAAAAGAGTGCGTTTACGAGGGACACTTTCGGTCTCGCCCAATTGCAGCGTCTCGTCGCCATCTCCGGTGTCACATTAACAAGCTGTGCAAGTGGTGATTAATAATAAAATTAATATTATGCTTTTGTCGTTTGTCTGACCTTGTCTATGCACGTCCCGTTCCCAGTCTATTACATATGGAAACACTTCTATCGTTTTGCATTCGTAACTCCAGATTTCCATCTGGTAAATCGATTTCGCATTAATGCCGAAGAACATCTACAAAGTTTCGCTGCCATACGATAATTACCGCTCACACCAGATCTGTGTGCGTAGCTGCACTTAAATTATAACCAACGAGTAGTACTCACAACTGATTAATCTTTCACAATGTTTAACATTTCATTAATTGCAAACTAAAGGAAGAAAAAAAATGTTGAAATAAGTGTGAAATGTTATGGGACTTAACTGCTAAGGTCATCAGGCCCTAAGCTTACACACTACTTAACCTAAATTATCCTAAGGACATACACTCACACCCATGCCCGAAGGAGGACTCGAACCTCCGCCAGGACCAGCCGCACAGTCCATGACTAAAGGAAGAAGAGTCCCCATTAGCAAACATCTAATTATCAGTTTCGAGTTTTCAGGTTGACATGAGTAATTAACCATGCGACTGCACACATATGATGAAGGGAGATGGCTGCTTATTAATTAGTGAGTGGGTCATAGATTTGTGTCTTAAAAATATTAATCTCAGTGCTAACAATGGAAGTCTACAATTTCAAAGTCAGTACAAACCCTAATCCAAGTGTTCGGAACAGTTTACGGATGGTGGTAGGTTTTATTACTAAGTAGATTGATGTGAGTTGCGTTTGTGTAAAGCAATGATTTTTATTGAGATCAAAAGTATTTCTTTTGTCTCTGAATCTATTTAGAATGCCAGTATGTGAGCTTAAAGCTTAATCTCATGTTCTGATTTTAAAGGACAATCAGACGACCCAGGTGGCAGTGCGTTTTCTGTTTCAGTGTCGTCAGATTGGGAGTCTTAATTCAGTTCATAATTCTGACAGAGGTTACTTTTGGATACATTATGGCTAACATTCATCTTTATTACTTAGTGGGTATTCACGCTCAAGAGTTTTGCGCATAGACATGACTGATGTCCACTTCATTAACGCACATATAACACAAACGCATGCGTGAAATCAAAGTCTCTTGTGTGTACATGCAAAGCACTTAGTGCTGAAGAGGACTATTTGACAAATCCCTGTGTTCTTGTATTGTCAATTATGAGAGGACTACACGGCTCGATAGTAAGTACGATCTTCATTATAGTCTTTTCAACACAAAGTGCTACATTCTGAGTGCTCAACGAACAGTGGGGCTACCGTAGGGTGCAAAAATAACAAAGTGCTACATTGTCAGTGCTCAATGAACAGTGGAACTACCTTAGGGTGCAAAAATAGCACAAAGTGGTACATTGTCAGTGCTCAACGAGCAGTGGGGCTACCGTAGGGTGCAAAAATAACACTAATTGCTACATTGTCAGTGCTCAACGAACAGTGGGGATACCGTACGGTGCAATAATAACACAAAGTGCTACATTGTCAGTGCTCAACGAACAATAGAACTACCGTTGGGTGCAAAAAAAACCAGAGTGCTACATTGTCAGTGTTTAACGTGCTCACATCTTCAAGTGGCATATATGCAATAAGGCACCAAGCATTGAAGTTACTCGACATAGAAACCAAACAGGTAATCCGTACAAGGGGCGATCAATAAGTTTCCGTTTGAAGGTCGTACAGTCCAGAATCTGTACGAAAAAGAGGTAAAATCACTGTGAAAATGATTCCCACCGACACAGCATGTTGAAGACACCCGTTTGGTCAAACATAATTTTCTGCTGCCTGAAGAAGTCCGTAAGTGCCTGCTTCAGATCCCCGTCCGGCAGGAATCATCCACCCTTCACGGCCTTTTTTAAAGGACTGAAGTGATAATAGCGTTGAGAGAGATCAGAACTTTAGGGCGGGTGTTCGAGTGTCCCCTACTTGAGTTTGCATTTTCATGAATCAGCAGCACCCCTTGGTGCACCATCACTCAATGGTGGTTTTGGGCACTGTCCTATGCAGAATTATCATTCTCTGATGGATGTCTATCATTATTTGTCCCTCGGCGTCCAAGTCCTGTTTGACGCAGTTGATGATAACGTCGCGGTAGCTCACGTTTATATATTTACCGCACGCACGTCGGTGCTTAGATGCTCGCATCGGGTTCGCGCTGTCTGGCAAATATGCCGCAGCAAAGCCCTCAAACTGAAACTTTTTGTTAACCTCTTATGGAATCTGTTGATGTTAAGTTACATGTATTACGAGCGTCAATAGAGTAACAGTGTTAGTAAAACAAATAATTAGCAACTCCCATCAATAGCAATGCCTCATAGAGAGACAGGGGACTTCTGAAGCCCAAGCGACTGTAAATTGCTTGTAACTGAGCCAGAGTTTTCATGTTAATAAATTTCAAACAACTAAAGTCATCCCCGGGAGTAGAGGAGTGTGGGCTGGCAGGTGGTGGAGAGTTGTGCTGGGGTTGCGCGCCTGTCGTGGCCCAGGGGACACAGCTGCCAAAATAAACACTTTATTTTACTCGGACATTTGCACTCTGCCGATACGGGGCAGCGACCACGTCCCACACAGAAAGTGGAAAGGTCCGTGTGCCCAGCAAGGTGACAGCTAGAGCCCAACTGGTTGGCTATGGTAGACGCACCCTGGACTGCTTACGCCAATTCCCGGTGTGCAGCGCGTGATCCGTTCTATAAGCAAACGGCGTCAGTGGTGCTCGAGTGCAACTAGAATTCTTGCAGAAGTTCCAGCTCCTTGGTGGACGGCTGCGTCCCGTTAGGTGACTGGAGGGACCTGCGGCGCCAGCCCTGGCAGTAGCGGAAGGCAGCAGCCGTGAATGGAACTCGACATCCTGCTCCCCTCGGCAGGAGTCTGGCTCGCTGATCCACTGGGCCTGGGACAGCCTTGCCGCGTCTTGGCATCAAGGCTGGAAGGTGGACTTCGTGCAGAAGACAGGTATGGTGACGGATCCTCAAACCTACCATAGCTGCTGGTGGCTCCATGTCGTCCCCTCATCCCGTGTAGCCTGTATATACTGCCGATGATTTTGCTACAAAATGGCAGCTATTTAAACAGGATAGCAGCACACCTGTTATGCCAATACCCACTTTCAGACACAATCAAGACATCACTGAAGCCAATCAGTGAAGAAATCCTTGTGTCTGTACTGCAACAGCTGTATCTTACCGCTGCGGTGGCAGGTTTTACAGACCCAACTGTGGACCATTTCACAATCGATGAAGAGCCCAGTTACTGTAACAGGAATTTTAACACCACGCGCTGGCCGGTTGCCAGCGGCTGCTCCAGTGCTTTACCTCCATATTCCCATAGATTTGCCCACAAAATAATAGTGTTGCTACACTACCTACTTCTATGGGGAGACCCAGCTACCTGGGTCCCCAGTTTAAATTCGTCTACAACAGAAATTTCCTCGCCCAGTGAATGTCATATTAAATTTTACAGTACTAGTCTGCCCCACAAGAGTATCTGGCCGCATAAACCACATGTTTCGAAGACCACATTTAACCATATGAGCTTTCTCGCTATGTTTTCTTTTATACTACTAGGCTACTTATTTCCTACATCACTCAATAATCTGTCAGTTCCCTTAGAATATATACCGTAACCTTTGTGTCATATTATCCATGTGCACTTTCAAATTGTCTCGCTATGCTCTCAAGGCTTGTTCCGTAGCTCAAAGTTTCTGGGAAACGCATTTCTCATCAACACTCACCCTGCAGTATTCCTTATATACTCACTCTCATGCTCTAGAGGTACATCCTACTGGAGTCAATGCTACCGGTGGATCTTGTGATGGATCAATTTCTGCCTTAGACAGATGAAGCTAACACACAGCTAGAGTTAGAGCCACTATACCGATAGATATCGTAACAGTCAAGGTCACCATCTCTCGTCGTTGCCCTTCCCTATTCTTTTGCACATGCTGCATCAACCGATCCGCTGAAATCCATGCTTATTGTGCTGCTTTGAATTGGTTCACGGAATGGATAATGATTATTTTAAATGTGTTATTAAGGAAGGTTTAATTCCGCGTCAGAAGTACCTGTAGGGATTTGTCTGTCCAGTATAAAAGTGGCTCCGTTACATTCAGCTTGATAGTTTGAGAGAGGACAAGTTACTCTCTCACCTACTTTTCGCATACGGCAAATTATCAAAGATTTCATTACAGCTGCGCGGAGTGGCCGCGCTGTTGGAGGCGCCATGTCATTGATTGTGCGTCCGCTCCCGCCGGAGGTTCGAGTCCTCGCTCGGACATGAGTACGTGTGTTGTTGTTAGCATAAGTTAGTTTAAGTAGTGTGCAAGTCTAGAGACCGATGACCTCAGCAGTTTGCACCCTTACGAATTCACACACATTTGAACATTTTCATTACAACCTGACGCACCTTGAGCGAGACTCTAGAAAGTTTATGGCCTGAGCAGACCTTGATGGAGCACGGTAGGGCGCTTAAAGCATAAGCTATTTTTATGATTCTCAACTCATAGAAACGGCTTGTTGGGAGTTGAAAGAAATTGGCAGCGAGCCCATCCCTTAGTAAATCTTGCTGAACAGGTTCACAGCCATATAGGGCAGACAGGGCAGCCCTTTGTCGAGACTGGTGAGCCTGTGGTGAAGATCTTACTGTACCGACAGTGTAACTTCAAACGTGTCGGACTACTACGTAGTTTGCCGAGTGTACACGTATTCATTATTGGCTCACCAGTCTTGACGTTTGGTAGCATTGTGCACTCTGTCGTTTAAATGAGCCAAATTGGTCCTTGGTACGACCAGTGAATGGGTGTGTCTCACACAGGAATGTACTGTGATTTCAGGGCTCTGGTAGAGAGTAAATTGCGATATGTCTGCCTGATCGCCAGAGGATGAGATTTTTGCATTTCTTTCATGGCCACGATCGATTCACAGGTGCCGCCTCCACGTCTGACCTAATCTGCCACACACATCTCGCCAGCAGAAAGTCACTTCGCTGCATGAAGCAAACAGGGTACAGTACTGCCGCTCCGGCATTGTTAGGGCATATAGATCTCAATCGCCACTTTCTCTCAGCTGCACCTATGTAGAGAAACATCCCTTAGTAAATCTTGCTGGACACGCCCAAAGCCATACAGGGATTACAGGGCTCCAGCAGAACAATGCCATGATAGCTGCTGTGGCGCCAGCAGAAGCCTGCCCTGCGGTGACGGTCTAAATGCATGCATCTACACAGTGGAGTCATAAGCCAGGTACTGTGTGCAAAGTCATGTGTAATAAAAATTTACATGTTTTTGTGTTTGTCAATAGTGGGAGTATTGTACTGAACCGTTTCCCTAGGCCTTTCTTCTATAAGAAAACTTGGGCATCTGAGAAACGTCTAGAGATAGAACCTTTATTACACCCCATAGCGAGGACTAACAAGCTACAAGTCACAGGCTATCTAGATGAAGATCTCTGTATCAGTTCCCTTCTTGCTGTGGGAAGAGACTGACTTCAGAAAATATCATCTGTTCCCCCTCTGCGAAAACTTAAAAAATCCAGTAATTGGCGGTTTCTTTTTTTTTCAGAGATGAAGGTTTCTTACCACTTGCCCTGGTTCGACATGAGTTTATGCTGTCGTGTGGGAGGGGAGATTTAGCACGTCTAGAGACTTGTGATTGGCTCAAGATGGGGTGAAGGCTGTGGCGCTGCTGCACTTTGAGGTAAAACGGAATTTTTTTCTGGAGAGGTACAAAGCGCTTGGGTGAGGGGCTTTGCTCTCATAGGCACTTCTGGTCGAAGCTCTGGCATGTGTGGTTGCTGCTTGGGACCTGTCCTGTGACTGACTTCACTTCTGAGTGATTTAGCCTGGGGATCCTGTGGTGAAGTTCGTACTCTACCAACAGTGTGACTTCAAACATCTCGGACTACTCGTTTGCCGAGGACACACTTACTGGTTTCCATGGTTTTCCAGTCTTGACGTTTGGTATTCTTGTGTGCTCTGTTGTATAAGTGAGCCAAGTTGGTCCTTCGTACGACAAGCGAACGGTTCTGTCACACACTAAAATATACTCTGATTTCAGGGTTCTGGTAGAGAGTAAATTGCGATCCGTCTGCCTGATCGTTAGACTGTGAGATTTTTGCATTTATTTCGTGGCCACTATTGATTCTCGGGTGCCGCCTCCACGTCTCACATCCTCCGCCACACACATCTCGCCAGCTGCAAGTCACGTCGCCGCACGAGGCAAACAGGGTAACATACTGCTGCTCTGGCAATGTCAAGGCCTACAGATTTCAATCGCCACTTGCTCTAAGCTGCACCTATGTAGAGAAACATCAGTAGGTTTGATGAATCAAAGTCTGCTCAGCGTCAGATAAATTCATCTTGCGTTATCCACATTTTTAGGGCCAGAGTACTTGACTCACTGATCACCTAATTAAACTGTCTTCGCTAACTAGGATCCACCCACTGAAGTGTTATAGCATCTGTTAGTTGTTTAGGGAATTCAATCTACAACTTGTTTAGCATAGTTTATGTCTGGTTTGAAAAAATAAATTTTGTTAGTACACTAAATTTTGCCAACATCCTCAATCAATTAAATAGTCCAAACAGTGTAACAATCCATTGTGGCGTCCCATGCCAGGATCTCGGATTGATGGCACCCTCTGTGACCCTCAGATCGCGTTGCATAGCGTAGTCATTCAGTTTGACGTCCCTTGGGCAGTATTTTGAATTGATGGTACCTTCTATGACCGTCAGATAGTAGGTAGTATTGTTTAGTGAATTTTTAGTTTCCCATGTTAAATTTGGTGAACTGGGCTATAGAGTTGATTCGCGTTGCTGGACCTAGACAAAGTACTAATACTTCGTGTTGCTGGGCCTAGACAAAGTACTAATACTTAATTATTGTATGTGTGTATTTTCATGCTGTGGTTGTGACTTCTGTGTCACTTGGTTGTTTGTTTCTAATGGCGAACGGCGTTGTGCTGATTTGTTAGGATAGATTAAGATTTTCGTTTGTGAGCATAGGCAAGCGTGCTGTTATTTGAATTCGTTGTCTCGAACTAGTAATCAGTAACTCACAGGAGCTTAATTTAGAGTATAATCTGTGTGGCATAGGAATGTGTAGTGTTTAAATTCGTTTGGGTCAGAATTAGAGTGCATGCTTCCAAGAAGCAAGGTATGTTTGCTACAGAGTAGCGGAAGTAATTGCGTTTTGTTAAACATGGATCCACGTCAGATTATTAGCGGTGAGCAGGCAGATATTACCCGGGATTTAAATGGTTCAAATGGCCCTGAGCACTATGGGGCTTAACTTCTGAGGTCATCACTCCCGTAGAACTTAGAACTACTTAAACCTAACTTACCTAAGGACATCACACACATCCATGCTCGAGGCAGGATTCGAACCTGCGACCATAGCGGTCGCGCAGTTCCAAACTGTAGCGCCTAGAACCGCTCGGGCACTCCGGAGGGGCATTCGTGGCGGACCGCCTCAGACCAGTCAGATGACTGATGACTCAAAAAAAAAAAATAACCCAAGCATTAAAAATTAATCTTAGCGCTCACTGATGGTTGGTGCCCACCTGATCGTCTTACTTGACAAAAATATCTCCTCCCTCCATGTTCTGACTTCGAAGCGCCTCCACGACTAAGGATTCATCCCATTCTCACCCTCAGTTTACAACAACCTGAGAAGAGGAGCTGACGCTGGTAACTATTCTTATACAAGGAAATTATAAGAAATCTTTACTTAAAACATTGTTATACACAATACTTAATGTTACGCCCAGTTTACTACAACCCATCACTCCCCACATAATACCCTACGCAAATACTGATTAAACACAAAAAAATGCAAATGTCACTTCCTTGACCTCAATGCAAATGCCATCTCCCACGTTGGTCCATCCACAGTCTCAAGTCCACTCCTATGCTTCCTCCTCTTTGTTTCCATGTCAGGCTTTGATCCTAACACTCCTTGGTCTCCCTACGCAGCATCTTCGAACGGCTGTAGACGTCCTACATGCGCTATTGCAAACCTTCTTGGGAGCTATAGCCTAACGTTGATTGGCTAATAACATGGTATGGTCACTAGTGCCGCGGGATACAGTGGACAGGGTAACGTTACCCACAAACATACCCTATAATGTGGTACGTAAGCTTGCTGTGCATCTCACAGCTGCTTCCTGCTCTTGTAATTGCCCCATGTTCACTTTCTACAGCTGTCTCCAAACTTCTTTTACCATTTTAGCGAAATTATGGGTCGCCTGTCCGCCATTGCCCCTGTCCGCAACTCGTGATCTAGTGGATAGCGTTGCTGCCCCTGGATCACGGGATCCCAGGCTCGATTCCTGGCTGGGTTGGGGATTTTCTCTGCCTGGGGACTGGGTTGTCCTCACCATTTCATCATCATCATTCGTGACAATGGCTAGACTGGACCGTGTAAAAATTGGGACTTCGTATGGGCGCTGATGACCGCATAGATGAGCGCTTCACGGACTAAACATTATCACCCATCACTGCTCCTTTCGGCCTTAATCGTATCCAATGGCAACGGAAATTTCGTACCAAATATAGCTCACACGGTGATGACCCAGTACCAGTGGGAACCTTCGTATTTTACATTGTCTCGACAAAGGAGAGGTCCCAGGCATTATAATGCGAGCTCACATAATGATTTAACGTACTTCACATTGTACGCTGCCCCCATTCCATTCTATCATTTACCTGTTGGTGAAGAGAACTAGTTCTGCGTCTCTTAATATGTCGCAAGTGGCGTAATCCTCTCATCAAGTCAGACATGAAATTCATCCCTTTGTCTGTAATCATCGTCTCCGGTGCCACAAACTTAATCACCCAATTGCTGACCACTGCTTGTACGACTGTTGTTGTTGCTGGTTTGGCATCGCGATAATCTCCACGTGCCGAAAAAAGTAATATCGGTACGTAACACAAATTAGTTATGTTGATTTCTTTGTGCTTATTGTACAAAACCAACGTGCCAAACGTGATTATGCCATTTCCTTCTTGGGAAAGTCACTATTTTTTTATATTTTACCGGTGTTTGAAAAACTGTGAATTCACTATCTTCTCTGGCAATCGTAGCCGTTAAAGGTGATGACTAGATCGCTCTAATCTGTGGTTTCAAGTTTACTGGTACACATGTAGCTGGGTTCAGTATATCTACTTCTTTAAAAACTTAACTGTACATGTTTATACACGGGGAGTATGTGGGAAATAAGTCCCGATTTCTTATAAAACAAATCATTACCGATCTTCCGAGACACTTTTTTATTTAATTCCTTCCATGTTTCTCTGTTTTTCTACATAGCTTCCATGCTTGTTTAAACATTTGTCACGATGTTCTACAAGTTTTTGTATCCCTCAGTCAAATACGTTTGCGACCTGTGAGGATAAGTAGTTTTTAACTATTCCTCTCAGCTCGTCATCTGTTGCGAAGCGCTTTCTGCCGAGAAACTTCTTCAGGTTGCAGAACAATTGAAAATCATTCCGCGCCATGTCTGGACTGTATGGTGGGTGCACGATTCTTCCCTTCCAAAAGGTCCGATGAGATTTCACGTGGGAATCGCAGAATTAGGTCTGGCGATACGATATAACCACAAAACCCCAGACGTCAGAACACAACGTTGCTTAATCTGTACTGCATGTCGAAGTCTAGCCAGGGTAGCACAGTAATCAGCTGCGTTTATTGTTCTCCCTTGCTGCAGAAACTTGGCTAATAAGACTCAGTGTCAATGCCAAGACGTGATTGCCGTTCCCTTGCATGTTGAGGGTCTCTGCTTGGCCTTGTCTTTGTTTGGTGATGTCGTGTGACGCCATTCCATAGACTGACGTTTAGACTCTGGGGTCATGTGAGGAATCACGTCTCGTCCCCTGCGACAGCGTTCTCTAAAAACTCATCACTTTCCTTACGACATATGTCAAAAAATCAAGACCAAAAGCCACTCTTTCCATTTTGCGTTTCTCAGTAATCAGCCAGGGAACACAATGTGCGCACAATTGGCGAAATTTGAACTTTTCAGAGACAGTACCAGTGGAAATGGCTTTGCTTGATTTCTCTTTCTATCGCTTTCGTGCCTTTGTTGTCTGATCTTTTGCTTTCTACCAATTCATGTATCACGAATTTCGTTGTTCTCGTTGGTGCCCTCCTCTTGGGTGAATGTTTCCCAGATTCTCCCCTTGTCTTCTTTCACAACGCTTTAACCCTAAGTTTCTTGTTCCTGGATGTCCGTTTCAATGTGGATGGTTTTTGAGTATCTACTGATTTGATCACATCGGTTAGCTTTTGTTTTCCTTTGCGGAACTACATTCCTTGATAGCGAGTTACATTCTTTGATAGCTTCCTTTAGTCTGTCATTCCACCAGATGGTTCTGTTTGTTTTACTTTACCACTTGCCTTACCACAAGTAGGGGGGCTACCATCGTTCTACCCCACATTCCATTGTTGCCAGATGTATCCAAGATGGTGACGATGATGTCATCCAAGATGGCGGCATGTAGACTTGGCAAAAGTGCGTGGCATCATCCGAGATGGCGGCCGTGACGTCATTCAAAATGGCGGGTTTTGGCAGGAAGAAGTTCAATTGGGCTACTTCCACTAGCCTAACCCCTTCCCACAGAAAATAGAGGGGAGTTCAAATTCCAACAGGACAATGCAACACACCTCTACTAACCTAACTAAACAGCGGGAAAAAAGGTCACTTGCGCATCCCCCACTAAACTAAGTCACCCGACCACCACCTCCTCCTAGGGATTCATGGGAAAAGACCAGTTCTGGGCTGCTGGAGAGGGCAAGTAGTGTACTTCATTTATTTTGGGACAACTTATTTAGGGATGGAGTATATTTATCACAGTGATACCGAACACACGCTCTGACATGCCTTGGGTCATGCCACACAGCCTACAGACGTGCAAACCACTAAAAGACTTTGCAAACATGCTTGCTAATCATCAACTGTCGAAATCATGCACCAGTCTTTGCTTAAATAATTTAAGCCACTACAACCATCCAGTGTGTTTGCCATGAGGCTAAGAGCCCAACTGACCTAGTACACAGTGTCACCACCAGAGGGCACTGTCGTCCATTCCATGACATAATCCAAGATGGCAGACATGATGGCAGCTGATGACACAAGTACCCTAATCCAAGATGGCGGCAAACAGTGTGTTCACCACGAGGTCTAGTACACAGTAACACCTCCAGAGAGCGCTGTCGTCCATTCCATGACATAATCCAAGATGGTGTGGGGGAAATGGCAGCAAACAAGTCCCAGTGAGTATTGTTGACCAAGTTGGGAAACTACACTCCTGGAAATTGAAATAAGAACACCGTGAATTCATTGTCCCAGGAAGGGGAAACTTTATTGACACATTCCTGGGGTCAGATACATCACATGATCACACCGACAGAACCACAGGCACATAGACACAGGCAACAGAGCATGCACAATGTCGGCACTAGTACAGTGTATATCCACCTTTCGCAGCAATGCAGGCTGCTATTCTCCCATGGAGACGATCGTAGAGATGCTGGATGTAGTCCTGTGGAACGGCTTGCCATGCCATTTCCACCTGGCGCCTCAGTTGGACCAGCGTTCGTGCTGGACTTGCAGACCGCGTGAGACGACGCTTCATCCAGTCCCAAACATGCTCAATGGGGGACAGATCCGGAGATCTTGCTGGCCAGGGTAGTTGACTTACACCTTCTAGAGCACGTTGGGTGGCACGGGATACATGCGGACGTGCATTGTCCTGTTGGAACAGCAAGTTCCCTTGCCGGTCTAGGAATGGTAGAACGATGGGTTCGATGACGGTTTGGATGTACCGTGCACTATTCAGTGTCCCCTCGACGATCACCAGTGGTGTACGGCCAGTGTAGGAGAACACTCCCCACACCATGATGCCGGGTGTTGGCCCTGTGTGCCTCGGTCGTATGCATTCCTGATTGTGGCGCTCACCTGCACGGCGCCAAACACGCATACGACCATCATTGGCACCAAGGCAGAAGCGACTCTCATCGCTGAAGACGACACGTCTCCATTCGTCCCTCCATTCACGCCTGTCGTGACACCACTGGAGGCGGGCTGCACGATGTTGGGGCGTGAGCGGAAGACGGCCTAACGGTGTGCGGGACCGTAGCCCAGCTTCATGGAAACGGTTGCGAATGGTCCACGCCGATACCCCAGGAGCAACAGTGTCCCTAATTTGCTGGGAAGTGGCGGTGCGGTCCCCTACGGCATTGCGTAGGATCCTACGGTCTTGGTGTGCATCCGTGCGTCGCTGCGGTCCGGTCCCAGGTCGACGGGCACGTGCACCTTCCGCCGACCACTGGCGACAACATCGATGTACTGTGGAGACCTCACGCCCCACGTGTTGAGCAATTCGGCGGTACGTCCACCCGGCCTCCCGCATGCCCACTATACGCCCTCGCTCAAAGTCCGTCAACTGCACATACGGTTCACGTCCACGCTGTCGCGGCATGCTACCAGTGTTAAAGACTGCGATGGAGCTCCGTATGCCACGGCAAACTGGCTGACGCTGACGGCGGCGGTGCACAAATGCTGCGCAGCTAGCGCCATTCGGCGGCCAACACCGCGGTTCCTGGTGTGTCCGCTGTGCCGTGCGTGTGATCATTGCTTGTACAGCCCTCCCGCAGTGTCCGGAGCAAGTATGATGGGTCTGACACTCCGGTGTCAATGTGTTCTTTTTTCCATTTCCAGGAGTGTAGTTGATATTTCAGGAGGAAAAATCATTGTGTGTCTTAATTGGCAACAGCAATGTGAGAATAAAGTAAAAAAAAAGCACACACACCATTCAGTACACACATCTGCAGCGGAAAGACAAGGTGATAACATGTCGGAATTATGAGTTTCTCAAATTGGTAGAACTGGAACCTCACAATGATGTTACTCTAAATAGCAACACCACTTCAATATGACTTATGGAGCACTCATCAGAAATACATGCCACAAACCCTTTCCTTCAGCAACGTTCAGTAATAATGATAAGATACGAATACTGATTCAGCAGCAGTTTCCTACACCCTGAAGACACATTTACAAGGAATGATGGAGATGCTATAGCAGAAACATTGTGAACTACGTGTTATGCATTCTTGTTCCTTTTTCAAGAGACATAATATGAACTAAACAGTATCGAAGTCGACTGAACAAGGAACACTGGAATCACAGTCAAAACTCAAGTATCCACATCAAACTTGGACCTCAATGTTTTGAAAAAACTCAGCATAAATAATCATTTTAGTATGAGTATCCCTCCAAAATGCTTATGGGATTCTTTGAGGACGGTAATTGGACCATTATGATTGCTGAGCAGGAGCTGATTGTCTTTCAGAATGTAACAAACAATAATGTGTACATTCAAGAAGGACTTTTTTTTTTGGTCATCAGTCTACTGACTGGTTTGATGCGGCCCGCCACGAATTCCTTTCCTGTGCTAACCTCTTCATCTCAGAGTAGCACTTGCAACCTATGTCCTCAATTATTTGCTTCACGTATTCCAATCTCTGTCTTCCTCTACAGTTTTTGCCCTCTATAGCTCCCTCTAGTACCATGGAAGTCATTCCCTCATGTCTTAGCAGATGTCCTACCATCCTGTCCCTTCTCCTTATCAGTGTTTTCCACATGTTCCTTTCCTCTCCGATTCTGCGTAGAACCTCATTCCTTACCTTATCAGTCCACCTAATTTTCAACATTCATCTATAGCACCACATCTCAAATGCTTCGATTCTCTTCTGTTCCGATTTTCCCACAGTCCATGTTTCACTACCATACAATGCTGTGCTCCAGACGTACATCCTCAGAAATTTCTTCCTCAAATTAAGGCCGGTATTTGATATTAGTAGACTTCTCTTGGCCAGAAATGCCTTTTTTGCCATAGCGAGTATGCTTTTGATGTCCTCCTTGCTCCGTCAGGCATTGATTATTTTACTGCCTAGGTAGCAGAATTCCTTAACTTCATTGACTTCGTGACCATCAATCCTGATGTTAAGTTTCTCGCTGTTCTCATTTCTACTACTTCTCATTACCTTCGTCTTTCTCCGATTTACTCTCAAACCATACTGTGTACTCATTAGACTGTTCATTCCGTTCAGCAGATCATTTAATTCTTCTTCACTTTCACTCAGGATAGCAATATCATCAGCGAATCGTATCATTGATATCTTTTCACCTTGTATTTTAATTCCACTCCTGAACCTTTCTTTTATTTCCATCATTGCTTCCTCGATGTACAGATTGAAGAGTAGGGGCGAAAGGCTACAGCCTTGTCTTACACCCTTCTTAATACGAGCACTTCGTTCTTGATTGTCCACTCTTATTATTCCCTCTTGGTTGTTGTACATATTGTATATGACCCGTCTCTCCCTATAGCTTACCCCTACTTTTTTCAGAATCTCGAACAGCTTGCACCATTTTATATTGTCGAACGCTTTTTCCAGGTCGACAAATCCTATGAAAGTGTCTTGATTTTTCTTTAGCCTTGCTTCCATTATTAGCCGTAACGTCAGAATTGCCTCTCTCGTCCCTTTACTTTTCCTAAAGCCAAACTGATCGTCACCTAGCGCATTCTCAGAAGGACTAGTAGCAGAAAATAAAGCTGTTTTAGATAACTTAGTGTGGTAACTACCTCATAATTCTGTATCAAATGAGCCCTGTCTGAAATTTTATGTGTGCTGAAGTCTAGATTTCAACTGCCAATAAGTTTCCATTCATTGGCGGTCATGAGTATCCAGCTCAACGACAACTTCAAGATATAACTAAGCAATAAAGATATCTATTCAACTAGCAATGCCTTAATTCACGAATCTGGGGCTGCAGAGAAACACTTGAGGCAACGCAACTAAGGATTCCATTTAGCCTAACAAATGAAAAAGTGAACTTGAATTTAGGATATTGCCCAATTTATAATCTACAACTTGTCTGTAACAGTGAGGATATCAGTCTGCTGTTCGATGTGTGCTAAAGATTTCAATCTTCCCGCTACGAGGGTTATGAATTTACAGTTCACAGAAGTTGAACGAATTGACACGTGTTGTTGTGATTGATTATTCAGAGCAAAACGAAAGTATCAGTGCAATCCCTGTTGCAATTCGCTTTGGATTTGAATGATTGGACAAAATATCGCCAAACACGGTGGCGCAAGTATTATTGTTGGATGATCATATTATCAATTACTGGTCTCTCACAGGAACTGAGCAGCAAACAGAATTAATTTTGTTGTGCTGATTCACACCATTAGCACTTTACAATCGCATTTCAAAGCGTGAGCATCACTGAAAATGTGCAGGGCTTATACAGCAAGTGTGCATAATTTGTGTTTAAAGATATCCAAAAACAGTGAACAAGTATTGACAACATTGTCAACAAACGTTTCTGCACCCAAACCATTTATAACACTGCATAACACCATTATACCAAATGGCAACGGTAGCGATAAGTGTTCGTTTCCTACAGGCTAAAATAAGCAGCTTTCTCTTATAAAGAGGTCGCTTGTCATTCGAGTCTGATCCACAACTGAAGTCACTTCCTTTCTCTAGTGAGCAGACATGGCAAAGCAACACTTTGGCGCTTCTTATGGCTTATCCCAAAATTCCCTAACGTGGTCTGTTGATAAGCCAGGCCAGTGCATGTCAATAGTACATTAGTAACCAATCCAGTAGCCCTTTCATTTCCAGTTCTATTACCTCTGTTCTCTCTTCATACCTAGACTCCTGTCAGAGCTATGAAGCACCATGTTGCTGCTTGCTGATGAAGACAATGGAGTGGTTAATAAGTGGTCCAGACTGACCTCTGAGGATAGAGATATGTTTCTGTTAATGATATTTTTCTGTTTTTGTCCGTACATATTTTCTTTTTTATTACTTGCAGTCAGGTGACTAATTTCTTCTTCATCTTCTTGCATCATAGGAGCATATCATCAACCCTGTTAGCAATAGTGCACTCTAACAGCTTAGCTTTTCAGACAAAGGTGGCAGCATAAATCTCAATTTATGTGAAAGTGAGTACCAGTTTCTCTTATTCTCCCTCCATTCCTTCGTGTGTGATTAACATTGCACTTAGTTAACATTTTGCTTTTTTGGTTCTGTTTGTTTTATAATTCTTCAGTGAGCGTGAGGCAAATGTGTAATCTGACAGCTGAACCCAACAATAATCCACTCGACACTGCCACAGTCTCCCATTATCATTATTGATAACAATGATGATATGCAAAACACCCCATAGTGGTAGATCCAACACCATTTTCTACAGAAAGATCATGGGTGGATGATGCTAATCGTGAAGGAGTGCATATATAAGTAGTAATTCTTTGTATCCTTCTTCTAACACTGCCTTCACCCAACACACACATACTTCAAATACTGAGTTTATATGTCCTTGTTTTCTTGTAGGTGCATTTGATATTACTGATGAATCCTGAGAGAATGTCCTGACACAACCTATGACCCCTTTCACCAGCATTAGTTCATAGGGCATGGCGCCAGTAATGGGGCAGAAAATGAGTGAGTGGTAGGAGTTCTGTTCTTCTAGTAACAATACACCCAGTCCACACAATTGCACGAATGGATTACTAACATGAATTGTTCTTGTTGTTTCTAGATGCAGTTGATACACAGGTTAAGCTGGGCTGACTATTGATGGAGGTAGCGACCAATAGGACCCTGTTGACCGATCTAGAGACAGTTCATTTTAACGTTAGTAGAAACACTATAGACACCCACAAATATCTTCACATCTTTTTAAATTAGCGATGTTACTTAATATTTTTTTCTCCTTATGTCTGTGCAGGTGATATGGAAGAGATAGTGGAAGGCAGTATTGCACTGGTAGCAGGACCAGCTGGCCCACCAACAATGGTGCAGCCATGGCTGGACATGCACCAGCAGCCCAACGTACAACCTGTGCTGATGTTCCAGTAACCCTTTCCGCCATCCATGACTATGATACAGTCCATTCCACAGCTACCCATGATGGTGATGGAGCCTGGTCTGTGAATGATGTGCCCATAGCTACCTATACAGAAGGATGCTTAGCCATCCATGATGTGCCCACTGTCAGCCATGCAGCAACAACAGCAGCTGGGCCTATCATCTACAGTGATGTACCCAGGACCAGACATTCAGCAGCAGGAGCAGCAGCAGCTGGAAACATCATTATCTCTGATAATGTACCCATAGCTGGCCACAAAGCAGAAGCAGCAGCCAGGTGCATTGAAATCTTAGCTCGGTCTTGACCATCAATATCTCAGGCTGGTCTGTGACATGATATCATGACTTACACTTATTTGCTGAAATGTGGCAAGCATTTCCATTCCCTGGCCCATCTTGTATCACCAGAGGTTGAACATCAGCAAGATATCATAGTAGGTCTAGCAAAAGCATTATCCCCCCCCCCCCCAACCCTGCGCTATTACTGATCACCAAGTGAGACTTTTCACCAAACTGCACTACTTGGTGATTGCTGGCACATTTGGGTATGAGATCACAATTTCCCCAATTGATAATTCGAATGCAAGATTCTGAGATCCTTTCCTTAATGCTTATCCAGCAGTTCTGGAAAGGGAGCTCCCTGGGTACCGCAACAATACACTGTATCCCACCATTAAATGCAAAGCAGTTCTCTGTTGTGAACTGGTGCAACCCTGGAAAGAGGACAGCGATACTGAGGAGAAGAGCATTGTCCCAGCTTCGGAGGCTTTTCGTGTGGTATCACTGAGCAAGTCGATGCATAGTGGTTTGCAGCTTTTTTCATACTGGGCCAGTTTCCCAAGACGCAGAAATGGAATCTGGTAAGGCACTGTCATGTGCTGTCTCTTGATTTTTGTTCACATGTCCAGAACCCACCAAATGGAGGGTCCAGTTTCATTCTTCTACCATAAGATATACTGTAAAAATGCATCATCAATGTCAATAATCTTATGGTGAATTATTATTTCATATTGTCGCTTCTGAGGTGCAACAGAAATATCCTTAAAAATGGATGTAACCCAAAAAGATATAAAACATTTCATATCAATGGGCATTATAATTTCCAGGGCATTTCACTCCCTATAAAACTCCAGGATATTCCAAAGTTCAAGTGGCAGAGACCCAATAATTTGATTGATATACACATCATGAGAGTTGGTAAGCCAGAAGGTGAATGTGACATGAGCACATAGGGCAGAACTTTTCCAAATTAGATGGTAAGTGACCAAACATGTAGACTTGTTGCTAATCACCAAGGGCGATGAGCAACACTAAGTATGGATGAAACACATGTCATGCCTGTTTTCTTCTGAAATGAGTATAAAAATGTGCAAGACCTTTCTGCTGCAGAAGTGTCAATTCACATACCAATATGGGATTCCCATCATTGACTGCTACAGACAGGACCGGGTACGTGTTTAAATTCCTACCAAACACAGAAAGGTCTTAAAGTTTTAGAATGCACACCACCAGGAGTGATGTCCCTCATTTACACTAATTTTGATTGCCTTCTCTCTCCTGTGGCACATTGTGAACCTTCTGGTTTCCATACCACCTTCACAGAATGGTATCTACCGTATGTGGCTGCATATCAAATTCTATGCAGGTATGAACATAATAACAACAAATTCGATTTTATGTTGGGGATAGTCCTGTGAGATGGTTGCTCGCTGAGCTCGAAGAATTTTCATGGTGAGTTCACCTCATTTATGATGACAGCAACACGATGATCAACTGTAATATGTAATGAGAAGGCATTTGAGTGTCATAATTGTGGGGTTCCGTTGGACAGAGACGTGGAACTTCCACATAGACACCACTGTCATACGGCAGCGCGTTTTGTGATGCAACTCACAATGTATACATCTTGAAGTATCAACTGCCAAGGTACATACCTATCTTTCTCCACACTTTCAGTGAGTATGATGCACGCTTTATAGTTCAACGCTGTGATGATTTTGGGTTGAAGGATAATAATGTTTGTGGTGCTCGATTTCGTTAAGTACATTCCGTTTTCCATGAGATCCACAATGAGAATAATGCTCGCTTCCTGGATTCCCTTCACTTCACCCACATGTTTCTTCAGTAAGTTGCCAATACGATGCCTCTGGAAGATATGAGTATCATTAGAGCCGCATATCCTGATGATTCAAACTTAAACTTATGATGAAGAAGGAGGTCTTTCCATAGTAAAACCAGGATGCGATGGAGAGACTACATGAAACCACACTGTTCAACATAGCCACATTCTCCAATAAACTAACAGGCACTACCATAATGGATAAGGTATGAGCCTTTGGTGAATGTTTGGAAAGAGTTTATTATCCCTAATTCAAGCGAATATGCCAGATTATGAACAAACACGGACTTACACCTACCCACAGACATCTTTGAGAACTCCCAGAGAGTTTTCCTGGGCACATAATTTCATAACATCTGGGGTTTCGTGGGACATAATGTTATGGAAAGCACATGTCAGCGTCGAACTGTTGACTAATGTTGACATGCTGCTCTTCTTTGAATGCGTGATTCATGGGATACTTTGCCAGTGTATGCACCAGTACACCAAGGCGAGTAGCCTGTGAACGAGTGAGAAGTACAGGTCTTCTGACGATTTAAGGTACATCCTATAAAATAAATAAAAATAAAATTTGGAATAAAATATTAATGATTAATTATTCTGTATGTATGATGATTGGTTGTAATTGGTATTTGCTTATCTGGAACGTGGACGTTTAATTATTCGGTATCAGACGCTTGACAATGGCTGTTTGGAAAAGGCAATGTAACTCGTAGTTGACCGTGAAAGAAAACTAAAATAATCGGACTTCGTAATTAAATCGTTTCCAAAGACTGCTGCGGTAGGTACGGACTCATGATCTAATCTCAATATTACAATGATTTGCCAGCCATGCCAATACGTCGTACAGAGGTGATTGTCTACTAAACATAAAAAGTTACACAGTTAGTTAAATCAGATATATTCAATGATATAGCCTACAATTCATAATCCTACTTACTTTTATAAATATAAATTCATTACAGAATCGAGTGCCTAGTGTGGTTGCAACTCGCAGTATTCTTCTATAACATGAAAATATGGCGGTGTGCCAGACAATAAAATAAAATACGTGCTTCTCGCACCACTTCTACCTGAGCTCTCTCCTCTCTTAAAACAGACATAAGAGTAACGTAATTATTCTTTTGTCCTTATCAGCGACACAGCGCTGCAGTTGTGTGCCATAGGCTTTATTTATTAGTCACTGATTATTTATTTAATTAATATTTCGCGTTTCCGCGGAAACTCACGCTCGGCATGCAAATGTGCCTTTATATTGCCCCCTGAATTGCGAGGCGAAAGGACACACCTGCAGGCGAGCAATTCACCTAAAGGCACAAGAAAATCTAAGTTATCTACAACTATTCACATGACTTACATTACACACATTATACACATTATATACAAAATTTGAATGACGCGGGTGAGCCGTAAAAGTTCTTATGTTGGCAGATAGAGTGCTCGTATGCGCAGAAGCGTCTGTGTGACTCCGGCAGTGCCATTATATCATACAGTTAGATCACGCGGCACAGTAATGCAGTTCATATTGTTCGTATGCGCGCGTATCTTAGTCGTTGCACAAAGAAAATATTCAACCAAGATTACATATGAAGACTACATTCTATAACAGGTAACTTAGTTTTAAATTTACAATATTTGTTATATCACAATACAACTCAGATTGTTGAATGTTCTTAGTTACATAGTATTGTTTTGAAATACTTCAAAGAAAAATGTCCGTATGTTTCAGGTGCGTCGACCTATTCACATCGTGTCGTTATTACAGTTCATATTCATCTGCTGCACAATAATTTTTTCACAGGTTAGTATCATCGTTGTATAACAACGTGATTAAAACATAAGCGTGTCCATTTCCATTTCCATTATAGTCGTTGTGATGCAGTTCGTTGTGACTAAAAAACATTGTTTATTACAGATTTGACGTGACCCGTTAGTAATTGGTCCACGTGCAGTTCGTTTTTTACATTCCGTGGAAGCTTGGTTGCAGAACCTCGGACGGCACATAGCTGGCGTGGATCCTTGGACAGTCCAGGTAAGAGTGTCCATCACATTTCGAGAACATTTCATTCCCTGAAGTTCCAACCAAAATTCTTCCACCCGTCGTGTTGTTTTCTGGACAGGCACTTTGTGTCCGTTTAATCCAGTTAACATCTTGAAGTTAGGTACTGTAGTATTGTCACTAGACGATGCACGAATTATGCACTTCACATTTTCAGTTTTTTGCTGAATATTGCTCACCTAAATGTTCGTAGTTATTAATCAAAGAAATGGTTCATCGCGTTTACATAGGTACGATGCATAATGAATGTCATTAACAGTTTCTTTCACATAGGTTTCTGCGTAGTTGCAGAGTTAGTAATGTTCATTAATGTCCGTGAACAATGGTTCACTATGCAATGCCCTTTTGGCACTCGTTTTGTTCAAATTTCTTTTACATAGTAACAGTTACATTATACATCATTGAAAGAGAAGAAAAAAAAATATAAGTAATCATACATACACACGTCACATATTTCTTAGCATAAATATAATACAGTTGCACATAAACATGTTTACATCATTATTACATAGCTATGGGTTATTACATTGTGTCACATTTGATTACATGAATTGCAGATAATTACGTCCTCTTTAAGGGTTTTGCTGGGATTTTATCGATGTTTATTTTGTGATGTCATCTGAAATTAAGATAGGTTAGACACAACATTCATTACATCAGTAGGCAAGACCAGGCATTTTCACTACTCAATAAATATTCAAAATAGTAAGAGAGAAAATGTTTGATTCCTCGGATTTTGTGCGTGTGTGTATAGTGTCTGTGTGGCCTTGACTACTGATAGATGCTTTTCGTGTTGAGAGATGTGCGTCTAATCTATTTCTCAAAGTAAAATTTCGCTTCACAGATGACGTCTGTCGGTTCGTCAGGTGTCATACCAAGTCAGTGATACCTACAGTCACAAATGTTCCGTGAAAAAATTAATATATCATTCACTGCTACGTAAACATAAATTTTATTTTAATATTCCGTCTTCCAGGTGGTGGCGCGCGCTGAAAGAAGAGTTCTTCTGCCTTCAACTGCGTCACTGGAACCGCTGAAAAGAAAATTTTTATACTACTTACTATCTGTGTTGTAGTAACAGAGTTTTTTTGGAGTTGCTTAGCAATGTTTTGATGGATATGACTTTGACATTATTCCGCATGAAATGCTCTAAGATCTCGGTGTGCGTATAGCCCAATAATTTTGTTAGTTCTAGGATGTTGTAACAAATACGCACCAGGATGCGGTATGTTAAGAATTATATAAGGTCCTTCATATAGCAGACGCCACTTAGCGTTGCGTCGTTTGAGTGCTACAGATTTATGATGAGTACGAAGTAGTACAAGCATTCCTACCTCGAATTTTTGTTTTCTTTTTATTATGTTTCTGTGATGTTTGTTTCGTATCTGTGCGTGATGTGTCAGCGTAGTCAAAACTTCTTTTATTTTCTGTTCAGGTGTGATTTCCTTGTCTGACAACTTAGGTAATGGTTCTATCCACTGATCGTTCAGTTTGCAATTGAACATGATCTCGTTAGGTGTGTAATTTGTATCGTAAATATTTAAGTTATTGTGTACGTCTTCGAAAAGACTTAGGTAGGACACCCAATTAGTATGTTTTGATGAAATATAGGTCCTCATGAATCGGTTTAATTCTCGGAAAAGTCTCTCAGTCGCGTTACATTGTGGACTAAACTTTGAAATAGATATACTTTAAATGTTATTGTCCTTCAAGAAATTTCTCCATTTGTACCCAGAGTAGTATGCTGCATTATCTGACAGAATTGCTTTAGGTTTTCCCACGTGCGTCAGGTAATCACTTGAGAATCTTCGTATTATAGCACTTGCAGTGGCGGATTTTAAAGCATAAAGTTTTACATGTTTAGAAAATATATCGTAAAAAGCCAAGATATATTTGACGCCTCCAGAGCTTGCTGGATGCGGTCCACTGATGTCAGTACACAGAATTTCCAGGGGTTTACTGGGTAAAATAGAATGTAAATCTGTCTTTGTGGATAAATTCTGAGGTTTTGATTTTTGACATATGACACATGTTTTCAGTTCCCTGTAAATTTTTCTTCTCATATTGCTAAAATAACAGTATGTGCTGAGCTTTGCTAAACACTTCTTCGTCCCATAATGACCCCAAACTAAGTGTGTGTGCCAAATTAGATTACGTTCAGACTCTTTGGGAATGCATACACACCAGTTAGTAGCATTTGAATGTCGGCGATAAAATAACACATCATTGTGTAACTTGTAATACTTAGTCAAAGGATGATTGTGTTTTTCTACCAGTAATGTTATTATCTTATACCAGTGAGGATCAGATTTTTGTAATTTAGCCATGTTTCTGCACATATCAATATAATATTGGTGATACTGCTTGTCTTGCATTAAGAGAATCCTGTAGTCATTTATATTTTCTAAGTCACTGTTGGTTTCATTCATACCTTGTGGAAGTCTAGACAAAGCGTCGGCAGTGGTGTTGTCCTTACCTTTTATGTACTTAATTTCAAAAGAGTAGTTCTGAAGTGTAACTGCCCATCGTGATAGTCTAGGATGTACAAGTTTACAAGTTAACAAAAATGTCAGGGCCTGGTGGTCGGTATAAATTACTGTATGTTTTCCAAATAAATAATAATTGAATTTCTTGAATGCCCATACTATGGAAAGTGTTTCTAACTCAGTAGTGGAGTATGTATGCTCACATTCAGATAGAGTACGGCTCGCAAACCCAATAATTCTTATCTGTTCCTTATCTTTATTCTTTACAACTTGAAATAAGCAACATCCCAAACCAGTACGTGAAGCGTCACAAGTCATACAAAAATCTAAATTGAAATCTGGATGGCTCAATAAGTTTGCATTCACTAAAGCATGTTTAATTGTATTAAAGTCATTCTGGCACTGTTCCGACCAGATCCAAACTTGATTCTTTCTGAGTAGATTTAGCAGATGTTTACTGTTCAAAAGTGGTTGTGGTAAAAAACGTCTGAAAAATGAACATAGCCCAAGGAATGATTTTAACTGCTTTTTAGTTCGAGGACTAGGAAAGTTTCTGATAGCATCTAATTTACTGGGATCAGGACGTATGCCCTGTGAATTAATGATATGTCCTAAATATTTTATCTCACTGCAACCAAACTTTGATTTTCTAAGATTGGCTGTGACTCCAGCTTGTGCAAATTTTTCTAAAATTCTTTGAAGTGTGTCAAGGTGTTCATTCCAAGACTGTGTAGCTATCAGTATATCATCAACATAGTGTGTGACTGTCTCAACTAAATCATCGCCAAGCACGGTATCCAGGGCTGTAATGAATACCCCAGAACTGACATTCAGTCCGAAAGGTAGAACACAAAACTGATAGGTTCGCCCCCCGAACATAAATGCAGTATATTTCCGAGAATCAGGAGTGATACTCACCTGCCAAAATGAATTAGCGAGATCTATTGTGGAAAAATACTTTGCATCTAGAAATTTCTGTAATTGCTCTTCTAAATTTTCGGGTTTTGTGTGAACTGGTAAAATTATTTCATTAATTGCTCGTGCGTCTAACACTAACCTGATGCTTCCATTTGATTTTTTGACAACAAGTAGAGGACTACAATAAGATGAGGTGGATGGTTCAATGACCTTCCAGTCTAACATTTGTTTTAATTCTTGCCACACAGCAGGTCGTTGAGATAACGGTACGTTATATGTCTTGTGGTAGAAGATCTTGTGAGGCTTAACTTCAATCTTGTACGCATACGTGTTGATAACACCTATTCGTTTGGCAAAAACTTGTAAATATTTGGATAACACTTCCTGTAGTTTTATACGTTCATGTGCACTGAGAGCTGTAGCTTCATTTATCTTATGATCAAGCAATGTTTTCAAGTCCATTAGCTCTGTGTCAGATGAGTGTGTTTGCATGTCTTGAATGTCATTGTCAAGTACTAACTGAACCTTGTACCCTGTACAGTGTTTGTCATGCTTTAGAGTTCTCCTGTCCAAATCAATAATAATTACACTGCCTCTATCATTTAAAATACATTTACCTTTGGAGAAGTCTATAATGCAGTCCTTCTCGCTCATAATATCTATTCCTAATATGCAATTTGTCACAAGGTTTTGTACAACCAGGAATGGCCATTGTACGGTTCCATTACCTATTTTAATGTTTACAAAAACTTGCTTCGTAACCCTACATGACTTATTACCTAGTGCAGTAGTTATTTTACAGTTTTGGGCAGGAAACTCAGGCACAGGTTCCAATTCACACATCTTTTTATAGAAATTAAAAGACAAAACGCTCACAGCTGCACCTGTATCTAGAATAATAGTAGTTGGAATCCCACCTACTACACCAGTGGTAGATGCTAAAACAATTTCATTTGTGTTTGAACGACATTGTGTACTGTCTTGTAAAAGTTCATCTGATATATTGTTATTGTGGTTGTATCTTATAAATAAAACAGGTAATTTTTGTTTAGAATTATTCGACATATCATTATTCTGATGTTCAACTGTGGTGCCAAATAACTGATTAACATTGAAGTCGCCCCCCAAGAATTCTTCAGCCACGACCTGGGGCATAGAAGTGACTGTTTCTAGTTTGTTGGATTAGCATTTGTACTAGGTACTGACACAGATTGAGGTTGTGTGTCAGGTGTCATTTCTATTATATTCACATTCGGATATTGCCTATTGTGATCTCCAAACTTTTGCGGTTGTTGTTGCTGTTGCGCATTATAACTTACCTGTCGGTCATAAGGTATGCTCCAATTTTGTCCTGGTGGCTGCTGTGGTAAAGCAGTGTTTGAATGAAAGTACTGATCGTTACGAGTCCAGCCTTGACGCTGTCTTGGCTCGTAGTTGTTATTATTATTTCTGTTTCTGTTTGTGTTTTTGTTGTTGCCTATGTATCCGTTGTTACCGCTGTAGTTATTACCGCGGTGCCTTTTGTATGGATTGCCGCATGAAGTGTTATTACTGTTGTAACTATTGTTTGTATTGGAATACGCGTGTTGATTTTGATTTCCGTATTGAGACGGCATGTGAGTTTGCTGTTTTTGTTGTACCGCGTATCCAACTGTGGGCGCGCCAGAATTGAGTTGGCAAGCCTGCATGTTTTGCATTCCACTAGTGTAAACATTGTGGCTGCTGTTTTGCCGCGCGAAGCGCTGATCTTCAAGTAACATGTCAACCGAATCTAATGCTGTTAAAAAATAATCTGAATCGTCATCCGGGATATGTAGGAGTTTTTCTTTAATGTTGAAAGGCAATTTGGCCTTCAACGCACGGAGTATATCGCGTGTTGCGACTGGTTCGTCTAAAAAGTGTCCCATGTTCAAGTATTTTTCAAAATATCTGCGTAAGTTGCCATTTTTACTGTTAAAAGTTTCAGGTTCTAGAATTTGTCTTCTGAGTCGCTCCTGGACGGATTGCGACCAGAATTTGTTCAGAAAAGCACGCTCAAACTCACTGTACGTGGTACATACGTCAGCTTGACTGTATGCCCAGACAGCTGCATCGCCTTGGATGTAACCGACAATATATGAAATCTTTTTCCGGTCACTCCAAGTGCGTGGAAATGCGTTACTAAAAGATTTAAGAAAAATCACCGGATGAATGGTTCGTTTTTCTGGGATAAAAATCTGAAATTGCCTGTGTTTCATTAAGCTTTCTTCTTCCTTTGCATTGTGATATGGATTTGTTCCACTGTAATTACTGCAATGTTCAGCTGGCGAGTAATTACGATAATGTTGCTGTGGTTTACCATGATAATAGCTTGTGTTTGTGTTTGCACCTCGTGGTATGTGTTGTAGTCGTGGTGTGTTTTGTTCTTGTGTGTTTGTCGTGTGCGGTATGTGTGTGTCATACTCGAATGTATATTGGTTCCTGAACTGTACATTTTGACTGATATAAATTCATTACAGAATCGAGTGCATAGTGTGGTTGCAACTCGCAGTATTCTTCTATAACATGAAAATATGGCGGTGTGCCAGACAATAAAATAAAATACGTGCTTCTCGCACCACTTCTACCTGAGCTCTCTCCTCTCTTAAAACAGACATAAGAGTAACGTAATTATTCTTTTGTCCTTATCAGCGACACAGCGCTGCAGTTGTGTGCCATAGGCTTTATTTATTAGTCACTGATTATTTATTTAATTAATATTTCGCGTTTCCGCGGAAACTCACGCTCGGCATGCAAATGTGCCTTTATATTGCCCCCTGAATTGCGAGGCGAAAGGACACACCTGCAGGCGAGCAATTCACCTAAAGGCACAAGAAAATCTAAGTTATCTACAACTATTCACATGACTTACATTACACACATTATACACATTATATACAAAATTTGAATGACGCGGGTGAGCCGTAAAAGTTCTTATGTTGGCAGATAGAGTGCTCGTATGCGCAGAAGCGTCTGTGTGACTCCGGCAGTGCCATTATATCATACAGTTAGATCACGCGGCACAGTAATGCAGTTCATATTGTTCGTATGCGCGCGTATCTTAGTCGTTGCACAAAGAAAATATTCAACCAAGATTACATATGAAGACTACATTCTATAACAGGTAACTTAGTTTTAAATTTACAATATTTGTTATATCACAATACAACTCAGATTGTTGAATGTTCTTAGTTACATAGTATTGTTTTGAAATACTTCAAAGAAAAATGTCCGTATGTTTCAGGTGCGTCGACCTATTCACATCGTGTCGTTATTACAGTTCATATTCATCTGCTGCACAATAATTTTTTCACAGGTTAGTATCATCGTTGTATAACAACGTGATTAAAACATAAGCGTGTCCATTTCCATTTCCATTATAGTCGTTGTGATGCAGTTCGTTGTGACTAAAAAACATTGTTTATTACAGATTTGACGTGACCCGTTAGTAATTGGTCCACGTGCAGTTCGTTTTTTACATTCCGTGGAAGCTTGGTTGCAGAACCTCGGACGGCACATAGCTGGCGTGGATCCTTGGACAGTCCAGGTAAGAGTGTCCATCACATTTCGAGAACATTTCATTCCCTGAAGTTCCAACCAAAATTCTTCCACCCGTCGTGTTGTTTTCTGGACAGGCACTTTGTGTCCGTTTAATCCAGTTAACATCTTGAAGTTAGGTACTGTAGTATTGTCACTAGACGATGCACGAATTATGCACTTCACATTTTCAGTTTTTTGCTGAATATTGCTCACCTAAATGTTCGTAGTTATTAATCAAAGAAATGGTTCATCGCGTTTACATAGGTACGATGCATAATGAATGTCATTAACAGTTTCTTTCACATAGGTTTCTGCGTAGTTGCAGAGTTAGTAATGTTCATTAATGTCCGTGAACAATGGTTCACTATGCAATGCCCTTTTGGCACTCGTTTTGTTCAAATTTCTTTTACATAGTAACAGTTACATTATACATCATTGAAAGAGAAGAAAAAAAATATAAGTAATCATACATACACACGTCACATATTTCTTAGCATAAATATAATACAGTTGCACATAAACATGTTTACATCATTATTACATAGCTATGGGTTATTACATTGTGTCACATTTGATTACATGAATTGCAGATAATTACGTCCTCTTTAAGGGTTTTGCTGGGATTTTATCGATGTTTATTTTGTGATGTCATCTGAAATTAAGATAGGTTAGACACAACATTCATTACATCAGTAGGCAAGACCAGGCATTTTCACTACTCAATAAATATTCAAAATAGTAAGAGAGAAAATGTTTGATTCCTCGGATTTTGTGCGTGTGTGTATAGTGTCTGTGTGGCCTTGACTACTGATAGATGCTTTTCGTGTTGAGAGATGTGCGTCTAATCTATTTCTCAAAGTAAAATTTCGCTTCACAGATGACGTCTGTCGGTTCGTCAGGTGTCATACCAAGTCAGTGATACCTACAGTCACAAATGTTCCGTGAAAAAATTAATATATCATTCACTGCTACGTAAACATAAATTTTATTTTAATATTCCGTCTTCCAGGTGGTGGCGCGCGCTGAAAGAAGAGTTCTTCTGCCTTCAACTGCGTCACTGGAACCGCTGAAATGAAAATTTTTATACTACTTACTATCTGTGTTGTAGTAACAGAGTTTTTTTGGAGTTGCTTAGCAATGTTTTGATGGATATGACTTTGACATTATTCCGCATGAAATGCTCTAAGATCTCGGTGTGCGTATAGCCCAATAATTTTGTTAGTTCTAGGATGTTGTAACAAATACGCACCAGGATGCGGTATGTTAAGAATTATATAAGGTCCTTCATATAGCAGACGCCACTTAGCGTTGCGTCGTTTGAGTGCTACAGATTTATGATGAGTACGAAGTAGTACAAGCATTCCTACCTCGAATTTTTGTTTTCTTTTTATTATGTTTCTGTGATGTTTGTTTCGTATCTGTGCGTGATGTGTCAGCGTAGTCAAAACTTCTTTTATTTTCTGTTCAGGTGTGATTTCCTTGTCTGACAACTTAGGTAATGGTTCTATCCACTGATCGTTCAGTTTGCAATTGAACATGATCTCGTTAGGTGTGTAATTTGTATCGTAAATATTTAAGTTATTGTGTACGTCTTCGAAAAGACTTAGGTAGGACACCCAATTAGTATGTTTTGATGAAATATAGGTCCTCATGAATCGGTTTAATTCTCGGAAAAGTCTCTCAGTCGCGTTACATTGTGGACTAAACTTTGAAATAGATATACTTTAAATGTTATTGTCCTTCAAGAAATTTCTCCATTTGTACCCAGAGTAGTATGCTGCATTATCTGACAGAATTGCTTTAGGTTTTCCCACGTGCGTCAGGTAATCACTTGAGAATCTTCGTATTATAGCACTTGCAGTGGCGGATTTTAAAGCATAAAGTTTTACATGTTTAGAAAATATATCGTAAAAAGCCAAGATATATTTGACGCCTCCAGAGCTTGCTGGATGCGGTCCACTGATGTCAGTACACAGAATTTCCAGGGGTTTACTGGGTAAAATAGAATGTAAATCTGTCTTTGTGGATAAATTCTGAGGTTTTGATTTTTGACATATGACACATGTTTTCAGTTCCCTGTAAATTTTTCTTCTCATATTGCTAAAATAACAGTATGTGCTGAGCTTTGCTAAACACTTCTTCGTCCCATAATGACCCCAAACTAAGTGTGTGTGCCAAATTAGATTACGTTCAGACTCTTTGGGAATGCATACACACCAGTTAGTAGCATTTGAATGTCGGCGATAAAATAACACATCATTGTGTAACTTGTAATACTTAGTCAAAGGATGATTGTGTTTTTCTACCAGTAATGTTATTATCTTATACCAGTGAGGATCAGATTTTTGTAATTTAGCCATGTTTCTGCACATATCAATATAATATTGGTGATACTGCTTGTCTTGCATTAAGAGAATCCTGTAGTCATTTATATTTTCTAAGTCACTGTTGGTTTCATTCATACCTTGTGGAAGTCTAGACAAAGCGTCGGCAGTGGTGTTGTCCTTACCTTTTATGTACTTAATTTCAAAAGAGTAGTTCTGAAGTGTAACTGCCCATCGTGATAGTCTAGGATGTACAAGTTTACAAGTTAACAAAAATGTCAGGGCCTGGTGGTCGGTATAAATTACTGTATGTTTTCCAAATAAATAATAATTGAATTTCTTGAATGCCCATACTATGGAAAGTGTTTCTAACTCAGTAGTGGAGTATGTATGCTCACATTCAGATAGAGTACGGCTCGCAAACCCAATAATTCTTATCTGTTCCTTATCTTTATTCTTTACAACTTGAAATAAGCAACATCCCAAACCAGTACGTGAAGCGTCACAAGTCATACAAAAATCTAAATTGAAATCTGGATGGCTCAATAAGTTTGCATTCACTAAAGCATGTTTAATTGTATTAAAGTCATTCTGGCACTGTTCCGACCAGATCCAAACTTGATTCTTTCTGAGTAGATTTAGCAGATGTTTACTGTTCAAAAGTGGTTGTGGTAAAAAACGTCTGAAAAATGAACATAGCCCAAGGAATGATTTTAACTGCTTTTTAGTTCGAGGACTAGGAAAGTTTCTGATAGCATCTAATTTACTGGGATCAGGACGTATGCCCTGTGAATTAATGATATGTCCTAAATATTTTATCTCACTGCAACCAAACTTTGATTTTCTAAGATTGGCTGTGACTCCAGCTTGTGCAAATTTTTCTAAAATTCTTTGAAGTGTGTCAAGGTGTTCATTCCAAGACTGTGTAGCTATCAGTATATCATCAACATAGTGTGTGACTGTCTCAACTAAATCATCGCCAAGCACGGTATCCAGGGCTGTAATGAATACCCCAGAACTGACATTCAGTCCGAAAGGTAGAACACAAAACTGATAGGTTCGCCCCCCGAACATAAATGCAGTATATTTCCGAGAATCAGGAGTGATACTCACCTGCCAAAATGAATTAGCGAGATCTATTGTGGAAAAATACTTTGCATCTAGAAATTTCTGTAATTGCTCTTCTAAATTTTCGGGTTTTGTGTGAACTGGTAAAATTATTTCATTAATTGCTCGTGCGTCTAACACTAACCTGATGCTTCCATTTGATTTTTTGACAACAAGTAGAGGACTACAATAAGATGAGGTGGATGGTTCAATGACCTTCCAGTCTAACATTTGTTTTAATTCTTGCCACACAGCAGGTCGTTGAGATAACGGTACGTTATATGTCTTGTGGTAGAAGATCTTGTGAGGCTTAACTTCAATCTTGTACGCATACGTGTTGATAACACCTATTCGTTTGGCAAAAACTTGTAAATATTTGGATAACACTTCCTGTAGTTTTATACGTTCATGTGCACTGAGAGCTGTAGCTTCATTTATCTTATGATCAAGCAATGTTTTCAAGTCCATTAGCTCTGTGTCAGATGAGTGTGTTTGCATGTCTTGAATGTCATTGTCAAGTACTAACTGAACCTTGTACCCTGTACAGTGTTTGTCATGCTTTAGAGTTCTCCTGTCCAAATCAATAATAATTACACTGCCTCTATCATTTAAAATACATTTACCTTTGGAGAAGTCTATAATGCAGTCCTTCTCGCTCATAATATCTATTCCTAATATGCAATTTGTCACAAGGTTTTGTACAACCAGGAATGGCCATTGTACGGTTCCATTACCTATTTTAATGTTTACAAAAACTTGCTTCGTAACCCTACATGACTTATTACCTAGTGCAGTAGTTATTTTACAGTTTTGGGCAGGAAACTCAGGCACAGGTTCCAATTCACACATCTTTTTATAGAAATTAAAAGACAAAACGCTCACAGCTGCACCTGTATCTAGAATAATAGTAGTTGGAATCCCACCTACTACACCAGTGGTAGATGCTAAAACAATTTCATTTGTGTTTGAACGACATTGTGTACTGTCTTGTAAAAGTTCATCTGATATATTGTTATTGTGGTTGTATCTTATAAATAAAACAGGTAATTTTTGTTTAGAATTATTCGACATATCATTATTCTGATGTTCAACTGTGGTGCCAAATAACTGATTAACATTGAAGTCGCCCCCCAAGAATTCTTCAGCCACGACCTGGGGCATAGAAGTGACTGTTTCTAGTTTGTTGGATTAGCATTTGTACTAGGTACTGACACAGATTGAGGTTGTGTGTCAGGTGTCATTTCTATTATATTCACATTCGGATATTGCCTATTGTGATCTCCAAACTTTTGCGGTTGTTGTTGCTGTTGCGCATTATAACTTACCTGTCGGTCATAAGGTATGCTCCAATTTTGTCCTGGTGGCTGCTGTGGTAAAGCAGTGTTTGAATGAAAGTACTGATCGTTACGAGTCCAGCCTTGACGCTGTCTTGGCTCGTAGTTGTTATTATTATTTCTGTTTCTGTTTGTGTTTTTGTTGTTGCCTATGTATCCGTTGTTACCGCTGTAGTTATTACCGCGGTGCCTTTTGTATGGATTGCCGCATGAAGTGTTATTACTGTTGTAACTATTGTTTGTATTGGAATACGCGTGTTGATTTTGATTTCCGTATTGAGACGGCATGTGAGTTTGCTGTTTTTGTTGTACCGCGTATCCAACTGTGGGCGCGCCAGAATTGAGTTGGCAAGCCTGCATGTTTTGCATTCCACTAGTGTAAACATTGTGGCTGCTGTTTTGCCGCGCGAAGCGCTGATCTTCAAGTAACATGTCAACCGAATCTAATGCTGTTAAAAAATAATCTGAATCGTCATCCGGGATATGTAGGAGTTTTTCTTTAATGTTGAAAGGCAATTTGGCCTTCAACGCACGGAGTATATCGCGTGTTGCGACTGGTTCGTCTAAAAAGTGTCCCATGTTCAAGTATTTTTCAAAATATCTGCGTAAGTTGCCATTTTTACTGTTAAAAGTTTCAGGTTCTAGAATTTGTCTTCTGAGTCGCTCCTGGACGGATTGCGACCAGAATTTGTTCAGAAAAGCACGCTCAAACTCACTGTACGTGGTACATACGTCAGCTTGACTGTATGCCCAGACAGCTGCATCGCCTTGGATGTAACCGACAATATATGAAATCTTTTTCCGGTCACTCCAAGTGCGTGGAAATGCGTTACTAAAAGATTTAAGAAAAATCACCGGATGAATGGTTCGTTTTTCTGGGATAAAAATCTGAAATTGCCTGTGTTTCATTAAGCTTTCTTCTTCCTTTGCATTGTGATATGGATTTGTTCCACTGTAATTACTGCAATGTTCAGCTGGCGAGTAATTACGATAATGTTGCTGTGGTTTACCATGATAATAGCTTGTGTTTGTGTTTGCACCTCGTGGTATGTGTTGTAGTCGTGGTGTGTTTTGTTCTTGTGTGTTTGTCGTGTGCGGTATGTGTGTGTCATACTCGAATGTATATTGGTTCCTGAACTGTACATTTTGACTGATATTTTCGTTACATTCAGACTGTGGTCGATCGGTGAATTGTGTCATTGGTCCAGTGACGGATTGTACTGCGTCACTGATCAGCTGTTTGTTATTAGTAATGTATTGCGCTACGGAGTCGTGCACAATTGTTGGTAAATTTTCACGTAGGCATCTATCAAAATGTTTGTCTTTGTTCACTACCCAATCATGAAATTCTTTATTAATGTTTTGAAAATGAGCTGTAGCATAAGATTGTAAGATGTCAGTCAGGTGTTGTTCAACATTGTCAAATTTATTCTGTACGTCAGTAATTCGTTTTTCAAGGTTGTCGTGTACTGAAGGATATGTTTGAATTTGTTCAGTAAGAACTTCACACGTGACATCAAGATTTTTTACTTGTGTCTGTAAAAGTGCTACGTCAGTTGTAGTCTTTTCTTGTGTCGTATTAAGCTGGGAAAATTTAGTACTGAGTTCAGTCATCTGTTTGGTCAGTCTGGCGTCTATAAGTTCCACACGTTTACATAAAGTGTCATTACTCGTCTTGAGTGCTATGAGGTCAGATTTAATTTCGTCATTTTGTGTCTGTAAGGTTGCCATGTTTTCGGCGTACTGTTTCATTATCATTTGTAACATGTCGGCAATGTTTACCGTTTGCAACGTCTGTGCCCCCGCCGCGTCATTAGACGTGACGTCATGCATTAACATGGGCTCTGACTGAGACTTTGAAATTTTTGTGGTGGACGGCCTATTGTCAAAATTTCCGTCAACACTTGCGTCAATGTTTGATAAATCGTCACTACCGGTTGCTGTCGTAAAGTCATTTTCTAACATTTGTCTCTCGTCCGAGTCGGATTGTGTCTGAATAGTACGTCTTTGCTGTTCCATTTTTGCGTATTGATTTCTAGTCATTACCATGCCACACGTGATTTATGTTTCAAGAAAATATTTGACACTGATTTTAAAATGAAATGCAGTTGAGCATGAATCGCTCGTAGCAACAATGGCTGTCCCGTTAATTTAAAAATATAAACTGAATTTGAGATTATTGGTAATGGCTGCTGGCCATGTTACATCATATCGTACAGAAGTCGGCCATATTGTTCACTCGTGTATTGGTATTGTTGGATACGTTATTGTTTAGGAAAAAGTGCTAAGAATGAAATTTGTTACTGAAAACTGTTATGCGCGAAAGAAACACTACAGAATTTACTGAAAAGCTAATACACTGAATTATACGTCTGGTCAAGCCTGTTAATGCAAAGATGCTGCGTCTTACCTTATTTTGCTGGAAGCTTCATTGCGTCTTCCGGCAAAACTTTAGAATTGGAAAATATCTTCAGATTTTCATTATCTCTCATACATTCACGTCCAGGTCCAGAAAGTTGATTTTTGACATGAAACAAAAAGAACAATGTAACAAATGACAAAATAACAAGTCCTGTCACGGTCGCCAATATAAAATAAATAAAAATAAAATTTGGAATAAAATATTAATGATTAATTATTCTGTATGTATGATGATTGGTTGTAATTGGTATTTGCTTTTCTGGAACGTGGACGTTTAATTATTCGGTATCAGACGCTTGACAATGGCTATTTGGAAAAGGCAATGTAACTCGTAGTTGACCGTGAAAGAAAACTAAAATAATCGGACTTCGTAATTAAATCGTTTCCAAAGACTGCTGCGGTAGGTACGGACTCATGATCTAATCTCAATATTACAATGATTTGCCAGCCATGCCAATACGTCGTACAGAGGTGATTGTCTACTAAACATAAAAAGTTACACAGTTAGTTAAATCAGATATATTCAATGATATAGCCTACAATTCATAATCCTACTTACTTTTATAAATATAAATTCATTACAGAATCGAGTGCCTAGTGTGGTTGCAACTCGCAGTATTCTTCTATAACATGAAAATATGGCGGTGTGCCAGACAATAAAATAAAATACGTGCTTCTCGCACCACTTCTACCTGAGCTCTCTCCTCTCTTAAAACAGACATGAGAGTAACGTAATTATTCTTTTGTCCTTATCAGCGACACAGCGCTGCAGTTGTGTGCCATAGGCTTTATTTATTAGTCACTGATTATTTATTTAATTAATATTTCGCGTTTCCGCGGAAACTCACGCTCGGCATGCAAATGTGCCTTTATAATCCTCTACCAGGAAGTAAAAAACCTCTTTGGACAAGCCATACAACCAAGTCTACCATTTTGAGTGTTCTGATGGATGTACAAGGGGAAATCGACAAAGTGAACGGAAAGTTCCATGACGTGACTGAGGATGCAGGTGAGGTGTATGTCCTGCGTCTAGAGGTGGGCCGCGCGGCATCAGCCTAGCTGTCTAAGGCGCTGCAGTCATGGACTGTGCGGCTGCTCCCGGCGGAGGTTCGAGTCCTCCCTTGGGCATGGTTTTGTGTGTTTGTCCTTAGGATAATTTAGGTTAAGTAGTGTGTAAGCTTAGGGACTGATGACCTTAGCAGTTAAGTCCCATAAGATTTCACACACATTTGAACATTGATTTAAAAGTCGAACAGGGGCTCCAGTGACATAATTTTGAGAAAGATTTTTACAGATTAATGATCAAGTCAGTTTTTTTAAGAAACCTGTAGACGATGTTAGAGAATACCACGAAAGTCGTTTAGTTTACCGGTGGAATGGGCATATGGCACAAGAGATTATGTCGCTAGACCATATTTCAAATGGGTTATCATCCTCAATGAAGGACGAGTCACTGTGGAGATATCCCATATTTCACTACAGTTCATGAAGCCTATCTATATGGGTACACGTGTTCTGGACCTGTCAAAACTCCACAGGTACGCCTTTCCCTAAGACTTTGATAATCCAAACTTTGCTACTCCCAAGCTACTTCATACAGATGGAGATAGTTTCATCCATTGGTTGAAAGGCAGTGAGAGCCTTTGAGCCCACATGATGCACGTCCTCAGCATCACTCTGTGTGCCACCTACTTCTATATGTTTAACGTTCATATTAGATCTGAGCCCAACAAACTCGACGATCTGTGAACCACTGACTTCATCTTTCATCAGGCAGATGACCTTCTTGCTTTGAGGTGATATTCCATAATGATTATCAATTGTGTATCGTATTGCGTCTAATTCTTTGTGTTGTACCTGATTACCTTAGATGCATTGCATGCAATACAAGGCAGCAGAATGTAGAACTGTAAAATTATGACAACAAACAGTTCATCCGTCAGAGTCTGATCGGAACCCTACCATTCTCACACTATTTATTGCAATGACTGAGTATGTGGCTATGTAGATGCTTCAAAAGAGTGACTGTATATGGAATGGTTTGATGAACCATTTGTTGTAGTTGTGTGTGTGTGTAGGTATGTATGTGTATGTATATGAATGACTCATTACACACTGTGTGTGTATATGTATTGTGTGTATCATGTAGAGCTGGACACTAAGTGTGCTTGAAGGAATGGTATAAATATATATATATATATATATATATATATATATATATAACATCAGGTACTTTTGGTTCATAAACTAGGAGAATGTAAATACTATGTATCCCATGTAAACATTATTGTCCAATTTGTTTCAGTATTTAGCTTTCTTTCATTATATATATATATATATATATATATATATATATATATATATATATATATATATATCACGTATTTACATTTCATTACTCATTTATTTCTATTTACCATTCTCTTTCGTTTAATATATATATATATATATATATATATATATATATATATATATATATATATATATATATATATATATATATATATTAAACGAAAGAGAATGGTAAATAGAAATAAATGAGTAATGAAATGTATATATATATATATAATGAAAGAAAGCTAAATACTGAAACAAATTGGACTATAATGTTTACATGGGATACATAGTATTTACATTCTCCTAGTTTATGTACCAAAAGTACCTGATGTTAATAGTTTAAAGCAAAATGCATAATTTGTACATTACAAAAAAATATTTATTGTAAAACATTTATGTAAATATATCAGAAATTATTATTGTTATAAGTGCATAAAAGTTGTTAACAACAAAAACTGACAATAAGCAATAAGATATTTTTAGTTCAGTGTTATTATTTACAAACGCCAGAGTTCAATGAATGAGCTCATGCAATAATTAAACTAGAGACAGAGAGAAAATTATTGTTGATTACTTAATGTGCTGTTGTTTACAGAAAACCTGAACCTCTCCCTATGATGATCAGACCTCAAATAAAGAGGCCTACACAAAGTTGATGTAGTTATAAAAGATGATGTGGTGGAAGAAGGAGGGAGGGCCCCAAGCTTATTGGCCCACTGTGTTTCCTGTCATTTTATGTCATGCAACCACTGTCATGAGCTCGGGTACAGTTAGCACAATTGCCTAAGGCTTGTGGGAGATTCCCATGAGCGACACTGATCTATTCCCAGTGGTCTCTGGGGTTGGAGAGAAGTGGGGGCGTTAAGGAAAGGGTATAAGGAATGACCTTAAATATAAGTGAGCCGAATTTTTAATCTGACAGAGGATCTGATAAGGTGGTTACCTGCCCAGAACCTCCCCTCCTGTTCTAATGAGAACAAAATGGAGCTAACCAAAATCATGTGATTTAGGAAAGAGAGGATATTGAAAAAGTCTAAGCAGCAGCAAACAAAGTTAAAATTACTAAAAACAGCATCTTCATATAATTATTAGTGGCTATACATGTTTCAAGTGAGGTAATACAGACAAATTTATTTTGACTCCACAGATATGTTAAAGATGTTTGTTGATGCTGAAATGCATTATGATATTCCAGTTTTTGTTCAACAGAAATTTGTTTTGGAAGCTGTATTAGTCTATAAAGGTGTAATACCTATGGTAAGGGACCCTATGTAAGTGACGTGCACTTAAGTGGTGTTTATGAAATGAGTGGAGCCCTGAGCGATATTGTGATGGCTAAAAGAGCCACACGCAAACTGAAATGCTATCTGAAATTAAAATCGAAGTAAAAGATTGGGTCGCCACCACCTCCAGCCCCACGACAAACAAGAGGTTCGACTAAGTTGGAAAATTAATTAATTTAATCATAAGAAAAACTCATAAAAGAACATTCGTTGTAATGTCACTCAAAAAAGTTGGATGTAATTATTAATATGATCCAGGAATTGTTCACATGAATCGAATATTAAAGTAAAAAGTGTGTGAACACTGTGAATAAGAGCAGATTGCTGCAAAATTGCTGAAAACAAGATCTACTCTAAAGAATTTGTTTCAAATAAAAAGGGAACACCAATTATTGGACCTGTGTGCATGGAAACACTATGGATGGGCTAACAAGGAAACTGCTATGTAAATGGCATAGGTAAAGGAGACGTAACATCTTTACACTGGATAAGACGTGAAACTAAATAATTTATTTCTTAAGACATTGATGTAAGACATCTAGATAACTGCTGTTGCCTGGTAACTATGAACGATTGCTTGTGAAATTCTGTACAATTCGCAACAGAATCTCTTAATTTAGACTCGCGGTCGTAATTATCGGGGGCGGGAAACGTTTATTACTCGCATTCAGACCCATATTCACCCAAAGAGCAGCAAGGACGGTCCCAGCACCAACATACAACGAGGCTAGGGGGTTGGTTCCGCTGTGTTGCATTTAAAGCTGAACCTCAGTCTGGAGAAACAGCGTCAATGAGGGCCACACATACGCGCTTATGCGCTTAACATGAAATCGTAAACCACAAATAAAATTAAATAATCCAGACAGTAGATATTTAATGTTATAAAATCAGAACAATAAGTAAACTATAGGACCGAGACAGGTGGCCACAGCAAAGTTAGGCTCACAGTTAACATGTGTGGCTACGTGGTTCGCCGAATCACAATTTCTACGTACCGTGGCCAGTATTTGGCAACATTAAACCACGCACCCGTTAACAATTAACATTTTACAGAGGACACATTTGAGTACACAAAGGGTAGTGGTAGAGGGTCAACCAACTCTAATATTAACTCACGTGGATGGTTTCCAACGGACATGAAACAAAGAAAATTCACAAAAAGGCAAAAATTTGGAAATGATTAGAATGTATACACACGCAGTCGCAGGCACACAAACATTCACACTGAACCGAGGGAGCACTTCCTCCCTGAGATCGCGTCAACATATACCACACCCTTGCGCTACGTTTTTTTTTACGGACCAAAGTCTGCATTAGGAATGAAACTGAGAAGTCTGCAAAAGCCTTGCATTCCTTGCTGCGAACCAGCAAAACAACCTTTATAAGACAAACGCGAGGCCGAAAAATACACAAGGTGCAAGATCAGTGAGACTGAATTACAAAAAGCGCCTCTCTCGCTATGAGACAAAGCGCCACGCGGTTAAACCAACTCACCCTTCTTCGAAGAGATCTCGTCTGCAGACCCTCGGAGAGCTTGAAGCAGACTGACTATCTCACGCTAAAACTTCTCCCACACAACCCCGTGGCCAGGAAAACCCAGAGATGAGGCTTACGCCACCAACCTAACACCAGTAACTTACACGCAAAGGGAACAAGCCTCTTTGCCTACCTGAGAACGACAAGGGTTGGCCATTCCGTAAGACTACCGATGATTCTCTGCAGCAGAATAAACCGTCGTAAAGCAAAATGAAAAACACCCACATTCATTCACTCACTCATGCCAAAGAGTTTTGGAAAAGGAGAACAAGGGATAAACGTTTTATGGAATCATAGTCGTGAGTTGGGATGCGTATAAAAACATGGAAGACTTATAATGGCGTTATAGACACATTTGCAAGTCTGAAAAGAACCAACATAACAACCATCATAATCTTGAGTTATTAAGAAACAGTTATTCCAGCCAAATAATGTGATATATGGAAACTGTAATGTTGCGTAATATGGGATAAACTAAACTCCTTTGTCATCATATAGCAGGTGTGTGGCCATGCGTGCAGAACATACGAGGAATTCTTTTTATTGCCTTTCATCAGCGCTGTAAAGAATGCTCTTATAAGGAAACATTGTCTTTTCTGGCCTCTAATTGGCTAGTACTTGAGTATAGAAACTACAGAACGGCCCGATACGGAGCTGTGGCACAGTAATGAAAGTAGTTGCTGGAATGACATTAACCGTACCCAAATTTTTCTCTTTCCTAACTTCTCACGTGAATTCCACGAAGTTATCCTTTCCAAATATGTGTTTGTCGGCCATTTTTCCCAAATACACTTTTGCAGCTTTCGTTAATTTTTTATTTCTGTATTTAGTTAACTCCTGAATTCAGACAAGAAGTTGGAATTTCACTTGCAGTAATTGCGAGAGAAGTCCTGTATAACACCTCCATCACTTTTCTTGGAAATTAATAAAAGAGAAACGCTTGGGAAAGCCGGTATAGCACAGAACCTTTCATATATTCATATAATTCTTTAATGCCACATTGCATCAATTTCAGTGCCACGACAACGGCCACTATTTTACGAATGACAGTCATCATGATAGTATATAGAAATTTTTAAATAATTGACGTCACTATGCCACACTGATTGAAACTGATAATTATGTTTACATTGTTACATGTGTAGTTGCTAACACAGCGTTGAATTTGACCATTTTTCAACGTGATCTTATTTTGTGCTGTACGTACTTCATTACTGACAATCGCAAATAATGCGACACGCATCACTTTCAGGAGAAGAGCACTAAGTGCGTGAAACGCTCAAGGAATTAAATTTCTTGTATGCAGCTAGTTGCTGATTACTTCATTATAGACGACTACAGTTACTGAAAATGGACAAAATAATATTTTCATTTTTCGAACGAAGTTTACTTTACCGAGTATAAAATAAATTATGCTTAATCTGAGTGTATAATCTTCACATCGTTCTTTTTGATTTTGCATCGCTGCGATATGAGGAGATATCAGTAAACGATGCTGACATGTTCGAATGTTTAATACTAGAACACAGAAAATGAAAGTTCCTAGAAAACTGTTAGTTGTCATATTCAGCAACAGGTTCATAGTTACAGATTTCTAAAAGTTAAAGCACTATTACTTTAAAAAAAAAATCATGAAACTTCTGACTTTGCAATAAATTCAGGATATGTGTATTTACTGTTTTGTCAGTAGGTCAGTTCTTCAGGAAGGAAAAATCTTTTGTTGTAATAGCAATATTTCCAAGGAGTACAAATACTTAATTGGTATGGGAGACTGGAATTCGGTAGCAGCAAAATCAAGAGATTGAATGATTGTTGATGAATACAGACTGGGGCAAAGGAATGAAAGAGGAAGCCACGTGCTAGAATCTTGTACACAGGATAACTTAATCATCACTAACACTTGGTTTAAGAATCGTGAAAGAAGGTTATATACCTGGATGAGGTGAGCAAAGTTTTGATATTTATTATATAACGAAAAGCCATAGATTTGGGAACTAGATTTTAAATTGTGAAACACTTCCTGGGGCAGATGTGGACTCTGACCACAATTTATTGGTTATGAAATGTATATCAAAACTAAAAAAATTGCAAAACATTAGGAAATTTAGGAGATGAAACCTGGATGAGCTGAAACAGCTAGGGTTGTTGAGAATTTCAGAGGGAGTATTAGCCAACGATTGACCTGAACAGAGGAAAGGAACACAGTACAAAACGAATATCTTTAGAGATGAAATAGTGAAGTCAGCAGAAGATCAAATGGATAAAAAGACAAGGCTTACCAGAAATCCATGTGTAATACATGAGATGCTGAATTTAGTTGATGAAAGGACAAAATATAAAAATACAGCAAGTGAAGAAGGTGTAAAGGAAAACAAATGTCTAAAAAATGAGATTCACATTAAGTACGAAATGGCTAAGCAGGAAAGGCTAAAGGGCAAGTGTAGGTATTTAGAAGCATTCTTCACTAGGGGAAAGACATATGCGGCATAAAAGAAAATGAAAGACTCCTTTGGTGAGAAGATATGCAGTTATGTGAGTATCAAGAGCTCAGATGGAAAACCCAGTCCTAAGCTGAAAAGTGGAAGGAGTATATAGAGGGTCAGTGCAAGGAAGATGAATTTGAAGGCAGTATTTTATAAATGGAAGAGGATTTAGATGAACATTAGATGGGAGATATGACATTACAAGAAGAATTTGTCAGATAATTGAAAGACTAAGTCGAAACAAGGTTTGGGAGTATATATTCAATCAGTCAGAAGCACTGATACCACTGTTAGAATAGGAACCAATCATGGCGAAATTCTTCCATCTTGCGTGCAAGATGTATGAGACAGTCTAAATACTCTCACACTTCAAAAAGAAAGTAGTTATTCCAGTTCCATCGAAAGGAGGGGATGAATGATGTCAATAATGCCGAACTATCAGTTTCATAAGTCATGGTTTGCAAAATACTAATTTGAATTCTTTACAGAAGAATGGAAAGACTTAGAAGGTAGGTTAAGTAAGGAACACCTACCTTTATAGCATTTGTCGACTTAGAGAAAGCTTTTGACGTTGTTGATTGGAGTACCCTCTTTGAATTCTGAAGGTAGCAGGGGTAAGATTCAGGAAGCGAAAGATTATTTGCGACTTGTACAAAAACCAGACGGCAGTTACAAGAGTCGAAGGACAAGAAAGGAAAGCAATGGTTGAGAAGGGAGTGAGACAGTGTTGTAGCCGATCGCTGTTCCTATATCATCAACGTTTGAGAAAGCAAAAAAGACAGCAAAGAATAATTTGGTGTAGGAATTACCTTGAGGCAGAAGAAATTAAAACTTTGAGTTTTGATGATGACATTGTAATTGTGTCAGAGGAATTGGAAGAGCAGTTGAACGGAATGCGAAGTGTCTGGAAAAGACAATATGAGGTGAACATCAACAAAAGCATAACAAGGATAATAGAATCCACCTGAATTAAATCAGGTAGCACAGAGAGAATTAGATAGGGAAATGATACCTTTAAAGTAGCAGTAGGGTTTTTTTATTTGGGAAGTAAAATAACTGGTGGGATTGGTTGACAGGAAACATTCTAACACATCAAGTGATTATGTATTTAATATTGGCGGAAGTATGGGGAGGAAGAACTGTGATGGAGACCAACAGATGCATACAGTTAGCAGATTCAAAAGGATGAGGGTTTTATTAGTTATTCGGAGGTGAAGAAGCTTGCACAGGTTAGAGAAGCAGGGAGAGCTGCATCAAACCAGTCTTTGGGCTGAAGACCACAACAACAGTTTCATAATGTTAAGAGCTACTCGATATAAAGAAGAATGAGCGTTTTGTGCAGTAATGAAATGAAAGTCAATTAGTGGATTAGACACTCGTAAAGGCAAGATAATTAATTTAGGTGACATTCAATCGATGTGTCCCTCGTCGCTTACAGTACTGATGAGCAGAATAACGACTGGGAAACAGTGTGCTCTCCTTCAGTTAGGTAGCATTGCGACAGTGGAGACACAGTCATCCGAATTTACACTGATTGTTAAGTTTATGCATAACGAAGTTGTAACGCAGTATTTGTATATATTATTCACAGAAAGAGGAGATCTTACAGCAAGTCTGAGGCATTGCGAGAAGCATTTAAAGTAGTAAAATCAAAAGAGTAATTCCAGTTCAGTGGACACATATCATCGCTATCGATTTTCTCAAGAACAGTTATGACTCCTCGTACCTTCATGGATGCAGTGAAACCTTTATATATACTCCTCAGGATGTGTGGCTACGCTTCAGTGATTAGAATGGACAGAAACAGGAAACACTTCTGTCTGAGAGGGTGGCATGTAACAAGTGCAGTATGGTTTGCTTGTATTGTGGCACTGGGCTCATACTGTAGCTACAGCGGCTCTTGTAACCCTCCACTTCCAGAACATTTACCAACTTTGAAGGTCCCTGCAGTATTAGTTTTACTGCTGGTGTGGATGGAGTCAGCTGTAATGCTATTCAAGTGTCTCACTACTGGGAACCGACACCTCTGCCAAATAATTAATCTGCTGGAAACAGTAGATCAATTGCTTCTCCACTGCCAGTATGGGTACAGCAAGGTTTTTACCCAAACACGGAGAGTTGTTTTTATTTTTGTTGCAGTATTATTAGGACTCTTTATTGGTCTCTGTTTACATACTGCAGCTATTAGTTTTGAAGGGGAGTGGAAGGAGAGTATTGTCCTCTTTTCTGCACTCTATAACTTAGTTTGGCAAGTACAGTTCTTTGGCATCGTGCTGGTTGTGCGGGACCGGATGGGCGCCATCCGCAGGCAGCTGCTGAGGAGTGTGCGGCCGCCGCTGCACAGGGAGGTGGAGCTGGAGGAGGCGGCGACCTCCGGAGGGCGGCGGTGGGTGGCGGAGAGTGGTCTGTGGCGCCTGCAGCGCGCCAGGCTGGCCCTGCACCGTATCGCCCGCCTCTGCGGTCAACACTTTGGGCTCTCGCTGTCGCTGTCGTTTCTCAACCGCCTGCTGCAGCTCGTCTGCACCAGTTACTGCTCCGTGCTCCTGGCGAACAACTGGCAACACCTGTCGTCCGGATTACGTGCCCTTGCCGCTGCGATCGGTGTTCTGTTGGTGGTTGAAGCCAGTTTCCTGCTAGCCCTGTGCTGGGCGTGCTCGTCTGCTCAGGATAGAGCGGTCAGAGTTGGCCTGGTGCTGGACAAGATTCAGTCCCTGCTGCCCCCCAGTGTTACGTCACGTTCTCTCCAATTGGCAGTGGAGAATCTGCGTTTTTCCGCTGCAGGCTTCTTTGACTTAGATCTACGTTTATTTGTTGCTCTTATTGGTACGAGTGTCACGTATGTTATAATACTTGTACAGTTTCGCAGATAAGACAACAAATGCATGGTTCACTAGCTTTCTTTTGATACTATTTAGACACTCACTCAGAGACACTTTGTAACAACTCCTGCCACTGCACAGTTTGCTTTGAAATGTAATTACGCTTTTTCATAGTATTAAAATAAAAATTAACAAACTCGTCTAGATGACTATTCTTCCTCTACAGACCAGATTTTCCTGTTACATAATGTGCGCATGAAACAGATATGACTCTCCAATGTGCTATTACCATTCAACTCATATTCTATAAACTGCCTGCAAATTTTTCGAAAACAGTATTGCAGGAAGTTTCTCTGTAAATTTTGTTAATTATTATACCTGTACATCTTCCAATTCTTGCTATTAAATGCCTTTAAAAATATGACCAAAAGTACATCAAAAGCCAGGCTTCCTTCGATAACTCAGTTGCCAATAATAAGTGAATATTAGTTATACTTCAGATTAACACTTACTTACCACATAAGTTTTATTGTCGGAATTTTGGTTTCTGTATTTTTAGTTGTTAAATGGGATGCACTGTATTGGGTGCAACAGGTATAAGGGCAGATATTTGTATGTGTGGTAGCGTGATATGTACACACAGCAGTGTGTTCATCGTTTTTCTCTCTTTGTCGATCACTCTTCAGACAAACACATTACATACTTCACAGCCCAATGTTTTCTGCATGGCAGTAACTATACCACTAAGTGGACAACACCTGTCAGTAGAGTCTAATATTTTAGTATCCATACATCCGCTCTTCAATACCAAACCTGCTGTAGAGGATAAAATAACCATTAATGCCTTGCTCTGACCATAAGTTCTTGGAGGTACTACCCAACATAAAAATTTACCTCTTATAATACCTAGAAATATCAGTTGGTAAGTGACGTAAAACACTGATGTAATGTTTTTCAGCACACCGTCCTCAGTCATCAATAAAAATATCACCATTTACACCCGTCACACGCTGAAAAACGAATGGTCCACAGAGAAAAATCGAGTAAATCCCTGAATAGAATCACTACTAGGAAAACTATTTCACGCCCTTAAATGTAAGGTTGCAGATTACAGTGGGGCCACTAGGTTTTGTAAAATTATATATATATTTCTTCATTCTACACAAAACACAATTAAGAAGAGTACTTCTCAGTTGAGCATGCATTTCTCAGGACAGTATTATAAAAATCACTGTAACTTAAAGCAAATTGGAAGTAAGCATAAATTCATTACTATTATTAGATCAACTAAATATCTTTTTCGCTCATCACTGTGTTTATGTGTTTATAGTGGAGAAACCTCTCTCTGTGGAACTAAAACATTGCATATTTCTGATGCACCAATCAGCTGTATTGTATAGACCCATTTTTGTGGTACTGACATTTTGGCTATCTTTGCTTTCAAATGTTCAGCCCCCACCCCATAAAATAAATCACTAACCATATCAGTGTCTGAATGCATATTATCTACACTAAGTAAATCAACAACATAAAGTGATCCCGCTAATTTCAAAATACAGGCTGTACATAAAGTCCGGGGACACTTTCAATTATTTATTACACAAGAACAAAACATTGTGCAGATATTATACATGTATCATTTTGAAGAGAAACACTGAAAGTTTTTTTTTTTTCATGTTTACCGCCACAGCGTAGTTTGGTGATTTGCCGATAGTCAGCGTTACTCGCAAACATGGCGAGTTCAGGTGCGGAGCGAACTTTCTGTGTGTTGCAGTTAGACAAAAACAAGTGTGCTACAGCTGTTCAACGGATGTTTAGTACCAAGTACGGTAAGAAGCCACCAACAAGGAAGGCCATTTACCACTGGTACAACAAATTCGTTACGATTGGTTGCTTGTGCCCAGCAGTGAGAAACGGACGTCCCAGTGAGAGTGAAGTGAATGTGGAGCGCGTACGAGAGACATACATAAGGAGTCCAAAGAAAGATGCCTCAAATGAATTCGGACTCTCTGTTCATCTTTCAGCAGGGTGGAGCTCCACCAGATTTTCATCGTGAAGTTCGTGGGTACCTGAACACGGAGCTGCCCCATCGGTGGATCGGCCGCGCTAGAGAAGTGGACAGTTGTTTCATGAAATGGCCTTCCCGATCACCAGATCTCACTCTGTGTGACTTTTTTTTTGTGAGGACACATTAAAGAGCTGGTGTAGCAGAGCTCCAGGAGGGAATACGGGAAGCGACTGCCACAGCCGACGATGCCACCTGAGACGGGTATGGCAACAATTAGATTACCGTATTGACGTCTGCCGGGTCACTCATGGTTCGCATATCAATGTTTGTAAAAATAATTTCAGAGTTCCTCTTCAAAATGCAATATGTATGACATCTCTACAATGTTTAGTTCTTGTGCAATAAATAATTGAAATTGTTACCAGACTTTACGTACACCCTGTATTTTGAAACACATCGTTTTTGTTTTCAAGTGATGTATTACCCATTAATGATGAAACGTGGTTATCATTAAGATCCATACATTCATTCAAATATTTCAGACACACCACATTTATGTGTGTCTGTATTCTTATAATTGTGTTTGTCTTTCACTTGGTATTAGATCCTCTAATTTATCTAGAAACTGTTGCGACTCACAACGAAAATAACAAATAATTAACCCATGTCCTAACTACATTTCTTTTCCCTATCATACAGTAAGGTTCACAAATTTTCAGTTCATTTTCTTCTGAGATGAGTATCTTGGAAAGTGCCAGTTAAATGCAGCGAAAAATGAAGATATAATTTCACTAAAATGAATTGTTGTTTTTCTGAACCAGAAGTTAATGAAGTAGGGTCAGTCATCTACACTAGAAAAGTACCATGTAATGAAAGGAAGATTTTTCAACAACCGTTCTACGGCAAGCGTTAAGCTTAAGCATCTTGTAGGTCCATGTCACAACAACGCATTGTATTCCATGTCAAGAAATTGAAACAACTATCTGAGCTGCGATACCCCTCTAGCTGAATTTGATAAATACACTACTGGCCATTAAAATTGCTACACCAAGAAGAAATGCAGATGATAATCGGATATTCATTGGACAAATATATTATACTAGAACCGACATGTGATTACATTTTCAAGCAATTTGGGTGCATAGATCCTGAGAAATCAGTACCCAGAACAACCACCTCTGGCGTTAATAGCGGCCTTGATACGCCTGAGCATTGAGTCAAACAGAGATTGGATGGCGTGTACAGGTACAGCTGCCCATGCAGCTTCAACACGATACCACAGTTCATCAAGAGTAGTGACTGGCTTATTGTGACGTGCCAGTTGCTCGGACACCATTGACCAGACTTTTCAGTTGCTGAGAGATCTGGATAATGTGCTGTCCAGGGCCGCAGTCGAACATTTTCTGTATCCAGGAAGGCCCGTACAGGACCTGCAACATACGGTCGTGCATTATCCTGCTGAAATATAGGGTTTCGCAGGGATCGAATGAAGGGTAGAGCCACGTGTCGTAACACATCTGAAATGTAGCGTCCACTGTTCAAACTGCCGTCAATGCGAATAAGAGGTGACCGAGACGTGTAACCAATGGCACGCCATACCATCACGACGGGTGATACGCCAGTATGGCGATAACGAATACACGCTTCCAATGTGCGTTCACCGCGATGTCTCCAAACACGGATGCGACCATCATGATGCTGTAAACAGAACCTGGATTCATCCGAAAAGTGAAGTTTTGCCATTCGTGCACCCAGGTTCGTCATTGACTACACCATCGCAGGCGCTCCTGTCTGTGATACAGCGTCAAGGGTAACCGCAGCCATGTTCTCCGAGCTGATAGTCCGTGCTGCTGCAAACGTTGTCGAACTGTTCGTGCAGATGGTTGTTGTCTTGCAAACGACCCCATCTGTTGACTCAGGGATCCAACGTGGCTGCACGATCCGTTACAGCCATGCGGATATGATGCCTGTCATCTCGACTGCTAGTGATACGAGGCCGTTGGGATCCAGTACGGCGTTCCGTATTACCCTCCTGAACCCACCGATTCCGTATTCTGCTAACAGTCATTGGATCTCGACCAACGCGATAGGCTATAATCCGACCTTTATCAAAGTGGGAAAGGTGATGGTACGCATTTCTCCTCCTTACACGAGGCATCATAACAACGTTTCACCAGGTAACGCCAGTCAACTACTGTTTATGTATGAGGAATCGGTTGGAAACGTTCCTCATGTCAGCTTGTTGTAGGTGTCGCCACCGGCGCCAGCCTTGTTGGAATGTTCCGAAAAGCTAATCATTTGCATATCACAGCATCTTCTTCCTGTCGGATAAATTTCGCGTCTGTAGCACGTCTTCTTCGTGGTGTAGCAATTTTAATGGCCAGTAGTGTAGTTGAATGTCTTGATTACTAACATTTCATTATCTAAGGACATATGATTCACACCAGATTTACAGATTTATGTACTGTATGTGGACAGCAATTAAATTTCACTACACAACGATTTTCCCTTTTCAAGCGAACGCAACAAACAGTTTTCCTTCCCATAGTTTGCATTTGTGTTGTCTACAGTAAAACTTGAAACCTTGGACGAATTCAACTCGCGTTATGGGGTCCTTCTGAAGACTTGCTAAGATACTGCAGGTTCACTAGCCTCATCAGAGAAATCTATAATTCTGTCGGACACACCTGCTTGCACGTCAAAGTATCTTACACAAATAGTATAACACTTTTGATGACCTATGTTGGAAGTCTCAAATCCACCACCAAAAAGTTCATACCCTTTAAGTTTTGCGATAAATAATTGACGCTGTTTGGTCCAAAAACAACAGCAATCAATGCATCACATTTTCTTTTATCACAGGAGAACTTATCTTCACTTGTCAAATCTGGGAATAGCTGAGACGATGCTTTCACACTGCAGTCAGTGGTGGCGTAGCTAAGATGATGTTTAAATGTGTGAAACGCGAATGTAAGCTCAGACGCAGTTTTCTGAAAAGCACTTTTAATTGCGCCATTTTATTACTTCTTAAATAGGGCTATTATTACCTTGAAAATTAGATTTTGTAGAAATAAGCATGCATCTACTATATAACTCCTCTGTTTCAGCAGAATCCATCTCCTAGTGACTCTTCACCAACGTGGTTTGTACCGACGTTAAGCGTCAAGTCTAACACAGGCTACACCACCGTGTGAAATGGACAATCTCTCTCCAGTTTTCCATTCAGTGGTGTAATACTTACTTTATATGCATTTACCGGAATGGCCGCAATTCTGTAAATCGTGTTTCCCAAACCGAACGAAACATTTGCCGTCTTCTATTCCGGTATTTGCTGGTCTGAATATCTGATACACTTAGCGTGAGATTAGTTACACTACTGTTGTTGTTGTTGTTGTTGTGGTCTTCAGTCCTGAGACTAGTTTGATGCAGCTCTCCATGCTACTCTGTCCTGTGCAAGCTTCTTCATCTCCCAGTACCTACTGCAACCTATATCCTTCTGAATCTTCTTAGTGTATTCATTTCTTGGTCTCCCTCTACGAATTTTACCCTCCACGCTGCCCTCCAACACTAAATTGGTGATCCCTTGATGCCTCAGAACATTTCCCACCAACCGCTCCCTTCTTCTACTCAAGGTGGGCCATAAATTTCTCTTCTCCCTTATTCTATTCAATACCTCCTCATTAGTTATGTGATCTAGCCATATAATCTTCAGCATTCTTCTGTAGCACCACATTTCGAAAGCTTCTATTCTCTTCTTGTCCAAATTGTTTATCGTCCACGTTTCACTTCCATACATGGCTACGCTCCATACAAATACTTTCAGAAATGACTGCCTGACAGTTCAATCTATACTTGATGTTAACAAATTTCTCTTCTTCAGCAATGCTTTCCATGCCATTGCCAGTCTAAATTTTATATCCTACTTCGACCATTATCAGTTACTTTGCTCCCCAAATAGCAAAACTCATTTACTACTTTAAGCGTGTCATTTCCTAATCTAATACCCTCAGCATTACCCGACTTAATTCGACTACACTCCTTGATCCTCGTTTTATTTTTGTTGATGTTCATCTTATATCCTCTTTCAAGACACTGACCATTCCGTTCAGCTGCTTTTCCACGTCCTTTGCTGTCTCTGACAGAATTACAACCTCAAAGATTTTATTTCTTCTTCGTGGATTTTAATTCCTACTCCAAATTTTTCTTTTGTTTCCTTTACTGCTTGCTCAATGTACAGATTGAATAACATCGTGGATAGGTTACAACCCTGCCTCACTCCCTTCCCAACCACTGCTTCCCTTTCATGCCCCTCGACTCTTATAACTGCCATCTGGTTTCTGTACAAATTGTAAATAGCCTTTCGCTCCCTGTATTTTACCCCTGCCACCTTCAGAATTTGAAAGAGAGTATTCCAATCAATATTGTCAAAAGCTTTCTCTAAGTCTACAAATGCTAGAAACGTAGGTTTGCCTTTCCTTAATCTTTCTTCCAAGATAAGTCGTAGGGTCAGTATTGCCTCACGTGTTCCAACATTTCTACGGAAGCCAAACTGATCTTCCCCGAGGTCGGCTTCTATCAGTTTTTCCATTCGTCTGTAGAGAATTCTCGTAATTACTTTGCAGCTGTGACTTATTAAACTGATAGTTCGGTAATTTTCACATCTGTCAACAACTGCTTTCTTTGGGATTGGAATTATTATATTCTTCTTAAAGTCTGAGGGTATTCCGCCTGTCTCATACATCTTGCTCACCAGATGGTAGAGTTTTGTCAGGACTGGCTCTCCCAAGGCTGTCAGTAGTTCTAATAGAATGTTGTCTACTCCCGGGACCTTTCTTCGACTCAGGTCTTTCAATGCTCCGTCAAACTCTTCACGCAGTATCATATCTCCCATTTCATCTTCATCTACATCTCCTTCCATTTCCATAATATTGTCCTCAAGTACATCGCCCTTGTATAGACCCTCTGTATACTCCTTCCACGTTTCTGCTTTCCCTTCTTTGCTTAGAACTGGGTTTCCATCTGAGCTCTTGATATTCATGCAAGTGGTTCTCTTTTCCACGAAAGTCTCTTTAGTTTTCCTGTTGGCAGTATCTATCTTACCCCTACTTAGATATGTCTCTACATGCTTACATTTGTTCTCTAGCCATTCCTGCTTAGCCGTTTTGCACCTCCTGTCGATTACATTTTTGAGACGTTTGTATTCCTTTTTCCTGCTTCATTTACTGCATTTTTATATTTTCTCCTTCCATCAATTAAATTCAATATATGTTCTATTACCCAAGGATTTCTGCTAGCCTTCGTCTTTTTACCTACTTGATCTTCCGCTGCCTTCACTTTTTCATCTCTCAAAGCTACCCATTTTTCTTCTACTGTATTTCTTTTCCTCATTCCTGTCAATAGTTCCCTAATGTTCTCCCTGAAACTCTCTACAGCCTCTGGTTCTGTCAGTTTATCCAGATCCCATCTCTTTAAATTATCGCCTTTTGGCAGTTTCTTCAGTTTTAATCTACAGTTCATAACCAATAGCTTGTGGTCAGAGTCCATATCTTCCCCCGGAAATGTCTTACAATTTAAAACTTGGTTCCTAAATCTCTGTCTTACCATTATATAATCTATTTGAAACCTTCGAGTATCTCTGGGCCTCTTCCATATATACACCCTTCTTTTATGATTCTTGAGCCAAGTGTTAGCTTTGATTAAGTTATGCTCTATGCAAAATTCTCCAAGCCGGCTTCCTCTTTCATTTTTTACTCCCATTCCACATTAACCTACTACATTTCCTTCTCTTCCTTTTCCTACATCGAATCCCAGTCACCCATGACTATTAAATTTTCGTCTCCCTTCACTATCTGAATAATTACTTTTGTCTCATCATACATTTCATCAAATGTTCGTTATCTGCGGAGCTAGTTGGCGTATAAACTTGTACTACTTTGGTACGCATGGGCCGCGTGTCTACCTTGGCCACAATAATGCTTTCGCTATGCTGTTTGTAGTAGCTTACCCGCACTCTTACTTTTTTATTCATTATTATACCTACTCCTGCATTACCCCTATTTGATTTTGTATTTATAACCCTGTATTCACCTGACCAAAAATCTTGTTCCTCCTGCCAACTAACTTCACTAATTCCCACTATATCTAACTTTAACCTATCCAATAAGTTTCCTTTTATTTACGTCTATGGTCACAAACGTTCTGTTAACAGAGTACCGGTTTCGGTCTGTTAACAAAAGGTTTGTGACAATAGATGTAAATAAAAGGAAACGTATTGTACATACGGGTCAATGTTTTTTCGGGACAATGTCGCAGCTTGCTTAACCTATCCATTTCCGTTTTAAAATTTTCTAACCTACCTGCCCGATTAAGGGATCTGACATTCACGCTCCGATCCGTAGACAGCCAGTTTTGTTTCTCCTGATAACGGTGTCCTCCTGAGCAGTCCCCGCTTGGAGATCCGAATGGGGGACTATTTTACCTCCGGAATAATTTACCGAAGAGGACGCCATCATCATTTAACCATACAGTAAAGCTGCATGCTCTCGGGAAAACACTACTATACATTTTGAAAACCCTGTCTCTATAAAGAAGTCAGTTCTAAAACCTAAAATGCAAGATGCCTTACGATAAAGTGTTGAATCTGCTCCAGAAATGAATGGAACCGAGTGTCTTCTCGCAGTTCTGCCTGTGACGTCACATCCGTCTCAACTACCATCACATGCGCGCCTAGTGTGAAAAATATAATTTGCTTCGTAAAATTTGGTACTCTAAGATTGAAAATATAAGTATTGTACCTCAAGTCCAAAATCTGCACATTTGGTGTATAGTTAAAAGTTTGTAACGTACCCGGAACAATAGGGAAAAATTGCGTATTGACCTCGCTAAAACCACTCGTCTGGTAACCCTACTTAAAACTAATGTCCAAAGTAACGTGTACAGTTACTATAAAGCTGAGATCTAACCTCAAACATGCGTAGGACAATTAAACGAATTCTTTGCTTATTTTCGAAACATAACACACGTCAGTGTTGTTAGACATCTAAAACCTTTATGACAATGAAATTCCAAATCTTCGCCAAAATATGATATTTGCTCAAATAGCAAGGCTTTGAAGAAGCATGCAAAGAGTGTGGAATTTAGTACCCATTAATTACAGTTGGATGTAAGAACTGCAGTGTGATGATACGTATGAGAGTTGAGCAAGATCTCATAATACTTCTTTTAGGCGTGTACAAAACGGCTGTTAATGTTGTTGAATGTTGCCTACTCATGCATGCTGTCCATCAGCGATGTGTGACGGAACACAGTGCGTATTTTCGACAAATAAAACCATATGACCAACGTGTGCGTCTTGCACATAGAGGAATGCTCTTCCTTCGCGGCCTGTCGAACCGAGACATTACGAGGCGACACACCACTGTACTGAAGCTTGAGTGAAAGACGAGTGTGACGGCTCTGCAGTAGACCTCACGACAAGACTTCATCACGTGAAGTAACGGACTAAAGAGCTCCAGCTAGTGCGATGGTACACTGGTGGTTGTTTACCATTCCCTCACAAAAAAATGGTTCAAATGGCTCTGAGCACTATGGGACTCAACTGCTGTGGTCATTAGTCCCCTAGAACTTATAACTACTTAAACCTAACTAACCTAAGGACATCACACACATCCATGCCCGAGGCAGGATTCGAACCTGCGACCGTAGCAGTCGCACGGTTGCGGACTGCACGCCTAGAACCGCGAGACCACCGCGGCCGGCACCATTCCCTCACACATGTTGGGAGATGTGAAGTGGTATTTTCCATAGGTGGATAACGTTAAACGAAAAGAGCGCTTAGCTATAGTGGCTTTCTCTATACGGTGTCCTTCCGACATCTAATGTGCCTTCTTTTCGGTCAGTTTCGCTACGCTGAGTAGCCGTAAGACATATATTACATAGATATAAATAAGACATATATTACATAGAATATTTTTAAATTTATTTCTTTATCGTATGGCAATACACATACAAAGATTACACTTCAGCGTTTAAACACAGCTCTCCCACATAAAAAAAACATAAATGACCACAGCTATATATGGTTCTCAAGTTTTTTATGTATTTTATAACATCACTCGTCGCTGTGTCAGGAAATCTTGGAAAGGACTCTTGTAGGCACGTGAGGCACATGTCGACATAACATGAGCTGTCGTTCCGCGCCACAGTCACACGATGGTAATGAAGATCTGCCCCACTTGTAGAGAGTATCTGGACATCGCCCGTGGCCCATTCGGATGCGCTCCAAGGTAGTCCTATTTGCCCGAGGCAGGACGAATAAAGCGGGTTTCTTCTGGATGCAAGGCAGCTTCAGGCATTGTAGAGAACAGTTTTGTTGCCAGTAGCGTTTGCATTCATATACCATGAGAGTCCCGGCTGCTGTGAGAGTGATATTTCTTGACCTTTTCTTTTTCGCTCCGCATGAGCTGTCGTTCCGCGCCACAGTCACACGATGGCAATGAAGATCTGCCCCACTTGTAGAGAGTATCTGGACATCGCCGGTGGCCCATTCGGATGCGCTCCAAGGTAGTCCTATTTGCCCGAGGCAGGACGAATAAAGCGGGTTTCTTCTGGATGCAAGGCAGCTTCAGGCATTGTAGAGAACAGTTTTGTTGCCAGTAGCGTTTGCATTCATATACCATGAGAGTCCCGGCTGCTGTGAGAGTGATATTTCTTGATCTTTTCTTTTTCGCTCCGCAGGGAATACGTTGCCCAGTATTGGAAGGTCGGTGTTATTAGCGATATTCTGGTGTTCACGCAGTAGCGCGCTCTTCCGTCTAACATCAGGAGGTAGAAAATGGCTCAAGACGGGTAACCAATATGTGGGAGCAATCTTACTGAGCGACTAACAATGCGTATGCCCTCTTTTTTTACAGGTGGACTGTGAAGGCAGACAGGAGTACAGTACTTTGCCGCTGAGTGTACCAATCCGACCGCTGATACCTGGAGAGCGTCTGCTGTCGATCCTCAATGAGAGCCACAAAGTTTATGGAGAATGTTGTTTTTCGTTTTGAGCTTAGCCGATGTTCAAGAACTCATTAAAAGAAAGTATCTATCTTACCCCTAGTGAGATAAGCCTCCACATCCTTACATTTGTCCTCCAGCCATCCCTGCTTAGCCATTTTGCACTTCCCGTCGATCTCATTTTCGAGACGTTTGTATTCCTTTTTGCCTGCTTCATTTACAGCATTTTCTCTTTTCATCAATTAAATTCAATATTTCTTCTGTTACCCAAGGATTTCTATTAGCCCTCGCCTTTTTACCTACTTGATACTCTGCTGGCTTCACTACTTCATCCCTCAAAGCTACCCATTCTTCTTCTACTGTATTTCTTTCCCCCATTAATGTCAATTGTTCCCTTATGCTCTCCCTGAAACTCTGTGCAACCTCTGGTTGAGTTAGTTTATCCAGGTCCCATCTCCATAAATTCCCACCTTTTGGCAGTTCCTTCAGTTTTAATTTACAGTTCATAACCAATACATTGTGGTAAGAGTCCGTATCTGCCCCTGGAAATTACAATTTAAAACCTGGTTCCTAAATCTCTGTCTTACCATTATATAATCTATCTGATACCTTGTAGTATCTCCAAGCTTCTTTCATGTATACAACCTTCTTTTATGATTCTTGAACCAAATGTTAGCTATGATTAAGTTATGCTAGGTGCAAAATTCTACCAGACGGCTTCCTCTTTCATTTCTTACTCCCATTCCATATTCACCTACTATGTTTCCTTATCTTCCTTTTCCTACTATCGAATTCCAGTCACCCATGACTATTAAATTTTCGTCTCCCTTCACTATCTGAATAATTTCTTTTATCTCATCTTACATTTCATCAATTTCTTCGTCAGCTGCAGAGCTGGTTGGCATATAAAGTTGTACTACTGTAGTAGGCTTGGGCTTCGTGTCTATCGTGGTCACAGTTTAAGGTAAAGTGTTAGAAAAAGTATTGGTATGCACGAATGAGTTAGTTCGTTTATGTGACGACCATAAAATGTTTGGGAAGCAGTAGAATGGGAGAAATAAGGGTTTGATTATGAAAAGAGAAATGATAATATGAATAGAATAGGGGGAAAAGGTTTATCAAAGGTAATGAAAGATCTGACATAAGCACAGGAGGGAATTATGAAAAGATATGGCTTAGCCTAGAACACCCTCTGAGGGGAACTGCAATCATTCTTAATGTGGACTCAATGTGAGAATATTGGGAGTTGAAGGTATTGCTGCTAGTTAATATTATGGGGGTGGAAGGACATGGTTAGTGACCTGATATGAGTTTATGAACAATGAAGAAAGTGGATTAAGAGAAGGGGATGTTGTATTCTCGTCGCCTGTTTTTGTGTCGTCTCGTTGTCTCTGTAGAACTGTACCATGGGAAGCAAGGAAAGGATGTTTCTTGGTGGCCGGTATCCTCCTCTATAACACAAATTGCATGCATGTATTTACAGGGTTCTTCATTCATAAGAATAAGAAGTTACTTAGCTTAAGATAGTCAAGGTATTGTGGTAACAAGCTCTTCTGTAGTAGCCTCACTGCTGGTGAAGTTCATGTCCCGCTACTCTGGTCGCTAGGTACTGACTGAGGACTGACTAGAACTGACTGGCCCTCCGATCCGCGGCCGCGATCTAAATACTGGCGGTCGAGACGGCGTTGGCGGCGCGTGTCTTGCGAGTCCGTATTTGGTCTCTCTCCTGTTACACTCGCTTGCCCCGATGTCTATTATCGATCTTCTCGCAACCTCTTTGCGGCCTGGCGTGCTGGAGCCAGCTTACACCAGCACAGGAGATGCGAACAAGGAAACAAACGACATTGGTAGACAACAACCACTAATACTGAGAGAAATGTATGAGTTGAAGTAGAAGGATCATGGATCAATCAGTGTAAAGTAACTAGATGAAATCCCCAAAGGTTGGTGAATGACTGAGTGAGGTAACTGATATGGATGCAGTATTTCTGCAATGAAAGCAGAAAAAGAAAAGTGATTTAAAATAGATATGAGAGACACATTGAAGGAAAATTAGAGTGATGATGTGAAGAAGGTGTAGAGTGCATAACAGAAATAGTCACAGTGATGATGAGGCACAAGTAGTGAATCGGATGGAGATTAAAGTGACAATTTGGAAAAAGAAATTCTTGATTATGCAGGTGAGACTGAAGAAGTGGCAACTGTGTCAGCCGAGGGTGGAGAAGTAAAAGGGAGTGATGTCAAGTCCAACGTAACTCAAATAAAAACAAAAGGACGAAACGAGTGTCTGTTATGTGATGCGGGAAGGAACGAGATCTAGCATGCAAAAGAGATGGAGCAACAAAGAAAATGGCTCTGAGCACTATGGGACTCAACTTCTCAGGTCATCAGTCCCCTAGAACATAGAACTACTTAAACCTAACTAACCTAAGGACATCACACACATCCATCCCGAGGCAGGATACGAACCTGCGACCGTAGCGGTCGCGCGGTTCCAGACTGTAGCACCTAGAACCGCTCGGCCACTCGGGCCGGCTGATGGAGCAACAGATGTGGGAATTTGTTGTAGGTGAACTGCATGAAAAAGAAATAGCAGGAATTAAATTCAGTCTGATTCTACAGTTTCTAGCAACATAGAAGGTAATGTGGAATCAGAAAGACAATGACAGTCGAACATTACCATCACGTGGACATCACTCCAAGTTGGAAGTTTTGTCTTCAAAGATGACTGAAGTAGCCGCGTCGCTAAATATAGAATTTCAACTTGAAAAAGACTTTTTAACCAGGAGTCGTGAAATCTAGAACTGGGCAAGGAATGAACGTGGTTAAATATTCCACTAGGCTCTGGCGAGCTTTAGCGAGAAGAATGTTTCCTTACACACTCCTGGTAGTCTTCAATTGTCCCCGGAAAATGTTCAATAATTACGTGTATAATAAATTGGGGTCTGCTGCAGTTTTTTCATGTAATGTAGCAATATCATTCTCGAGTTAGGCCTCCCCTCAATCTTGGTAAATTTATTATTTTTTTCACTGTATTCGTTAGTAAGATTCTGACTCACCTGGCAGCTGAATGTCAAGCTACAGCGGTGTGATGTCCTCAAATGCTGTGCTCTCTTCTCACACTCAGTTGCGTCATCACACATTCGCTGAAGGACTATCTGCCCAGCTAGCGGATTCTGCACGTGAGAGAACACCTGTTCGGCTGTACCGGTGGACATCTGCCTAGTGGCTTTCAAAAAAGATTAAGTTATAGCACATACAAATAGAAACAAATACTTATCAAAGGTGAGCACAACCATCACAGGGAGTTATCTGGTTTTTGTGCGTGTCATTTCGTTCACTCGTTCTGAGTGTACGCAGTTTTATGTAATGTCGGTAGCTGTATCGAAAAATTGTCGTTTGCGAAGAAAGATTTTATATCACGTAGCCTTTTTCCTTTTTTTGTGTGAGATAAGGCGACCTATTAACAAGGTCAGAAGCCAGAAGGAGGGTGTCATATGGAAAATATACTATATTCTCCATGATATTATAGACAACCCCTGAACAGAGTCAGCATCTTGTGACATACGATGCCGCAAGTACTATATAGCGTAACTACCCTAATGTCGTGCCACTGGACTTCTGAAAAAAAGAGAAAGTTAATGGCGCTCTCTCAGTACTCAAAGAGCGAATTCATGCAATTGGATTCTACTGAAATTACGCTTGTTGAATCAAAGTTGATGTTTCTTAAGTATGCATTTCCTCTTTCAAATTGCTGTTACACGTCTTGTGCTGTTTTAATATATCAGCAGTTTTTAATTTTTCACAGAACATCAACTTGAAAAGCGTCAAAGCTTTTCATGTTTTTAATTAAAGGAGACAATTGCTTTTAAAATCAGTCTTTAGTTTATTTCAATATATGAATTGTGATGGAGGTGAATTATTGTGTCATTAAGCATCGGTAAAGGGCTATGATTCTTCTCTTTGCAAACTTGGTACGCTTTGAGCATGAAAGGAATTCTTCTGATGCGTTCCTAGCTGGGAACAGGTGGACACAGGTAGTGCCCACGGGCGAGCGGCGGCCGCGCGCCCATGTCGGCACGCTTCACAGAGGGCAGGCCCCCAGAGGATTAGCGACAGGAGAAGACGCTGCATACATCTACACGCTGCCAAGGGAAGCCGTGGACATTCGCACGTGTGCCCGGGGCAGCGGAAACTATGAACTTAGAGCGAAAAACAGCTTTGCCACGAATCTAGGTAACACGGACAGAGCGGCGAGTTGAATGGCAACAGTACGACTTGGGTGTCCAAGAATCTCAAGTGGCCCGGGGAATTTTGGCTGTTTCCCGCGAACAGAACACCTGGGAACGTAGCGGCAATACTCAAAGGTAGAAGTTCAAATGGTTCAAATGGCTCTATGGGACTCAACATCTGAGGTCATCAGTTCCCTAGAATTTAGAACTATTTAAACCTAACTAACCTAAGGACATCACACACATCCATGCCTGAGGCAGGATTCGAACCTGCGACCATAGCAGCAGCGCGGTTCCAGACTGAAGTGCCTAAAACCGCTCGGCCACACCGGCCGCCAATGGGAGAAGTCTTGGTTTATTTGTATACTCTGTCTCACACAGAGTATGGCTCTCTTTTCCTCGCAGAATGCGACGACAAGGAGGGAGGAGGGAGGAAATTTTGAAAGGGACTTCTTCATTGGCAAGAATCTAACGTTGGCTTTGAAAAATCGTACGAGCTACGTAATTTTGCGGAAGGGGGGAGACAAGACGCTAGAGGAGAGCAGCTCTCTCTCTCCAGGTGCGAGGAGCGCACTGGTATTAGGGATTCCGAATATTGCTTCTGCGGAGGCAAGAGTTCACTCTTGACTGCTTCCGATAAGTCGCAAGGGTTCTCTCTTATCGCTTGCCATGAGACAATGCACTTTGCATTCGTCGCAAATAGCGTAGAGAGCAAAGGTTGTTAGATCCAAGTAGGCGAGCTTCACTCACTGTGCGCGTTATCAAGAGCTTAACTCAGGATCACATTTTTGATTTACTACATGTCCGATGACGGTAGTACTGTTAGAACAGTTTTCAGCTTTGTTTAATGCAGTTTCACGTAGGTTTGCACTTGCAGATGGACGCATACTGTCGTCCAATAATGATAACTTCCAGTAGCAGGCTTCGGTCACTATTTTCAGCGTAGGGGATGTTAGACGCTATCAACTACGTCGCTGGCAGAGTCTTGATGCAGCCGCACGCAATCAGCCGACTCCACCGCCACGCCGACGACGCTATGAACATGTTAATACAGAAATCGCCCGCTTTCCTAGCTGCGCATTCTTCTTTCGCTTTCTTCAATTCCTTTGCAATGTGTTAGATGCTGATAAAGACGCAAGTCACAGTATTCACCGTTTTCCCGCTAAGAGAGTCTTATGTTCAGCTTTTTTTTATTATTAATTATTCCTTCCTCATTTATTACACCAGGTCAACCCGTCTCGTGTAATTTATTTATATGTTATATTAGAATGAAGTCATACAATGCTCATGTTAAAAGGCAAATACCAGGGCAGGCACCTTGTATAATTCACTTATTGTGATCTCTTGGTGTCAATTCAATTCTATTTGTTTTTTTTGTTTTTTTTATACTTTCTACAGTATCTGGCGACCCATTTTTATACTTTTTGTTTCTCATTATTTGAATAATTTGTGAGTAAATGTTTTAAGAATTTGATAAAAAAAATAAAAATTCAAATGGCTCTGAGCACTATGGGACTTGACATCTATGGTCATCAGTCCCATAGAACTTAGAACTACTTAAACCCAACTAACCTAAGGACAGCACACAACACCCAGTCATCACGAGGCAGAGAAAATCCCTGACCCCGCCGGAAATCGAACCCGGGAACCCGGGCGCGGGAAGCTACCGCACGACCATGAGCTGCGGACAGAAGTTGATAAAATTTCAATAATTATTGCATATGCAGCTTAATGCAGTTTCACTGAATAAACCACTTATATGTTGAACAGCACTTTTGCATTTCATTTATAGAATCTAAGTAAAATTCACACTTCTTTCTGCCTCCCACACGAGGTATCTTGCAAACTAATTTACAATTTCTCGGCCTTCTACACAGATAATTGATGCTACTTAGTAATAAATGGATATATAAACCTGTGACCATTTTGGATACTTTGTGGATAAACCCGTCTAGGTCACTTAATATATCTTTCTTCATTTATAACGTTATTTCAGCTACTGCCATGATAAGATGAAAACTTAAAACTTGTAAAACGACGATCAGTGTCACTGTGCATACAACATCGGCTAAACCCGCTGTAACCTCACTGACATCCCGTTTAGGCATAGTTTTATTGATACTAACGCTGAACGTTCTTTTACAGGATCTAAGTTTTGATCTGATCCATAAATCCGAGTAATAACCACGATGTCTAATCATACTAGCTCGAGCACTACAAAAAAATAGCGTCTTTTCAGATCAGACTAACGTTGTCCGAGGTCTCACTTACAGAAACACAATGGTCATTTTCATCTCGTATTACACTTTATCTATTATCAAGGTATACTAGTCACGTTCCACATCACATGCAAAGACTACACCGAGTTTCACGTTTTCACATTGCAGAAGTTGATTGAGACTATTTCTACCCTCCATACAACGGCCACCACTGCGTAGGGAGAAGCTGGAGAAGACAGTGACCTCCAGGGAGTGGCGATGGGTGGCGGAAGGTGAGCGCGCCAGGGTGTCCCTGCACTGCGTCACCCTCCTCTACGGACAGCATTTTGGGCTCTCGCTGCTGCTGTCTGTGCTCAACAGCTTACTTCGAATGGTGCTCGTGGCCTACTATCTCGTGCTGGCTTCGATTCGTAAGGAGTACTTCGACAAGTAGACGAATGTCGGCCTATATTCGGCCTCCGTGGAGCTAGCCGTTGTAGCAGGCAGTCTACTGGCCATGTTCTGGGCTTGCTCCTCCTCGTCGTATCGTGCTGCCACAGTGGGCAGGCTGATGGACAGGAGTCTGGTTCTCCCATCACCTTCCTCAGCGCCAGGTGTTCTCCACCCGTCAGTGGAGAGGCTCACCTTTTCTGCTGCCGACCGCTCCGACAGATCTGCATTTGTTCGCTGCTCTCACTGGCACTGTCGTAACTTACGTCGTTACACGAGGGTTGCAACTTTATTAGTGGCAACTGTTTATTTACAGCTCGCACAAAACAGATACGTGTTTCAAAGTTTTACTGACCTTCAAAGTAGTCACCAGCATTGTGTATAACCAGTTGCCAGCGATGTTGAAGTATTAGGATACTCTTAGCAGTGTCAGTTGTATTGACAGTATGATCGGCGCGGTCTATTGCCCGACGAATTTTTAGCAGTTCTGAAGCGAATGCCGTGAAGTGTTTCCTTCAGTTCAGAAATCGAGTTGAACTTACGCGGGCTTAGTCAGGGGAATGCACTATGTGGTATAGCACTTAGCAGCCCCATCGGTCAAACAAGTCAGTCACAGCTTGTACTGTACATGCTTGAGCATTGTCCTGCAAAATGATGGTCAGGTCCTGCAGAAAGTCTCATCACTTGTGTCCCCAAGCTGTTCATTTTTGGAACACAACCTACGACCAGTTTTAGAGACAGAAGTGATGACTCTTTCTGCAGGACCTGGCCATCATTTTGCAAACACGTACAGTGCAAGCTGTTACTGATTTGTTGGACTGATGGGGCTGCTAAGTGCTATACCACCTATTGCACTCCCCTGCCTTAAGCCCTCGTGAGTTCAACTCGATTTCTAGACTGAAGGAAACACTTCACGGCATTCGCTTCAGAACTGCTAAAAATTCGTCGGGCAATAGACCGCGCCGCTCGAACTGACAACACATCTGGCACTACTAAGAGTATCCTACGACTTCCACATCGCTGGCAACGGGTTATAGACAATGCTGGTGACTACTTTGAAGGTCAGTAAAACTTTGAAAAACGTATCTATTTTGTACGAGCTGTAAATAAATAGTTGCCACTATTAAAATTCCAACCCTCGTACTTACCCAGATTTTTGGGTAATGTCAGGTGCATCCAGGATGCAGAAGCTCACCAGTAACACAATTTTAAAAATTCAATAATTCTTCGCTGTGTAGTAGAAGCAAAAAAAAAAAAAAATGGTTCAAATAGCTCTGAGCACTATGGGAGTTAACTTATGAGGTCATCAGTCCCCTAGAACATAGAACTACTTAAACCTAACTAAGGACATCACACACATCCATGCTCGAGGCAGGATTCGAACCTGCGACCGTAGAAGTCGCGCGGTTCCAGACTGAAGCGCCTAGTAGATGCAGTTTCGTGTCTTATCTCATTATTCGTCTTTCAACATTATGTGAAAGTTACTAGTGACGTGATATCAAATGAACTGTAATACGCAGGAGCGCCAAAGAAACTGCTATAGGCATGCGTATTCAAATACAGAAATTTATGGTAAGTTCCTATGGGACCAGACTGCTGAGGTCATCGGTCCCTAGGCTTACACACTACTTAATCTAACTTAAGCTAATTTACGCTAAGGGCAACACACACACCCATGCCCGAGGAAGAACTCGAACATAAGACGGTGGGAGCCGCACGAACCGCCTAAAACCGCGTGGCTACCCCGTGTGGCTCAATTACAGGGATATGCAAACGGACAGAATACGGCGCTGCGGTCGGCAAAGCCTATATAAGATAACAAGTGTCTGGCGCAGTTGTTAGCTCGTTTACTGCTGAAAAACGGCAGTTTATCAAGATTTAAGTGAGTTTGAACGTGGTGTTATAGTCGGCGCACGAGAGATGGGACACAGCATCTCAGAGGTAACGACGAATTCGAGATTTTCCTGTACGACCATTTCACGAGCGTACCGCGAATATCAGGAACCCGGTAAAGCATCAAATCTCCGACATCGCTGTGGCGGGAGGGAAATCCTGCGAGAACGGGACCAACGACGACTGAAGAGAACCTTTCAACGTGACAGAAGTGCAACCCTTCCGCAAATCGCTGCAGATTTCAGTGTTGGACCATCAACCAGTGTCAGCGTGCGAACCGTTCAACAAAACATCATCGATATTGGCTTTTGGAGCCGAAGGTCCATTCGTGTACCCTTGATGACTGCACGACACAAAGCTTTACGCCACGCCAGGGCCTGTCAACACCGACAGTGGGCTGTTGATGACTGGAAATATGTTGCCTGCACGGACGAGTCTCATTTCAAATTGTATCGAGCTCATGGACGTGTACAGGTATCGAGACAACCTCATGAATCCATGGACCCTGCATGTCAGTAGGGGAAAGTTCAAGCTGGTGGGGGCTCTGTAATGGTGGGGCGTGTGCACTTGGAGTGATATAGGACCCATGATACGTCTAGACAGGACTCTGACACGTGACACGTACGTAAGCGTCCTGTCTGATCACCTGCACCCATTCATGTCCGCTGTGCATCCTGACAGACTTGGGCAATTACAGCAGGACAATTCTACACCCCACACGTCCAAAATTGATACAGTTTGGCTCCAAGAACACTCTTCTGAGCATAAAAACTTCCGCTGGCCACCAAATTCCTCAGACGTGAACATTATTGAGCATGCCTGGGATGCCTTGCTACGTGCTGTCCAGAAGAGATCTCCACCCTCTTGTACTCTTACAAATTTATGGACAGCCCTGCAGAATTAATTGCGTTAATTCCCTCCAGCTCTACTTCATATTTTAGTCTAGTCCATGCCACGTCGCGTTGCAGCACTTTTGCATGCTCGCGGGTGCCCTACACGAAGTTAGGCGGGTGTAGCAGTTTCTTTGTCTCTTCAGTGCACATTAATACAAATGTATTCTATTCGCTTGAGGAAGAAACTGATACTGAGTCACGTATTACAAGTGACACGTCACACACTACTCGAATGGGCAATCGTAATATGCCACTTCTGTTCCTTGTCAGCCAAAGGTATCAGTCTGACGACAAATTTGAAGTTGATAACGTCCACCAATAGCAATAGTTTATTAGGGTGTGGTACGTGACTGCTAGTTGATCCTATGAAGTCAACTTCGAGTTCGTATGGTTTACAGTTTGCACTACAGCTTCATTGCTAAAAGGACTGAGTAACTTTACCACTTTCTTGTTCCATATTACTAGTCTAATGTCAGAAACCAAATTATATATTTGGTTTAGTGCATGAATAGTGATCTTAATCCTTTATGTGGTTATTTCAAGGAAGAGTGGTAGCTATAACATTAACCCAAATCTTAGCAGGCTCAGAACTTTTCCACAGGTTTATTTTCTGTAAAGTAACACTGAGTATGAATCATTCATTTGTGGCAGACCATTTTGTGTAATGTTGAATCCAGAACGATAAATACCTTTCAGGTGTTCGTCGACAAAGGTAAACTACGGAATACAATTAGGGGAAGCTTGAAACACTGAGTTCAAGTACAACATTCTAAATGAGGCCTAGAATGTAGCTTTATACATATTATCTGTTTTACACATTATGAGCTGCAGACTTTTAACGCATAATCAGGTGTCACACTAGCCCGCTGCTATCGGGTTCTGATTAAATTATAGATATGTGGTGTGGTTCGTTTTATTCGTTAACAGTTCACCTTGACACTCGTCGGCTATTTTTTTTTCTAAGTGGTTTGTCTAAGAGCTGTGGCTGAACTTATCAATATGTTGCTATAACGTTAAGTCAGTCAGTGTTGACAACTCGCTTCTCCTTGGCTATCACATTATTATTCTACCCTTATGAAGCATTTTAAATAGCTGTAAACCTTGGTTTCAGCAAAGTCTCGTAAGGACTTCGTTATGGCACATGTTACTGCAGGATGGAACTGAAGTGTTCACAGCATGTCTCAGAACAAACAAGTGAAGTACGCATGTTGCTACATTTGCTTTAGCTATCACACCCTGTGCTGAAAGTCACAGTTACATTTGGAGGTGACAGAGAGAGAGAATTAGAGAGAGAGAGAAAGAAAGAGAGAGCAGTTCAAAATAGAGACGCAATGCCCATGAAAAAATTCATTAACTTTGTGCAACTCAGTAACTTGTTCACAACTGTACGCACCTGGGTTGTTTTCTTGCAGACACGGGTTGAATATTGTCAGATGCCTTCTTCGTTTCTTGGAGCGGTAACAGTCTGATGTGTGAGAGTCATGTTAAGAAAATGAAACTTAAAATTAATTTCGCTTCCATGTATGGACCACCACCAAGTAAACTTCCAGTGTCATACTGAGAAAACTTAGTGTAAAAAATAAGAATGGGTTGCATATCGTGGAGCTCCATGTCTACAGAATCATGTGCTGCCCTTAGGTGGGAAGATGCTCTGCCACATGTGAAAGGTGAGGTTAATTTTCAGTCTCTTCATGTCGATTACTGGCTGGATCGCACTATTTACATTTGTGAGAGTGACTGAATCAGCACGTGTATGACCCATGCGGTACAGATGTGTTTCACATACTATCTGGGCACATTAGCTGTACATAATGTGAGTAGATGCTCTCTTTCTGTTTTGGAAAGATGTGGTAGTGCAATGTACACAAGTAAGTGTGCTGTCACTGACTGCAGGATACTTATGTTTCAGTTGGTATGTTGGCAATGAGATATGAAAATCATCTGTTCAAAATGCTCAAAATGCTCAAAATGCTTCGAAGATACAAAATGCTTTAAGAAATTTTATAGCTGATTGATGTATTTCCCACTATGTAGTACAAACAGGGTCATCTACATTAAAATTAAAAGTCATTTACTTTGGTCCAAAAAAGGTTTTAATTATTGAGGAACATACATTTTGTATTACCTGCTACTTGAGGTACTAATGAGTATAATTTAAGAATAGCATTAAATCTTTTATGCTGACCAACTGATTTTATTCCATGAACAAATTTGTTGATTGAACCACTTTATGTATATATTATTCATAGAATTAAGTAACGTTAGTTTAATGTAAAATCTGACTTCTACACATCTTCAGTGCACTAATGCTTTCAGTGTAAGCAATTGTAGTATACTCATCTTTATCTTATGCACTCCAGTGATTATACATGAATATGTTTCTGACTATTCCAGCATTATCTTTGAAATGAGAATTTGTTTCAGATATTTCACTTGTTCCATTGCCTTCAGGAGCATCCTGTACAGGGTCTGCAGATGAACCCTGAGCATATACAAACAAAAGTTTACATGCACTCTGTGTACCACACAAACAGTGCATCAACTAAATGGAGAAGACATTGACACAAAGCATTTAGAACTCCACAGGCAAGCACTGCTTGGAACATAGTGTATGCTCTATCTGGTAATAGATGTTTAAATAATTTTTATAATATGGAACCTGCAACATGTCTAGGAACATTCTACAGAATACTGTGGCCACAACAACACTAAAAACATGATTTATGAATTAATTACACTTGAACTATTTGGTATTTCTACTCTTCAATTATTTTTATTTGATGACAAGTTTTACATTCACAAACTGTCCTCAACTTGAATTTAAAAATAAGAAAGATATATATGTCTGTCATAGCAATGTTCACCCCCTACTGGCCATTGTCCAGCAGAATTAGGAGATTATTACTAACTGACTCAACTGGTGCTGGTCATGGGATTCCCAGCATCCTAGGAACGTTGTTCTCTACATATGGGTAGTATACTAACCGAGTCTCCTAGCGGCCTCTCTGCCTGTCCCAGTGAGAGTCGAGTCACGGTTCACTCCGGGAACTACTTGCAGACCAATGCACCCTCTCTGCCCATATATCTAGCTTGTCAACTCACAAACATTCAAGCAGTTGTTTCAGTTTTTCACATTACATTAATGCATGAAAGAATATTACTGGAATACTTTTATTATCTGAAATGTTATTAAACAAGTTAACTTTATTGCAGATTGTTTATTGGTCTAAAAGTGTGTTTTTCTTCTTCGTTATTGTCTTCCAAATAGTGACTCATTGGATGTTAGTAAAACTTGTTTGTGAACTTACTGAAAAGTACGAGGATTCTTAGGCGCCTTTAAACGATGAAACTGGTTGATGAAAATCACTTTTTGTTTTCCAGAGATTAGTCAAATAACCACATATACATACAGATATAGTTTGACAAATTCAACATCCTATTTGGAGCAGCTTTCATGTTGCGTAATTACTGTGAGTCGAAGTATTTTGACACAAGTTGGAATGGCAGCCAGCACAGCCAGTTCATCTCTTACAATGATGTTAGCATTGTTCATAAAGAACAAGAAAACAAGATACCCATTTAGTGCATGGTTGAAGATGAGAGACAAGGTCACCCATGACAATCTGCTGAAGAAAATATTATAATGAATTATAATATAATATAATATATAATTATAATAATTATATATTATAATGAATACTCAACTTTCTCACAATATAAAACCTTCTAATAACTTGTCACAATTAGTTGGCCCTGTTAATGAAGAAAAGACACTTCTTTGTGGAAGTCTGCTCCAGCTGCACGACACGTTTACAGCCTGCCATCTCGGAAGTTTATAAGAAACTGGTCTTTGTTTGACAAACGTAAGTGAAAACTATTGAATTTCTTTAACAAGCTGGATGTCAGTCCATATTTCTCTCAGTCAGCATCAGAGCAGCAAGCTGTCAACCAATAGGCGAAATCTGAAGAATTATTTGATCAGTGGGAGAGACTTTAAGACATATGAAATCGATAACAACAAATTAGGTAAGTGACAAAATTATTGATATTATAATTTCATCTACAAGATGGCAGTTGAAAAAATACCTTGAGTCATTACATAAAACAAAGAAGTCTTTAAACTGTGTCAGTTCTAAACACGCCCAGTATGGTGGCACCTCGTTTTCACTTTATAAAAATCGATTGTTAAGTTGAAGGTAGTCGCTTTGACAGCCAGTGCTGCCGAAAATTCACAGTTTCAGCTTAAAACAATACTTAAAAGCAATTTGGGATAAAAGGTTCACAAAAAAATGTTCAAATGTGTGTGAAATCTTATGGGATTTAACTGCTAAGGTCATCAGTCCCTAAGCTTACACACTCTTAACCTAAAGTATCCTAAGGACAAACACACACACCCATGCCCGAGGGAGGACTCGAACCTCCGCTGGGACCAGCCGCACGGTCCATGGCTGCAGCGCCTTAGACCGCTAGGCTAATCCTGCGCGGAAAAAGGTTCACAAAGGGAGGAACTAAAATTTTCACTCCAACATAGGTTTTCAAAATATTTCTTTTCGCTGAGGCGCCATCCTTCATTAAATAGCAGCTCAATGAAGACAAAGCAGAACAATGTGGTATCTTACAACTACAGCACAAAATAGTAAAGACTGGAATCTGTCACTCATAGGCTAGGCAGGTGGTTGGCTTCGGAAAAAGAAGTGGCTAACGAATCACTTGCACGATACAGCCTAGAATATTAGTCATAGGGAGAGCGTCACGGGGTGCTGGAAAAACTGAACTAGGGACTCTTGAAGAAAGACACAAACCATCCCATGGAAGTATGCTTACAAAGTTTAAAGAAGAGTTTCAAGTGTAGAATTGAGGGATATATAGACTTTCCTTGTTTGGTTGGAAAACCATACAGCCAAATCTAGGGGTATTCTACACGTTCTTCTTATTGCTCCCATAGGTTTCATGATGATGAGGCTATACTAGTTGCTGTGCTCACAGAAAGGTTTAAGCAATCATTCGGCCAAAATCCCATGTGCGAACAAAAGGAGAAGAAGTCCTTGATGTCTTCAAAAATAGAAATCTCACACAGCCAACAATAGAGGCAAGTGCAATTACAACGTCTTCTGAACACGATCTGTTCATTGGCTTCTCTCTGGAATTTTCGGCCGAATAATTCTGCTTCGTTCAATACCATTAAACCTCTGTGTGATGCGCTTTCCCACACAACTTAATCTATTTCATACATTTGCAAATCATCTTTCACACAAAATTCACACACTTTCCCTAAAAAACTACATCACTACACACCGACTCTGTTTCAATTGTCTCCTCCTTTTTCTTCACTGTAGATAATATTTTCTCCATTCACATGGCACTCAAATTACTTAAAATTTACCTGACTAAAACTTCACACATATAAAATTTATATATGCCACATAACATAAATAACATTAATTTAAGACAAGTGTGAAAAATATAGACCAATGCACAAAGAAAATTTCTCTTCTGACTTTGATGGTGGGCCAATATACACTGCAGTCTAACTGATAGTGATATCAGAAAATTGGAGAAGTATCACGAAGTATGCCACAGTACCAGCCACAACTGAGCCAAAGAGAGACATATTTATTTTGAAGAAGTCACAGGCAGAGAACTGCAGCACATCGATAGGCAGCCGTAGGGCGTCCACCGTTTTCCACGGGGGCAGTAACGCCTGAACTCTGGCCATCAGCAGCTCTGAATGCAGGGCTCGCTCTGCAGTTGACGAGGAGGCCCAACAGAACGTCAGCAGTCGGGTCAGGATGACGAATATCCACAAGGATAGGGCCAGTCTGATGATGTATTTAAGAGACCAGGAAGCGTCACCATGGCGCGACGTCATTGCTATGGCAAACGACAGATTGACGAGGCTCACAGAGGTGCCGAGCACGTTCATCAGTAGCGCGGGGCCGAAGTGTCGTCCGCAGAGCCGAGCGCAGCGGTGAAGAGCCAGCCGGGCGCGCTGCAACCGCCGCAGCTCGCACAACAGCGCCACAGGGGCTCCCGGAAGTCCAGCCAATAGCACCAGGTCCTCCAGGTCTGCCTCGCTGGTCACTGGCGGACGCACGCTTCTCAGCAGCTGCGCGTTCACAATGCCCAGCCGGTGACGTAACGTGAGCAACAGGCCGATGAACTGAACGTGCCACACGTTGCAGTACGCGAGTAGACAGAAGACGAACCCTGCTGCTGGGTAAAAGTCGAGAAAGTTGCATACATTACAGGCGACAGGACCGCAAACGAGGACTACGAGAATACACAGGAGCACATAAGTCATCAAGCGCGTCTTCATGAATATTGTCTTGTTGTACGAATTTTCACGTTGAGCAACCAAAGCGTCCACAAGTTCCAAAAGATCAGACGTTTCCTGCACATTCCTTTTACCAGTTAACAAACATGTAGTTAGTATCACAACTGCTTCCAACCAGGTAAACAAACAGAACAGCATATAGATAATTCGATGTAACACCTTTATCTTGGAGTAAGGTTCCGTGTTCCATGGGTTGACCATGTAAGAAACACTGACTGCGAAAATGGTGGACAGCCAGAGTGAAGTAGTTGCTACACTAATGACTTTGTTGTAATGCGGATAGGAACTGAAAGTTAGAAAACTATGGTCGTCATTGGTTATCGGAGCAAGGCCACTTATCTGACTCACCAGTAGAAGAGGCCACACTGCCTTTCTGAAGCTGTATTCACACATTATCCTGATCCCTCAAGGAGACTGTCACTGCATCAAACAAAGTTTCTTGGCGAAACGCTACACTCCAGATAATTTCGCTTTGGGGACGTTATTAAAAGAGCATGTATTTGTGCTGTTCAGTAGAAAGCACGCCACCAGCATATAAAGATACCAGTAACACCTAACTACTACTGCACAAAACACTATTTAGCCAGACTTAATTTTAACAATCACTTTACACATATCAAACCTTAAGCTGCAGAAATGTGATCACACGACAGCTAACGTCATTATGGCTTTGTAACCTGTACTGCACGTTTTCGTTAGTTCATTACTGTTAATGAAACAGCGATCGAAGCGCCAATTTCTTAGAGTACAGGGCTTTCGCTATCACACACAAAAAAAAAGAAACATTTGCCATCAGTTTCATTTGCTGCATCGTTTTTAAAGGTCTGCCAGTCAAAGCATATTAGATAGTTACTTTGCAAGTGCCCTTTCACTTTAGAATATTAGTCTTTCATTAAGTCTGTAGCAAACATACTAACGTACATATAAATTTTTCTGTTTAATTTAGAAGCCAAATTTTTATATTGCCCTGTCCATTTTCTGTGATGCTAGCGAGATCTGTCTCGAAAATGGAACACAGGGCCCTCCATTTTTCTTAATATTACTAATTTATGGCACTTAAAGATATAAAAATCACATCATTGTCTCTCTTTAAATACTTGCAGTCTTACAGTTGTCTATATACATATACCACCGATTCCTTCCTAAAAATTTTCTAAGGCTGTAGATCAGTCAGAGAGGTATGTCAGTCAGAGAGGTTATGTGGTTACATATTTAATGCCATTCATAACGCTATGGGGATCCTTGAAAGAAAGCAGAATCAACTTATGTGAAATAAACTTACGTGAACCGCTTTATTCAATCGGCTGAAAGGTACAAAAATCTCCTCAATCAATGTATTTTTACTCTGCAATTTCTGTTCACATAAGAAAAACAGTGATGTCACTATACTTGTGTTACATACATATGCAGCTCAGGCGGATAACTATACCATGACACCATTTGAACATGTAGGTAGGTCTTTTGAAACCAAACAACCTTTGTTTGAACCCTTTTCTTGTCATGCTGACACGTTGTCAACCGGTAAATAGATTTTACAACTGAAATTTCTAGGCTTTTATGTTGTTGTTGTTGTGGTCTTCAGTCCTGAGACTGGTGTGATGCAGCTCTCCATGCTACTCTATCCTGTGCAAGCTTCTTCATCTCCCAGTACCTACTGAAACCTACATCCTTCTGAATCTGCATTGTGTATTCATCTCTTGGTCTCCCTCTACGATTTTTACCCTCCACGCTGCCCTCCAGTACTAAACCGGTGATCCCTTGATACCTCAGAACATGTCCTACCAACCGATCCCTTCTTCTAGTCAAGTTGTGCCACAAATTCCTCTTCTCCCCAATTCTGTTCAGTACCTCCTCATTAGTTACGTAATCTACACATCTAATCTTCAGCATTCTCCTGTAGCACCACATTTCGAAAGATTCTATTCTCTTCTTGTCCAAACTATTTATCGTCCATGTTTCACTTCCATACATGGCTACACTCCATACAAATACTTTCAGAAACGACTTCCTGACACTTAAATCTATACTCGATGTTAACAAATTTCTCTCCTTCAGGAACGCTTTCCTTGCCATTGCCAGTCTACATTTGATATCCTCTTTACTTCGACTATCATCAGTTATTTTGCTCCCCAAATAGCAAAACTCATTTACTACTTTAAGCGTCTAATTTCCTAATCCAATACTCTCAGCATTCCCCGATTTAATTCGACTACATTCCATTATCTTCGTTGTGCTATTGTTGATGTTCATCTTATATCCTCCTTTCAATACACTGTCCATTCCGTTCAGCTGCTCTTCCAGGTCATTTGCTGTCTGACAGAATTACAATGTCATCGGCGAACCTCTAAGTTGTTATTACTCCTCCATGGATTTTAATTCCTACTTCGAATTTTTCTTTTGTTTCCTTTACTGCTCGCTCAATATACAGATTGAATAACATCGGGGAGAGGCAACAACCCTGTCTCACTCCCTTCCAAACCACTGTTCCGCTTTCATGCCCCTCTACTCATAACTGCCAACTGGTTTCTGTACAATTGTAAATAGCCTTTCACTCCCTGTCTTTTACCCCTGCGACCTTCAGAATTTGAAAGAGAGTATTCCAGTCAGCGTTGTCAAAAGCTTTCTCTAAGTCTACAAATGCTAGAACCGTAGGTTTGCCTTTCCTTAATCTTTCTTCTAAGATAAGTCGTTGGGTCAATATCGATACAAATTAAAATATAATTTGTAAACAGGGTAGGCGTCACCCGATGTCGTCCGCAGTATATACGTACGGGTTCAGGGAGAAGCAGACTACTTAAGATACTAAAACCACCATCAAATTCAGTTAATCGTGGGGCCTGTGTCCGACCAGTGTAGGCAGTACGACAAAATCATTCTTAGAGGACGAATGACTGAAACATACAATGTATGATATGCAAGAAAATTTCCAGCAGATACAAGAAATGACCGGTTCAGATACCGCGTAATGCCCAATGAGAATCAAAATCAGACAACGGCGAGTGTTCCGTCATTAACGTCCACTAAAAATGTGCTGTCGACTCCTCTGTTCCAGCCGCACCTCTCTGAGAACACATCACATGAGCTAAAAAACATAGAGAAATGAAGGGATTTAAAATATAACTGAAAGGCAGAACAATATTGCCATTGTACTATATTAAGAAATATATATAAGATTTTCATAGGAATCTTTACAGGAGTGCAGCACAATGCCTGTGATACCGTTCCAAAATAACACACGAAACGCGGCTCTAACAAGATTATTATTCGAAATATCAGAAGGAAAAGAATTACGGTCGAACGAAATTAGTACAGCATTTGCATTTAACTCGTAGACACGAGGATTTAACGATCGATAAAACAAATATGTCAAAGGCATTCGATTGTGTGAACCACAATATCCTTTTAAATAAATTGCAAATGCAAAATGGTTCAAGTCATACCTCGCTAACAGGAAACAAAGGGTGTCAGTGCAAGAGACTAGTGAATTAAGTCATCAGTCATCATCAGAATGGGAAGAAATTACATGTGGTGTCCCACAAGGATCCATCTTAGGGCCATAGCTTTTTCTTGTGTACGTTAATGATCTCTCATCAGTTACACTGCCAGAAGCTGAGTTCGTTTTGTTTGCAGATGACACAAGTATTGCAATAAATAGTATGTCGAGTGTAGTTCTAGAAAGATCTGCTAATGATACTTTCATGGATATTGATAATTGGTTTAAAACCAACTCACTGACATTAAACTTCGAAAAGACTCACTATATGCAATTCAGAACCTGTAAGAGGTTTCCACCCAGCATATGCATAAAGTATGAAGAAGAGCAGATAGGTTGACAGTCTTATATTCCTGGGATTACAACTTGATAATAAATTCAGTTGGGAGGAGCACACCACAGAACTGCAGAAATGCCTTAACAAATCTGTAATTGCAGTTCGAGTGTTAGCAGACATAGGCGACATAAAAATGAAAAAGCTTGCATACTTTGCCTACTTTCATTCCATAATGTCATATGGTATAATATTTTGGGGTAACTCTTCCAATCAAACAAAAGTTTTCAGAGTCCAAAAGCGTGTAATACGTATTATTTGTGGAGTAAATTCACGGACGTCATGTAGAAACCTCTTCAATGAACTGGGTATACTAACTACTGCCTCTCAGTATATTTACTCCTTAATGAAATTTGTCGTACATAATATATCTCTTTTTCCAACAAACAGCTCAGTTCATACATACAACATCAGGAACAAAAATGATCTGCACAAGGACTTAAAAGCACATACTTTAGTTCAAAAAGGGATCCACTACTCAGGAACACTCATCTTCAATAATTTGCCAGCAAATATAAAAAATTTAGTTACAAATAAAAATCAGTTTAAAAGGAGCCTGAAAGACTTACTAGTGGCCAACTCCTTCTACTCTATTGATGAATTTTTTAATAGAAACAAATGATGTATTGTATATATTCATACTATAAGTATTGTTATTTCAGCTTTTAAAAAAATGACGTGTTCCACATCCACGAGGATGTCCTCAGCACGGATCTATGGAACGAAAAAAACAATCTAATCTGAATAAGTGATTAAATTCAGAGTAAGTGGATAGGTGCATCGTTTACATTGTTATTGTATGAATAATTCATTTGTGCAAATTCTGGCTGACAAAATGTAATAATACATGGGCGTCATGAAGGCTTGAAGGTATATGAAACGCGGAATAACTTGTAGTCTTTGGACAACTTCAGGATAAAAACCATGGTACCATAAAATGTATCGATTTCATCTTACAAGCTACCTTAGTAAGTAATGACAATCGGCAGTGGTCAAATATACTTGTACAGTAAGAAACTAAGAAAGTACTATGTAGTAGAATCAAATAACAAAGTTTATCAGTTATTCACACATATTGTAATTTGTGCAGAAAATTACAACTAATTTCCACTTCTTAAAGAATTTTGATCTTTACAGGTAATATATTGATCCATGCATCAGAGATTCAAATGATCAAAATGTTTACAGAAATACAGTGTGCTTCAAACAAATGATGAAGAACTTACCCTGTTGTAAATTACACTTAGTGTACCGTATATCAATAATTTCAAACCGTAGGCGTGTGTAGAAAAAATTAGCCCTGGATTAACTGCGATTCAGATCATAACTAATTTCAGAAATTTGGCTCGATACAGTACTAAGTAAGCAGACTCGACGTCTCAATGGATCAACGATCAGTGATGATCCAAATAAAATGTTAATGTTATATAAAAGCAACATAGAATCGATGTCCTTGGTTGGTAGATTAGGAATCTCGTTCAAATAAAACTGAATTTCTATAAACTCAAAGTCGACTCGTAGTCTTCTGACGGTGGTGATGGGGAGAACGTCCACATCTGGTGAATTTATACAAAAGCAAAGTACACTTGAGGTGTTCTCATGTTGAGTAGTTGTGAAATACTCATAAAAATGCATGTATGCAACACCAATATAGTCGTGGTCATGTGTTGTAGTAGTTTATAAACATTTGCTTAGATTATATAAACTCAATGTAGGCTCATTGTTTAAATGTTCTGCGCACCCGTGAAAAACTCTTGAAGTAAGAGTTGTAAGATCGCTTCCTCCGCTGGTTGATGACCGCAGGCAGCTCTTCCGCCCACATCGTCATCGTAGCGGCAGTAAGCAGCAGTAACATGCGCGAAATGCGCAGGTGCACTTTGGAAGGGTTTGTACTGTTGCCAACTGTTTGCTCAGTACTCCACAGGATTTATGAAAGAGGTCGAATCGCAGCTTCAGTGCTTAATAGAGATTCATTCGCCCAATGCTGCCAAAGCTATCATGCCTCTCACAATAAACACATTTTTGTTCTACGTAAAACTTCGGTCAAGATCCTATGCACTAGGGACTTGTTTTTTCTACACACAGACTGTAATTTGGTAATATACGACCTGTCTGCAATATCAACAACGTTCAAAACATTTAACCTAAATCAACAACGCTGCCTGTTAGAGCAAAAAGGCCTCTTAAACTCACATTCATACTAAAGTGATGCCACAAGCACTACTGGATCGTCCATATATGTCCTACACGTACATTTTCACTTCCTTCACAGAAAGTCTAAAAGAGTTTGAGAGTGCACACGGATATCAACAATCCGCTTAGCTGAGTCTGAGACTGTTGGCACCACGCGTGGCTAGGTGACTTGTAAGTTCTTAAACTTATAATTTCGTCACATGCGTGTTTCATTTGTGCTAGTGTTTGTGAGAAGTTCACTAGAGGCAGGAACGCAGGATTACTGTGCCTGATGATTAAGCAGAATTAAAGCACGAAACGTTATCTTTCCGAATAACTGGATAATTTCCGTATACAAAGAAAGAGAGCTGTGAGTAAATAAAATTTGTTACACAATTCCTGGTGGGACGTTAGTTAACGTGTAAAATGTTCTATAAGTAAAGCACAGAGGAGAGAATAAACTAGTTTGATAGAGACTTGGTAACTACTTGTGTTATGTGAATCTAAGGCTTTTTGTGCTGGATAAAAAGTGAAACGATTATAGCTCACTGTTCGAAGTAACTCTGTTGCACTCTGAATAAACTATGTCAGTGTGAAGAAAGTACATTTCACTTATCAGTGGTGGGACGTTGCGGAAGAAGCAGTAATTCTAGTAACAAAAGGAGTCTTCTCTTCGTCCAGTGAATAATACGAAAGACTGTGAATTGCTGATAATACACACGTTTTGAACGTTCGCTAAATGCAAAGTACGTGTGCACACGCCCGTCGGTGTAACATCATGGCTCAGTCCAAACAGTCGGCTTCCAAGTGTGGTGACATAAGTCTTAATTGTTGTCGGTGTCCTTGTACAGACACCTTCATTGTTAACAGTCAACGGACAAACAAGAGGCGTTTTAAAATGACAAAACGATGCACAAGGACACTGTATACAGCACCTATGATTAGTTTTCCTTAGACGACACATTCGCTAATGAAAGTGCTGTGACTTTATGAAATATGAGACTACTAGACCCACTGAATGTTCAATATAATGGCCGACTGTTTTATCTTTCGTCTTTGTGTAATCGTACAATGTGTGGGTCAGACGAAGAAAATTATGAAGGACTTAACTCCCGACCACAAACAGACATTCATTTGAACTTTTTTCCTATCTACGATAATAGATGTTTATTTATGGACACTTAGAATCAGTGAAAGACTTCAAGTTTGATTTCGCACGTAAATATCATTTCCTTGCCTCAGTCAAGTAGGGGGACGAAAATTTCTTTTTACAGCTGATATAGTCGTATGGATTGTGAAATATGTTATCTGTGGTAAGAAAAGGAGCCAAGGCTTTAAAAAGGAGAATCATAAATATGGTATCAGTTCAACTAAGGAGGGAGAAGTGAACAATAGGACCATCTTTTTAAAATTAATACTCGTCTTTTGTCTGACACATTCACCTGTTACTTCCTTCTTCACCTATTTTCCTCCTGGTCTTGCACTGTTAAGACGTATATATTAATGTAAGTGAGACTGAACAACAATAACCACTAAATTTACTTCTTACATGATATAATGAAGTATTTCATGCTAATAGCATCCTTTTTATGTTATTAACAGATTGTGTGACAAAGTGTGGGTTAATCTTACTGGATGGAGTAGTAATTAAATCTTGATCACACATATAGACTCGTTTGAACTTTTAATCTATCTGAGATAATAGATGTTTACACCTCATCCAATGTGTCACTGATGTCAATACGACAAATTTTGATTGAATGCTTTTTATATGCGGATCTGAGGGCAACCCTGTTTCTCCTACAGGACCTCTCCTCTGTTTTAACTGATACTAACACAAGTGTGGTAGATGCTTTCAGGTTTTGACTGATGTCGGGAAATCCTCCCAAAATACTGGATGTAAGATTTCGATGTGTCGCTGAGTAGCTTCGTCACCCAAAATTTCTAAGTAGCACCTATCCTCTTTTTAACTCTTTTCTTTATTGAGTTTTCTGCTTATTTTTATTTTTTTATTGATTTTCTTCACCATCATCTGCATCTAATTCAAGCACGTGCTTTGATGATCTCGCCCTTTTGCTCCCTAAACCATTAACCATTAAAAACGTTTAGCAATACAGACGAGAGATACAGGATGGAGCCTTAAGATCAGAATGGAGCCGAGTTCCGAGCAATGTATGTGTTTTGTATTTGAAATAGAAACCAGTGTATTCATACAGTTATCACTCAATCTTTTTCATTTATTTTGAACTTCCATCACTGGAAACTAAAGATTTGTGATCAACAATACATTATTCTTGAAAAATACACTAAACAGGTGTAATACACGATAAACAGGAAAAAAGCATGTGCTTCACTGAATTCCATTTTTTTAGATATTTGTCTATTTGACATGTAGAAGTCTGTCATTTTCTTTTCACGTTGTAGTTCCAACTGTTGCGAAAATGATAAGAGGGATAAAGACAATTGTTTAGAAATATTGTCAAATTCTACACAATAAAAATGGCACACTTTGATGATTTCTGAAAAACAGCGGATGGCTGCTACAATATGTTTTTAAGACTTAGGAAGTATAGATGGAAAACAGATTGGAATTCCCTATTCTGGTTACATGTTTAAAAACCACAATCAGAATGGTGTTAAGTCAAGGATTGGTTAATGCTAATTACACGTTTAACCCTCTATTGCCCAAATTATTATTTCCTGTAGAAAAAAATATTTATATGCACAGAATGTTAGAGAATAATGTATGTAACACATATCAGGTGAAATTTTGTTTTTGAAAAAAAATTATTTTTTAAAAATAGTTCTGTGACTCTGAGGTCACAGTGGGCAGTTACATTGTTTGTGTATAAAGCAGCCATATTGTAACACTCAAGTCACACTGGTCAAGAAAGAAATAACGATCCTAATGCGAAATATAACGATAAAATTTGACGTGACTTCAGAGTCACGGTGGGCAGTAGAGGGTTAAGTGATGACTACAGGAGTACATGTCGCTGCTGCTGTTTTTAGATATGATAACGGCTACAAAGCCGAAACCAGTTATCAGCTCTATGAAAGCAGCATCTGACTAAGAGACTGACTTTTATAATCAGTAAGATCATAAAAAGTAACGTCGTTGGTATGGAAAACGAAGCGAAAATTGAAATTTTAAGCCTTCGGCATAGTTTTTGCGTAAGTCAGGCAACGGTATCGAAATTGTATATGCCGGTGTTTGCCATTGTAATATATACAAGTTGTTAGATGTCATGTATAATTTTGCTACCTGAATCGATTGTGATCGAGCAGCGATGTTATATACCTGTATTGCAGATGTTAGGTTAGTATCTCTGATGTGCACGAGGCCGCTGTGGGTCAGACAAAGTTAAGCTGTGCTAGAACGAAGAAGCAAAGGCGACACTGTGTTTCAAATCTAATGACTCAATTTATCATTTTGTTCAGTCAACATGATTAATTAAAGAATGTAAGAGAAACTGAGATCTAATGGAATATCAGAGGTAAATATTATAATGCTACGTCATCGGACTAACTCGGTTATTGTACTAGTTGCTAGATATGAGAGATAGGGAAGTGTATTATTTGGATGTTAATACGTTCATTAAATTTAAAGTCAGCAATGAGCACTTTTTCACGGTATACAAAAAAACTGCGCATATTTCATTTTTACCAACCTTTCTCTTACAATGTATTAATTCATCATGAAATCGAGTGTGTTCGGAAAATACTTCGATTTGCAACTAAAAGAGAACTCATAGTACCTTTCGAGTGTCTCTGTGTAGATACAGTAATTTGCAGCTTTAGCATAGCAGTGTACAAGACAGAGCAGTACTGCAACGCGTTATCCAGATTTGCGCAGAATAGAGGTAATGACTAAATATTTTGATATTTTCCTTTTTATTTATTCAATCAGGGCCAACTTATGTCGTTCAGAGACAGTTCTTGTGATCACTTTTGTAAAAGTAATTATTGTAGGTTTCATGTTCAACTTCATTATTGAGGTAGCTTATACTGTTCAAAATTCTTGCAGTCAGACTGCTAACTTTTACAGTATGGAAGACTTCCCTTTTCCTTACCACAATTAATTATTACAGTGCAGCTTTGATTTCGCATTACGACAGTACATGTTTCATTACGACAGTTCATTTCTTAATACAGCTCAGAGCTTACTATCAGAAACAGTACTTCAGTTGTTATTTTCAATTATTTAATGAGAACTTTCAGTCTTGTTTTTATTATTTAGAGAGAACTTTCACTCTTACCTTTATTATTTAAAGAGAACGTTCACATGGCGATATCCTTGTACAGTACATGCGACGTAGGGATATTTTGAGAAACAGTCAGGAATTGTGTACTGCTCCGTCTTATTTGTTATTATAATTTTGGCGCAACGCGAATTTTTCTACTAACATTATACATCTCTTTTCAGATTTGACATCTATTGTTCTGGACGTTGTCTTTTACATCTTTGATTTGTTTTTATATTTCTCTATTATTATGCCACGTAGTTCGTTTGTCAGCAAATCACGCTGTACGATGTATTCGCAAAAATATGATTTGCAAAATGCAACCAACAGCAACAATACCTTTGCTGATCATACTGTTGCCACTAATACTAACCATATTTCTGACGCAATAAGGCCGGATGCTGTGTCTTTGCAACCGGATAGTTAACGCACTAACATTGTAGACACTCTTGACTGTGACGTAACTCAACGTTCCGATTATAATATTTGTCTTAATACTGATCTTTTATTTTCTGAGAACAGTAATAATACACAAAAATATGGAAGATTCACTCCCTTTGACTAAATCCGATACCCATGCTCGAACAAACAATTCTGCTACGCAACAATGTTCTCTGACAACCAACAGTTCTCGTTCATTTTCTAAATCAGATTTTGAACGCCTGTTGAAAGCTATTAAGAAATTATCTGACGTAAACAATAAACGTTTTGAGGTACAGTCCGTTCGTTTTGCTGAGGAACTGAAAACAACAAGGCACTTATGAAACGTTCGTTATGAGGATCAGTCAACTAGTTTTGCTAAGGAACTTTAAGAAAACAACAAGGCACTTACGAAACATTTTACTGAACAATCCACTCGTTTTTACGAACTTGAAAATAGTAACGAGTCCCTTACATAGTAATTTCTAGAACTTAACTCATTAATGTTCTAAAAATCATGAATCCCTTACGTAAGAACGTTTTGATACACAGGCTACTCATTTGGAAGAGTTTAATCACAAATTCGAAGAGCATATAAAATCCTTAGATGCTCTCAGTGACAATCAAAAAACACTCTCTGACCAATTAAGAGAGAGCCACAAATTTTTAACAGACCGTATAAACAACGTTTCAACCGAGGATACCACTGTCACATCTCATTTAAGCGAACTAACTACAGGTCGTGATAATCTTAATCAACGTGTGTCAGACAGAGAAGTAGCTGTTGGTGAACGACTTAATACTATTTGCGAAACTCAGCGGCAAGACAAAGCCCTACTCTTTGCTAAAATTAGAAAGTCGGTACCCAGTGAGATTGTTGCTACTTTTCAAAAGAAAACGCGTATTCATGCTGCACAATCACGGTCCCTTAAAGATGGTGCTACCAAAATTCACGACCAGTACGACATTCTGAAAGCTGAATATCATGAATTCGCCGACACTGTAGCACAATTAAAATTAAATCATGACAATCACTTGAAGCTAAACAACCGGTACACATCACTGTCACAGAAGAATTTGAATCACTTGAAAAGTTTCGACAGGAAGAGATGCAAATTAATCTTCAAATCAGACAGGAACTTAATAAACTTAATGCTCGCTTATCTGACAGTAAAAACGATACCATTTCTCAAGACTGTTCACATAATTTTGCACGCATTGTATCAATCAAAATATAGAACATTCTCCGCAGCCTCAGTTTACTAAATCGGTCAGAGAAAGAGACTTTTGATAATCACATGACAACTCTCACACTTTTTTCAGCCGACAGCATTTTCTTGATAATTTTAGAACCGTTGGATTCGACAAGCATTTTTCATCTGTCAGAAAATTCAAAGTATTTCGTAATGCCCCTCATTGTCTGCATCCCTTGGACTGGATGCAGCAAGATAGCTATTCTGTGCCGCCAAACTGGCCTGTCTGTTAGAAAATTGAATTTATTTGTAGTTTTTTGGAAGAGGAATCGTCTATGAGAATGCCACCTGCTGTACGCAAATGTTTTTCAGTTGAATGATTTCAAAGTGCTTTCCTCGCAGCATACTGGACTGACACACATCCTGCTGTGAAAGACAAATTAAATTTACCGAATTTCAACAACTCGAATTTTGAAACATTAACACAATGCTTTTAATACATGGTACAACAAAATCAGCATTTACATGAGCCATTCCGCCGGTCAGGTCTGATCCACATCTGTATTTTAAAACTTACAGGAAATTTGGAATGTGCTTTACGAGCAGATCAACAAACATTTAACATACGTGCTTTTAGTGACTTTTACAATTACTTGAAATTGATCAATCGTTTTCTCAGCAGAAGAATAATAATATTTTTCTCTGACAACAACCGCAATTTTCACTACCAACGCAACGGGTGGTCATTCTAGCACGTTTTTCAATCACAATAAGTGTAACTATTTTTGGGAATGAAAGATGTAACAGAAATTTTGTAACAATGAGCAGAATTTTAATGGCAACCAGCAACGACATCTTTAGCAGAACCATAGTCTTCCCAATAACTACCACCAGTTGAATCACAATTTTCAGCAGTCTAATCAGCCATATTTTAATACCAGACAACACATAAATCAGCCTTTCCCGCAACAGCTATCACAACAGCAGTCATTTTCGCAAAAGGATTTTGGTAACATTTTGTACACAGGAACTCTTTCCGTAACTACAGCCGTACCAGCAAAACTCTTACGGAAATGTCCAGCATTTTCCACGTCACAATGGGAATAAGCACGGAAATAGAACTTTTAATCATAATTACAGGAATACAGGGCACTTTAATAACAACCATTCCTTATGCTTAAAAGAACCGGATTCACACTTTCATCCGCTATAGCGATATCAAAATCATTCAGAATCCCAGCGCACTGCTCAAATCATTGATGTCGCATGTGACAACGTACCCAAAGGTGCAGATTCTACCCAACGACTAACGACCTGGCGTCAGATGATGCCGACTGGGCGCCAACACAGGGTACATCGCATTCTGCACACATTATAGAGCATACTATGATCCGCTTACAAGTCATCAGGGATTTACTGTTGCTTGAAACTGAGCAGCCTCTGAAACATTTTTATCATCCCGTTATTACCATTCAAGTTGGCAAACACGTATTAAAAGCAGCTGTGGATTCTGGTTCTCCCGTTACTGTCATGAGTGACGCAGCATTCAACCGCTGCAGTTCTGATGATTCTTGTGCGATGCTACTTCTCAATGGAATCACAATAAATGGTGCCGTACCTGGTAAAAGCGTTGAAGTCAAATCTCAAACCCATTTAGAATTTTCTACTGAAGGTCACACATTTTTCGTAACTTTCTTATCGTTCCATTATTAACAACTGAAGTCATTCTGGACATCGATTTATCAAACAGACATAAGATAGTGTTGGATTTTAACATTCTTGTGTTACGTTACAAATCGGCGACAGTATGATGTTTTTAAATTTTGACCAGAGCCTCTCTAGCGGGGAATAAGACATTAACATTTTCCTTTCTTCAAGCAGAATTATCGACTGGTACGCCAAACAGTTATATTCAGCTGACCCGTAGTATGAGCACAACGATGACGACACTGTGACTGACATTTTCGACAGGATTCAGAATAAAATTGGCAACTGTAAAGCCACCTCTGATTTTCGTAAACAACAATTACGGGAAATCTTACAAACTCATGCTCATGTTTTTGATAATGTACCAGGCACTATTCGTGGTTTTCTTTATGAGTTTCAAGTTAAGCCAGAGCTTAAGAAAGAGCAGCACTGCAATGAGTTATCCAGATTTGCGCAGAACAGAGGTAAGGACCAATTTTTTGTCATTCGGAGACAGTTTTTGTGATCACTTTTGCAAAACTAATTATTGTAGGTTTCATGTCCAACTTCATTATTCAGGCTGTTTATACCGTTCAAAATTCTTGTAGTCATTGGCTAACTTTTACAGTATCGAAGACTTCCCTTTTGATTATGAGAATTAATTATTATTACAGTGAAGCTTTGCTTCCACATTACAACAGTAAAACTTTCACTACAACAGTTCATTTATTATTACAGCTCAGAACTTGCAATCAGAAACAGAAAGTCAGTTTTTCTTTTTTTATTATTTAAAGAGAACTTTCACTAATATTATTTATTTAAGGAGAACTTTCGAAGTAACATTAACTTTTTTATTGTGAACTGTGGTGCTTATCTACTTGTTAAAACATAGCAGATGGCATCAATTACATGCTGGTAGCATTTCTAGGTTATCACGAGCAGGAATGCTGCTGAATAAGCTTTGTTGTAATGTATTCTACATCGAAAATATGAGTCACAAAAACACAAAATGGTGTAGATATGTTTGACGGTTTTGTTGAATGCGTTTACCTATAGTAATTTAATAATTTGCGATGATACTGAACTTTACTATAAGTAGTAGTGTACTGGGGTACCGAGGTACATTTTTGATACCAAACTCATATACAAATTACTTAAATTGATCAATTAATTACACATATACTGCCACCCCTCCCCATCATTCCTCCACCGAGCACGGATGACATCATGTGTTATCCCCAGCCAGCATATTGTTCCCCACCAACTCCCCTTCCCCGCCTCTTATACCCACGAACCAACGCTATTGGCAGGAATTTCGAATTTTAATGGAATTCCGAATTTTGATGGGAATTTCTTTTCCACAGGGCAGTGATGACATCCCACCCCACCTCGGAATTGACACGAAATTAAAAACGGCGGGGCCTTTTCAGGGATTCGAAACCTGGTCCTTCTGGACAGCAAGCCAAAGTGCGCCACTCAACCATGGCAACTGCCCAGATGCAGGAGAAGAAGAATATGTTAATATAATTTACTTAATTTTGGTAGGAAAATGAAGTAAAAATTGGTAATAATTACATAATTAATCGTAAAGATCGGTCCTAATTACGCAATGACATGCATAACGTTACTCAAGGAACGCCTAAAATAGCAATGGAGCTCAAAATTTTATGGTACCATACAACTGTGTATGGAAAAAATTTCACAATACCATTCGAAACTAATGGTTGATGTACTCTACCCTTCACCTACAAGTTGGTGGGAAAAAGGCTGGGGTGGAAGGCACTATCTTTATTCTTGGCCGAAATCAACTGACGAGATGCTGGTCGCGCAGAGAGGAGTTTAAAAAGTGTATTACTTGCAGTCATATAGCTGAGGACTGTATCTATCACTATTTGACATTAGAGTTCACTACAGATGCCTCCACCCTGCATTGTTTGCAGCATTGCCTGCAGCCCACGAAATCGAAGAAAATACACATTACCACAACTGATGGAAAATACTGCACTGTTCTGATTACTCATCGAAATTGTCCTGAAAAAATCAGCAGTCGTAATCAGTGGGTCATAGTGCACGTCTGAGGGCAAGGGAAAATATTCATCCTAAACACTACAAGGGGAGAGAGGGGTGGCTATTGAACATGCGTTCTTCTTGATGTGCAGTCACGAACTTCCGAAATTAAAGGCATTCTTACCACCCCTCATGTCTCCCCCTCCCTCGGCCTGCACCTACAGCGGGGAGCCTTTTTCTACCAACTACTACCACACTCCATGCTATATAATGCACACTATACAATGCGAGATAAATGACTCTAAACTGTAGTCATGCCCCAATTGGATCATAGCCACCTATGGCAACCACATGCACACAATGGGCCCACCCCCACATCGTGCCTGCAAGCGCTCACCATTCTGAGTGTGAAAACAATTCACTGTAACTATATTGTTTAATGTCAGTGAATCTCCTACAAGCGAGCATGTATTAAAAAACGGAAACACAACTTGGACTATAATAAATGTCCTCTTTGCATGGAAACAGCTGCAGTCTATTTTATTTTAGTTTTATGCGGACAAGCGGTATGGATTTTCCGTTTAAATGCAGGATGCAATTCACATCTCTTTCTCCCCCTGCCACCCGTTTATTGTCAACATTTGATCTTTAAATTTTGTTGCATAACTCTCCTCTAGCAGCCTGTATGTAAAGTTTCTGTCATCCAGAGACAGTCATTCGCAATAGCAGCAGATTCTTGATTTCTAGTCTCAAAAGCAATTTGATAATCATAGAACAGCATGCTTCGCACAATATACTCACATTTAGGAAAAAACACTATCTTTTCTGGGTTATCCATTGAGCTATAATTAAAGTGGTGTCTACTTTGTAATTAGAGGTTATAAAGTATGAAATAACACTGGACTTGTAGTAACACCTATTTTTAAACATGAAATTGTGACGATAATAATAAAAACTGTCATCATTCAACAAGAATAGATACAGTCGATTTCTATAAGTTTTATAATCAAAATCTTTACAGTTTTTATGTGTGACTACATGATATTATTCTCATCACTCTATATCCCTACCTTCTGCTATTTTGAATTTTGAAGCGTCTGACTTTTCTTTTGCTCCATAACTCGCCACTAGCGACCTGTATATAAAGTTTCTACCATCCAGCAGACAATCGTTCTACATAGCAGCAGAGTCTTGGGTTCTAGTGACGTGAGCAATTTTATCGTCATAGAACAGCATGTCCCTCACAATTTACTCAGATTTTGGGAAAAACACTATCATTTCTAGGTTCCACAATGCGCTATTATTCATGGATGTCTACTTTATAATTATAGGTTACAAAGTACGAAATAACACAGGAATTGTGGTGACACCTATTTTTAAATCCGCAGTTGTTATGAAAAAATGTGATGTTTCTATGGGAATAGATACAGTCGGTTTCTATTAGTTTTAGAGAAAAATTGGTGTAATTAGCCGGCCGGGGTGGCCGAGCGGTTCTAGGCGCTACAGTCTGTAACCGCGCGACCACTACGGTCGCAGGTTCGAATCCTGCCTCGGGCATGGATGTGTGTGATGTCCTTAGGTTAGTTAGGTTTAATTAGTTCTAAGTTCTAGGGGACTGGTGACCTTAGAAGTTAACTCCCATAGTGCTCAGAGCCATTTGAACCATTTGGTGTAGTTTTAGAGCATTCAGTGTATTTAAACTACAAATTGTCATGCATAAAGGCATTACATTCATTACAAATGTATGAAATACCGATACAAATCAGCGTCTATACAGTCATTTAGTATCTTTGAGGGCACTCTTCATAGTTATTTTGTGACATTCAGAGTAGGTAAAAAAACTACAAAGTTTTTGCATCCAAACTTTAACCAATCATATGACTACTTGTAAGATTTTACACCACCTCAGCCTTTCGATGTATCGAAAAACAAATACTATCTGCTTGTGGTCATCAAGCATATTATATACACATTTATCGCTCCATTGGCAGGTGGCCAGTGGTTGAAGTCACTTGCACAAACCTGTGTATAGTTTTGTCGCCTGTACTGGAGAAATACCATATCTGAAAGGCTATCAATCATAAGAGAGGAGTCCTGTGTTGTTCATTCATAATCAGTTTAATACATTGCTTTTGAGCTGTAAAACATCCAAGCAGTGTATGACTAAAGCTTTTTACACGGCCATACACTTTGTTTTTCTACAAGTATTTCGACGTCTGTGTCAGGTGCTAAACCGACATTAACACATTTCAGTCCATTGCCTCTCACAGAAAGCTGAACATCACTTAGTGGAACTACATACCACACACAATGAACAGGATGGTAAAAATAAAGTACAGAGACGATGTTTCTCGTTAACAAAGATGTGGAACACATCACAACACTTGGAAACTGGATGATTTTGTGGCATTGTACAGCATTTCTAAATAGCTATCCGAGGGTGATGACCTATGCAGTTCATCTAAAAAAAAGGTTCAAATGGATCTGAGCACTATGGGACTTAACATCTGTGGTCATCAGTCCCCTAGAGCTTGGAACTACTTAAACCTAACTAACCTAAGGATATCACACACATCTATGCCGGAGGCAGGATTCGAACCTGCGACCGCAGCGGTCACGCGGTTCCAGACTGAAGCGCCTAGAACCGCACGGCCACACCGGCCAGCAGTTCATCTCATCTTCCACCGTGACAGGGTAGCATATGTCTTGGTGTTCCCTACTGAAGAGCATTGTTTCCTCATTTTGCAGTCATGCCTCATCTTCCATTAAGACAGAGTAGTAGATGACCACTGTTCCGGTGGTGACCATCCCAGAAGGTTCTGTTCCCTACATGCATGAGGTAGTAGAAATAAAAATACCTACTATCAGCTTATTGGTGCAAAAAAAAATCAGAAGGGCATCGCAGTATATGGAAATAGGACGAGTCTGTAGCACTGATGAACGCTCGAAACAACTGTGTAGATGTGATGACCTCTACATTTAAAACTGATGACCATAGATGTAAAGTCCCATAGTGCTCAGAGCCATTTGAACCATCTACATTTAATCCTACGCCCCACGCAGAGATAGGTAGTAGAAATCCAGTGTTTTGCCAAGGATCTCTTTATCTCAACCAAGTGGTGGCAGTCTGTCATTACAAGGTATCAACAGCATACCAGGGGATGGATGGGATGGGAAAGACATTGTCGATATTTGATGATGTAATATAACACGTGATTCAGTTGATAGTGTGATGAATTTTATCAGTTTTTCCAACTGTTTCATAATGTCAACACCAGGCAAAGACCCAGCAGAATGCTTCCCAATTTCTGTATCGTCACTAAATAACCCCTCCGCTACTTTTCAAGTACCATTAGTACTTATACCAGACAGTGTCCTATACCGATGCAGTTAGGGTATCTACATACTTCCAGCATTTGATCATAGTGCTATTTGCGGTTACGACTGGCCACTTTTCCTTATGTGGACGGGCATCACAAAGTATTCTCGCATTCGTAGGACAAAGTCAGAGACTGACAGATCCTCATCCATCTTTCTTGACTAATCCTCCCTGCAACACAATCGTCAATTTAATCCGCAACTGATCAGATGTATGAGGATCCTATACCCACTACATTCCACCGTATCATGAAGGAACAGAGTGAGCTGTGTCTGTAACTGCTGTTCAGTGGAAATTGTTCCACACCAAACTTACCCATGGCACCCATTCAAGTGTACAAGAGCGCTGCTGTTAAGTGAAGACAGTTCTGCACCACTTTTAACCACAGCATCCATCCAAGCATACAAGATCTGTGCATGTCGAACTGGGTAGCACCCCTTGTTAGTGTATAGTAGACATGAAAATGTTGTGGTGATATGACAGATGGTTAAGAAGAAGCATGTGGTTTATAGATGATAGAGTTCCAGAGGCATCGGTTTTCAAATGTTTTGCGGAAATCAACTGTGCTGTCAATTCCGAAACATTATTCCACTGTCTGGAGTCAGAACCAGAAAGGCACTGACACGAGACAAAGATCGTAGAGCATTAACACACACTCCTATGGTTACACGGTTCTGCATTTAAAAATGCTATATTGTTAAAGCCATATGATTTCTTAAGTATTAGTCATGCAGAATGCAACTCTTTTAATTAATGCAGGGTATATTTGTCCTACATCCGATATACACCCACCCTGGAAGTTTCTTCCCCCATTCACTACCGTTGCGAACTTTAAAATTATAAAACTACTTCCTTCTGCACTGCTCTGGTGTCCTAGTGTTTATCCGCTGCTTTTCGTGCTTGTAAACCAATTAGAACGAAGTCGGAAGACTGCTCTTCTGAATCTTAGAAAATTAATAGAATTTATGTGTCCTTTTTAGTCAGAAATGCAGATATTTTCTGTCACGCTTCCCGCGCCAGTCATGCTTATTTTTGGTAGAAGAAGCAGCGATTTTGATAGATACAGCTATGCCTCACTAGAAAAGAGAGCGAGGAAAAATGGACATGAATATTTTCGATAGTTGATACATTGTGTTACCACCCATGCCTTGCTGCATGAATTGCACACAATGGAGCAGCAACTTCTTATGAGGGGGAAAGCACCACGATCACTAGCCAAAGGGATGTAACAGTCTTATTGCTATTAACAGTCCGCAGCTCGTGGTCGTGCGGTAGCGTTCTCGCTTCCCGCGCCCGGGTTCCCGGGTTCGATTCCCGGGGGGTCATGGATTTTCTCTGCCTCGTGATGACTGGGTGTTGTGTGCTGTACTTAGGTTAGTTAGGTTTAAGTAGTTCTGAGTTCTAGTGGACTGATGACCGTAGATATTAAGTCCCACAGTGCTTAGAGCCATTTGAACCATTTTTTTGCTATTTACAGTAGCTCCAACCCGACCCTGGTAGCATTCGTCTTGCACAAAAAGGTCGCAGTCTGATGTTAAGTAGTTTTATTCAAGTCTGGGGAAATGTAGCATTTTCGTCTTAACACCGTATCTCTCGAGTAGACCCTCATCACACTGTTAAATGTGATACATGTGCATCGGTCCACTGTCCTACAGAACATTCTAAGTAACAGCTTAATCCTGATAAATAATAATACTTAAGGAATAAGATTGTTTGTAAGAGCCAACTGCAGTTCGGTAGTACCTACATTCGACTGCATGTGTGAGAACGCAGTCCTGGATTGGGATACATATGTTTCACCTGCTTTTATATAGTGCTCTGTGTAACACTTATATCGTCTTTGTTGAAGTATGTGTGACGTAACCCCACGTAGTTTACAGGGGGAGGTGGAAGGATGGATCTGAATGCAGGCAGAGCACAATTTTTAAGCTTTTCCCGATCTATGTGCCTAGGTACCCCAACCCACCTCACTTCCACGCATGCTACTACTGTTGATAATAATCACACCAGTCGTGGCAAGTGTGATTGAAGGTATGTACATTCCTAGGTTTCTGACTTAAAAAGACATATAAAATCCATCAGTTTCCTAAGATACAGAACAGCAGTCTCCTGACTTCACTGTAGTTTGTGTACAAGCAGAACAAGCGGCCGATGCCTCCCTAAAACAACAGAGTAGCATAGAAGGAAGTAGTTTTATCATTTTAAAGTTTGTCACCGTAGTGATTGAGGTAGGAAACTTGCAGGGTGGTTGTATTTCTGATGTTGGGCAAACATACCTGCATTAGGGTATTAACAGCGCTGCATTCTGCACTACTAGTACTTCAGAAACCATCTCGCTTTGATGATATAGCATTTTTAGATGCCGAACCGTGTAGCCATAGGAGTGAGTATGCTGTATGATCATTTCTCTCATGCTGGTGCCTTCCTGGTACTGACTCCAGACAATGGAATAATATTTCAGAATTGATAGCACAGTTGATTTACGTGAAACATTTCAAGGTCGATGCCTCTGGAGCTCCGTCATGTATAAGTATTTGTTTCTTCTTAACCATCTGCTACATCACCTCAACACTCTCATGTCTACTACACACTAATAATGGGTGCTACCCTCCGTGACATTCACAGATCTTTTGCACTTGGTTGGATGCTGTGGTTAAGACTGATGCAGAACTGTCTTCGACGAACAGCAGTTACAGACACAGCTCGCTCTGTTCCTTCATGAGACGGAGCATGTAGTGTGTGTATGACCCTCTTGGTTCTGGTTAGTTGCAGATTAACTTAGAGACCGTGTTGCAGGGATGGTTGGTACAGAATAATGTGCAGGGATCTGTTGATCTCAGATTTTATCCTATCAATGCGAGAATATTGTATGACGCCCATCCACACAAGGAGAGATTGTTAGTCGTAATCATAAATTCTGCACTGTAATAGATGTGCAAGAAATATGTAGACAACTTAACTGCATCGTTATTTGTCACTGTCTGGTATACTTTGGTGTATATGACTGAATGGTAGTATTCCACAGTCTGCTATCTGCATTCGCAGTCTAGTAAATGGTACTTGCAAAGTAGTGGGGGATGAGTTAGATACGGTACAGAAACTGGGAAGCATTTTGCTGTGTCACTGGTTGGCACTGAAATTACAGAACAACTGCCAAAAGTGATCATGTTATCAACTGCCTCTGGAGCTCCGTCATGTATAAGTATTTGTTTCTTCATAACCATCTGTTATATCACCTCAACAAAAATGGTTCAAACGGCTCTGAGCACTATGGGACTCAACTGCTGAGGTCATTAGTCCCCTAGAACTTAGAACTAGTTAAACCTAACTAACCTAAGGACATCACAAACATCCATGCCCGAGGCAGGATTCGAACCTGCAACCGTAGCAGTCTTGCGGTTCCAGACTGCAGCGCCTTTAACCGCACGGCCACTTCGGCCGGCTATCACCTCAACACTCTCATGTCTACTACACACTAATAATGTGTTCCATCCCATCCAACCAGTGGTATGTTGTTCATTACTTTATAGTGATTGACTGACACCACTTGGCTGAGATCGAGAGACCCTCGGCAGATTGGTCACTTTCAGACAGTTGCTTGGATGCATTCCTCAATGCTGCAGATTCATCCCATTTCCATCTGCTGAGATGCCCTCCATATTTTTTGCACCAATAATATAATAGTACCTATATTTATTTCTACTACCTCACACATGATGTGAACAGAACCTTCCAGGGATGGTCACTACCAAAACAGTAATCATGAACATGACTGCAAAATGAGGAAATAATGCTCTTCAGTAGGGAACACCAAGACGTCTGCTACCCTGTCACTGTGGAAGATGAGATGAACTATACAGGTCGTCACCTTTGGATATCTGTTTGTAAACGCTCTACAGTGCCGCAAACTCACCGAGTTTCCATATGTTGTGATGTCTTACACATTTCTGTTAATGAGAAACATTGCCTCTGTGTTTTATTTATACCATCCTGTTTGTTGTGGAACGTACATAGTTTTCACCAAGCGATGTTCAGCTTTCTGTGAGAGCCAGTGGATCGAAACGTGTTAATGTCAGTTTAGCATCTGACACAGACGTTGATGTCATGGTGGAAAAACAAAGTGTATCTTCATGTAAAAAGCTTTAGTCATGTTCTTGGATGTTTTACAGCTCAAAAACAATGTATTGCACTGCCTATGAATTAACAACACAGGACTCTTCTCTTGTGATTGATAGTCTATTGGACATGGTCATCCCCCACTACAGCTGACAAAATTTTAAACGGGTATGTCCAAGCGACTTCGACCACTGGCCACCTACTCCAGTGAAACTATATGTGTAGATGTAACACACTTGATGTCAACATGCAGATAGTCTTTGTTTTTCGATGTATCGAAAGAGAGAGAAGTGGTAAAATCTTATAGGATGTTCTACTGCAAGTAGTAGTACGATGGTTAAAGTTAGGATGCAGATAGGTAATAGTTTTTTATCTACTCTGGATGTTACAAAATAACGATGAAGAGTGCACTTGAGCATACTAACTGGCTGTATATACGCTGAGCTGTATCGGTATTTCGTGCATCTGAAGTGAATGTAATGCCGTCATGCATGACAGTCTGTCATTTGAACATGCAGAATGCTCTCAAACTATACCAATTTTGCTTATAAAACTGATAGAAATCGACTGTATATATTTTCATGGAATCGTGACTGCTTTTATTATTATCGTTACGAGGCGTGTTTAAAAATAGGTGTTTGCGGTGTACTATTTCATACATCGCAACCTCTAATCATAAAGTAGACACCACTTGAATTACAGCTCGTTGTGGTACCTAGGAATGATAGTGTTTTCTCCGACATGTGAGTAGATTGCTTGAAACATTCTATTCTGTGATGATCAAAATGCTTACGAAACTAAAACGCCAGAATCTGCTGTTATTTCGAATGATTGTCTGCTGGATGACAGAAAGTTTACACATAGATCACTAGAGGCGACTTATGTAGCAAAAAAAAAAAGGTGGGGGGGGGAGAGATGCTCATAAAACTAGAGGAATATAGATTACTCCTATTTTCGTGGAAAGAGGACATTTCTTATCGTCACGGTTGTGTTAGATGCTCGGTGATAGTTGTTTTGATGCTAAATAAAATTCTTAAAATGATATTTTCTCACAGTCAGAACGGTGGGCGCCTGCTGGGACCGGTGTGGCGGTGCGGCCACTTTACGCATGTGGTCGTCATAGGCCAATATTATCTGACTAAGGCATAGCTACAATTTAGTTTCATTTATCTTGCATTGTTTAGGTGGGCGTTAGACGCTTCTGTGTTGGCGAAGTGCCACTGCCTGAACCGTCAACTGCTGTGGTCCCAATGTGGTCCCAGTGCGAACTACGGTCCCCAGAAGGCCGGTATCCCACAAAGAAGAGGGAATTGCATGGTAGCCATTGGCTGTTTGAAAGAGACACTGCAGGTGAAGGGAGGGAGGAATGAGGGGGTACTAAGAGTAACTTTAATTTCACTAGTTCCTGATCGCACATGGAGGAGAACGCACGTTTCACTGCCTCCCCTCGCTCCTATTGCAATCTTTTGGGATGACGATTATCACTAGTCCCCAGTATATATGTTCCATTATGACCCATTGATTATGACTGCTGGTTTTCTTTCACGACAATTTCGATGTGTAATAGAACATTTGCCACCAGTTGTAGTAGTGTAAATTGTCTTCGATTTCCGGAGCTGCAGGGTGATTCTCGAGAAATCCAGGGAGAGGCGGCTGTAGCAAACTCTAACTTCAGACAGCGATAGGTACCGTCCTCAGCTGTATGCTTACAGGTAATACAAATATTGAACTCCTCTCTGTCCAAGACCAGCATTTCGTCAGTTGACCACAATTCCCACCAGCCTTTTTGCCACCAGCTTCTAGGTGAAGGGTAGAGTTTGAGTACGTCAACCATTAGCCTTGAGTGGTATTGTGAATTTTTTCCAGCAGGATAACACCAGTTGTATGGCACAATCAATTTTTAAGCTGTATAGAGAGTTCAGGCGTTCGTTGTGTAGCGCTATGCATATCGTTGTGTAATTAGATCAGAACTTTATGATTAATTACGTAATTATTACCAATCATTACTTCGGTTTCCCAACCAAAATAAATAAATTAATGCAACATAACCTTCGTCTCATGCATGTGGGCAGTTTCCATGTGTTTCGGGGTGAGGTTTGGGCCTTCTGTCCAGAAGGACCAAGGTTCGTGTCACACAAAGGGCACCACCATTTTTAATTTCCCGTCAATTCCCGGGTGGCGGGTGGGGTCGGACGACAGCACTGCCCTGGTACAAAGAAATTTCCACCAAAAATCGAAATTCCGGCTAAAGTTCGGAATTCCTACCAAAATTCTAAAATCTGGTCAATAAAACAGGTAGGTCAGTGAGAGCGGTGGAGAAGGGGAAAGGGCGGGGCCCACGTGCCGGCGGGGGAAAACGGATGATGGCATCCGATTGGGGGGTGGGGTGTTTGTGGGGGTAATTAGTTGATAAAATTAGTTAGTTTGCATATCAATTTGATATCAAAAGTGTCCTGGGAGCTGCAGTACCCTACTGCTATCATACATTGGAAACACGTTGGAAACAATGAATGTTCCACCTAAGGGAGCTCCACTGGAAGACTAAATCAGATAGTTGTAAAATATTCGCGGTCTCTTGGAACCTTATCGTGATTGGAATCAAATATTACTCATTACAAATGTTACCGTGAAAACAGGCTTTCAGAAATATGTGTTTTATTCAACTTAACTGATATGTTACTCTAAATCTTTTTCCAAAGCCAACCAAATTGTAATGGTTTTTGTCTTTTTCCTCTGACAGTCCAGGTTGGGCGTTCATTACACCAAGAAAACATTGCGACGTCCACCAAAACTCGAAATCTGAACAGCGATGGGAGTGTCGATAATTTCTGCTTAATCAAGGATCCTTTGCTCTGGAGATGGGGTTTATAAAACCTGTACATTGGTATTTGTATACTGGATTTTTCTTGTGGTATCATCCGAAGAACAGGATACCATAGCAAGCTTGGCACCTTGCAGTGAAACCCAGAAGAGTAGAGTCGCTGTATGGTGGACCGTCGAATGAGAAAGCGCTGGCATAGCCACATTCCCCAGCGCTTCGCTACGCCACCAAAGTTGGTCCACTTACGACTGAGCAGAGGAATGCTTTTCCCAATTAACAGTCAACAATCAAGATGACAGCATCATCTTACATGTCGTAGGCCAAATTTATGTGAACATTACGACAGTTATTCTTCAACTGAAGAGCGTTGTAAATTTGTCTGTGTACTGATTCTAATGCAACAGTAAATCCACAGACTGTGTGGACTCTTTTGCTCTTCCACATCCGGAGGAACCGATGGACAGTTTGGGACAGGTCAGATTCTTTTCAAAGACTGATTTGCGTGAGGCATATTTACAGTTACTACTGCAATAGCAGTCGAAGTAATACTTTGTGATAAACACTCACCTAAGCTCTTTCTAATTTCGAAGACTACCGTTAGGAAGTGTTTTAGCTTCTACAATTTTTCAACGGTTACCGGAGTATATAGCAAACGTTCATTCTTGCATAAACTGTTTGGATAATATTGACGCAGATGAAGTTGAGTAGCAACGTCACTGTGGTATAGTAGTTATGATACTGGACTGTTGCATGGAGGGTCCTGAGTTCAAAACTCAACTGATCTGTAAAATTTTAATTCTTGTACTCACTTCGAGTATATTCTAGAAGTATCCACATGTCAAGAATCAATGTACTGGAATGTTCTGTAAATATATATAGACTACATGTGTTCTGGCCAGAGGCAGTTCGCTCCGCGTTCTTGTATGTGCATGTGCTGAATAAACCTTCGTTAAAGTGAAGTTAGTGTTCGTCATTCATGTAATTACACCTTCTTCCACGTGACAATATTGTAGCGACGGGTCGTAGGGCTGTCGAGCATTAAGCAAAGTAGTCCTACTTTGCTTTGTTTCAAGTTCTTTCTGTGGCTGGCTTAAAATGCAACAAAGAAAAGTGCTTATTCTTCAAGGAAGAAATGAACTACTTAGGTCACGTAATTAATGCACAGAGTATTCATCCTTCTACATCACAATTGGATGCAATTAGAGACCTGTCAGCATCCTTAACATTAAGTAGCTCCTATCAGTCGTGGGGATCTCTCATATTACATCATATTTATTCACCGTGCTGCGCAAATCGCTGCACCGCTGAGCTAGCTGCGCCAGAAATATGTTCTTTTTGTGTGGTCCAAAGAACACATTCCAGCAATTATATGACGAATAGTTAAGTCATCAATGTTTGCTTCATTTTGGCCCAGCGAAACACATCATATTAGTTGTGGGTGCAGTCTCTTACAGGATTATGGCAGTGCTGTACCATGGAATTTTTCCTTCTCATAGACCATTTGTTAATCGAAGCTAGCCTAAGAAGAGGCGTTCGCCATTATCTACCGCCATCGTCTATTTTGCAATACTTGTAATACTGGATGTTGGATTTTCTGCAAGATCATCAGTTTTTGATGGCCTTATTGAGTCGTGCCATGCCTGTCAAACTTCAGACTGCGTAAACCATGCAACGTTGGGCTCTGAAATTATTTGGTTATCAGTATGAGATGTTGTAGAGGCCCAAAGTCCAATATTTAAACACTGACTTATTGTCTCGGTTATCGGTTTAATACCGACACAGTATTTGATTCATCTGAGGAATCACGTTTTGAAATAGATTCGCAGGATTTTGAATGTCTTCAAAATTTTCCACTCGATTTTCATAGTGTTGCTGCAGCTCTTCAGTTTGCTTTGCAATGTGTGCACCATGGGTTGCCATGCAGTATGAAATAGATTCCCCCAGTTGCATGTCTCTGTTTTCAGGAATTCCGCTGTTACATGCAGAAAATGACAACGCGTGTACTGCGATTCCTCATTCTGTACAGCGGGACATTTCGTCTTTATTATTCAGCTGGCCGTTCTTGCCGAGTGGTTCTAGGTGCTTCAGTCCGGAACCGCGCTGCTGCTACGGTCGCAGGTTCGAATCCTGCCTCGGGCATGGATGTGTGTGATGTCCTTAGGTTAGTTAGGTTTAAGTAGTTCTAGGTTCTAGGGGACTGATGAGCATAGATGTTAAGTCCCATAGTGCTTAGAGCCATAAGAATCAATTTTTGTCTTTATTACATCAAGATCAATGGGACGTAGTTCGCATGAAGCAACTTACCAGACATCATTGAGCTTGGAAGGGCATGGATGCTCAGCTTGAGCAAAAGACCTTTCATTGGAAAATTTGTGAGGAATATCAGGCAACTTCGCCGCAATGCTTTATTGAATGACCACTTGTGTCTGTATCATGGCAACACATACATATTGATTTTGTGGGTCTCTTCTAAAACGTGCTATGGTTGTTAGTTGTAGATGTTTTCATTAAGTTTCCTTTTAGTGTGCCTATGACACACACCATTACTGCATGTACGGTATCGGCTTTGTCTTCTATTTTTTTGTATTGTATGTGTTCTTGAGGTGATTGTGTTAATAGAACACAATTCACTTCAGCTGAACAGAGTTGTGTTCCGTCAGTGGCATACACCATATGATCACTGCACCTTTTCACCCAGAGTCTAAAAGTGAAGCTGAGCGGTTCGTTCCAACATGCAAAAAAATCACATGGATAAACTCCATTTCTCTCACACATGAGAGCAACCCGTAAAGATTATTCTGTGCTTCCACAGCTCCTTACCATATGACAGGACTTTGTTACACGGTTGCAGACATCATAACCAGTTGCATCTTTTGTGGTCACTACAGAGACAGTTCATTCCACCAGGTCCACAACATAAAGTTTTCTACAGGTTTTTTGTAAAGCAAAACGTTATCAGTGTGGCGTCATTAGCAGAACCATTGAACATACTTCTTACATCATTCAAGGCACTGCAGGCCTGTAGCAGCACCATAAAACCCAATTCTGGTGCACTTCCGAGTGTGTCAGTGATTCGGTTGCAGAATGTTTGTCCACAGACTCAGCACATCGCTGGGGTCCACATCAGCTATCACTTACTCTTTCTGCAGGTCGCAGCATGCAGCATCCACTGTGGTGTCCTTTGAAGTCGACACCCCAACGCCATCACCATCACTACTGACGTCACCTAGGTTGTTGCCCACCCACAGTCAGAACGGATGCCCATGGATGAGCAACCCATGGATAGTCATCACGCTACCCCAGTCACATCTCTGGATGTGGTCGAGCATCCAGTAATTGGTTTCTTGCCCAGGGTTCCTGATCTCTCTGGAGGTGAAGACTAGTGTGCAGGCAGGGAGCAGCCATCTGCTACAGGTATACTCCCTGTCTCCTCATCTGCATTCACATTTAGTCTTAGCCCCTCCCTCTGTTACACGATGACAGTGCGGAGGCCTGAAGGCGAGAAAAGTAGTGTTGACCAAAGAACTGGGTGCGAAAGCAAGGTTGCTAACTCACAATGAAACCATAGAAGAGCATATTTGCAGCATGTCGCACCACCAAATGAGAGACGCCGGTGATTACACGCTTCCAAGTGCTTCCGTAAGCCACAGCAATCAATGGTCTACTTATAGCTGAGCAGAGGAACACTGAGCCCAGTTCACAGACAACGATCAAGACGACAGCTTCTTCTTAGGTAGCGTACATAATCAGAATTTATGCGAACATTATGTGAGTTATTCTCCAACTGAAGACTCTTCAAATTTGTCTGTGTCAATTGATACATTAATATTCAGAGAGAGGTGTAAATGCTCTGACATTACTTGGGAAATATTGATATCTACACTCCTGGTAATGGAAAAAAGAACACATTGACACCGGTGTGTCAGACCCACCATACTTGCTCCGGACACTGCGAGAGGGCTGTACAAGCAATGATCACACGCACGGCACAGCGGACACACCAGGAACCGCGGTGTTGGCCGTCGAATGGCGCTAGCTGCGCAGCATTTGTGCACCGCCGCCGTCAGTGTCAGCCAGTTTGCCGTGGCATACGGAGCTCCATCGCAGTCTTTAACACTGGTAGCATGCCGCGACAGCGTGGACGTGAACCGTATGTGCAGTTGACGGACTTTGAGCGAGGGCGTATAGTGGGCATGCGGGAGGCCGGGTGGACGTACCGCCGAATTGCTCAACACGTGGGGCGTGAGGTCTCCACAGTACATCGATGTTGTCGCCAGTGGTCGGCGGAAGGTGCACGTGCCCGTCGACCTGGAACCGGACCGCAGCGACGCACGGATGCACGCCAAGACCGTAGGATCCTACGCAGTGCCGTAGGGGACCGCACCGCCACTTCCCAGCAAATTAGGGACACTGTTGCTCCTGGGGTATCGGCGAGGACCATTCGCAACCGTCTCCATGAAGCTGGGCTACGGTCCCGCACACCGTTAGGCCGTCTTCCGCTCACGCCCCAACATCGTGCAGCCCGCCTCCAGTGGTGTCGCGACAGGCGTGAATGGAGGGACGAATGGAGACGTGTCGTCTTCAGCGATGAGAGTCGCTTCTGCCTTGGTGCTAATGATGGTCGTATGTGTGTTTGGCGCCGTGCAGGTGAGCGCCACAATCAGGACTGCATACGACCGAGGCACACAGGGCCAACACCCGGCATCATGGTGTGGGGAGCGATCTCCTACACTGGCCGTACACCAGTGGTGATCGTCGAGGGGACACTGAATAGTGCACGGTACATCCAAACCGTCATCGAACCCATCGTTCTACCATTCCTAGACCGGCAAGGGAACTTGCTGTTCCAACAGGACAATGCACGTCCGCATGTATCCCGTGCCACCCAACGTGCTCTAGAAGGTGTAAGTCAACTACCCTGGCCAGCAAGATCTCCGGATCTGTCCCCCATTGAGCATGTTTGGGACTGGATGAAGCGTCGTCTCACGCGGTCTGCACGTCCAGCACGAACGCTGGTCCAACTGAGGCGCCAGGTGGAAATGTCATGGCAAGCCGTTCCACAGGACTACATCCAGCATCTCTACGATCGTCTCCATGGGAGAATAGCAGCCTGCATTGCTGCGAAAGGTGGATATACACTGTACTAGTGCCGACATTGTGCATGCTCTGTTGCCTGTGTCTATGTGCCTGTGGTTCTGTCAGTGTGATCATGTGATGTATCTGACCCCAGGAATGTGTCAATAAAGTTTCCCCTTCCTGGGACAATGAATTCACGGTGTTCTTATTTCAATTTCCAGGAGTGTATATTTTAACAAAGTGAACTAATATTTTACATGCTACAGTTCTGCTCAATCTCCTACAAACCAAACCGAAGACTCCACTATGAGTGAGTTTTTGTACAGCACAACATTTCCAAACTCCATGTATACCATTTCCCCTATGAGTTTCTGAAACCTTACTTCTCTGATACAACTTTCTATTTGTCCAAAGAGTTTCATCTGCTAGGTGAAAGGCTGCAATCCATATGAAGTAATACTGTGTAAATGTGATGCATCTGATATGTCTGTGTGTGCGGCTGATAATCATTAATGCGTCACATCACAAAACAATATGATTTTTGGCCTGATAAAAGACGAGGAGAATGAGTCACATACTGTAGTGATTTTGTGGGGCCCAGAACGAAAATGTACACATGCCATGCAGGTGATACCTAATGTTAGGCTAACGTTGTGCATCATGTGGTCTCCATGGTTCTCACGATCGAAAATTATAGATAGTGTATGCTCAACGTTGTTGGCTGTGCCCCATCTCAGCCTATGCACATGGTGTGCCAAGTACTGTTTGATCTCAGACCATCTAATGCATACTTAATTCCACATGAGAGTTCGTCTGTCATTCCATGATGACAAATGGTTAACGTGTGGGGATGGGTTTGGCATCCTCCTATTTCCACACAGTTCAAATGGGTGATAGTGAGGGAATGAATGTATTTGCAGGGGATGTGTGCATCCAATAGTAGTATGGAATGATTGTCGTAGGTGTGTGTATGTGTATGTGTGTCTCAGTTGGTTTATTCCACATTGTGCGTGCAAGTGTATAGAATCATATGCTACAATACATACAAATCTCTGTGACTGCTTGTGTGTGGGAGTGGGGGAGGGGGGGCGGGGGCTGGGGGGTTTCAACTGCTGCTAGTTGTACATGTTAGTATCATTCCCCATGTGTTGCATAAAAGAATGAAACAGTGCATATGGAAAAAAAAATCCTAAAAAGAATTATTGACTAAGAAACATCTTCACTAGAAGTAACTCTCTCTGTGGATAAGATGTACCATTATTTATATCTGTTTGTAAGGGAAATCATAAAGCTTCCAATTTTAGGTGTTACAGTAGCGTATATACAATTTAGTAAGACTCCAATGTGAGTATATAAGCACAGACGTATAAGAAGAGGATTAGTGTGGCACTTTTGTCCTACTGACATGCACACGGTAAATGCAGAAGCGTAAACCACAATGACATTGCTACGAAAGGCGTCAAAAACATGGCTCTGAGCACCATGTGACTTAACTTCTGAGGTCATCAGTCCCCTAGAACTTAGAACTACTTAAACCTAACCAACCTAAGGACATCACACACATCCATCCCGAGGCAGGATTCGAACCTGCGACAGTAGCGGTCGCGCGGTTCCAGACTGTAGCGCCTAGAACCGCTCGGCGAAAGGCGTCAAAACACGTCAATCGGGCTGTTATTCTTTTCATGGCTACCAAAGGACAAATAGCGATTCGTCACCATGTCACAAATGTCATAGTGCAGAAGTTGCGCCTATGTGGCTTTGAGATGTTCTAGCAACCACTCTATAGTCCCGATCTTTTCCCAAGTCATAATCATGACCTCAATCCCTTAAAAAGGCATTGAAGGGATTGCTGTTGGATGAGGATGTGCAGCAGGCAGGTTTGGGTTTCTTCATGCAGCAGCACACAGCGTGTTACCAAATGGGTATCTTCAACCTAGTGGGTCGTTGGGATGATTGCCTCAGTGCTAAAGGCGATTTTGCCTTACTGAAATACCGATTCTACCCTGTAAGATCTTTGAACTGAAACTTTTTAATCGCTCATTGTACATAAGTTTTCTAGTAAGGTACAAAATAAATAGTGTATTCTTAAAAATATTGTTAATAAACCAGGTATTTGTACACCTCTTATTATTGTTGTTGTTGTGGTCTTCAGTCCTGAGACTGGTTTGATGCAGCTCTCCATGCTACTCTATCCTGTGCAAGCTGCTTCATCTCCCAGTACGTACTGCAGCCTGCATCCTTCTGAATCTGCTTAGTGGAATCATCTCTTGGTCTCCCTCTACGATTTTTAACCTCCACGCTGCCCTCCAATACTAAATTGTACTCTTATTATGTACAAAGAAAGACCATGATCCTTTCATAATGGGATATAGATCGCAAACGAGGGGCTAGAGAGAAAAAAGGAGGATGGGGGGGGGGGGGTGCCTGTCAATTTGTTGTGGCCCGTGGGGGAGGACAGGAGAGGACTAACCCCCAAATTCTAGGTCACACTTTTTCGCTAGAGGTGGCAGCGGCGGCGGCACGCCACATGGGTATCAAGTCACACCAGGTAACACATGCAATTGTCCAAGACTCAGGGTTTATCGGGGGCAGGGGGCTGTGGCTGCAGATTATCGTAAGTCTTATCTTATCACTGAACTTAAGATCGTTACCTTGATTAGAACGCACACTGATATCCTACTTAGCAACTGTACGATGTCAGAGACGCTTTTAATTAGTGTCTGTTACTCGGAATTCTAACCTGACAGTGGTTTTATGGAGACAGTACTCAGTTAAGTACTATACGTGGCCGTTTGAGGTCGTAGCTAAAAACCTAGTTTTAGATTTTCGGTTCTTAATGGTGTCTGTGAAGTTTTTTCTAGATATGGTGACCTTAGTTTCCCTTTATCCATTAGCTACTGAAATTTGTATTAAGATGTACGCTCTTTTTCAGTTTCATACTGCGGTAATGGAAAATGTAAAAGATGACGTGTCATAGAATAAAGGGAATCTTTTGCAGTAATAATGACATTAACGCATTACGATTTCTGGAAAATCCAAAATGTAGCCTTATTATCTTTTCCAGCGATTAAAAAAACTCAAGTAATTAATAGAACAATTCTGTTCATGCTAAAGGCTGAAATTAATTTTGGAGTACATATTACTGTAAAGGGAAGCAAATTTTTTTGTCCTATTCACTGCCTGCCTTTAAAGTAAGAACGTTATCTACGTTACGTTTGTAGCATACAGTTTCCTCATTTGCATTTGTACTTCTGTTTTGTATTTGTTATGAGCCAGTGTGAAAGTACAACTGAGGTTGCGACATACCCTTGTGGATGTCCGGACGATCTACGACGGCTGGATTGACTGAAAGTCACATTCCTCCCCACGTACTCATACGCATTTAATGAAAATTATGTCACGCAACGTATAATGACTACGATACAGGTGGCGCTAGAAGCCATGAGATATGGGTACTGCACCTCGCAAAAGATAACAAAGTATAAAATGAAACAATAGTTCACATTACTCCATGCCTATTAAAAAATTCCGTACTAGCATACATGAATATCAAATTATTTCAGAATCTGTTCGATCACAAGAAATCCAGGGAAGAAAGACATTATCAGTTCGTAACGTGAATCAGTACTACTTTAGCACATAAAAATCTCAGCAAAGGTTGGATGGATCGAAGAACAGGACAAGGCCGTAATCTACACATGAGTTAAGGGCAGATAAAACCCGAGGTGGTCGCACGTTAAATGCTAGAACCCGCCAGAAAACTGAAAACTACACAAATAACCAGCATTTTCGATTGAGTGGTAACGAGCATTAAATTTCCTGCGATAAACGTTTATTCCGAAATGTCCTTCGACAAACGCACGTTGATTTTCCTGCCCTGCTCGCCCAAGCTGCAATTTCTCACCACATTCAGCACTGACATCAGTGTAGCATGCCGGACACCATGACATTCTGCAGACAGCAATGTATCAGTTCTCTGCCCTATCTCCAGACAAAGTCTCTAAATTAAGTGTTCTCTCTCATGTCTCTCGTGTCACGAATCTCAGTCTCTTTCGGCATGCACCAGGTTTCAACACTTGAACCAGTGATCATGTTCATTAGTAACCCATCCGTTTCAGTTGACATTACTGAATGTGGAAGCGCGATATGTGAAATCTTCGCAAATCGTAATCTTGAATTAGAAACTGAAATTTCAGATCTTCATGAAGATATATCTCTGACATGATGTATTTCAACTTAAAGCAATTGCTGGACTCTGCTGGACACGAATAAGTATACCATGATCATTAACGATGTTTTGAAAACTTGTTTTGGCTCAACATATTTTTGCGTGGTTGCATTTTCATCTGTGAACATCATCAAGAATAACTAGCGAAACAGCCTGATAGAGTCACATACACACATACAGATGACGCATTAGGAACTAGCTCCTCCAGCTACACACCAGGTATTTTTTATGTTACAGTGAACTTGCCAAAGCTCACATTAAATATCTAGGTTATAAATCTAACGAATTTTAATTATAATTTTTTAAAATACTTCTTATGTAGCAGTAGTAGTAGTAACAATACTAATATAGTGACTGTGATGGTGCCAGTACTGCTATCGCCTTAGTCATGAGTTACATGCGACCGAGCACATAAGAAAGTTGAAGAAAACATACATATACTGATGTTACGACAGATGAAATATCAAGTAAGGTATGGCAGTTTCTTTTTTAGGAGTACTACAGAGAGAGTAAATTATTGGAATCAAATCTGATGCTGCAGTTTCTAGCAACATAGAAGACACCTTTTAATCTGAATCAGTACACCAACGCAACAATAGAATAACACGGACGTTATTGTCAGACTACTGGAAGTTCTCTCTTCAAAGATGACTGAACTAGCCAGGTTACTCGATACACAGCTTCTCCTTACTACAGCAGTTTCAATCAGAGGCAAAGGGTTTTAGAATTGTTCAGGGAAAGAATGTGGCTGACTGTTTCACTATGCTTTGGTGAACTTTAGCAAGGAAAATGTTTCTTTACACACGCCGGAAGTCTTCGATTACCACGAAAAATAGTTCAATAGCTACGTTATAATTTAGTTCTACTGTACTTTTGTTCTGGTAGTGATGCAATACCATCATCGATTTTAGGTCTCCCCCTCAGTGTTCACAATTTATTATTTTCTTATTAGAGTCAGCTATTGCGATAACTGACTCATCTAGCTGTTAAATGTCGGGCTATCACTGTGTAATGTGATATGTCGGCTTCTCTCCTCACGCTCTGAAGGGTTGGTCACACATTCGCTGCCCAGCTAGCGGAGCCTCCAGGTAGGAGAACATCTGTCTTCTGCTCTCAAGAAAGTTCCCCACAGTTTAAATTATGCCTCACGCAAAAGAAAACAAATACATATGAAGGGCGGCGAAAACCATCGCAAGGAGTTATTTAGTTTCAGTGCATGTCACTTCATTTAATCGTTCTGAGTGTACACATTTTTATGTAACGTTAGAAGCTGTATCGAAGGTATGTCTCTTTAATGAGAGATATTTGATTTTCATTAAGTACCTTTATTTTTATTTTACCTTTTTTGTTAGCTAAGGTAACTGATTTACATCTACATCTGCATCTACATCCATACTCCGCAAGCCACCTGACGGTGTGGTGCAGAGGGTACCTTGAGTACCTCTATTGGTTCTCCCTTCTATTCCAGTCTCGTATTGTTCGTGCAAAGAAAGATTTTCGGTATGCCTCTGTGTGGGCTCTAATCTCTCTGACTTTATCTTTATGGTCTCATAGCGAGATGTACGTAGGAGGGAGCAATATACTGCTTGATTCCTCGGTGAAGGTATGTTCTCGAAACTTCCACAAAAGCCCGTACCGAGCTACTGAGCGTCTCTTCTGCAAAGTCTTCCACTGGAGTTTATCTATCATCTTTGTAACGCTTTCGCGATTACTAAATGATCCTGTAGCGAAGCGCGCTGCTCTCCGTTGGATCTTCTCTATCTCTTCTATCAACCCTATCTGGTGAGCAATATTCAAGCAGTGGGCGAACAAGTGTACTGTAACCTACTTCCTTTGTTTTCGGATCGCATTTCCTTAGGATTCTTCCAATGAATCTCAGTCTGGCATCTATTCAAGCAGTGGGCAAACAAGTGTACTGTAACCTACTTCCTTTGTTTTCGGATTGCATTTCCTTAGGATTCTTCCAATGAATCTCAGTCTGGCATCTGCTTTACCGACGATCATCTTTATATGATCATTCTATTTAAAATCACTCCTAATGTCTACTCCCAGATAATTTACGGAATTAACTGCTTCCACTTGCTGACCTGCTATATTGTAGATAAATGATAAAGGATCTTTCTTTCTATGTATACGCAGCACAATACACTTGTCTACATTGAGATTCAATTGCCATTCCCTGCACCATGCGTCAATTCGTTGCAGATCCTCCTGCATTTCAGTACAATTTTCCATTGTTACAACCTCTCGATACACCACAGCATCATCCGCAAAAAGCCTCAGTGAACTCCCGATGTTATCCACAAGGTCATTCATATATATTGTGAATAGCAATGGTCCTGCGACACTCCCCTGCGGCACACCTGAAATCACTCTTACTTCGGAAGACTTCTCTCCATTGAGAATGACATGCTGCGTTCTGTTATCTAGGAACTCTTCAATCCAATCACACAATTGGTCTGACAGTCCATATGCTCTTACTTTGTTCATTAAACGACTGTGAGGAACTGTATCAAACGCCTTGCGGAAGTCAAGAAACACGGCAACTACCTGGGAACCCGTGTCTGTGGCCCTCTGAGTCTCGTGGACGAATAGCGCGAGCTGGGTTTCACACAATCGTCTTTTTCGGTACCCATGCTGGTTCCTACAGAGTAGATTTCTAGTCTCCAGAAAAGTCATTATACTCGAACATAATACGTGTTCCAAACTTCTACAACTGATCGACGTTAGAGATATAGGTCTATAGTTCTGCACATCTGTTCGACGTCCCTTCTTGAAAACGGGGATGACCTGTGCCCTTTTCTAATCCTTTAGCACTAAATGAAGCGAGTCATATGGAAGATATTCGCTATTCTCCGTGACATTAAAGAGAATAGCAAAGCAGAGTGCACATATTGTGATATACGTTGTAGAAAGTATAAAGAAACATCCATTATGGCGCGTCACTTCTGAAAAGGTATAAATTAAGAGCAGTCTCTTCACCACCCAGAACTTGGGATGAGGAAAATTCACACAGTGATGAGAGAATGAAATTTCTCTTGCTGAGCCAAAGCTGATTCTTTGCTAACTAAACATTTCCTCTTTGTCTTTGCTGTCGCACTCCTTTCCCAGATGTAACATAAGATATGTTGTGAATATCTTTTTTTCAGTAAATCAACTGCAGCTATAATTTGTCAGCCTTCTACACCAATAAATTTGGCTACTCTGTAGGTATTTTGTGAGTAAAACCGTGGAGGTCGCATAATATGTTTCTTCATTTATAAAGTTGTTTCGGCTCCTGCCATTATCAGATTGAAACTTAGTACCTGTAAAACAACGTCCAGTGTCGGTATCAATGAAACCTCTGCTAAACTCTGTGTCTACTCACTGACGCACTGTATAGTTGTACTTATAATGTTACTCACGATGTACATTACTTTACAACTTCTAGGTTTTGACCTGATCCATAAATGAATGTAATAATACAGACGTAAGACATTAACTTCACTGTTTCTCCTTCCAAGTTTGCGTGAGGCAGCCTTATCTAGAGCGTATGTTCGTCATACTTCGCCATCTCTGTCGATATTCGTTACCGATATCTAATTTATTAGCTATCTTCCGCTAGCTAATCTGCAGTGAATAAAATTGCATTATAAAGAACTAGATGCGTGAAGGCTCCAGTATGGTAAGTTCGGTTCTGTAGTGAGTCAAGCATTAAATATCATGCTAGCGGAATGATTCTTTTGACACGGAACTGAAGAAATGCTTCCTCAGAAGTAATCGTCTTCCAAAATTGTCGCCGAAGTTTCACACCCCCTGATATTTTCTTTCACATCGTATATATCTCCTAGGAACGCTATCCACTGGCTTGCTTTGTTCTCAAGTCACGTTTTATGGATTTTATACTTTTACATTCTTCAATTTACGTTCACAACGTCCATTAGTGTTCGGCTGTAAGGAAGGTTTGTTAGGTGCTTATTGTTTGCTGCTGTCATTCATAAGTTGTAAAACGATTATGACACCTACAGGAGTGTTAAAGGAAGCATGTCTGACAGATATGGGAGACTAAAAACGGTAATACCAGAAACAAAGAAAACTATAGTTAGTGGATATAGATGGAGTACGAAATGAAAAAGAAAAACTGAGATTTCACCTTAACTGTCGTCGCGAAACAGAAAAGCTGTTCTATAAGACTGCAGTCCATTGCTACGTGTCTCCAATTAATTAGCAACACTGTGTCCGCTGACATGGAGTGGTATGCGAGGGTACAATTATTAAGATTGCCTCGACACGATCGAAATCAGGAATGAAATTTATGTGCGACATTTCACTGAGGTAAAGATCGGTATGAGTAATTAATTTTAGTGATCGCGAACAGCTTTTCTTAATACAGTGTCACGATATATTGATCGGAAAGCCATCTAGTTATCACGTCTTCCGCAATACTGAGCGTCGTTAGAACACTGCACACCAGGTTTCAGTCTGTCTGCGGCCATCAGAGTTGCTGCTCACTAGTGGGAACATTGGAAGCTGAGAAATGACTACCTTACACTATACTACTGTGTTTCTCTAAAATTGGATATGTGGAAACAGCTTGATCAATATCTTGCGTAGTTGGCTGTACATACACTCCTGGAAATGGAAAAAAGAACACATTGACACCGGTGTGTCAGATCCACCATACTTGCTCCGGACACTGCGAGAGGGCTGTACAAGCAATGATCACACGCACGGCACAGCGGACACACCAGGAACCGCGGTGTTGGCCGTCGAATGGCGCTAGCTGCGCAGCATTTGTGCACCGCCGCCGTCAGTGTCAGCCAGTTTGCCGTGGCATACGGAGCTCCATCGCAGTCTTTAACACTGGTAGCATGCCGCGACAGCGTGGACGTGAACCGTATGTGCAGTTGACGGACTTTGAGCGAGGGCGTATAGTGGGCATGCGGGAGGCCGGGTGGACGTACCGCCGAATTGCTCAACACGTGGGGCGTGAGGTCTCCACAGTACATCGATGTTGCCGCCAGTGGTCGGCGGAAGGTGCACGTGCCCGTCGACCTGGGACCGGACCGCAGCGACGCACGGATGCACGCCAAGACCGTAGGATCCTACGCAGTGCCGTAGGGGACCGCACCGCCACTTCCCAGCAAATTAGGGACACTGTTGCTCCTGGGGTATCGGCGAGGACCATTCGCAACCGTCTCCATGAAGCTGGGCTACGGTCCCGCACACCGTTAGGCCGTCTTCCGCTCACGCCCCAACATCGTGCAGCCCACCTCCAGTGGTGTCGCGACAGGCGTGAATGGAGGGACGAATGGAGACGTGTCGTCTTCAGCGATGAGAGTCGCTTCTGCCTTGGTGCCAATGATGGTCGTATGCGTGTTTGGCGCCGTGCAGGTGAGCGCCACAATCAGGACTGCATACGACCGAGGCACACAGGGCCAACACCCGGCATCATGGTGTGGGGAGCGATCTCCTACACTGGCCGTACACCACTGGTGATCGTCGAGGGGACACTGAATAGTGCACGGTACATCCAAACCGTCATCGAACCCATCGTTCTACCATTCCTAGACCGGCAAGGGAACTTGCTGTTCTAACAGGACAATGCACGTCCGCATGTATCCCGTGGCACCCAACGTGCTCTAGAAGGTGTAAGTCAACTACCCTGGCCAGCAAGATCTCCGGATCTGTCCCCCATTGAGCATGTTTGGGACTGGATGAAGCGTCGTCTCACGCGGTCTGCACGTCCAGCACGAACGCTGGTCCAACTGAGGCACCAGGTGGAAATGTCATGGCAAGCCGTTCCACAGGACTACATCCAGCATCTCTACGATCGTCTCCATGGGAGAATAGCAGCCTGCATTGCTGCGAAAGGTGGATATACACTGTACTAGTGCCGACATTGTGCATGCTCTGTTGCCTGTGTCTATGTGCCTGTGGTTCTGTCAGTGTGATCATGTGATGTATCTGACCCCAGGAATGTGTCAATAAAGTTTCCCCTTCCTGGGACAATGAATTCACGGTGTTCTTATTTCAATTTCCAGGAGTGTAATATCTACCAAAATCTCTTCACTAACTGCAATATCTCAGTCAGACGTGTTTCGTGATGGAGACGTACAGTTTCCAAAGAGCTATAAGACCGTTGTACATTGTGAGCTACATCTGTGGTCTGAATCCCGTAATGAGCTCCAATAGAAACAACGTATTTAAACGTGGGCTCAGACGACCCCCCAGTGCAGCTATAACTGCAGTGTGGTTAGCTGTCATCACGGGTGTTGGCTCTTACTGTAGCTACACCCACTCGTGCACATATTTGCTCCCAGGTTTGCTGAAAGCGGCACAGTTTCCGTTAGTGGTCATGGGTCTGTTGATGTGGTTGGAACCCACATTACTGCTAATCACCTGTCTTATTACGAGGAAGAAGTTTATGTGTGAACTTATCGATGTGTTAGAAAAGGTGGATATTTTACTTCCACGCCAATATGGTAAAATTAGTGAGCAAACTTTCAAGACAACGAGAATAATGTCTACTCTTCTGCTTGCTACCGTTGTAATAAACTTGCTCTTTGTGGCTACAGTCAATGTCATCGTGTTAACTGAAGGGCGGAGAGTAAATGTTATCTACTTCCTTTTGCCATATTCTCATCTGTGGCAAGTGCAGTTCTTCAGTATAGTGCTAACAGTGCGAGACCGGATGGGTGCCGTCTGTACACAGCTGCTGAGGAGTGTGCGGCCGCCACTGTGCAGGGAGGCGGAGCTGGAGGAGGCGGCGTCCTCCGGAGGGCGGCTGTGGGTGGCCGAGGGTGAACTGCGGCGGCTGCAGCGCGCCAGGCTGTCCCTGCACCGCGTCGCCCGACTCTGCGGACAGCACTTTGGTGTCGCGCTGCTGCTGTCTGTGCTCAAGAATTCGGTTCGCATGGTGCTAAAGACCTACTTCCTCGTGCTGTTTGTGAAGTGGAATGACTTCCTCGTGAAGAAGTTGTTTGTCGTCGCATATGTGACCTCCGTGGAGCTGGTATTTGCAGCAGGTAACCTTCTCGCCATGTGCTGGGCTTGCTCCTCTGCGTCAAGCCGTGCTGCCACAGCAGGCAGGCTGATGGATTTGATTCTGGCTCTGCCACCTCCTCTCTCGGCGCCAGGTGTTCTCCAACTGCCAGTGGGGAAGCTCGCGTTTTCTGCTGCCGGCTTCTTCGACATAGATCTGCACTTGTTTGTTGCCGTGATTGGCACTGTCGTAACCTACATTGTGATCCTTGCACAGTTTTTTGTATAGTATTGGGAACAGTTTGTATGCAGAAGCTCACCAGTAACACCAAACGTAAAAATTAAACAGTTTTCTCTGTGTTGCAGATGCTGTTTAATGCCTTAACTCGCTAATTTTTTGTTAGCATTGTGTGACAGTGCTACTGACAGGTGATATCAAACGAACTGAAATACCTTAATCCTAATGTTCTCATTCAGTCGAGGAAAGAAAAAAGATTCCGAGTCACATGTCACAAGTGACTTGTGAGACAACTGTCAGCAACTGTGATATGCCAATTCTGTTGCTTGTCTGCCAGATGTTATCACACCGATGACAAATTTGCAGTTGATAACTTTCATCAATAGGAATAGTTTATTAGAGTGTGCGAGGTGCTTGCTAGTTGGGCCTATGAGGTCTACTTTCAGTTGATGTAGTTTACAGTTTATACTACAGGTTCACTGCTATTATGTCTTGGAGTGCGAGTCAGTCATATTAGCCGCACCATTTTGGTTTCATTGAATTCATAATAATAATGATATTTCAATGAGAGGTGTGGAAACAGTGAGCGGAAACTTGAAATGTTGGATTTAAGCACACCACCGTAAATAGAACCGAGAAATATAGCTTTACAGGTGCCTTAGGTTTCCTACTTTGACATGTAGAGTTTTAACACATATTCAGGTGTCCTACTGGTTCGTGACTGTCAGGTTCTGATGTATTCCTTTACTCTCTATCTTTACACCCAAACTTCTAGATGTCAGACACTCACATCGGTACCAAACGTCGTCTGTCGATAGAGTATAAACCAAAACACCGATTTAGCTCGTGCTGTGTGCTGTCGTCCAGTAGAAGATGCGTAAACGGTAATTAAAAGTAACACCAGAACTACGGAGTGTGGGTAAACCGCATCTGTGAGATTTAAGAGCAAGATCTCTGGTAGCTGAGTTGGCCGCCGGCACAGTAGCTCAGCGTGTTTGGTTCGAGGGTTAGCTGTCTTCTATAATAAAAAACTGAGTAAACGGATCAACGATGAACTTGGACGGGTGTAATGGGACATTCGTCCCACACAAATGCAACGAACAAAAGTGAACAAGATGAGACATAAGAATAAAAAAAAAGTTGGTAGAGCGTCGCATTGTCGTGCTAAATATCCCGAGTTCGAAACCCACTAACGGCGATTTTTTAACAGAATACGAGTGAAATTATGATATGGGAGAACATTTTTCTGCCATTAAAAAGGACGTTTCAGATCTTGTAGCAACGTTCTAATGGCAGTCTGCTTTCGCTTCGTTAATTGAAAGTAGCAAAACTGTAGCCTACTTTTGTATGGATAACACCTTATCTGTAGCAATCCCTTAACGTACATTTGTATAGATAACACCTTACCTATACAAATGTACGCTACAATTTTGCTACTTTCAGTTAATGAAGCGAAAGCAGACTGAAAAAATAACGTTGCTAGAAACTCTGCAACGTCCTTTTACATGGCAGAAAAACGTTCCCCATATAACAGGTTCACACTTGACCTATCAATGAAAATCGAGATCAGTAGCATCCGAACTCGTGACCTTTAGTACAACGATCGGACGCTCTACCAACTCAACTACCTGAGATCTTAACATCCGAGATTACAGATACGATTTGCCTACACTCCGCAGTTCTAGTGTTACTTTTAATTATGTTTGCGCATCTTCTACTGGACGACAGTACACAGCACGAGCAAAAGTGGTGTTTTGACTGGTACTCTTCTCGGCACACAATGTTTGGTACCATTCTGAGTGTCCACGATCTGGAGTTTTGGGTGTTAGAAGTATCTGCCTATGGATGAAACTGGTGGTGTAATCTTACTCTCTCCTTCGAAATACCTGGTCATGGATTAAATGTTTAGTGTGTCGTATATTCATTAAATTATACGTATATGGTGTTGCTCACTTTATACTTTTACAGTTCACAATGAGACTTCTTAGAACTTTTTTTCTAAGTGCTTTGTCTAAAAGGTGCAGCTGAACGTTTGACTATGCTGCTATTCCGTTAAGCCCTTTGACGCTAACTACATCAATTCTTCCTTGCCAGTCACATTATTATTCTACGACTTAGCAGTATTTTAAACAGATGTCTGCATCGCTTTAGCGAAGGCTGTTCTTTACTTCATTATGGCACATGTTACTGAAGCACTGAACTGAAATTTTCACTGCATTTCCCAGTACAAGAGCGAACACACACTGCTACTTTTTATCTATTTCAGCTATTGGAAACTGGTTAAATGTCAAAATTACGGATAGAGGTGAATCGAGTAGAGGGAGAACAGTTTAAAATAGAGATTAGGTTCTTGAATTAACGTTGTGGGCATCAGTAACTTATTCACGATTTATGCTGAGGGGACTTTTCATTTTTGGAAGTGTTAAATATTCTCAGACGCGTTCTTCATTCTTTGGAGTAGTAATAATCTTACTTGTAACATTCATGCTGAGAGAAATATAACTTCAAATTTATTTCAGTTTCATATGTGCGTTATCGCCAACGTAACTTCCAGTGTCATACTGAGAAAACGTAGTCTGCAAAACACTAGTGGCCTGCATATTGTGGATATTATGTGTGAACAGTCAAAAATGTACAGAGTCATGTGCCGCTCGTAGGTGGACAGATGCATCAAGTTAATCTTCAGTCTGGTCATGTCGATTAGAGGCTGGGTGTAACTATTTACATGTGTGAGACAGACTGGATGTGTGCGTGTACGATCCATGAGTTATTTTGCATACTATGTGCGTGTGCGAGTTAGGTGCACTGTACCTTTGTCCGAATTTACTTTACAGGAGTAGATTCTCTCGTTCTCTTTTAGTGAGATGTGGTAGCACAACACACACATGTAAATGTACTGTTTCTGACTGCAGGATGCTTATGTTTGCAGCTGGTATGTTAGCAATGAAATTTGAACAATATTTCTTAAAATGCTTCGAAAATACTGAGTCCTTTAAGAAATTGTGTAGCTGAGACATGTATTTCCCACTTTGTAGTAGAAGTAGAGACATGTACATTAAGATATAAAGTCATTTACGTTGGTCCTAAAAGGTTTTCGTTATTCAAGAACATACATTTTATATAAATTGCTACCAGCCATAAAATCTTTAGCTACTATTGAGTGCAATTTGAGAAAAGCCTACATTTACTGACAACCAACAGTTTTTATTCTACGAATGAATTACTTAGTAGGACGACTTGATGTATACACGATTTATACTACTAAATAAAGATAGTGTTACATAAAATGTGACTTCTGCACATGTTTAGTGCTTCAATGCTTTCTGTGTAATGAAACATAATGTTATGTTATATACTTCAGTTATTATAAATTTAAATGTCTCTGACAAGTTTAATATTCACTTTTAAATGAAAATTTGTCTCTGGTTTTTTTACTTGCTACATCGCCTTCCAAACCATCTTATCTAGCATCTGTGGATGAACCTTGAGCGTAAAAAACAAAAGTCTTCCTGCACTCTCCGTACCATACAAACTGTGCGTTAACTAAATAGAGAAGACTCTAGGACCTCCAGGGAAAATAACTACTTGGTAAAACGTCCATCTTCTATCTAGTAATAAATGCTTGAAACATTTTTCCATGTTTTGACACTTGGAACAAGTCTAACAACGTACAACAGGATACTGAGATCACAACAGCACTAAAAACACATTTTGCGAAAAAATAATGCACTTAGATCATTTGACATTTCCAGCCGTCATATATGTTTGATGGCGAGTTTTAGATACGGCATGTGTTCAGAAATATGAAAATTATATCTGTCTGTCGTAGTAATATTCATCCCTAACTGGTCAAAGTTCAGCCAGATTTTCGGAGATCATTTCTAGCTGGCGTCAACTGGTGCTGGTCATCGGATTTCCAGAATCCTCAGAGTGCTGATACCTTCTTGCTAGGCAGTATGCTACACTATCTGCTAGCGCTATGAAGGCAGTTTTGAAGCTAAAAACTACACTAAACTTCTGCCAGAAGTAAAGCTGTGAGGACCGGGCGTGAGTCGTGCTTCGGTAGCTCAGTTGGTAGAGCACTTGCCCGCGAAAGGCCAAGGTCCCGAGTTCGAGTCTCGGTCGGGCACACAGTTTTAATCTGCCAGGAAGTTTCAACTACCAAAATGTTTTTAAAGCTACAGCTATGGACATTTGTATTTGGCTTCTCGATCACAAGTAAAAGAATATGTATTTCTGTGTTTTTGGATATTGAACCCTTAAGGAGGTGAGATAGAGGATGAGATTTTTTATGAAAATATTTCATCATGAAAGCATTTTTGAAGCTAAATATATAAAAAATTAAATTTGGCTTCTCAGTTAAAAAGAAAAAAATGTGTGTTTTGCTCTTTTAGGAAATTCAACCCCTATAGGAGTGAAATTGGTGTTGAAAGTTTTTATGGAAATATTTCAATGCGCAAGCGTTTTTGAATCTAAATCTACGAAAAATTGTATTTGGCTTCTCTGTTACAAGTAAAACACACACGTCACTGTTTTTAGAAATGTAACCCCTAAGGGGTCGAAAAATGGGGTGAGACGTTTTATGAAAATATTTCACTGCGAAAACATTTTCAAAGGTAAATCTTAGAAAGGTGGTGTTTGGCCTCTTGGTTACAGTACTTGTTTCACTGTTTTTGGAAATTCAACCCCTAAGGGGGTGAAATAGGATCAGACTGATTCACTGACTCGTCATCGTCCAGCCCAAATCGCTAAGGATAGAAACTTGAAGTTTGGAAAGGGTGTGCATCTTATTTTGTGGGCACGGTTTAATGAGGGATTGTTCGAAATTCCACTCAAAGGACATGAAAGAGAGGGTAAAAGGCTTTCTCAAAGTATGTCGCTATTAAGGGAATTTTGAAGCTAAAAACACTCAGTAAATAAAAAAATACGTGTTTAAAAATTTTGGAAGTTCAACCAATGTGGAGGTAAAATAGTGGGTGAGAGTATTCTTGAAAATAAATTTGACCTCTTAGTTAGCAATAAAAAGAAATAGTGTTTCAGCGTATCTGGAAATTCTACGCCTAAGGGAGTGCAACAGGGGATGAAAAATTTGAAGAAAGTATTTCGTTACAATAAAAAATTTTAAAGTGAAATTTATGAAAACTGTTATTTCACTTCTCGGATAGATGTAAAGAAATGTTTGTTAGGGTACAAAAGTTACTATGGAAATACCTCCATAAGGACGCAAAAGGCATCAGTAAGAAAAACTTTGGGCTCCAGCTACCAGAATCGTTTCTTGGTTTAGAAGTGCATTCGGAAAAGACAATGCTTATGTGGCATTACTTAGCGTGAAAAGCTTAGAACGTGTTGCAATTTGCGAACAACATAAATATTGGATTAAATAAAAACAAAAACCTCTCTGCAGGCCATACAGTCTACGCGAGCGAAGCAGCGGCCGCTAAGATGTCTTGTATATGTCGAGAGACAGTTCTCGGAGAACGCAAAATTTCTTGTGCTCTCAGTGTCCCACACTTGCCACCAATATCAACGAGTTCTTGTGAAAGACTAATAAACCATTCCTCTCTGACAATGTTGAACGGCCGTAGATCCAACGTGCACATTTGCACACGCTTGTTCCTCACTGTCCCTTTGTTGCAGTTCGAAACTGTTGTAGATGTCGAATGTGTGATACTTTTGCACGTATGTCTTTCATGCTCGTGGTGCTTCCTTTGTATAGGATTAACACTTAGCATCTCTCTTTTCGGCGTTGAACATAATCCGTGGCATCAAAAGAATCCCTTACAGCAACTTCCTGGAATTAGCTTCTAGAATAAGCTTCTGTTCCGTCGAATACAGCTCCCAGTGTTTTTTTTTTTCTCTTTAACATTATGAAGTAATAAAGTAAAGCAAAGCGAAAATTTTATGGTTATTATTCCCACAATGCTCCATCCTAAAATCCGGAGGACAGTGCCGCTAATACGTTGAAGATATCATTCAAAACTCGATGAAGTCAAAGTAACACATTTTATAATCCGTTCGCAAAAGTGTTGACCATTAATTTTATTTTATTATTTTTAACGGCGACTATCGTCTGTGACTGAGATTTCCAGCTTTATGTAGAACTGAGTTAACATGAATTATACTATGAGCGAAAGAAACGCATCAGTTTTGATGGTTGTAATGTGCACTTTGATTTGTACCTGCCGTTCGCCTGAACGTCCCGGCAACCCGTCAGACACTAGAGCATCACGGGTTTACATATGTACAGGGAGTTGACTCCCCGGAATGCTCGATCATAGCAAGGACGACAGAAGGCAGGATAAGCGCCACCAGAGGTCCTCTGTGCCAGGGACTTATTACCTGCGTTGTGTCACGTGTGCGGAACTGGATCTACTCGAATTCCTCCTCGTCCCGGCTATATAGGTCGGCGCAAGCCAACACGGCAGCCCCCTCCCCTCGTTTTTCCTCTCCTCCCTCCTTGTTTTCCCCATCATCTGTCCAAGTCCACCCCCCCTCCCCAACTGCCCTAGGCTATGGTGTGTCCTCTTTGTGCCGACATTTTAGTGCAGTGTTTACAGTGAGTGTTCAGTGTTGTGTCTTTTCCGAAGTGTTGCGAACGGCCATCATACTGTCGCTGGGTGTGATTTTATATCTCTTGCGAACAGAAACCAGAATGTTGCCATGTTTTTTAATTGTCTGTCTACTATGTTAACTGTCTGCATCCTGTGTATTCTTATTCGCTTTTCCAACCCTTTGCTTTCTGTTTTAACTTTCCACAATTTTCCGCCGTTTTACAGTTTAAGTCCCCGTTTTATCGCCTGCTTTTATTGTTTCTTAACTTCTCCTTACATTTTAAAAAGTCTGTAGTCTGCAGAGCAGCGTAATAAGCTGCTGCCAGCACACCCCCTTCTGGGGGAATCGAAATACAATAAAGGAAAAAAAAAGAAAACCACGACAGCAGTTCGCTCCACTGGAGTTTTCGGACAGTTCATTTGCCGACTCTTAGCAGCTCATCAGTCAGAGCCTGGTTGGAAGACACTACAGCGGGATCTACGACTTTCCAGCGATATCCCAAGACGTACCTGTTGGACAACTACGACGAATGCTCAACTTCCGTCGATAGGAATTATCATGACATAGTATTCACGTCCCACTGCTTTTGTCACTGTCTTCCAGGCGTATGCCTGTGAGCGTCTGAGAAGTTGTATTATTTTTTATTAAGAAAAGTTTTCCTTTATTATTAAATCTCTCTACTGAATCGTAATAAACACTTGTTCTTGTTTACCTGTGTCTTATGGTTTTTATCAAGAATCCCTCCGTGGGAGCTATAGCACACGTCTAACATCTTGGCTATCTGTCGTTAATCGTGTTTTCTAAAGCTTTCAGTTAAATGTCAGTGAACTTGGTATCGGGCTCGTAAAAATACAGCGCAGGTTAAAAACTGTGTCGTTTTATAGTAATAAACACACAACAGGAAACGAATCGTTGCACTACACCCCCGTATATTATTAGTCCATTAGAGTAGAAGGTGCTTTAGGAAATTTAGACCTTAATAGCCAGAGACTCTGCGACAAAATTTCATTTAGTGGAGCTGAGGGCTTTTCAAAAAATTGCGCATTCAGTGAAGTGCACCACTAATTAATTCAACTTAAGTGATAATGTGATAATTAAAATCATACATTCAAAATACCTAGCACAGATTAATTTATTTCTACTATTAAATACAGATCGTACCTCGCTTTGGAAGTCTTAAACATACGAAGCGAACACCTGAAGTAGGTACGAGATCAAATGAAATTTAGTTTTAATAGCTTCTGCAGATAGCAAGTGGAAGCAGCGTTTAATACGAATGTTTGAACTCGACATAGCGTCTTTGGTTCACTTCCCCACAAAACATACCTGTTACGAGCGCGCAAAGTCCACATCCGTAGTAAAATTCGCAAAAAAACTGTATGCTGCAATAATATACTACAAGCTTTAACCTGTGACTATTACGAAGTGAAACAGATAAAAAAAATCTTGAGCAATCTTGTTTGACATGGGTGTAAGAGTAAACTTAGGGAAAATAGGGTAAAATTATTGTGGCACATCGTTGATCTAAGACGAAATGATGCAAATTCATAACAAAATTAAACTCGTACATTGAACTCATACCAGTAGGAATTACGCCGGCTTGTTCCGGGTTTTCACCGCGCGGGATTAGCCGAGCGGTCTGAGGCGCTGCAGTCATGGACTGTGCGGCTGCTCCGGGCGGAGGTTCGAGTCCTCCCTCGGGCATGGGTGTGTGTGTTTGTCCTTAGGTTATTAAGTAGTGTGTAAGCTTAGGGACTGATGACCTTAGCAGTTAAGTCCCATAAGATTTCGCACACATTTGAACTTTTTTTTCCGAGCAGAACGTATGTCTCTCTGCTAACATTCGCACATTCGCAGAACTTGCTCTTTCTTCGTCATACCTCTGTAAGAGAAGACACTGGAGTGTCTACGAGCCTCACGAGCGCAGTGGGAAGCCGTAGCAGACGAGCTGCGGTAGGCTCGCCCGGCCCCACTGCACCTCGTGGCTGTGAGTACGACTCACAGCGGTAGCGAGCTACGAGTGAGCCTGAAGACTGAAGTGGCCGACTCTAATGCAGGAAGTGTATTTTAGTACTGTGTATAAAAGTCAAAAAGACTAGACGCTAGTGCAAGAAATGGTTGAAAATGAGGGAAGAATATACCCATGAAAATCTGCTGAAATAAATATCACACACGGAATCTTATGATTACTTCAGTTTTGTGAGAATGTACAACCTTCTAAAAACTTGTTGCAATTACTTCACGGCCTCCTACTGGAAAAGGAGACACATTTACGCAAAAGTCTACTCCAGTTGTCAATGCTTACCTAAAATTTTGATAAATCCCACAATTCTCGGAACTGACGGTTAACGAAATGAACTGCCACACAGTTTCGTTTTCGATCAAAATGTGCGACGAACTATGTACATGTCATCGGCCTGGCATCTCTGAGGTCTAACAGCCTTCTGGCTTTTGTTTGACAAACGGAATTGTAAACGATCAAACTTATTTGACAAGCTGGTCGTCAATCCAAATTTCTCTTAAACACCAGCTAGGGCATAAAGCAGTGAACTAATAAACGAAATTTGACAAATTGTTTGATCAGCTGGGGAGACTAAGGCACATGTGCTCCATAACGACGAATTACATAAATTATAAAAATAATTTATTATTCTGTAATTGTACCTGGGAGAATTTCACTAAATAACTAGCTCGATTCACTGTTTAAAACGAAGAAGTCTTTAAACTGTATGTCAGCTCTAAACACTCCTAATGTGGTGGCTCTACAGTTTGGATTCATAAAAATCAGTTGTTAAAAATAAGATAATCACTTTGGAAGGTGGTGCTGTCCGAAAATTCAGTTTTCGTTCAAACCAATACTTACAAGCAGCTCGGGGTAAAAGTATCACAAAGTGTAGAGACAAGACTTTCAGTCGAAGACAGTTTTACAAAATATGGCTGATTGCACATATGATTTATTTATTTTCACTGAGGCCCATTCGTTAATTAAATACCAGTTCAAAGAAGACAATGACAAACAATGTGGTAGCGTATAACTAGAGAACCAATTAGTCACAGCTGAAATTGATCATTCAGAACGATCACGTAGGTTCAGCAGTAGGAAAAGCAGGTGGCATACTTCGGATCATTGGCTGTGTACTAGGAAAATGCAATTATTCTACAAAGGCGACCGCTAGCGAAACTGTTGTCCAATCCAAACCAGAATATTAGTCACAGGTTTGTTTGGCACGTGGAAGAGCGTCACGTGATGCTGTGACAACTGAACTAGCAGACGCTTCGAGAGAGACGCAAACCATCCCATGAAAGCGTGCTTACAAAGTTTCAGGTACCAACTGCAGATGCAAAATCTAGGAATATATAAACTTTTTGCTTTCGGCTTGAAGACCATATAGCGAAATCTAGCAGTGTAATACATCCCTTCCGTATCGCCCCTGCAGGGATCGTGATGTCAAGATTATACTAGCTATAGTGCTCACAGAAGCGTTTAATCAGTCATTCCATAACGCTTCATACGGAATGAAATGGAAAGACATTTTAATAAGTTGTAGAATGTGCAGTACCCTGTGCTATGCGCATCATAGTGGTTTGCAGAGTATAGATTTAAATGCAGATGTTGTACGCTTAAATGTAAGGGTGCTTCTCGATATAGCGTGCAGCGTTGTTTACAGAAAGAAGCACTGACGAGAAAGTCATCAACTGTGTCTGATACTCGGTTCATATGTGTCCTACAGTCAGTCAACTCAGTCTGTACCCATTAGAACATTTTTACAAAATCGTTGGCAGTCTGAGATATCTTTGTGTACCTTCCACACAGATTATTAATTTCTGATGTTCTCAGTTAGAAAAATGTCACGCAGCCAACAGTATCGACTAGTGCAATTACAACCTACTCTAAAGACGGGCAGTTCTTTGGCTACTTCGTGAAATTTTCACTTGAATAAAGCCACTTTATTGGGTACCATTTGACATCTTCTCGACACAGGTTGCTTTCATATACTTGTAAATCATCTTTTACAGAAAATTCATACAATCTCTAAATCAATTACATAGCTCAGTTCCTACTGTCTTTCAGCAGGTCAATTCTTTCCCTTAATTAAACTGGCATTAATAAAGTTTTCTTTGTACAAACAAGACACAGTTTACTCAAAATTACTTGCATGAAACGTCGAACATATGGAATTTACATATATCACCCGACATATATAATACCAATTCTCAATAAGATAGAAAAACACAAGCCAACAAGCAAAGGTAATTTCTGACTCAGGTTGCCTTCAAGCTTTATATTCAGAATCCTGATTGATAGTGTATTCAGAAAATTGGAGATGTGTCACTATGTATGCCACAGCTACATCCACAACTGATCTAAAGAGAGACATGCTTACATTAAAGAAGTCACAGGCAGAGAACTGCAGGGTGCATAGGTCCCAACAGATCAGTCGTTTTCTCTACATTCCGTATATCAGTCAAGAATCTTTTAGTTAGTATCACAGCAGCTTCTAACCAGATAAACAAACAGACCAGTATATACGTAATTCGATTTAAGAATGCAACGTCAGCGAATGGTGTTGCATTCCATGAGGCTACTATCAAACAAACACCAGCTGCGAGAGTGCTGGAAAGCCAGAGTGAAGTAGTGGCCACACCCGTACCTTTTTTGTAAAATGCGAGTTAGAAAACTATAATCATCAGTGGCTATCGGAGTGAGGCCAGTAGACGTGGCCTCACTGCCTTCCTGAAGCTGTATTCACACATTAGTTTTATCCTTCCAATAAACTGTCACTGCATCAGACACAAGTTATTCTTCAAAACACTTAACACCAGTCAGTTTTATTTCGAAAAGGTTGCTTGAAGCACAAGTACAGACTTCACCTGGACCACTAGTTCATAATGATATTAGTAGGGGGCAATTATTACTTCACAAAACACTACTATTTAATCAGAATTAATTTTAGCAGTCTCTTTACACATGTCGAACCTTTCTTCTACGTAAATCTGATGACACGTTCGCCAACGATTGTATGGCTTCGTAATCTGATTGGTATATTTTCTCTAGTTCATTACTCCTAACGAAACAGCGATGAAGCTTTGATTCCTTACAGTACGGGATACTCGCCGTCATACAGACGAAAAAAAAAGAAACATTTGCTCTCATTTTCATTTGCCACATTTTTGTGAAGGGTCTACCACTCATAACACATTAGCAAATCGCTTTGAAAATACTGCTCCCCTTTTACAATCTAAGTCTTCGATTAAAAGTAAACAGATGTACCTGCACCTAAAGCTTTCTCTTTAATTAGTGTAATGAACTCTTCATATTTCCCTGTACATATTACGCAATATTAGGAGTTCTGTCTAAAAAATCTAATAAACTGCAGCCCACTTTTATTTAGATTACTGGTTTATGGCGTTGTCAGATATAAAAATCACATCGTTGTTTGTCTTAAAACGGTTTCAACCTGCATTTGACCACAGAAATGTTTGAAATACAGGTGGGGAGACACAACGATGTAACACAGGAATAATAATTTATAATCTAGTACAGCATTCCACTGCATAATCATTTACTTAAAGACTTAGTTGTCCTTCATTGTATGAACCAGAAAATGGAATTAGCCGTCCATGATATGAATGATACGGCATTTGTGTACCATGTACAGTCTTCTTTGGACTCCCAGTATTGCGTTTTCTAAAAGTCTCAAATTTAGTTATTACTGCATGGTTGTTTCACGAGAATTATCCTCTTAACTATTAAAACTAAGCCAGGTTTTTCACATACGATGAACTGCTTTGTGATTTAATGCTTTTCAGGCTGTTTTGCTGTCCATCTTTTTGAAAAACTGGGACATTATCCTTCCTGACCAACTCGTGAGAGATCTAAATCTGAAGGATTGCTACAACACCTTACAAAACGGTTGTTTATAGTGTAATTAGTGGTTGCTTGTAATAGAACAGGCCATAGAAGTTCTGCAAGTATCATCGTTCTGTGTGCAAAACAGAAATTGTTCAGTCCTTAAAGCAAAGAAAAAACTGACGTGGCAGAAAAAGCTTTATCAACGCGGAAAACACACTTGCCACGAGTTAGCATGACAGTGGAAGAGTTAGAGGAAAAGCGCACATTCGAAGAAATCTTAATTAAAGAACAAGCTTGGGATGAATGTAACAAAAATTTCGGAAGATATTTTTTCAGTTTTTGGTAGACAATAAAAAAAAACTACTTTGACGACGAGTTTCTTTTCCGATGCAGTCGTATTAAACACATACAGGTGGTCCTCAGACGAATATGAATGTGTGTTTAACGCTGGGATGTCAATTCCTTGCTATGCAACAAGGTGGATTTTAAATTAGGTGAAAGACATTTGCGTCTGTGGATCGTCTCAGCACCATACCGTCCTTGAGAAAACATCTGGCAAACCATCGAATCATCAGGAGCAGTATCATTCACCTCGTCTGTATAACTAAACTCTGTGACTGTAACTATGACAGAAACTTGAATAAATGACATAAACGTGAGTAAATAATAGCCCTGTAAGTAAAAATGATGAAGTATAAACTATAGAATGATTTTGTAAACATTTGTGTAAAGTGTGCTTTTAAAATACAGCAAGAAGATAATGACAGATTACATAATGGTAATTAATAGGCAATTTACACAAGAAAAAGAGTGTAATATAATTATCATAAAGTTATGGCAATACCGATAGTAACATATGGTGCATAAGGTTGGGCATTAAAAATCAGAAGACTTAAGATAACTTGAATCATCTGATACGAACTTTCTTCGAACAGTGAAAGGCCGCATAAGAGAAGACGGAACAAGAAATGAAGGATTAAGGAAGGAACTGGGATTGAAGCCATTAACTGAAAAAGTAATCCAAAATATCAGGATTGTAAAAAGTATGTACTACACATGTCACCTTAGAGAATCACTCGCTAAATAATGGAATACAATCCTACTAGAATAAAAAGTGTGGAAAGGTCGAGGAGGAGATGTATATACATGTTATAGGGCATCCTCCAGCCCCTCCCCCTTAATCCCCCACAATGGTAAAACCACAACTCGCATACTGCTATAACCTAAAACCCTGACATCAACTGCTAACTGAAACCTTGGCCAAACGAAAAAGCGGAAGAAGAATTTGGTCTTTCAGTTGTCTGTACTTTCCGTAGATGATGTTTCAATAAGTATCAAAAAGTCACTCTGTAACTAGGTCTGGAATCTGGACAAATGTTAGTCTTTATCTCACAAGAAAATGGTTGAAACATTGGCTGAAAAGGTTTCAAAAGCCTTCCCTAGTTTGTCTAAAATACCTTGAATGATATATTTTCAAAAAACAGTGATCAAATGATGCTGTCGTATCGTTTGCGTCAGAAACGCACATCTGATAACACAAGTTTAGTGATATTACTGTCTAGTAGGTGTGACAAGAAATTATAGAGTAAAAATAGATTGAATGTGGATGTACAACAACATAAACTCTCTTACTGATCTACAGTCTCAGAGAAATTGTTGGATTTCCTTCAATTAATAGTTCTGCAAAACAAGCATTTCATTCTCGCGCGTGCATTGGTTACCTTGAAATACTCGTATTCCTCCAAAAACCTTCTCCATCCATACAGTCAAGAAAATATCTTCACAAACAGGTTTTCATCTCTATAATAAATATTCCAGGTAATTTCTTCCACGATTCACAAATATCAGATCTACTTCTCTAAAATTCCACTGCTCGCTGCTATGCCTTTAATATGAACGCCCTAAAGCTGCACAATCCACAGGCGACCAGGCGCATCACAGATTACATTAAACACAGAGTCGAATCTGTTATCCTCTTCTCATGTAGAGCGCTCATGTATCATTGTTCCATTACAGTAAAGGTGCAACATTTACAGTGGCAGAAAACATACAAAACCTTACAAACTGCGTTCACTCTCACACACAACCTGTTTACGTATGATCCGTGATCTTGCACTGTGAACGTCGTCCAAATACCGCCACAAGGATCCACTCCTACGCACTACCCTAAATACTGTAATTCCCTGATAGCTCTCTCCCAGCAGCTGATATGCACTCATCACTTTCACTCCTCTATACATCTGTTTTCATCAAGCAACACAATGTTGTCATATAAAAGTGCAGAGTTTATGCGATCAATTAATTTTCATTATTTATAAAATGCAATTTATATTCTGTATGGATATAAAATAAACCATGGACTAACACTGAATGTAGTGATATTGTTCTTATTATGTGAAAAACCAACAACCAAAGAAAAAAGAAACAAAGACAAATGTGTGCTCCATGTTTCTCTTTTACACAGTCATTTATGTTTCTTTCCCTGTCTGTGTTTTGGTAGGGGTCAACCCTACTCAAGTGGATAGAGCGATCCACCCGCTAATCCACATAAAGAGACTGGAAAGTAACCTGACGCGTCACATGTGACTGAGCATCTGCCCGCCTAAGGGCGATTTGTGACTGTGAACTTTTCGTCGTAGAGATACCAACACTCCACGGTATGCAAACCATTCGTGTTTTGTAGATTACGTATTTTCGGCATGATACTGGAAGTTATCCTGATGTTAGCCCATGTATGAAACTGAAATCAGTTTCAAGTTACACTTTCCTCAACATGAATCTGACATGTAAGATTATTGCTGCTCCAAAGAAAGAATAACACATCTGACAATATTTAACCGTTATATGAAATGAAACAACCCATCTGCGTGCATATCTGATTACCGCAAAGATTATACATCTTTTCATGAATGTAGTATATTTTTTAAACCGCTCTCGCTGCTCGATTCACCTTCAATCGTAACTGCGGCATTCGTATCACCATCCGATAGCTGAAAAAAAAGTGTAACGGTGTGTGTATGTACTGTTACGTGTAATGAAAACTTAGTTGAAGCAGTAGTAACATGCGCCATTATGAAGCAAATGCAAGCGTTTGCTAAAAGAAAGGCATTCAGCTACTTAAAACCCCTCAAAAGGGTTGGCTGATGACGTCATTACAGACTTAACGTACTAACAATATTTTGAAAGGTTCAGCCTCAGGTTTTAGCCGAAGCAACTTGAAAAAAAAAGCGTCTATGTGAACTGCACGTGTAGAAAGTGACCTTCAAACATATACAATTACTTTAATAAATATACCATACAAAAAAAATTTCACCCATAAGCAGGTGATTCGAAGCAGAGACACTAAGAGTATCTGTGATACTAAGCGAGTATTCCAGAGCCCAGTTTTGGTTACTTGTTGCCTATGTAATGGCTTCCAGGGATAACAAAAATTTGATTTTCACTATTTCACCTAATTACTGACCTAATTCAAAAATTCTTCATGATATCTAATCTACTCATTAAGAGGTATAATCTTATGTTAAAAATTTAACACAGTAAGAAAAGTATTACAGTTCTAAACTGCATGTTCCTCTCGAGGCAGAGTAACTGATGGCGCGGAAATCCCCCGACTTTATTCCTGCAGTGTCTGAGGATGGGAGCACATAGCGACTTCCAACAAACTCCACGCAACACGACGAAAGGAAAAAAAGTTTACTGCTTGCTATATTCTCACTGTTCATGCGTCAAAAGTTCAGCGTAATACATGACATTTTAATTTATTGCCTCGCTACTACCACCTCTGTTTGCACCACAGTTTGCATACAGTCTCCCCATTAACCACGGAATGTACCTGCAGTATTATAACACTGTAAGACGCATAGTTCAGGGGATATGACGTAACAGACATTTAAATCCGTGAAAAACTAGTTTCTACTTAAACTGGCGCGCCACAAAACGTCAACATCAGCCATGACGTTTTAACTTAATACTTCTTGATTGCTAACTCAACCATCAACACACTTTTGCAAAGATATAGCTTTGACTGTATTTACAAAATTATACCACTGTGTGACATAATTTTTCAGGAGATATAACGTCATAAACATTTTGAGACGTGTGAAAAACTTGCTTTTGCTTAAAATGCGGCGCAAATTACCCAATCATCCAGTGTTTCGTAATGAGATCTCTCAGCGGCTTCCTACAAACTTTAAGGGGCTCCGGAAAGGCTCAAAATCATGAAAAGTTCAATTTTTACTTTTTTGGCGTTTTCTGAATCTGCAGACTATTACCTTTTAATAGATATATAATTTATTCAATTCCGAAGACTACAACTATTTTTAAATTTTTTTTGAAATGTGTTCTACATGGGCGTGACCCACTGTGGCGCTGTTAACCTTCTGTCAAATGGTGTTATTATTAACGTCCGTGTTCATCAGGTACATTTTAGTGATGTGAAATAAAGTATGTGTTGTGGCTAACCTGTGATGGTTCAATATATATCGCTGGTGTGATTGTCGATTGTTTCATGTTTATTTACTCTGTCGTTATCTCGAAAATATTCGTAATTAATTCTGTTTCTTGAGTCTCTGTTTTGTTGAAGTATAATAATGAGTAAAAGTAAAGTTATTAGAAATCCTCTGAAGGCTTTTAAGAAAAGGAGAAATGTTGGAAAGCCAAAGGTATGTGTTATTATTGTAAACAATAAAGACGATGAAAATCCCCAACATAGCTTGTGTCCCAAAGAAGAAGACAGTTGGTGTAAATATAACAAAGGATTGCTAACTGGTGAAGTGTACACTCTTAAGCATAGTCTGCCTCATGCAATAATGGAGGTGATAAAACCTATTTTCAGAGACTTAGCAGCACCTGAACTGTTGAAAAAGTGTATTCACGGAAAAACCCAAAACCCCAATGAAAGTGTAAATAGTGTTATATGGTCGAGAATCCCCAAGACTGTATTTGTTGGAATAGAAACACTTCACTTTGGTGTGTATGATGCTGTTGCGACTTTCAATGATGGCAACATTGTAAGGTGCAAGGTATTTAGAAATATGGGGATGAAGATAGGTTCTAACATGGTACGAGCGATGCTTGCTTTAGACAAGGAGCGCCTTCGGGCTGCAGACAGGGCTGTAAAGAGTCTAGAAATACAAGCAAGAGTAAACAGGAGGAAGAACAAGAGGAAGCTGGAGGAGGAGTTTGCAGAGGATGAAGATAATCCATCCTATGGACCTGGAATGCACTAAAAAGTTAATCCAATCTTCGTCGCTCGATTCCCAAAACTTTTATTTTCTCATACTAATTGCATGTTTTCTAAGGATCTTCCAAACATATTTGTTTCAAACTTTCAGTAAATGTTACACAGTACCTTCTGCATAATTTAACACAGCCTTTTTCCAAAAAACTGTATATTTTTGAATATATAAATAAAAAATTGCAAAAAAATTCATTACAATTGAAAAAAAATCATCTTTAATAACTGAACTAAAATTCTGTAAATCCCTGTTTTAAGTTGTAGCCCATATTCCAATAAATAATCTGTAAAAGTTCAACTTCCTATCTCAAATACTTTGTGAGGAAAGATGTAATTTATAAGCGTTATTTTAACATCGCAAGTATAGGGCGTTCCGGAGCCCCTTAAGCATAGCTTCAAATATTTTCTAAACTTTTCTCACTCACAGCTTAACGTCAAATATTTAACACACTAACTCATTTGTAGAGAACTCAGAGGTTTGAAAATGTTTTATATGAGGGAGTTCGATATATATATATATATATATATATATATATATATATATATATATATATATATATATATATATATATATAACCTGCACATGGATAAAGCAACGGTTGTTACCACTATCAACAGTGCTGTATTTAAATTTAACATTCATTTCAAGCTTCCACTCACTGTGTTTCACGCCTTTTACATCGTCAACGAACGTCTGAAACGACTTCATTATTGTGGATTGAACGAAACACAAAATCGTGTGGCTGAAATGAGTGAGTCATACTCAAAGCCTCTTTAAAATGAAACTTCTGTGGAAAAGTACTGAGCCTGTTGAGACCAGAGTTAATCTTTTAAGTGTCACTCCTTCAACTAAACACATACAAGAATAAGATAACTGTTCGCTCCCCAAACAAAATACTTTATTCGCGATCTGACTTTAGACATGTAATATGGAGATGGCAAGGGGCGAAAGTTACTCAATCTGAATAGCAGGGAACCTGTAGTGAAAAATGTTACCAAACGAACTCGAAGAAGATGTCATAGACTCACCTAGCAGTTACTTCTCACAGCCTAACAAACTGTTCCTACTGATGAAAGTTATCAAACACAAATTTGTCTTCAGAGTGACGCATCGACATCGAACTTAATTCTTTTAATCACGTACTAAAATTAAATCCTGTAAAGGTAACTGGAAGACTGTAGCTTCGATTGCTACATTTGGCTGCCGAGCTACAGAATTGCCAGATCATAATTGCTCATTCATATAGCGTGTGACACGTCGTTTGTCATATGTTATTCAGTTGCTTTCTTTGAGCGAATGAGTACATTAGTATTAAAATCTTTGAGTTCAGTTGACATCACCTGTCAGTCACAACTTTTAGTTAATTCTAAAAGGACAGGTGAGAGCTAAGGCATTAAACAGCAAGTGTTACAAGTGATCGATATTTAATATTTACGTCTGTGTTAATTGTGAGCTTCTGCATCCAAGCTAGAGCCCATATTATACAAGAACATAAAAAGGACAACAGCAGCGCGAGCCCGAAGTGGTGTCCGCAGAGGCGGGCGACGCGGTGCAGCGACAGCCTGGCGCCCTGCAGCCGCCGCAGTCATCCTCCGCCACACACCGCTGCCCTCCGGAGGTCGCCGCCTCCTCCAGCTCCGCCTCCCTGTGCAGCGTCGGCCGCACACTCCTCAGCAGCTGTGTACAGACGACACCCATCGGGTCTCGCACCGTTGCCGCTATACTGAGGAACTGCACTGGCCACTGACGAGAATATGGTATGAAGAAGAAGGTAAAATTTAGTGTCAGTCCCTCAGATAACTCAGTGATACTGGATGTGGCTACACAAAGCTTTCTCATTGTAACGGCAGCAAGATGAAGAGTGGACATCATTCTCGATATCTTGAAACTTTGCATACTAATCTTAACGTTTTGACCTGCAAGTAAAGTATACAATGTTTCTAAAATAACCATAAGTTCACATGTGTTTTCTGCCTAGTAACTAGACATGTGATTAGCAGTGATGTGGGCTCCAGCCACATCAAAAGACTCATGACCTTTAACGTAAAATTTGCTGCTCCAAGAGTCAATATATGCTTATGTGGCTGAAAGTGCTGTAAAGAGCCAAAGCCAACTAACTGTACCCAAGCTGAAATCGCACTGAGAACTCGTCTGCTGCCACTCGTTATCGAATTGCAGCCACAGATCTGGTCCACTACATACAGTGGTTGATCGCAGTTTTGAAAGTGTGTCTCCATTACAAGCTACGTACACTTCAGAATCAGTATGAAGAAGTTCGTCAGTTAATCAGACAATATACGCTGCAACCTAACTGCTCAAGATGTTCATCATGTTTTTTACACATATCCAACGTTAATAAAAGACATTATTATAGTTGTAAGACGTGTATATTTCTATTGTCAAACCTTAATTTATGAAAGATGTTTATATTTTATTAATGGGATGAAGTAGGAACAATTAATATTTGTCATGTTGGAAATAATTGTGGAAGCAGGGAATGTCTGCACTAAAGTATTGTTGGCAAGAGAGACCGCAAATTGATATAATTTTAAAAAGGGCGGGAGAGACCGCGTAAGGAGATATTTTAAGAAAAGAGCGGGAAAGACCGCGCATTGATACATTTTGTAATGGTAGAAGGGACTGTCTGCACCAGAAAGCATTGTTGGCAGGAGAGACCGCATTTTAGCGTTCGTAGGAAGTCAGTAGTAAGCGAGATGTGAAGCGAGTTGGTAGCAGGTCTGAAGCGAGAGGTTGTGAGGAGTAGTGTGCCTGCCAGCCACCAGCTATGATTTGCAAGAGATTATAAACGGATGTACAGAGACATCAACTAACTATTATCATAAGAGGAACTAATATTGTTGAATTATTTTCTTTGCTAAGCTGAAGACTACTGAAGGTATGTTTGCGGAATGCTAGTTGTAAGATTATTGTAAAAAGTAAGTCCCATTTGAACGTTTGTAAAATCATTTCATTACCAACAGTAAAATTTGAAGCTTTTTCAGAATATAATTAATTTTTGCCAGCAATGTTGCATTACTGATTATAATCCATCCCAAAAACCATCAACGTAAAACTTAGTAAAAATTTTATTGTTGTCAAGAAAAAGTGTAACTATGAATTACGTAACTTCAGTCAAATTAATTAAAGAATATCGCCAGCTTTGCTATTAAAGAATAACGTCAGCTTTAGTAATAAATACAGCCACTTATTATGACAGCCCACCAGCAGTTAATAGAGTATAGTAAACCAGAGTAAGTATATTCATGTCGTAGTTCGATGTAGCAGTCAGATAGCGATCCAGTAACAGTAAAAAAGGTAAGGAACAGTTTCGGGTTATTGCAGATAAGGACTGAGGGCCACGACGACAACACATTCAATGTTTCGTCGAAATAATCAGAAAATCACTTTTAATAAGCAGCAATTAAATTTGTATGCGAAGATTGAGAAAGAGAACAAATTTTAAAGGGAAGATTTCATTTGTTATTATTAAGCAAGAGATAGAAATCCTAAGGAAAGGTTTCATAGGTTATTGGAGAAAGGAAGGTTGCGTAAAAAAAAGAGATATAGAGGAGATGGGAAGGTTTCACAGTGCAACGCAGTTATCTTTCTGTTCGCATTTTAGGGAGCCGCAACTCAGGTTAATATAGGCAGACTGAAATATCGTGTGGAGTATTTTGAACTTCTTCAGTGTTGCTGTCGTAAGTAATAGCTTCTCAATAAATTTGTCGCGACATTGTGTTATGAAACGCAGTTCGTGACCACTAAAATTAATTGCTCGTAACGATCTTTACCTCATCGATCCATCGTACTTAATTATTTGCATACATGCCTTAGATCCTGTCAAGATTGTGTGGCATTGCTAACTGTAATTTGATGTGCCTATCCTGTCGAAATTGTTAGCGGGTACGGCATTGCTAACTGAAGTAGATTTGCCTAGTGATGCAAGTGACAGCATTGAGATACACACTTGTATTAACAATTATTTATTAACGTTACTGCTCTACGTACAGCTTCTGAGAACGAATGTCCACTCACCTTGATAATAGAAGTTTGAATCCCTTACAGAGCCCCTCAGGTGCAAACTAGAATGAAGTGCGTAGCTGCTAGAGTGGTGTGGAGCAGAAAGGATAATTAACGACACAATCCCACGACAATGGGAGATCGTAGGCAGAAGTGATTTCTGGCGTTCCCCAAAGGTAGTGGGAAACCTGCAAGGTACCAGCTGACTTTAAGAACTCCACAATTGTCACCATCTTCAAGAATGGCGACAGAAGCGTCTGTGGTAACTACCGGGGAATATCTCTACTCTCTGTCACTGGCAAAATTTTTGCAAGAATCCTTTTAAATCGCCTCCAGACAGTTTCAGAGACTATACTACCTGAGTCTCAATACGGGTTTCGACCTTCAAGAGGGACAATTGACATGATTTTCTGTGCACGACAACTACAGGAGAAGTGCAGAGAACAGCAAAAGCCTTTACTACTTGTTTTCTACGATCTAGAAAAGGCCTTTGATACAGTTCCCAGAGAAGCCATGTGGATGGTCTTAAAACGCTTCAGCTGCCCTGAACATTTTGTTGACCTGATTGAAGCTCTCCACGATGATATGACTGGACAGGTCCCCTGCCAGAATGAAACGACTGGTGAATTCCCAATAACAAGTGGGCTTAAACAAGGATGATTTCTTGCACCAACATTAATTGCATTGTATCTGGCAGCTATGCTTTACGAGACAACCGTAAACAATGCAGGAATAGAACTAAAGTACAGGTTTGATGGAGGATTATTCAACCAGTCCAGACTCCATTCAAAAAGGTTCACCAGTGCCACTCGTGTGACAGAGCTGCAGTACGCTGATGTCAATGCTTCTCCAGCTCATTCACCTGCAGAGTTGCAGCTGTCAGTTGATGCCTTCAGCAGGGTGTACGAACGATTTGGTCTCTCCACCAATATTCCAAAGACAAAGGTGATGGCGCAACCAACTCCTGGCTCCTCCGTTCCTGACTTCAGCATATCCATTTATGATACACCCTTGGAACAAGTGGACCATTTCCTCTACCTGGGAAGCAGAGTGTCATCTAACTGCTCATCTGGAAAAGATGTGGAGAATAGATTACGTGCTGCCCATGTAGCATTTGGACGTCTTACAAAGCGTGTCTTCCTGAATAAAGACCTAACACTGTACACCAAACTGATGGTGTACAAAGCTGTAGTCATTTCCACCCTGCTATATGGTTGCGAAACCTGGACGTTATATCGCTGTGATCTGAAGAAACTAGAAAGCTTCAACCAACAGAAGCTACGATATATCATGAACCTGAAATGGCTGATCTTGAGAAAGCAAAAGTGTATAGCATGGAAGCTCTTATCATTGGGCATCAACTCAGATGGGTCGGACATGTCCAGCGGATGAAAAATGACAGACTTCCACGCCAAATGCTGTACAGCGAAGTGAGCACAGGTAAAAGGCCACGAGGTGCCCCACTCAAACGTTATAAGGATCAGTACAAGAACAATCTGAAAAACTTGAACATCGATCCGAGTAACTGGTCCACAATAGCAGAAGACCGAAGTCGCTGGCGCTGAGTTACCTCAAGTGCTCTTCAAAACTTTGAGCTGGAACGTCGAAGAATTGAGAATGACAAACGCCGGAGACGTAAACTCCTCCACCTTCCATGAGCTGTAATGTCTGTGGCCGCCTGTTCCACGCTAGGATTGGATTGCTAAGCCATCAACGACACTTCCACGCCTGAACCGTGACAAAGGAAATCTCAGGAGAGAAATGAAAACTCGGGTACGAGTATCAGCCGCCGCCAAAGGTAGTGTTCCTTATCTACACAACTGGAGATTAAAATTGCTATACCACGAAGATGACGTGCTACAGACGCGAAATTTAACCGACAGGAAGAAGATGCTGTGATATGCAAATGATTAGCTTTTCAGAGCATTCATACAAGGTTGGCGCCGGTGGCGACTCCTACAACGTGCTGACATGAGCAAAGTTTGCAACCAATTTCTCATACACCAACAGCCGTTGACCGGCGTAGCCTGGTGAAACGTTGTTGTGATGCCTCGTGTAAGGAGGAGAAATGCGTACCATCACGTTTCCGACTTTGTTGAAGGTCGGATTGCAGACTGTCGCGATTGCGGTTTATCGTATCGCGACATCGCTGCTCGCGTTGGTAGAGATCCAATGACTCTTAGCAGAATTGGAATCCGAGCTATCCGGAGGGCAATACGGAACGCCGTGCTGGATCCCAACGGCCTCGTGTCACTAGCAGTTGAGATGAGAGGCATCTTATCCGCATGGCTGTAACAGATCGTGCAGCCACGTCTCGATCCCTGAGTCAACAGAAGGGGACGTTTGCAAGACAACAACCATCTGCACGAACAGTTCGACGACGTTTGCAGCTCGGAGACCATGGCTGCTGCGATTACCTTGGACGCTGCATCACAGACAGGAGCGCCTGCGATGGTGTACTCAACGACGAACCTGGGTGCACGAATGGCAAAACGTCATTTTTTCGGATGAATCCAGGTTCTGTTTACAGCATCATGATGGTCGCATCCGTGTATGGCGACATCACGGTGAACACACAAATGAAGCGTGTATTCGTCATCGCCATACTGGCGTACCACCTGGCGTGATGGTATGGGGTGCCATTGGTTACACGTCTCGGTCACCTCTTGTTCGCATTGACGGCACTTTGAACAGTGGACGTTACATTTCAGATGTGTTACGACCCTTGGCTCTACCCTTCATTTGATCCCTGCGAAACCCTACATTTGAGCAGGATAATCCACGACTCCGTATTTCAGGTCCTGTACGGGCCTTTCTGGATACAGAAAATTTTCGGCTGCTGTCCTGGCCAGCACATTGTCCAGATCTCTCACCAACTGAAAACGTCTGGTCATTGGTGGCCGAGCAACTAGCTCGTCACAATACGCCATTCACTACTCTTGATGAACTGTGGCATCGTGTTGTAGCTGCATGGGCAGCTGTAACTGTACACGCCATCGAAGCTCTGTTTGAATCAATGCCCAGACGTATCAAGGCCGTTATTACGGCCAGAGATGGTTGTTCTGGGTACTGATTTCCCAGGATCTATGCACCAGAATTGCGTGAAAATGTAATCACATGTCAGTTCTAGTATGAATTATTTGTTCAATGAATACCCGTTTGTCATCTGCATTTCTTCTTGGTGTAGCAACTTTAATGGCCAGTAGTGTAGTTTGTAACCGATGCTTTGTTCCCATATTACTGTTATCCTTGAACAGTCACACTCACGGTGCCTCACTGAAATTGCATCGCCATTGCATAGTATTCATTCCCTTGCAACGTATCTTCAAGAGAGGAAAACTGACATCACCTCGTAAGTACGTATTAACCGATGCACTGTTAACATTATACTGTTATTCTTGAACAGTTACACACACAATGCGTCACTGAAATTCCTTCGCCATTGCATACTATTGGTTCCCTGGTGACGTATTTCCAAGATACTAATAATGGCCTCGCCTTCTTAGTAGTTTGTAACCGATGCATTGTTCCCATTATACTATTATTCTTGGAAAGTCACACTCAATGTGCTCACAGAAAATGATTCGTCATTGCATAGTATTGGTTCCCTAGCGACGTATCTCCAAGGGACGGACACTAACATCACCTCTATAGTAGATATAAACCGTAGCACTGTTCCCATTTTACTGTTATCTTTGAACAGCAACACACAGAATGCATCATAGAAATGCTTTCGCCATTGCGTACTATTGGTTCCCTGGCAAAATATTTCCCAGAGACTAAGAATGTCCTCAGCTTCTTAGGTGTTTGTAACCCATGCATTATTCCCATTTTACTGTTATCCTTGTACGGCTTCCCTCACGGTGCCTCACTGTAATAGATTCGCCATGCATAGTATTGGTTCACTGGCGACGTATCTCCAAGAGGCGAATACTGACTTCTTCTCATTCGTAGATAGTTACCGATGCACTGTCCACATTTTACTGTTATCCTTCAACCGTTACACACACAATGCGTCATTGAAATTGCTTCGCCATTGCATACTATTGGTTCCCTGGCGACGTATTTCCAAGATACTAATAGTGGCCTCACCTTCTTAGTAGTTTGTAACCGTTACATTGTTCCCCCTAACCCCATGAACCATGGACCTTGCCGTTGGTGGGGAGGCTTGCGTGCCTCAGCGATACAGATAGCCGTACCGTAGGTGCAACCACAACGGAGGGGTATCTGTTGAGAGGCCAGACAAACGTGTGGTTCCTGAAGAGGGGCAGCAGCCTTTTCAGTAGTTGCGAGGGCAACAGTCTGGATGATTGACTGATCTGGCCTTGTAACACTAAGCAAAACGGCCTTGCTGTGCTGGTACTGCGAACGGCTGAAAGCAAGGGGAAACTACGGCCGTAATCTTTCCCGAGGGCATGCAGCTTTACTGTGTGGTTAAATGATGATGGCGTCCTCTTGGGTAAAATTTTCCGGAGGTAAAATAGTCCCCCATTCGGATCTCCGGGCGGGGACTACTCAAGAGGATGTCGTCATCAGGAGAAAGAAAACTGGCGTTCTACGGATCGGAGCGTGGAATGTCAGATCCCTTAATCGGGCAGGTAGGTTAGAAAATTTAAAAAGGAAAATGGATAGGTTAAAGTTAGATATAGTGGGAATTAGTGAAGTTAGGTGGAGGGAGGAACAAGACTTCTGGTCAGGTGACTACAGGGTTGTAAACACAAAATCAAACAGGGGTAATGCAGGAGTAGGTTTAATAATGAATATGAAAATAGGAATGCTGGTAAGCTATTACAAACAGCATAGTGAACGCATTATTGTGGCCAAGATAGACACAAAGCCCATGCACTACAGTAGTACAAGTTTATATGTCGACTAGCTCTGCAGTTGACAAAGAAATTGAAGAAATGTACGATGAAATAAAAGAAATTATTCAGATTGTTAAGGGAGACGAAAATTTAATAGTCATGGGTGACTGGAATTCGGCAGTAGGAAAAGGGAGAGAAGGAAACGTAGTAGGTGAATATGGATTGGGGGTAAGAAATGAAAGAGGGAGCCGTCTGGTACAACTTTGCACAGAGCACAACATAATCATAGCTAACACTTGGTTCAAGAATCATGAAAGAAGGTTGTATACATGGAAGAACCCTGGAGATACTGACAGGTTTCAGATAGATTATGTAATGGTAAGACAGAGATTTAGGAACCAGGTTTTAAATTGTAAGACATTTCCTGGGGCAGATGTGGATTCTGACCACAATCTATTGGTTATGACCTGTAGATTAAAACTGAAGAAACTCCAAAAAAATGGCTCTGAGCACTATAGGACTTAACATCTATGGTCATCAGTCCCCTAGAACTTAGAACTACTTAAACCTAACTAACCTAAGGACAGCACACAACACCCAGCCATCACGAGGCAGAGAAAATCCCTGACCCCGCCGGGAATCGAACCCGGGAACTCGGGCGTGGGAAGCGAGAACGCTACCGCACGACCACGAGATGCGGGCGAGAAACTCCAAAAAGGTGGGAATTTAAGGAGATGGGACCTGGATAAACTCAAAGAACCAGAGGTTGTAGAGAATTTCAGGGAGAGCATAAGGGAACAATTGACAGGAATGGGGGAAAGAAATACAGTAGAAGAAGAATGGGTAGCTCTGAGGGATGAAGTAGTGAAGGCAGCAAACGATCAAGTAGGTAAAAAGACGAGAGCTAGTAGAAATCCTTGGGTGACAGAAGAAATACTGAATTTAATTGATGAAAGGAGAAAATATAGAAACGCAGTAAATGAAGCTGGCAAAAGGGAATACAAACGTCTCAGAAATGAGATAGACAGGAAGTGAAAAACTGCTAAGCAGGGATGGCTAGAGGACAAATGTAAGGATGTAGAGGCTTATCTCACTAAGGGTAAGATAGATACAGCCTACAGGAAAATTAAAGAGACCTTTGGAGAGAAGAGAGCCACTTGTATTAATATCAAAAGCTCAGATGGAAACCCAGTTCTAAGCAAAGAAGGGAAAGCAGAAAGGTGGAAGGACTATCTAGAGGGTCTACACAAGGGCGAGGTACTTAAGGACAATATTATGGAAATGGAAGAGGATGTAGATGAAGATGAAATGGGAGATATAATACTGCGTGAAGAGTTTGACAGAGCACTGAAAGACCTGTGTCGAAACAAGGCCCCCGGAGTAGACAACATTCCATTAGAACTACTGACGGCCTTGGGAGAGCCAGTCCTGACAAAACTCTACCATCTGGTGAGCAAGATGTATGGGCCAGCGAAATACCCTCAGACTTCAAGAAGAATATAATAATTCCAATCCCAAATACAGCTGGTGTTGACAAATGTGAAAATTACCGAACTATCAGTTTAATAAGTCACAGCTGCAAAATACTAACGCGAATTCTTTATAGACGAATGGAAGAACTAGTAGAAGCCGACCTCGGGGAAGATCAGTTTGGATTTCGTAGAAATGTTGGAACACGTGAGGCGATGCTACCCTACGACTTATCTTAGAAGCTAGATTAAGAAAAGGCAAACCTACGTTTCTAGCATATGTAGACTTGGCGAAATCTTTTGACAATGTTGATTGGAATACGTACGCTCTTTCAAATTCTGAAGGTGACAGGGGTAAAATACAGGGAGCGAAAGGCTATTTACAATTTGTACAGAAGCCAGATGGCAATTATAAGAGTCGAGGGGCATGAAAGGGAAGCAGTGGTTAGGAAGGGAGTGAGACAGGGTTGTAGTCTCTCCCCGATGTTATTCAATCTGTATATTGAGCAAGCAGTGAAGGAAACAAAAGAAAATTCGGTGTAAGTATTAAAATCCATGGAGAAGAAATAAAAACTTTGAGGTTCACCGATGACATTGTAATTCTGTCAGAGACAGCAAAGGACTTGGAAGAGCAGTTGAATGGAATGGATAGTGTCTTGAAAGGAGGGTATAAGATGAACATCAACAAAAGCAAAACGAGGATAATGGAATGTAGTCGAATTAAGTCGGGTGATGCTGAGGGAATTAGATTAGGAAATGAGACACTTAAAGTAGTAAAGGAGTTTTGCTATTTGGGGAGCAAAATAACTGATGATGGTCGCAGTAGAGAGGATATAAAATGTAGACTGGCAATGGCAAGGAAATCGTTTCTGAAGAAGAGAAATTTGTTAACATCGAGTACAGATTTAAGTGTCAGGAAGTCGTTTCTGAAAGTATTTGTATGGAGTGTAGCCATGTATGGAAGTGAAACATGGACGATAAATAGTTTGGACAAGACAGAATAGAAGCTTTTGAAATGTGATGCTACAGAAGAATGCTGAGGGTAGATATCATAACTAATGAGGAAGTATTGAATAGGATTGGGGAGAAGAGAAGTTTGTGGCACAACTTGACTAGAAGAAGGGATCGGTTGGTAGGACACGTGTTGAGGCATCAAGGGGTCACCAATTTAGTATTGGAGGGCAGTGTGGAGGGTAAAAATCGTAGAGGGAGACCAAGAGATGAATACACTTAGCAAATTCAGAAGGATGTAGGTTGCAGTAGGTACTGGGAGATGAAGCTTGCACAGGATAGAGTAGCATGGAGAGCTCCATCAAACCAGTCTCAGGACTGAACACCACAACAACAACAACATTGTTCCCATATTAATATTATCCTTGAAAAGTCACACTGATGGTGCTCACTGAAAATGGTTCGTCATTACATACACTCCTGGAAATTGAAATAAGAACACCGTGAATTCATTGTCCCAGGAAGGGGAAACTTTAGTGACACATTCCTGGGGTCAGATACATCACATGATCACACTGACAGAACCACAGGCACATAGACACAGGCAACAGAGCATGCACAATGTCGGCACTAGTACAGTGTATATCCACCTTTCGCAGCAATGCAGGCTGCTATTCTCCCATGGAGACGATCGTAGAGATGCTGGATGTAGTCCTGTGGAACGGCTTGCCATGCCATTTCCACCTGGCGCCTCAGCTGGACCAGCGTTCGTGCTGGACGTGCAGACCGCGTGAGACGACGCTTCATCCAGTCCCAAACATGCTCAATGGGGGACAGATCCGGAGATCTTGCTGGCCAGGGTAGTTGACTTACACCTTCTAGAGCACGTTGGGTGGCACGGGATACATGCGGACGTGCATTGTCCTGTTGGAACAGCAAGTTCCCTTGCCGGTCTAGGAATGGTAGAACGATGGGTTCGATGACGGTTTGGATGTACCGTGCTCTATTCAGTGTCCCCTCGACGATCACCAGTGGTGTACGGCCAGTGTAGGAGATCGCTCCCCACACCATGATGCCGGGTGTTGGCCCTGTGTGCCTCGGTCGTATGCAGTCCTGATTGTGGCGCTCACCTGCACGGCGCCAAACACGCATACGACCATCATTGGCACCAAGGCAGAAGCGACTCTCATCGCTGAAGACGACACGTCTCCATTCGTCCCTCCATTCACGCCTGTCGCGACACCACTGGAGGCGGGCTGCACGATGTTGGGGCGTGAGCGGAAGACGGCCTAACGGTGTGCGGGACCGTAGCCCAGCTTCATGGAGACGGTTGCGAATAGACCTCGCCGATACCCCAGGAGCAACAGTGTCCCTAATTTGCTGGGAAGTGGCGGTGCGGTCCCCTACGGCACTGCGTAGGATCCTACGGTCTTGGCGTGCATCCGTGCGTCGCTGCGGTCCGGTCCCAGGTCGACGGGCACGTGCACCTTCCGCCGACCACTGGCGACAACATCGATGTACTGTGGAGACCTCACGCCCCACGTGTTGAGCAATTCGGCGGTACGTCCACCCGGCCTCCCGCATGCCCACTATACGCCCTCGCTCAAAGTCCGTCAACTGCACATACGGTTCACGTCCACGCTGTCGCGGCATGCTACCAGTGTTAAAGACTGCGATGGAGCTCCGTATGCCACGGCATACTGGCTGACACTGACGGCGGCGGTGCACAAATGCTGCGCAGCTAGCGCCATTCGACGGCCAACACCGCGGTTCCTGGTGTGTCCGCTGTGCCGTGCGTGTGATCATTGCTTGTACAGCCCTCTCGCAGTGTCCGGAGCAAGTATGGTGGGTCTGACACACCGGTGTCAATGTATTCTTTTTTCCATTTCCAGGAGTGTAGTATTCGTTCCCCGGCGACGTATCTCCAAGGGACGAACACTGACGTCACCTCTATAGTAGATATAATCTGTAGAACCGTTCCCATTTTGCTGTAATCTTTGAACAGTAACACACACAATGCGTCATAGAAATGCCTTCGCCATTGCGTACTATTGGTTCCCTGGCAAAATATTTCCAAGAGACTAAGAATGTCCTCAGCTTCTTAGGTGTTTGTAAACCATGCATTATTCCCATTTTACTGTTATCCTTGTACAGCCTCCCTCACGGTGCAGCACTGTAATCGATTCGCCAAGCATAGTATTAGTTCATTGGCGACGTATCTCAAAGAGAAGAATACTGACATCACCGCATTAGTAGATACTAACCGATTCACTGTTTCCATTTAATGTTATTCTTGGACAGTTACACATACAATGAGACATTGAAGTTCCAACGCCATTGCATATTATTGGATCCCTGCCGATGTATTTCCAAGAGTCTAATAATGGCCTCACCTCCTTAGTAACTTCTAACATATTACTGTTATCCATGAACAGCCACGCTCAAGGGGCCTCACTGAAACTGCTTCACTATTACACATTTTGGGTTCCCGGGCGACTTATCTCCATGAGAGGAACACTGAAATCACCTCATTAGTAGATAGTAAGCGATGCACTGTTCCATTTTTACTGTTATCTTTGAATTGTTACACACACAATGCGTTATTGAAAATCCTTTGCCATTGCATAGTATTGGTTCCCTAGCGACGTATCTACAAGAGAGGAATACTGACAGTAAATCATTAGTAGAGAGTAACCGCTTCACTGTTCCCATTTTACTGTTATCCTTGAACAGTCACACTCACGATACATCACTGATATTCTTCCGCCATTGCATCATGTTGGTACCCAGGCAACGTATTTCCAAGAGAGGAATACTGACTGACCTCATTAGTAGACGGTAACCGATGCACTGTTCCCATTTTACGGATATCCTTGAACAGTTACATATGCCATACCTCATTTAAATTGCTTCGCCATTGCGTATTATTCGTTCCATGACGACGTATTTCTATGAGATTAATAATGGCCTCACCTCCTTAGTAGATAGTAACCGATACACTGTACCCATTCGACCTTTATCCTTGAACAGTTACACACACAATGCATCATGGGAATTCCTTCGCCAATGCATACTATTGGTTCTCTAGCGATGTATTTCCACGAGATTAATAATGGGCTGACCTCCTTAGTAGTTTGTAAACGATGCATTGTTCCCATTTTACTGTTACTCTTGAACAGTAACAGTCACGGAGCTTCAGTGAAATTGCTTCGCCATTGCATAGTATTTGTTCCCTGGCAACATATCTTCAAGAGAGGAGTACTGACATCACCTCATTAAAAGATAGTAACCGATGCACTGTTCCCATTTTACTATTAGCCTTGTACAGTAACACACGCAATGCGTAATTGAAATTCCTTCGCAACTGTATAGTATTTGTTCCCTGACGACATATTTCCAAGAGACTAATTATGGCCTCACCTCGTTAGAAATTTGTTACCGATGCATTGTTCCCATTCTACTGTTATCCTTGAACATTCACATTTACAGTGCCTCTCTGAAACTGCATCGCCATTGCATTATGTTGGTTCCCTGACGACGTATCTCAAAGAGACGAATACTGACATCACCTCATTAGTAAATACACTACTTCCCACTAAAACTGCTACACCAAGAGGAAATGCAGATGGTAAACTGGTATTCATTGGACAAATATGTTATACTAGAACTGACGTGTGATTACGTTTTCACGCATTTTGGGTGGATAGATCCCGAGAAATTAGTACCCAGAACAACTACCTCTGGCCGTAATAACGGCCTTGATACGCCTGGGCATTGAGTCAAACAGAGCTTGGATAGCGAGTACAGGTACAGCTGCCCATGCAGCTACAACACAATACCACAGTTCATCAAGAGTAGTGACTGACGTATTGTGATGAGCCAGTTGCTCGGCCACCATTGACCAGACGTTTTCAGTTGGTGAGAGATCTGGAGGATATGCTGGACAGGGCAGCAGTCGAACATTTTCTGTATCCAGAGTGGCCCGTACAGGACCGGCAAAATGAGGTCGTGCATTATCCTACTGAAATGTACTGTTTCGCAGGGATCGAATGAAAGGTAGAGCCACGGGTCGTAACACATCTGAAATGTAACGTCCACTGTTCAAAGTGCCGATAATACGAACAAGAGGTGACCGAGACGTGTAACCAATGGCACCCGTACCATTACGCCGGGTGATACGCCAGTATGGCGATGACGTATACATGCTTCCAATCTGCGTTCACCGACGTGTCGCCAAACACAGAAATTGCTTCGCCGTTGCACAGTATTGGTTCCCTGGCAATGAATCTCCAAATGAGGAATACTGACATCACCTCACTAGTAGATCGTAACCAATGCATTGTTCCCATTTTACTGTTACCCTTCAACAGTTACACACACAATTCATCATTGAAAGTCCTTAGTCATTGCATTCTACTATTTCCCTTTAGACGTATTTATACGAGACTAATAGTGACCTCACCAACTTAGTAGCTTGTAACCGGTGCATTGTTTCCATTTTACTGTTATCCTTGATCAGTCACACTCACGGTTCCTCAGTGAAACTGCTTCCCCATTGCATAGTATACGTTCCCTGTGGACGTATCTCCAAGAGAGGCATACTGACATCACCACATTAGTAGATAGTAACCAATGGACTCTTACCATTTTACTGTTATCCTTGAACAGTCACACTCACGGGGAGTCACTGAAATTGCTTCGCCACTTCATAGCATTTGTTCCCTGATGACATGTCTCCAAGAAAGGAGTACTAACTTCACCTGATTAGTAAATAGTATCCGATGCGCTCTTCCCATTTTAGTTTTATCCTTGAACAGTTACAAACACAACGTATTGCTCAAATTCCTTCTCCATTGCATACTATCGGTCCTATGGTGACCTATTTCCAAGATACTAATAATGGCCTCACGTCCTAGTAGTTTGTAACCGATGCATTGTTCCCATTTTACTGTTATCCTTGACCAGTTACACACACTATGTGTCATTGAAATTCCTTCCACATTGCATACTATTTGTTCCCTGGCGACGTATTTCTATAATAATGGCCTCACCTCCTTAGTTAATTGTAATCGATGCATTGTTCCAATTTTACTGTTATCCTTGAACAGTCACACTCACCCTTCCTCACTGAAATTGCTTCACCATTGCATAGTATTGGTCCCCGGCCACGTATCTCCAAAAGAGGAATACTGACGTCACCTCAGTAGATACTAACGGATGCACTGTTCCCATTTTACTGTTATCCTTGAACAGTTACACACACTATGTGTCATTCAAATTCCTTCGCCATTGCATACTATTGGATTCCCTAGCGATATATTTCCAAGAGAATAATAATGGCGTCACCCCCTTAGTGGCTTGTAGCCGATGCATTGTTCCCATTTGACTGTTATCCTTGAACAATCACACTCACAGTGCCTCACTCAAATTGCTTCGCTATTGCACGGTATTGGTTCCCTGGGGGCGTATCTCCAAGAGATGAATACTAACATCACCTCATCGGTAGATAGTTACCGATGCACTGTTCCCATTTTACTGTTATACTTGAACAGTTACACAAACAATGCATCATTGAAATTCCTTCGCCATTGCGTACCGTTGGTTCCCTGGCGACGTATTTCCAAGAGACCAATAATAGCCTCACGTTCTTAGTAGTTTGTAACCGATGCAGTGTTCCCATATTACTGTTAACCTTGAACAGTCACACTCATGGTGCCTCACTGAAATTGCTGGAGAATAATACAGACGTCACCTCGCTAATAGATTGCAACCGATACACTCTTCACATTTTACTTTTAACCTTGCAACCTCACACTTCTGATGCGACACTGAAATACCTTCGTGGTTTCATACTATAGTTTCCCTGCCGACATATTCCCAAGAGAGTCATACTTACGTCAGCTCTCTTAGTAGTTTGTAGCCGATGCACTGTTCCCATTTTACTATGATCCTCGCACCTCATTCTCACGCTGCGACCCCGTCAATTGCTTCGCGATTGAACGCTGTAGGTTCCCTGCCGACGTGTTTCCATGAGACTACTAATGACGTCAGCTCTCTAGAAGATTCTAACCGATGCACTCTTCCCAAAATGTTATTATCCTCGCATACTCAAACTCATGACGCAACGTTGTAACTGTTTTACGACTGAATCCTAATGGTTCCCTACCGAAGTATCTCCAATAGACTAATACTTACCTCAGGTCTCTGAAGATTCTGACCGATTCACTTATGAACAGACACTTTAATTCCTTCGTGATTGCATACTATAGGTTGCCTGCTGATGTATAAAAAGAGATTAATGCTGACGTCAGCTCTTTAGTAGAGGGTAACCGATGCACTGTTACCCTTTTAGTCTTGTCCTCACATCCTAACACTGACGATGCGGCACTGAAAATACTTCCCGATTCCATACTATAGTCTGACACTCACAATGCGAAAGTGAATGAAGCGCGATTTATTTTCAAAAAATATTCTTAAGAATTTATTTTATTTACTAGCGATGCATCAAGAACATTAACACACTTCAACACACTACGTAAGCATGGAAGTAGTTGCCAGACAGTAACTGATGAAGGTTGTATACATGGAAGAACCCTGGAGATACTTAAAGGTATCAGATAGATTATATAATGGCAAGACAGAGATTTAGGAACCAGGTTTTAAATTGTAAAACATTTCCAGGGGCAGATGTGGACTTTGACCACAATCTATTGGTTATGAACTGTAGATTAAAACTGAAGAAACTGTAAAAAGGTGGGAATTTAAGGAGATGGGACCTGGATAAACTGAAAGAACCAGAGGTTGTAGAGAGTTTCAGGGAGAGCATAAGGGAACAATTGACAGGAATGGGGGAAAGAAATACAGTAGAAGAAGAATAGGTAGCTCTGAGGGATGAAGTAGTGAAGGCAGCAGACGATCAAGTAGGTAAAAAGACGAGGGCTGGTAGAGATCCTTGGGTAACAGAAGAAATATTGAATTTAATTGATGAAACGAGAAAATATAAAAATGCAGTAAATGAAGCAGGCAAAAAGGAATACAAACGTCTCAGAAATGAGATCGACAGGAAGTGCAAAACTGCTAAGCAGGGATGGCTAGAGGACAAATGCAAGGATGTAGAGGCTTATCTCACCAAAGGTAAGATAGATACTGCCTACAGGAAAATTAAAGAGACCTTTTGGAGAAAAGAGAACCACTCGTATGAATATCAAGAGCTCAGATGGAAACCCAGTTCGAAACAAAGAAGGGAAATCAGAAAGGTAGAAGGAGTATATAGAGTGTCTATACAAGGGCGATGTATTTGAGGACTATATAATGGAAATGGAAGAGGATGTAGATGAAGATGAAATGGGAGATACGATACTGCGTGAAGAGTTTGTCAGAGCACTGAAAGACCTGAGCCGAAACAAGGCCCTCGGAGTAGACAACATTCCATTAGAACTACTGACGGCCTTAGGAGAGCCAGTCCTGACAAAACTCTACCATCTGGTTAGCAAGATGTATGAGACAGGCGAAATACCCTCAGACTTCAAGAAGAATGTAATAATTCCAATCCCAAAGAAATCAGGTGTTGACAGATGTGAAAATTACCGAACTATCAGTTTAATAAGTCACAGCTGCAAAATACTAACGCGAATTCTTTATAGACGAATGGAAAAACTGGTAGAAGCCGACCTCGGGAAAGATCAGTTTAGATTCCGTAGAAATGTTGGAACATGTGAGGCAATACTGACCCTACGACTTATCTTAGTAGAAAGATTAAGGAAAGGCAAACCTACGTTTCTAGCTTGACTTAGAGAAAGCTTTTGACAATATTGACAGGAATACTCTCTTTCAAATTCTAAAGGTGGCAGGGGTAAAATACAGGGAGCGAAAGGCTATCTACAATTTGTACAGAGAGAAGATGGCAGTTATAAGAGTCGAGGGTCATGAAAGGGAAGCAGTGGTTGGTAAGGGAGTGAGACAGGGTTGTAGCCTGTCCCCGATGTTATTCAATCTGTATATTGAGCAAGCAGTAGAGGAAACAAAAGAAAAATTCGGAGTAGGTATTAAAATCCATGGAGAAGAAATAAAAAACTTTGAGGTTCGCCGACGACTTTGTAATTCTGTCAGAGACAGCAAAGGACTTGGAAGAGCAGTTGAACGGAATGGACAGTGTCTTGAAAGGAGGATAAAAGATGAACATCAACAAAAGCAAAACGAGGATAATGGAATGTAGTCGAATTAAGTCGGGTGATGCTGAGGGAGTTAGATTAGGAAATGAGACACTTAAAGTAGTAAATGAGTTTTGCTATTTGGGGAGCAAAATAACTGATGATGGTCGAAGTAGAGAGTATATAAAATGTAGACTGCAATGGCAGTCTAAAGAGAAGGAATTTGTTAACATCAAGTATAGATTTAAGTGTCAGGAAGTCGTTTCTGAAAGTATTTGTATGGAGTGTAGCCATGTATGGAAGTGAAACATGGACGATAAATAGTTTGGACAGGAAGAGAATAGAAGCTTTCGAAATGTGGTGCTACAGAAGAATGCTGAAGATTGGATGGGTAGATCTCATAACTAATGAAGTATTGAATAGGACTGGGGTGAAGAGAAGTTTGTGGCACAACTTGACTAGAAGAAGGGATCGGTTGGTAGGACATGTGTTGAGGCATCAAGGGATCACCAATTTAGTATTGGAGGGCAGTGTGGAGGGTAAAACTCGTAGAGGGAGACCAAGAGATGAATACACTAAGCAAATTCAGAAGGATGTAGGTTGCAGTAGGTACTGGGAGATGAAGCTTGCACAGGATAGAGTAGCATGGAGAGCTGCATCAAACCAGTCTCAGGACTGAAGACCACAACAACAACAACAACTGATGAAATCGTAACCAAATTCCTTTCAACAAATGGAAATTTTATTCACTTTAATAGTGCCTAAAAGCATCTTTTTAAACAAACAGATTTAAAAATTATAATCAGAAAACACCCTCTAAACAACAAAGTTACAATTTATTCAGATATAGAATGAAACAAGTTTTGACTGTATGAGCTTTCGGGCAGAGAACATTGCCGCTCCCTTTTGACACAGCCGTAGTTACGGCCGCTCACAACAGCCTCTGAAAGACTACACTGGAGCAAATCTGCAACACACCAGATAACTTTAAACTAAGAGTTTTAACAATTTACACAAGCACACAAACTATGCGGCCCCCGTAGGAGGGATGGAAATGGTACGAAACACTAACAATTGAAATATTAACCTTGCCACTGAAGGTGCAACTTGATTTTAACTTCTAAGAAAAGTCTTACGGTGAAAGGGTGGCAACTTTATATACTAAAATGATCATTTAAATAAAAACCCATGAAATGCAATCTTATATAAAATTCTACTTGGTTGTCCCAACAATAGTTAAGATGCTCTACAGTACACAGATACCTCTCAAGATCATAGGCAATAATATCAAAGTTTCCAAAGATCAAAACATATTTCAGGTATTAGGCCGTTACACTCCAAGCAATAAATTCGTTAACACACCAAATCCGACAAACATGACAGAGGCAGCTACTAACGTACGGTAGACTGATAGACTACCGAACAACCCGAACCGCAGGTTGCTCTAACCCGCACCTACTCCATCAGGGAAAAACGGACCACCCAATTTATAAACATCCACCTTCCCGCCGGTGGGCAAACGGAGAAGAATGGTGGGACGACCCCAAAGCAAAACGGCTGGTGACCTCACCAAGAAAACAAGTAGAATTTAACAAGAGTAAATCAAACAACATATCACCAATCACTTAACTTCTAATACACTGCGATTTCTCGAGAAGACATGGCGCAGCACCCCCAAATCGCTCTCCCGAACCGTCCGCTGCCAGCCACTTCAACGGACGCAGGAAGGGGCGCTGATCTCCCGTCTCACGGCGTCGCAGCTCGCACCGGCCAGACTGATGTCGTGGGTTGACTCCTGTTGCTCTCGTGTCGACCGCGAAGTCACTACCCCTCGCTATACGCCGCGGCCCACTGGACTCACGTGGGGACCTCACATGCACCGACGCTCAAGACGGACAAGTCATCTTGTGTCTCAGTGCACAACCGACCAACCGATCGATCCAGCCGACAGTGACCATTGCCTGAGCAAACTCGACAACACTGGCGGCCTAACGCGCAGACTCAGATGCGGGAACTAAGCCCCGACCGGGCGACCACTCGCTGAGTTCTCTTACTGGCGGAGTGGAAAGACTCTCATTTTGCCGGCTTTAAAGGTTGATCCGAACGACAGACAGACACTAACTGCCTAACAAATGCGGACGAGAGACAGACTAGCAAGCTGGGGACGAGAGACTGACCCAGACTGATCGACTGGCGAGCTCATAGCGCCCCTTAAATACACGTGAACAGGCAACCTTTCCCCTTTCCCACCAGAGGGAGACACCAAAGCTGCGATTGCCACAGCGGCGCCACCGCCAGAAACGGAGGGCGACTGCTTCACACTACGCGCTGCAGCGCGCTCTTCAAAACAGCCATTTTTACCACGGCTCACTGAAATTGCTTCAAGATTGCATACTGTTGGTTCCATGCCTACGTATCTCCAAGACTCCAATACTGACGTGAAATCTATAGAAGTTTGTGACCGATGCAATGTTCACATTTTACCGTTAACCTCGCACCCTCACACTCACGATCCAACACTGACATTGCTTCGCGATTGTACACTATATGTTCCCTGCCGGCGTATCTTCTAGAGATTTATATTGACGTCAGCTCTCTACTAGATTGTAACAGTTGCAATGTTCCCATTAGACTATTGTCCTCACACCCTTATACTCAGAATGTGACACTGAATTTGCTCGCGATTGCCAACAATAGTTTCCCTGCCGACGTATATCCAAGAGACTAATACTGGCTTCAGCTCTCTAAGACATTGCAACCGAAGCATTGTTACCATTCTACTGTTATCCTCGCATTCTCGCACTCGAGATGGGACACTCAGATTGCGTCAGGATTGCATACTGTAGGTTCCCTGCCGACGTATCTCCTAAAGACCAATATTGACGTGAGCTCTCAAGTAGATTGTAACCAATGCAATGTTCACATTTCACTGTTAACCTGCACCCTCACACTCACGATACGATATTGGAACTCCTTCGTGATTGCATACTGTTGTGTACATAGTTCCACGTAGCCAGCGCATACACAACTTTCCCACTAGAGCGCGCCCCGCTAAGCACAACAGCGCAGGCGCAGCGCCTCCGCCCTACGAGATGGCGCTGTCTTAGAGACGGACCAAATTCTGCTTCAACCGATCTGTGTATTAATATGTAACGCAGCCAATGAGATTGCTGCTAACGTAGAACCTTTTCTCCTCGCCGATCACACTCGCGCGGTGATACCTGGTATTATAATGAGTGCACAGACCTCCAATTAGCCAGTCTGCACCAGTCTGTACCAGTCTATAGTCAAGTTTCAGTCTGCGCCTAATAAGATTATCATATTCCTGTACATAGCCATGAAGAGAAATGAATAGACACTTTGTCAAGTATCAGAGATATGTGAGAATAAGATTAACGTACCAAGACCAAAGGAACTTCAGATTGTCAATTGTAAACAGCATCCAGAATCAAGTTATGTAATGTCTATACTTTTTATTATTTTAATAAATGTGTGTGAAAATTAATCAAGTTCTGTTTAAAGTTGGTCACCGTCAATCTGCTACTCTAAGCATGCAAGTGGCATTTCTATCGTCTGACCTAACGGCAGAAGATAAACACGCCACGATAAGACCACGAGACATATTGCTGACACTCGCCTACTTCGTTAGAGCGACAGGTCAAATAATCTGATGGTGTGTGTACCGAAGGTCTTACAGTACGCACACGACACATACTGTAGGTTCACTGCTCCAAGAGACTAATACTGACGTCAGCTCTCTAGGATTTGTTATTCGATTCACTGTTCCCATTTTACTGTTATCTTCGTACACTCACACTCATGATTCGACGCTAAGGTATCGTCGTGATTGCATTCTGTAGGGAATCTGCCGACGTATTTCCAAGAGACTATTATTTACGTCAGTTCTATAGTAGATTGTAACCTATACACTGTTCCTATTTTACTGCTATCCTCTAAACCTCACATTCACTATGTGACCCTGAACTTACTTCTTGTTTGCATACTATAGGATCCCTGCTGACGTATAAACAAGAGAATAATAATGACGTGAGCTATCTAGTAGTATGTAACTGATGCACTGTTCCCACTTTACTATTATCCTCGCATACTCCAACTCCTGATGCAACACTGAAATTGTTTTGCGGTTGTATATTATACATTCCCTCCGACGTATCCTCAAGTCACAAATATTTAGGTCAGCTCTTTAATAGATTGTAACCGATGCATTGTATCCTTTCTTCTGTTATCCTCGCACTCTCATACTCACGATGCGACACTGAGATTGCGTCGTGATTGCATATGTAGGGTCCCTGCCGACGTATCTCCAAGAGACTAATACTGACCCAGCTCTCAAGTAGATTGTAACCAATGCACTGTTCAAGTTTTACTGTGTACCTCGCACCCACACACTTACGATGCGACACTGAAATTCCTTCACGATTGCATACTATTGGTTTCTTGCTGACGTATAAACAAGATACAAATATAGACATCAGATCTCTAGTAGATTGTAACCGATGCACTCTTCACATTATATTGTTAACCTCGCACCCTCACACTCACAATTCGACACTGAAAATCCTTCATGATGCATGATATAAGTTCCCTGCTGAGCTATCAAGAAGAGACTGATATTGACGTCAGCTCCCTAACAGATTGTAACCGATGTACAATTCCCATTTCACTGTTACGCTCACACTTACGATGCGACATTGAGATTGCGTCGTGATTGTATACTGTAGGTCCCTGCCTAATTATCTCCAAGAGACTAATACTGACGTCAGCTCTGTAGTAGATTCTAACTGATGCATTGTTCAAGTTTTACTATTAACCTCTCACCCTCATATTAACGATGCGACACTGAGATTCCTTTGTGACTGCATACTATAGGTTCCATTCTGACGTATCAACAAGAGATTTATACTGACGTCAGCTCTCTAGTAGATTGTAACCAAAGCGCTGTTCCCATTTTACTAATATCCCCACACACTCACACTCATGATGCGACACTGAAATTGCTTTGTGATAGCCTAGTATAGGTTCCCTGCCGACGTATCTCCTATCGACTAATACTGGCGTCCCTTCTCTAGTAGATTTTAACCGATGCACTGATCCAAATCTTACTGTTAAGAACGCATCATCACACTCACAATGCGACACTGAAATTGCCTCGCGATTGCATACTTTAGGTTCCCTTTTTACGTACCTCCAAGACACAAAAACTGATGGCAACTCTTTAATAGGTTGTAACCGATGCACTGACAACATTTTACTGTTAACCTCGCACCCTCACACTTACAATGCGACACTGAGATTCCTTCGTGATTGCATTATATAGGTTCACTTCCGAAGTATCAACAAGACACTAATACTGACGTCAGATCTCTAGTAGATTGTAACAGATGCACTATTCCCCTTTTACCCTTATGATTGCACGCTAACAATGACGTTGCCACACTGAAATTGATTCGTGATTGCACACTATAACTTCACCTCCGACTTATCATCAGGAGACTAATACTGACGTGAGCTTTCTATGAGTTTTTTACCGATGCTTTTTTCCCAAAATACCTTTATCGTCGACACTCAAACTCATGACTCGACTCTGAAATTGCTTTGCGATTGAATACTGTAGGTTCCCTGCCAGCGTATCTCCAAGAGACTTGCGCTGACGTCAGATTTCTAGTAGATTCTAACCGATACACTGTTCACATTTTAGCATTATCTTCGCACACTCACACCCACGATGCGACACTTGAAATTGCTCTGCGAGTTCATACTATAGGTTCCATGCTGACGTATCAACAAGAGATTTATACTGACTTCAGCTCTCTAGTAAATTGTAACCGATGCATTGTTCGCATTTTACTGTTACCCTCGCAATCTCACAGTCACGATGCGACACTGAGATTGCATCGCGATTGCATATGTAGTTTCCCGGCCGACCTATTTTCAAGCGACTAATACTGATCTCAGCTCTCTAGTAGATTGTAGCCGATGCATGTTCCCCTTTTAGTCTTATCCTTGCACCCTAACGCTGACAATGCGACTTTGAACTTGCTTCGTGATAGCATACTATAGGTTCACTGCCGACGTATCTCCAAGAGACTTATACTGACCTCAGCTCTGTAGTAGATTGTAAACGTTGCATTTTTCCGATTTTACTGTTACCCTCGCACCCTCACACTCACGATGCGACACTGAAATTGCTTCGTGATTGCTTACTACAGGCACCTTGCCGACATATATCCAAGACACTTATACCACTAACAGTTCTATAGCAGCCTTTAACTGATGCACCACGTCAATTTCCTGTAGTCTCCGCATTGTCACACTGCGAAGCAGAAATAGCATCATGAATGAATTCTACAGGCTCCAATCCGACGTATCTCCAAGAGATTAATATAGCCCTCAGATCTGCAGTAGCTTATAACTGATGAACCGCTGCCACTTTACTGTAGTCCCCCACCCCTAACACTGATGATGAGATATAGTAATTTCGACGCAATTATGTACTACAGCCTCCCTGCTGATGTATCTCCAAGAGACTAATACTAGTAGCTTGAATCTTATGCACTGCTGCCACTTTACTGTAGTCTCCACACCCTCACCCTGACAATAAGACGCAGAAATTGCTTCACGATTGCATACGAGGTGCGGCTAGAAAAAAACCGGACTGATGCTGGAAAAAACATTTATTTACAATTATTTACAATTTCATGTTATCTCCTTCAATGTACTCTCCTCCTCAGTCTCTACACCGCTCCATACGAATTTTCCACTGTTCATAGCAATGCTGCAGATCATTTTCGGTAAGTCCATACATTACTTCCGTCGCTTTTTCTTTTACTGCTTCAACAGTCTCAAATCTAGTTCCTTTCAAAGCTGACTTGACTTTAGGGAAAAGAAAAAAGTCACAGGGGGCCAAATCAGGTGAGTAGGATGGATGATCTAAGATGGGAATGTTGTGTTTTGCCAAAAACGTCTTCACTGACAACGCACTGTGAGCTGGGGCATTGTCTTGGTGAAGGATCTATGACTTTTTTCTCCACAAATCGTTCCGCTTTCTCCGTACTCGCTCACGTAGGGTAGCCAGGACGCTAATGTAGTAATGCTGATTCACTGTTTGTCCCTCTGGTACCCAATCAATGTGCACAATCCCTTTGATGTCAAAAGAAACAATCATCATTGCCTTGAATTTCGATTTTGACATTCGTGCTTTTTTTTGTCGTGGAGAACCAGGAGTTTTCCAATGCAGCGATTGGCGTTTAGTTTCGGGATCGTAAGTAAAAAACCACGATTCATCGCAAGTAATAACATTTTGTAAGAAGGTGGGATCACTTTCAATGTTTTCCAGGATGTCAGAACAAATCATTCTTCGGCGTTCCTTCTGTTCAATTGTGAGACACTTTGGAACCATTTTTGAACACACTTTGTTCATGTTGAAACTTTCATGAAGAATCTGCCTAACGCTTTCCTTGTGAACTCCTGTTAACTCACACACTGCTCTGATTGTTAAACGGCGATCTTGTCGAACAATTTTACCGATTTTTTCAATGTTTGCATCAGTTTTTGCTGACAATGGTCTGCCAGTGCGAATGTCATCACTGGTGTCTTCGCGGCCATCTTTAAATCGTTTAAACCACTCAAACACTTGTGTTCCCGATAAACAATCATCGCCGCACACTTGTTGTAACATTACAAACGTTTCACTTGCAGATTTTCCTAGTTTGAAACAAAATTTGATGTTAACACGCTGTTCTTTCTGTACACTCAACATTTTCCGACGCACAGACAAAACGTCAACTACTTAAAACAGACGCCACGGGCAGACTGAGTGCAGGAGGCAGATGAAACTCGAGCAGTAGGCGGAGCGAGAGTCACGTGACAGGCCACGCGACTTTCAGCCTTATTGCATTCGTTTTATTGTTTCACCAGTACTAGTCCGGTTTTTTTCTAGCCACACCTCATACACCAGTTCCCTGGCGACGTATCTCCAAGGGGCTAATACCGCCCCCAAGCCTCTAGCAGCTTGTAACGGATGCACTGTTGCCACTTTACTGTAGTCCCCACACACTGACACAGAAGATGCGACACAGCAATTGCTTTGCTATTGCAAGCTACAGTCCCAGTCAACGTATCTCCAAGAGACTAATACCTCCCTCAGGTATCTAGTAGTTTGTACCTGATGCACTGCTGCCACTAATCTGTAGTCACCGCACCTTCACACCAACGAGGCGACACAGAAGTTGCTCGCGTTTGCATTCTACAGGCTCTCTGATGATCTCCAAGAGACAAGAACTACATTCTGGTCATAAGTAGCTTGTAGCTGATGGACCTCGGCCACTTCATTATACTCCACCTCCCTCACACTGCCAATGCGACACAGAAATTGCTTTGTGATTGCGTACTACTGGCTACCTGCAGACGTATCTCTAAGAAACTAATAATACCCTCAGGTCTCTAGTGGCTTGTTACAGATGCACCGTTGCAATTTACTGTAGTCCCCGCACCCTCACACAGACGACGTGACACAGAAATTGCACCCTCTCTCTGACGATGCGATGCAGAAATTGCGTCGTATTTGAATACTGCAGGATCCCTGCCGACGTATCACCAAGAGGCTAATACCACCCTCAGGTCTCTAGTAGCTTGTAACTAATGCACCACGGCCACTTTACTGTAGTCCCTCGACCCTCACATTGACGATACGACACAGAAATTATTTCTTGATTGAATTCTACAGGCTTCCTGCCAACGTATTTCCAAGAGACTAATGGGTCCCTAGTAGCTTGTAACTTAAGCGCCCGCAGCTCGTGGTCGTGCGGTAGCGTTCTCGCTTCCCACGCCCGGGTTCCCGGGTTCGATTCCCGGCAGGGTCAGGGATTTTCTCTGCCTCGTGATGGCTGGGTGTTGTGTGATGTCCTTAGGTTAGTTAGGTTTAAGTAGTTCTAAGTTCTAGGGGACTGTTGACCATAGATGTTAAGTCTCATAGTGCTCAGAGCCATTTGAACCATTTGTAACTTAAGCACCGCTGACGCATTCCTGTATTCCGCACACCCATCTACTGACGATGCGACACAGATATAGCATCGCGATTGCCTGCAAAAGCTCCCTCCCGACTTATCTCAAAGAGACTAATAGCAACCTCATGTCTCCAGTAGCTTGTAACTGATATACCGCTGCCATTTTATTGTAGTCCCTGCACACTTACACTGACAATGCGACAGACAAATTGCTTCGTGAGTTGAGACCTTAACTTGACTCTGCGGTTACTTGTTCTGTGTGTGGTATCTTCCTTGTTTCTCCTCTATGAACCGAGGTATTAAATTCCCTTGCACATTGCTTCATCCTCGCAGTTGTGCCTTGAGAATGGCAGGGTGTGCTCCTGTCGAAATATCGGCGGTGGCCGACGAATTAACCCGGCAGCAAACTCGTAAGTTATTTGAACATTCAATTCGCCGGGAAAAGTTAAGGTCTCACATTGTTTACCTCTACGGGGAGGAAATGTATCGTTGCTTGCGGAGGTTGGATGAACATCGCAGCAGTAGAGTAAGGATGGAATGTGGATTATCGTTTTTATTGAAGTGTCGAAATCATAGTGTGGTTCCAACGTTTGCTAAGATTGCGCATCATATTAATTCTCCAGCCGCCAATCTCATCAAGCAACGTGCTGGTTTGGCTCTTGTTCGTAAAAGGACCCACCATACTCGCCGTCAATTAGATTTTGTTTCTATTTCAGCTTCATTGAATGCTGGCGTCTAATGTTTCTGAATTTTCTTGGCATTGGGTGGATGGTGCCTTTTGGTCGCAGTCTGACTGAGAATTTCAATCTGTAATTGCTCGTCATTCGGCGGAGTTTGAACGTTTCCTTGGCTCAGTGTCTAATTCTAATTTTAATTCTCGACATTCTGTGATCAATCTCACTGAGAAAACGTTTGACGACGCAGCTTTGTCTGTGTTGAGGAAAGGTTTGAATTTCGCACCGACGCCTCAGAATTTGCTAGTCGTTGATTTTATTAGTTCTATCGAACAGGCTGTTTATAAACTATTTTCCGAGGCTGTGGAAGAAGTTAGGAGGGAAGCTTGTCGTGTGTTGACTGGGGCCCGTCCACCCAAGTGTAACATTACAGCAGCTGAGGCGGCTGCTTTACGTTCACTCAAAATGGATCCTGATATTGTTATTTTACCTGCGGACAAAGGAAATGCCACGGTTTTGTTGAACAAGCACGATTACATTCAAAAGATGCAGTGTCTACTTTCTGATTCAGCGTATCGTAAAATCGGTGCTGACCCAACCAAGAGTGTTGGGAGAAAGACTAATAACCTCCTGAAGAAAAGCTCTTTGTCACAGGAGACTATCAAGAGTCTTAATTCTTACTGTGGTCTACCACCTAGATTATATGGCCTCCCTGAGGTCCATAAAGAGGCTGTCCCGTTGAGACCTATTGTTTCTAATATTGGTGCTCCGACATATCGTGTAGCTAAATATCTTGCTAGCTTGTTGAGCCCACTAGTAGGTAGGTGTGAGCACCACATTAAGAACTCTGCAGGTTTCTTACGTCGATTGCAGTGATTGCGTTTGAATGACTCTGATATTTTAGTCAGTTTTGATGTGGTTCCTCTCTCTGATTCGTTGCAGCTAATTGGCGTTAAGTTTGGTGTCGAGTTAACAAATTTGTTTAGCCACGTGCTGACTTCCACTTACTTTTTATTCAATGGTCAGTGCTACCAACAGACTAACGGAGTTACAATGGGTAGCCTGTTGTCGCCTATTGTGGCCAATTTGTTTATGGAGGACTCTGAGGAACGTGCATTGGAGTCAGCGACATTGAAACCTGCGCGTTTTTTCAGATATCTAGACGATACTTTTGTTGTTTGGCCTCATTGTAGTGAGAATTTAAACCGGTTTTTGGAACACCTGAATTCAATCCATCCGAAAATTCAGTTCACTATGGAGGTGGAAAAGAATGGATGCCTTCCCTTCCTTGATGTGTCGGTCAGAAGGAAGACTGATGGTACGTTGGGACATTCTGTTTATAGGAAGCCTACTCACACTGACTTGTATCTGCGAGCTGATAGTTGTCACCATCCAGCCCAGCGTGAAGGAGTACTTCGTACCTTGGTACACAGGGCCCACGTTATCTGAGACCCTGAAAGTTTGGCAGCTAAGCTATCACATCTCGAAGTCACCTTTCGTCAGAATGGTTATAGTGAGAGGCAGATCAAACGCGCGTTCCGCTATCAGCCTTCTGTGCAACGGGTGAGTGACGATAGCAACCAAGTGACACCTAAGTCTACGGCCTTTTTGTCTTACGCAGGAAGCATTTCCAGCAGGATTGGCCGTATTTTGCGGAAATATGACGTGAAAAGTGTTTTTCGACCACCTTCTAATATTAAGACCCTGTTGGCGTCCGTAAAATATGATCTTGGTTTTGCGTAAGGCTGGTGTCTATCATATTGCTTGCAGTTTGGCATGTCATATATTGATCAGACAATCAGGACTGTGGAAGACCGGTGTATTGAACATAAGCGTCACACACGCTTACAACAGCCGAGCAAATCCTCTATTGCAGAACATTGCCTTGACACCGGTCATCCTATGGAATACAGCAACACGGAGATTCTGGCTTGCACGTCCAGCTATTGGGCTAGTGTTATTAAGGAAGCTGTTGAAATCAAACTATCAAGCAACCTTATAAACAGAGATGGTGGTCTCTCATAAAAAAAACAGAGGGACAGAATTAGTGCTACCTCACCTGCTGATTAATGGTCACTATCGATATTTCTGATGTTGGTTATCGTTGGTTGTGTGTGGATTCTGTGGTTACTTGTTCTGTGTGTGGTATCTTCCTTGTTTCTCCTCTGTGAACCGAGGTATGAAATTCCCTTGCACATTGGTTCCTCCTTGCAGTTGTGCCTGGAGAATGGCAGGGTGTGCTCCTGTCGAAATATCGGCGGTGGTCGACGTCACCCGGCAGCAAACCCGTAAGTTATTTGCTTCGTGATTGCATACTATAAGCTCTATGACGACGAATCTGGAAGAGACTAATACCACCCTTGGGTCTCTAGTACCTCGTAACTGATGCACCACACCCTCACACTAACAATGTGGTACAGAAATTGCTTTACGATACCATACTATAGGTTACCTGCGGACGTATCTCCAAGAGACAAATACCGCCAAAAGGAATATAGTAGCTTGTAGCTGGTGCACCGCCGCCAGTTACTATAGCCGCCCCCCTCCCCCCCCCCCCCCCCCCCCCACACACACACACGGTCGATGCGTCAAAGAAACTGTTTCACGATTGTGTAGTACAGGCTCCCTGCCGTATCTCCAGAAGGCTAATACAGCTATCAGTACTCTATTAGCTTGTAATTGATGCACCGCTTCCACGTTACTCCAGTCGCCGCACCCTCACCCTTTGCGACACAGTAATTGCTTCGCAACTGCGTACCACAGGCTCTTTCCCGACGTAACTCAAAGAGACTATAAACCCCCATAGGTCTCTAGTAGCTTGTAGCTGATGCACCGCTGCCACTTTACTGTAGTCCCAGTAACCTAACACCGATGATGCGTTACTGAAATTCCCTCGCGATGCATACATCAGGCTTATAGCCGACATGTCTCAAAGAGATTAATACCTGCAATAGGTCTCTAGTAGCTTGTAACTGATGCTCCACTGCCACATTACTGCATTCGTCGCACCCTCACACTAACAATGCGACACAGAAATTGCTTCGCGATTGCATACTAAATGCTCCATTCCGACGTATCTCAAAGTATTAATACTGTCCTCAGCTTGTAACTGGTGCACCACTGCTTCTTTACAGTACTTCCCGCACCCTTACACTGACAGTGTACCACAGAACTTACTTCCTGATTGCAGGTTATAGTCCCTGTCACAGTACGTCGCAAACAAACGTCGCAACCGCAATCGAAATGGGAGACAACAACGATGTTAGTCGCATGGCTAGTATAATGTCATGTGCAGAAAAAGACATTTCCTCTTCCACAATTCCAGTGAACCCCATGTTTGTCAAAATTATTTTAAGCGGGAGTAGAAGTAGTATCTTGGGGACAACATGATATTAACCACCAAAAAATTGTCAGTGCGAAGGTAAGCAGTGAAGTACCCTTCTTCGTCGTTCAAGTACCACTTGTGAGACAAAATTTTGCGGCCAGTGTTCTTGAAACATACGATTCTTCCTTTGTGAGTGAACCAGAGACGATTTTGTCAGCTCTATATTTCTCTTCCAGATTCTTTTGCACAGTTTCAACATGTAGACGAGAGTTTTCACGTACTGCATCAAGTCCAAAGGAAAACTGGCACTCGCTGCTGTTCTCTTCTGGAAAGGTGAGGATAATTTCCATGGCCTGATGTATGTTGGGAATAGGTTGTGCCGTCCTTTTGCAGAAATATTCAGGCATCACTTTTGATGACATACCGCTTTACCTGTAATTAAATCACTTATTGAAACTTGTTTCCCAATCATATTTTTCATAAAAAAGATTTCAGTATAAATTTATATGATTTAAAAGATTGTAATAGAATCAAAAACGCTACGACAAAGTTTGTTTTGATGCAAGTTCTAATAGTTGTTTCCCACCTTCAAGATCTGTTACTTTTTCACATAAACATAGCTGTTGCTTTGCTATCTTGCTGATTTTGCTCGAAAGTAACGTCACAGGTTTCCAGTAATTGATATAAATATTTACGTAAATTCAAAACTATAGATGGTAGCCTTTAGTACTTTCACAGTTTGCATCAGTCTTGTCACTAAGTGAAATGTCATTCTGACAAAATAAAATTAACTTTCATTTCAGTAAAAGCTAAAATATTTGTGAAACGTTAAAGTTAATTGCTCCTTGAAAGCTGACGGCAGAAATCTTCGTAGAACAACAATCTTTGCAGAGTGATTGTTATCCAAGCAATACCAGTTGTCCTCAGCCTACAAACGGCATGTTGCTGTGTTGAGGTTACAACCAAGTTGTAAGTAATAAGCGAAGGTAGGAAGTGCAGTAAAGTGTGATTTGTATGTGTTCCAAATTCCTGAATTTGACCCTTACCCGCATCCAGTTTTCAGTTTTGGTAAAGAGGTCAGTGGTAGTTTCTGATCGCCTTGCCGATAAAATAAATTTCTGTTGCGTTCCAGATGGTCAACAATAATTAAAAGCATGTAAGATAGGTTACGTGAAAATGTTTATCTTTTCTTTAAGTACAGACCAAACACTGATATTGTACTGACAAAGCACAAGCGTTGGTGGTACTGGAAACCGCGTATGTCACCAAAGTTCTTTTTGTGACAGCATATAGGCCGTCCCAGCACAGAAACGGATGGACGAGTAGCCGAATCTGCTAGAAACAGTATTTAAACACTGCTGCAAGTAAGAGCAAGTTAACTTAAATCACATCATATGTGCTATTTTCGTAATTAAAAGTTTAGTCTCTGTTACTAAAATTCGGTTTGAAGCGATATGTTTCTTAAGAATTTAGCGGACAGGTCGAACGGGAATTGGGTGGGTTCGGTTATAAACATGTTTTGTGTGATGCGTTAAATAAAAGAAACCATATCAACGACAGATTTCGTTCTGGCCGATTATTTTTGCCAAAATTATAAATGGCTAAAAGGCCGACTAGGTACATGCAATAAACCATCGATTCTTTAAAGGATCGAATTTCCATGTATAAAACAACTTCAGACGTCTTATTACTTCATAAATGAGTTAACGTGTTAAATACTTGACTGTCAGCAAGCAGGAGAGGTAAAGTTTATGGAAGGTTTGCAATTAGGTTTAAAGTTTGCTGGAAGTCGCTAAGACCTCTCGTTATCAAACAATGGATAAACATAGTCTCGGTAATTTGCATTCAGTTTAAAACAGAAGCTAGTTTTTCACTCGTCTCGGTGTTTGTGATGTTATGTCTCCTTGACCGTGGGTCGTACAACGATATAATGTTTCAGGTGCATTCAGAGCTATGTGTGGATAGCACACTGTCTGCAAACTGAGTTGTGAGCAGAGTTTTTGCTTCATCATTTCGTGTGGGAGGGAGGGGGGGGGGGTCACAAAGAAGATGTGTCGTAAAGATCTGAAATCATGTCTAAATTTTGTTGGCAGGGCCAAGTTCTCTCATTTATAAATACTTCGAGAAACATTCAGGGTATTTGCGTGCCGTCAGTTACACTACCTCAATACACACTGTTTCTGACTGTAAAACATTCTTATTTTTTAAAAATTTTTACATAATATTATATCTCTTAACGAGTAGATCATGGCATTTTAAATTGCTGAATTCGGTCAATAATCACATGAAGTATAGAATATCAAATTTGGTTTCGTCAGGAAATAGTTAGGTAGGTAACCAGCAACAGATATTCGGTTCTATGATAGAGTTTTAGTAATTTAGATATTTGGTAAGACCTTGTACTGTTGATAGTGACAGAACCTGCCTCCCTGCTCCGTAAATAACCGTGAGATATCTAGATTTGTTTGATAAATCTCTTTATGAGGGGAACATGTTGTATAAAACAGGAAACATAAATACTTAAGAAAATGAGTATTGTGTGTATTGTTGCATAATGTTTTATGTTTGAGCTGCTGCTGTTCTTGTAGTGTCAAGTCCGAAGACTCATTTGCTGCAGCTCACCACACTCCTGAGCAAGTCGCCTCATCTGCACGTAACTACAACAGCCTGTTTCTCTGTGACACTGCGTACTTTATTCGACTGTTGATTTCCATCTACATCGCCATCTACATCGACATCTACATCTACATCGCCAAACTGATCTTGGTGCATCTGGATGTAGACTATTAACCGCATCTTCCTGTTAGTCTGGTTGTGTCGCAGACTTTTTTTTCCCCTTTTAGGTTCAGTATCTCCTCACTAGTTCTTCGATCTACTCACCCAACACTTAGCATTTTTCTGTATAATGGTATTTCAAAAGCTTCACTTTTTTTTTTTTTTTTTTTTTTTTTTTTGACTAGAATGTTTATTGTCCACGTTTCAGTTCTATACAAGGCTGCATTCCAGACAAATACCTAAAGAAAACAGTTACTAACGTTTAAATTTATATTCGCTGTTAACAGTTTTCTCAGTTTCAGGAATGCTTTACTTACCATTGTCAGTCTACATTTTATATCCATTCTACTTTAAGCATGAACAGTTATTTTGCTGCTCAAATAGCAGGAAAAATCTTCAACTTGATGTGCTTCGTTTCCCTATGTTATTCCCCCATCTTCACTTTATTTCATTCGACCACATTACAGTTATTTCTGTTGACATTGATCTTATAATCTCATTTCAAGACTCTGTTCATTGTTGTATACTTTCCAGTGAGATTATGTAGCACGTCAGCTGCATCTCATTTCCGTGCACCACTTACATAAATGCTAAGTTTTATAAACAATTTAATTAGAAATATATTACTGTAATTTAATTTCCAAATATGAATGTCTAGTATAAAAAGTTATTGTGCACACATGGTTATCCAAATGTGCATATGCTTTGCTTCAAAATTAGACATACAGAAGACATTTGAAAAAGTTTAGAGCCCATTTATGTCTTTATCAAACTTCAGAGTCACAGCAGTAGTCACATTTTATTATCTTTATGTACACACAGAATATCAACTTGAGAGATATTACGCTAATAAAATTTACCTCAGAGCTTATACTAATACAGAATAAAGAAAGAATTAATGAAAGAGTCCTAATGGCAATAACACTTGTTTTAATTCTTTGTCAACATTGTTAAACTAAATGTAATTAATTATTGCAGTTACAGTGGAAACAACAGAACATAATCTGTCTTTGACATATTACGAAAAAATGAGTTAAATGAACATTTCACACTATTACTACATAATCTGTCTTTGACATATTACGAAAAAAATGAATTAAATGAACATTTCACTACTATTACTAACCATTTTAATTATTATTTATAACAATTTAATCATCATTATTATTATTATTTCTATTATTATCGCAGAATGGTTAGCATATATTGATCATTTTACAAGGTAAACTGTGGCAAGTCAAATAATTGTACAGTAATGGTACTGATATAGGCCAAAGCAACGAATTAAAACTTGTACAACTGCGAGGATTTGAACCCAGGCCTCCTACATACTACGCAGATGTGCTATCCAATACGCCACAGTGGCGCTAGAGATATCACAAGTGCATGGGCTACCCTAGTATTTCTGTCTCACCGATACAAGTTCCATTTAATTGCTATTTCCCTTCTAAACTCGCATCAGTATTGGTCAGGGTCTCCAATATTGGGCTAGCTCTTAGCAATGAGCAAAATGGGGTTAATCCTGCCTTTACCTCAGGCATAGGTGACATGTTAATCATATCCAACTCACTACTACTCCTCATTATGTTTCAGGAATACCAATTATATGCCGGCTGGAGTGGCCGAGCGGTTCTAGGCGCTACGGTCTGGAACAGTGCGACCGCTACGGTCGCAGGTTCGAAACCTGCCTCGGGCATGGATGTGTGTGATGTCCTTAGGTTTAAGTAGTTCTAAGTTCTAGGGGACTGATGACCTCAGCAGTTAAGTCCCATAGTGCTCAGAGCCATTTGAACCATTTGAACCAATTATATATTACCAATACATCGTCGGTGTCCCCAAAGTCTTGTACCTATTGAAAAATTTTTCAACCGTAGCTCACTGGAATGCACTAAAGGTGCACACCTCAGATAGATACTGTCCAGATTTTGTGTTCTTTGGACCATTGAAGACGTGTAGCTCTATGTATCGGTATGAGCAAAAGTGTTTTGGGAGATACTGGACTCCACAGGTACATTGGAAGCAGTTGTCTCGAAAACTGGTTGACATGTACCTGCATGCACTGCTAGAAACAATTATTGTCTTTGATGTGGTGTGTCATCTGCAGTCTCTGGTTGATAAGGTGTTTCCACAGTCCGTGTTCGTACACTGTGTAACAGAGCTATGAGTTGTACACCATTCATAGTAGACACGTTGGATAGTTGAGACTGATATACCAACAAACAGGGCTCTTTCATTTGAAGTGTTGTCATAGGCACGTCCAGACATGATAACTCCCTTCTGCCACCCAGTCACATCTCCAAGTCAACGCATATTATTACACTGATTCCATACAATCGAGTGATATACAGAGTGCAATGGGTATAAGTGCAGATATTTTTATATGAGGCATTTTAACATGTATACACATCAGTGTGTTGGTTCATTTATCTTGGCATCAAACAGTCTTCCTGCAAACACATCACATAGTTTACTACCTGTTGTTTACTGCACAGTTGTAACTGTACCACAAAGCGGACTATCCCTGCCAGTATAGACTAGCCATTTTGTGTCCATATGTGCACACTTCTACACCTGACTTGCTGCCCAGAAGAAAATGAGGATTAATGGTTTGCTCAACCTAAAAACATACGACTTGTAACAGTTATAATTATTATTCTGCAAATAGACATAAGTACCGATGTATTCTCGTTCAGTACACTGCCCCCTGATAGAAATATAAATATTTCCGCATATACCCATTAAATGGTGAACACACACCACTTTACTGTTTTAATCCCATGAGTTGAAGTGTTTCATATGAACGAATGGCAGCAGGCCTACATCATCTGCACGACTCCGACCAGTGTGCTCTCTTAAGGCTGTGAGCAGTATTTTGCCTGGTGAATATATCCAGATGTTTCTGCCATTCTGCTACATCTCCATGTCGTCCCATACTATTTCACTACTTGCATACGATGGACTGGACCATACAACTTCAGTTCCATGACTTGAGTGGTCAATAGAACATCACAGGCCCATTTTTGCACCGTCTACACTCCGGAGTGACCGAGCGGTTCTAGGTGCCACAGTCTGGAACCGCGCGACTGCTACAGTCGCAGGTTCGAAACTTGCCTTGGACATGGATGTGTGTGATGTATTTAGGTTGGTTAGGTTTAAGTAGTTCTAAGTTCTAGGGGACTGATGACCTCAGAAGTTAAGTCCCATAGTGCTCAGAGCCGTTTTAACCATTTTTTACACTCGTCCACGTGACCAGCCTGCTCACTTGAGTGGATGACTAATATGGTGTCTAGTGAGCTTAGCTATGGATTACATCTTGGAATTATAAGATGTCCTTTGGAGTTCAGAAAACTGTAGAAACACCACCATGTAGGCGACAGCAGCACTAACAGTAGATACAAAGAGGGGCAAATTGACATCGAAGAAACCTGCAGCAGAGAAGTGTAGCGGGTCCATTTCCAGGCGGGAAGTGTCAGAAGCGTCACCCGGCCTTAAGAGTGTCTGGATCTTGCTGAATAACACAGCCACTCTGGTAGCGCGATTGGCCGCAGAAGAGCACGCCCAGCAAGTAAGGAGGAGATTCCCCAGCACGAACAGCAGCCAGATGGAGAGCCACGCCATGCTTGGACTGCTCTGCCTGCTGACTCGTACCATCACCAGCCCGTAGCTCAGGGAGACGATGCCGACGAAGTTGCCTGCGGCGGCAAGCAGCAGGGCTGGTCCGAAGTGGCGGCCACACAGCAGGCTGCAGCGGTGCAGCGCCAGCCGGGCGCGCTGCAGTCGCCGCAGTTCACCGAACGCCGCCAGAGGAGCTGCAGACAGCCCCGGCCACGTCATCGCTTCGTCCACGTCGTTTTCTCCGCGGATCCGCGGCCACACGCTTCTCAGCAGGTGGACACTCACAGTGCGCAGACGGTCTCTTATTAGCAAAACGATGCAAGTGAACTGAGATCGCCAAACTATCGAATATGCTTGGAGATAGAAAATGATGCCCTGTGCCCCATCTTGACCGAAAATATTGTATATGAAGAACACGAGAGGTACGAAAAGAAAACTAAGAATTGAAACCAGCGAGACAGTTCCGATTAGCTTCGTTTTACAGTAATTTTTTCGGAAATAATGTCTCTCATACTGGACAAACAAGTCGTCTACCAGTTCCAAAAGTCGAAAAATTTCTCTTATATATCTGTGTGCAGAAATTACACATGTCATCAACATCACAGTCGGCTCAACCCAACTGAGGAATGGAATCAGTAAATTTATAACTTGGACCGCCGGTGGCGTTCTAATATGCTGCTGTAAACATTTCTGGCTGAAGGAGCAGTATGAGCCAGTGCCTACAATGAAGGTTAGCCAGGCAGCTGCTATTCCTGCAGCAGGCAACCTACTCACTCGTGTGTTGAACATATTAGATTCTGAAGAGATCAGACCGCCACATCTCACTGGAGCCAGTCCACACACTTGAGTCAGAAAATGTAGAGGCCTGATAGTATTTTTCAACCTGTAGTCATTCATTGCAAAAAGATATAAAAAATATATAGTGACTCACTGCAGATGCTTGTAGAGACACTGAGAAAAACCAAAAAGGTTCACAGATGTATGTGTACCTTATCCCACCACAAATAAAAAACCCTTCTTAACTTATCTTTCATTTCTTCTGGTGATGTTATGAAATGGTGAATTAATCACTATGTGTTTAGCGGTGGTGAAACAATCGTGGTAGAAGCTTGTTCTCGACACTTTAGTGCTAGTGGGCAGCTATCCATCACTGAATCAGATGCAACAGCGACCAAACGTCTCACTGTGAATACCGCATAAGAACATTGTTCTCTGCCTATCCCACTTAATGAAGATTAATTTCGACTTCCAGCTCGTCAACTGTAATGGAATTGCGGTTGACAAGACTGAGTGTCCTAGCACAAGACAGACATTTTCGATGGAGAAGCGACCGAAGTTCAGTTGAGTTAATGTGATGAAAGAGATGACGTTAATCCCCAGATACAGACATATAGAAAAACCAGATCCTGAAGTATTCATTGTTTTATTATTTTAGAAACAGTACATTATAAAAATTCATATTTCTGACCAAACAATAGGCGAAACTCAGCATTTAAGATCCAAAAATTTGTCATTACAGGAAAGAGCAGACATTCTGATATTTAAAATTACATTCCTAAGACAGCTGTCGTGTCGCGTAAGAAAGAGTCCAATTTTCTCCAGAAAGCTGTAACGTATTTGTTCCCATTCGCAAATTACGTTCAGACAATTTTCCCATGATCATTGCTCCATAACCGTCGGGAAAACTATATAAAACATATACTTTCATTTCTTTGTGAGTGGAAACTTATTTTGTGGCTATATGTATGTTGCTGTTTGCCGTATTCTGTGCACAGTAATCTTCCTGGTGTTCAAAGTTACGATCTTGTCCTCTTTCAGCACATATGACATATTTACCAAGTACTACACGGACATCATTCAGAATGTGGGAGTGTTTCTGTTAAAGTCTGTCAGGTATTCGTAATAGTGGAATTAACAGGTCTGTAATTTTATATCGTTGGCAAGGACGTATTTACGCACTTGACCGACTTTTTAATTATTAAGAGCATCATACTGGAGCAATTTAAAATATCGATATGAACTTTTCGGCAAGACATATGTCATACTGAACTAAATATGTGCTTTTATAATTGAAGGCTGTACGTTTTAATGGGAAATTTTAGTGCTAAAAAGGTTGAAAGCTATAGCACGTGTGAATGTACACAGTGAAAATTTACAAAAAAAGAGAGGTGTCTTCCTTAGAAAACTTTTTATTTGCTTGGATAGCAAAAAAAGGATACATCAGTTACTAGTTACAACCATTAAATGGACATTTCACATAATAGAAAGAGATATCTACATCGACTACTGAAGCAAGATGCTTCAGTCTACAATTCAAAATTAAAACAAGTATATGCAGATTGTTGTTGTTGTTGTTGTTGTTGTTGTTGTGGTCTTCAGTCCAAAGAAGGGTTTGATGCAGCTCTCCATGGCTTCTCTATCCTGTGCAAGCCTCTTCATCTCCAAATAACTACTGCAACCTACATCCTTCTGAATCGGATTACTGTATTCGTCTCTTAGTCTCGCTCTACCATCTTTACCCCGAAACCTCTGGCTACACTACCCTGTGCAAGCCTCTTCTTCTCCAAGTAACTACTACAACCTACATCCTTCTGAATCTGCTTATTGTATTTATCTCTTAGTCTCCCTCTACCATTTTTACCCCGAAACCTCCCTTCAGTATTAAATTGGTGATACCTTGACGTCTCAAAATGTGTCCTATCAATCGATGCCTTCTTCTAGTCAGGTTGTACCACAATTTCCTTTTCTCCCAAATTCTGTTTAGTACTTCACAATTAGCTATGTGATCTACCCATGTGATCTTCAGCATTCTTCTGCACCACCACATTTCAAAAAATTCTATTCTCTTCTTGTCTAAGTTGTTTATCACCCATGTTTCACTTTCATACATGGCTAAATTCCATACAAATACTTTCAGTGAAGACTTTATCACACTTATCTTTATTCAGTGTTATGACATGTCTTTTCTTTGCTGCCATTATCAGTCAACATTTTAGATCATCTCAGTCACCATCAGTTAACTTACTGCAAAAATAGCAAAACTCATATACTACTTTACATGTCTCATTTCCGAATCTAATCCCCTCAGCAGTACCTGATTTAATTCTTCTACATTCCATTAGCGTTGTTTGCTTCTGTTGATGTTCATCTTGTACCCACCAGTCAACAAACTGCCCATTTCATTCAACTGCTTTTTAAGTCCTTTGTTGTCTCAAAAATAATGACAATGTCATTGGCCACACCTCAATTTTTTTTATTTCTTCTTCCTGAAGTTTATTTCTTTCTCCAAATTTTTCTTTGTTGTCCTTTACTGCGTACTCAATGTACAGATTGAATAACATTAGGGATAGTCTACAATCCTGTCCACTCTCTTCTCAATCAACATCTACATTGATCTTCTGCAGTCCACCTTACGCCTCGTAGCAGAGGGTGCTGCGTACCACTAATAGTCATTTCCTTTCCTGTTGCACTTGCAAATAGAACGAGGCAAAAACGGCTATTTATATGCCTCTGAATGAGTCCTAAATCATATCTTCGTGGAACATATGCTCAATGTATGTTGGAGGCAACAGAATCGGTCTGCAGTGTGCTTAACATGCCAGCTCTCTAAATTATCTCAAAAGTGTTCCTTGAGAATAACATCGCCTTCCCTCCAGGGATTCCTATTTGAGTTCCCAAAGCATCTCCGTAACACTGTGTCTAGTTGTAAGCTTCCGGTAACAAATCTGCCACGCTGCCTCCGACTTGCTTCGATGTCTTCCTTCAATCCGACGTGGCACGGATCCAAAAATTGTAACACCTGCACCTCAAACCAGTAGACCTAGGTGTTTTCCCCACCCTCCCTCTGCTCTCGCACTTCCCCTACCCTCTATCAGTTGTGAATAGGCAGGGAAAAGTCTCAATCAGTGCTGAGCTGATGGAGAAAAGGATGTAAGGTATTTATTTACTTCTTCTTTTTTAGGGTGTTATACTCCTATATTGTCCTACAGCTGCCTCCACACTCTGTCACCGCCACTACCACTTTCCGACGCCTTACACCCCCCACTTTTTCTGATGCCCGAGTCTACAATACCACTCGAAATAGACGGACATCTGTTCTACAGCCGCCCATATTTTTTCCTGTGACCAAGCCTGCAGCTGTGGCGGTTCTCAGACAGGTTTGTGCTTGCAGGACCAAGATTCACAATGTAGGTGGTGCACTGCCGATTTGCTATTGACGATAACGATGTATGGGAGCCTCCCACAACACCTGCTGGTCCTTCCATTGCTTGCTCCAGAGGGCTCACTTTGGTACATTTAGCCCCATAGTGCATCACCTGCCTTCAGTGTCTGACATACTTTGGGAGTCTGACATACTACGCGACCCTCCCACAACACCTGCTGGTCCTTCCATTGCTTGCTCCAGAGGGCTCACTTTGGTATATTTGGCTGCCTTCAGTGTCTGACATACTTTCTCCCTGCAATTTTCTCACTGAAACAGTATAGCGACAAACCTTCAGGCGATAAGACAACTACCTTGTACACCATAGAAAACACGATTCTTTGTAACACAGATAGGAATGTGGCATTAGTGTATGCACTAGACCACAATACCACTCGACAAACACTCTACTTTAGAGAGTGATAGCCTACAGCAGCCATACACTCTACCACATCACTCCATCCTGGCTGCTAGTCTTTCCAGACATGTATTAACCTACCACACATCTGCCGTACATGTCTACCGTGTATAAAATCTGATATAGTTCCCACAGGGAGTTGCTTGATAAGAAAAAAGAAGACACAGGTAAAAAAGAACAAGGGTTTCTTACAACCACAGTAGAGAGATTTAACAACAAAGGAAAACTCTTCTCAATAATAAATCATACAACTGTCATGGAGGACCTCTGGTGGCGCCTGTCCTGACGTCTGTCATCCTTGTTGTGATCGATGCAGTCTGGGGAGGCAACGCCTTACGTATATGCAAGCGTGTGATGCTTCAGTGTCTGAGGGGCTGTCGGTCCGTTTAGGCAGATGGCAGGTACATGGCTAAATCGATAACATACGCTGAATGAATAGAGAACCACTGTTTTGATCTGAAAACTACCGATCACGGCAATATGTACTTGTTATTTCTGAACATCCATCTACAGCAAAATGCATGATACAATGAAATCTAATGGGGAAATAGACAAATGCACAACAGCGGTGTTTGACAACGTAATTACACATCACGGTGCACTAACTCCACGGACCGAACACAGTCTCTTTCACACACGAAAACTTTAAGGCAGGTGTGTACAGAGGGTTTGCAGTACCTCACAGACCATTTGCAGTACCTCCACAGAAACCTGTGACTGACTTAGAAGCACTGCAGTTATGAATTTGAAGACTCGATTTTCTAAATCACGGTTGAGTGTCGGAGACCGCAGAGATCGAGGAAACACCTGAGTAGGTCAACAGGACCATCTACTCATTGAAGTTTACCAAACAAACCGCTTTACAGCTTCTAGATGCGCAATGTGCTCTTTATTGGATACAGTACAGAACCGTATTACACAGTCTAGTGAGAATAACTAGCAGCACCACCAAGAAGCTGCAAGTATCAGCTTAATACTACAGCATTCCTTAGTCTGAGCACTTTGTTAATTCGTTGAGGTAGTATACAGTCCAGAACATCTTCTATATTTTAAAAGCACAAACAACAGTTCAAGTTAACTACGATCTCTCTCTCTCTCTCTCTCTCTCTCTGTCTAACGCAACAACAACTGTCCAGAAAATGCATACATGCATAACATGTATAGAAGGTCCTGCTTCTGAACGATGATGTGCTTAATAGGTCTTAAACTCCGCAAAGGGCTGTTCCGTTGCTAGCTGCACAACCTCTAATCCATCACATTTACACACAATATCATCATTCTTTTTTAAGCAGATCCAGATGGAGCTATATGGACAGATTTTTCGTGTGTCCTTTAATGTGGTAAATATATTCGAGTGTATCATTTTCGGTAAGTACTCCAACGAATAACCGTCTGCAATTGCTGTTAATAGTAAATGCTAATATCTTACAATCCCCAGCTGCAGCTAGGCTTCTCCATACAGCATGTTTAAAGTAATATGTGGACCTTGCTTGCATATCTGCAATAGGTTCTCCTTTTTCCAGTTATAGTTTTATATTCATCCTTTCGACCTCATCCATTTCCTGTTTTCTTTTGCGTTCACTTAAAAAGGATAAAATTTGTTTAATGCGAGATGGGTTAGATCTGTTCGACACATTGGTTCTTTTCCTAAGAATTGCTGTATAATACTGTTTGTGGGTACCAGTCCAGATTCGGTGATATCTATATTACATAGAACTGTGGAGAACAACGCCCTAGAATGAGAAAATATGTTTCTCCTGCTTTAATGTAACACTTATATCGTCTTTGTTGCAGTCAGTTCAGAATCTCCAAGTATTTTACAGGTAAAACGTTAAAACTGCATGCATACAGAACAAAGTTTATAAGGTTTTCTGACTCCGGTTTTTTTTTTTAAAAAAAAGCTCAACAACATTCCCACTTACGTTTAAGAACAGATTTCTGACGTGATTAGAGACACTACAGGACCATACATGAAGTTCACATCCTCTTTACTTAAATTTTATAGCAGAGAGAGAATGTAAACAGCGCTGTAGTGACTCTATAGACAGCACGTAGGAGAAAGGGTGGCAACTTGGGAACTAAAACGAAACTTCCGAAATAATTTAAATTATAGTATAGGATCGATTGTTTGTCAGCAATCCAACACTCTGTTTCACGTCACGCACATCTTTCTGTGAATGTTAGACCACAAGTGGAATTATGACGGTACTACGAGTGAGCTAGTTCAAAATATTCCGTGTCAGAGAACGACGAAAATTCGATGTATCTCACATTGTGATTGTCTAACTCAATTGCTCTCACCTGCATATACTACACGTCTTTCTATCTAGAGTGTAACACTTGTTAGCATTTTAGCGCCTTCAGTAATTGCGAGTAACGCCAAGAGTAATACGTATCTTCTATTTTTCTTTTCACAAATGCTTTACTAAACTGAATCATAGATTCGTCCACTCTAAATCATCAGCACACGTCTAAATTAGCAAGTTAGAGAAACGGCCATCGAGCGAAGCTTTTTTCCGGTAACTGCTTTTATTTTTGCATTTTCAATTTTTTTCTGTTACGAGGGTTCTAACTTTAATAGTGGCAACTATTAATTTACAGCTCGTACAAAATAGATACGTGTTTCAAAGTTTTACTGACCTTCAAAGTAGTCATCAGCATTGTGTATTACCCGTTGCCAGAGATGTGTAAGTCTTAGGATACTCTTAGCAGTGCCAGTTGTGTTGACAGTTCGAGCGGCGCGGTCTATTGCCCGGCCAATTAGTAGCAGTTCCGAAGCGAATGCCGTGAAGTGTTTCCTTCAGTATAGAAATCGAGTTGAACTCACGAGGGCTTAAGTCAGGGGAGTGCAGTTGGTGGTGTAGCACTTAGCAGCCCCATCAGTCAAATAAATATGAGCTTGCATTGTATGTGCTTGAGCATTGTACTGCAAAATGATGGTCAGATCCTGCAGAAAGTGTCATCACCTCTGTTTCTAAGCTGGTCTTAGGTTGTGTTCCAAAAATGAACGGCATAGAGACAGAAGTGATGACACTTTCTGCAGGACCTGACCATCATTTTGCAGGGCAATGCTCAAGCACGTACAGTGCAAGCTCTTACTGATTTGTTTGACTGATGGGGCTGCTAAGTGCTAAACCACCTACTGATATCCCCTGACTTAATCCTTCTTGAGTTCAAATCGATTTATAAACTGAAGGAAACACTTCACGTCATTCGCTTCGGAACAGCTACTAATTCGTCGGGCAATCGACCGCATCGCTCGAACTATCAACACAACTGGCACTGCTAAGAGAATCCTATGACTTCCACATCGCTGGCAACGGGTTATACACAATGCTGGTGATTACTTTGAAGGTCAGTAAAACATTGAAACGCGTATCTATTTTGTACGAGATGTAAATAAATAGTTGCTACTATTGGAGTTCCAACCTTGCCGGTAATAAGTTCTACAGAGACTCTGGGTGTAATACTCTACTTTGTAACATAACCATAAGACTAATGGATAAATATGTCATGTGACAATTCTCTTCCTCTAAAGATGAGCAAATATGCCTGACTGCTTCAATCGTTAGTAATCTGAGCTGATTGTATAGAGCGCTTAATCACCCATGTTCTTTCTTCCGCAGGAGCGCTCTGGCCGCGAAAATCCAAATTCTCTGTGTACATCTATAACTGTATTCTGCAAAGTAACTGGTCGACGTTACTTCTTTTGGCATCAAGCAGACCAGTTATTTGCAGGACATAAAAAGTTGTCCAGTGAGAGCGACACCATTGCCACGTTGCTCTTCAAGTGAGTACAGCTACCCGTTCCTACTTTAACCCTTTCTCATCACTGTACGTACAGCTTCTAACCTTGCTCTTGCGAGTTTTACTACACGCGCTAGTCGCCTAACTACACTGCTTTGGGCCTTCGTAGAAGATGTAGACCACATTATGTTTGTATTTTCACAGATAAATATGTACACATGCTATGTATCTACATAGCTGTGTGCTTTTATAAACTATGCTGTGTTTTTGTACATCGGTTATCGTATGTGTTGGATATAGTTCACGTAACTTCTCGTATACAATTCTCAGAGATTAATTCTTCTCTGCACCCATTCACCACGACAGCCTTCAGTACTTCAGTTTTACATATTCCTATATTTAAAATCAGGAAGGATTAAGAAACTAATTTACTGAATGTGCTTACGAGGCAATCATTATCGTGTATGTTTGGTTTTGACTATGCAGTCAGTGCAAATAATATTTCAGAACTCGGTTATTTTGTCTGGAATCAAATCAGTGAAATAACGACTACATCGACCAGAATTTCAGAAGTTGTTCTTTAAGAAAAGCACAAACAGTAGCGAACAATACGTCTTATTTCAATTATAGGATTGTGATAGTTAATCGTCCAATTGTAGTGAGCAAATGGTATTCGATGTCTTATAACACACATGGACACTGGCTTTTATTGCTCACAATCCATCTTCCAGATACTCATATAGACAGTCTGTTCGTAGTATGAATGGGGTCACATTGCGTCAAGAACGTACAAGAACTGTCATCTCCAAAGAGTTTCTTGCAAATTACCCTGAAATAATTCAAGAGAGGAAGGATGGTACGTTGACTTGTAAACGTATAGGACTCCAGCTAGTTCCTCTAGAAGAATAAAAGGATATCTACAATCCTGTATGGCAGGAATGATGGCACAGACACAACTGAGTCCACGATATCTCACCTGCTGCCAACTTATGAGGATATCACCAACGGTCTAAACTGTTCATAGCGTTATGACACCTGTCCTGCAAACTGTACCGTCCAGAAGTTCATCCTTCGTTCATTATTATCTCTCTGCTTTGTGGTTTGGTCTTACGGGACATCCTCGCCAGGAACAAGTTTGTATCTACAGTTATTATCCTCCTGTATATACATTATTTGCTATGAAACTTCGCAGCTTCAGAGCTGTAATTACCCTATTTGCATCTAGCCCTACATTTGTTCTATCCAAACCACTGTGAAGTGCACGGCAGAGGTTATGTCCCATTGTATCCGTTGTTGTGGTTTTCACTCGTTCCATTCACGGATGGAGTGCGGGAATAATGATTGTTTAATGCCACCGCGCGTGCTGCATATAATCTAATCTTGTGCTCAAGATGCAGAAGCGATACGTAGCCGACAATTTGAAACTGGTGCTTGAAACTTTGTAAGTAGGCTTTACCGGGATAGTTTATGTCTTTCTTTACGAGGCTGATCGTTTAGTTTCTTCAGCACCTATGTGAGTCTCTTTCACATTCAAAACAAACCTCTGACCATTTGTGCTGCCCCTCACTGTATATGTTACATATCCCCTGTTAGTCCTACTTAGTATGGGTCCCACACACTTTAGCTATATTCTAGGATGAGTCGTGCGAATGATCTGTAAGCAATATTATTGTATACTAATTCCATTTCCCCAGTATTCTAGCCGTAAACCTGTTTTACCCGTGACTGAGCCTATGTGATCATTCCATTCCATCTCCCTACAAAGTATTACAACAAAGTACTTGCATAAGTTGGCAGATTCCAACCGTCAGTCCTAACAGTCATATGACACTACGTTTCCTCGTTATGTGAAAAGCACAAATTTACACTTTTCAACATTTACAGCAAGTTGCCAACCTGTCAAGTAACTTAGACTATGGGTCCGAAGTTCTGTCAGCAATCAAACGTACTATCTCGTGCTGTGACCATCCATCCTTGATTGTTTCTGAGACCACAAGGAGATTTATGATGATACTACGAGTGTGACGACAGATCAAAATATTCTATCAAAGAAGACGACACTATTAAGCTCACTTCCACGTAGCTACTGTCTTTTAAGTTGCTGTCGCCTGCAAATACCACACTTCGTTCTATCTTAACATATGGATGCATCTAACATTTCATAGTATTTTATCGTATTTGGTATTAACAATAATAGTAAACAGTCATTTTTTCTCTTTACAGGTTATTTCTAAACTGAATTACGGATTCTTATCTTCTAAATTACCAGTGCAAACATAAATTTACAAGCTGAAGATGTGGCCATCAAGCGAAGATTTTTTCGTTAAGTATTTCTGTTTATTAATTTTCAACTTTTCTAAAAAAATTAAAACTTGCTGTTTCACTCTGAGTTGAAATTAACTAAGCGCACTGGACTTAAATAAATGAAGAGCTAGAGGTGGAATTAAGGAAAACAGCAATGAAGTGATATGGTGTCAGTGCAAGCTCTTCAGGAATGTCGAAGCTAGATTATAGTGAATGCACTACGACAATTGATAATCTGTGGCACATTAGAACTCCAAACCAGTTCTCCTGCAACCAGTGGCAGAAGAAGCAACAGTTCACAACTATGTTGGTTCGTCAGTAGTGCTGTTCTTACACATCCCGTGAGATAACCTCTGGTTTTAGTGTCTGGATTATGAAGGTTGAACGAAAAGTTATGTTTAAAGTCTGAGTGAAAAAATTGAGACATAGCGTAAATCAAGATTGTCAAGCACAGCTCCGCATTATATTGTGGAAAAAAATTGTTTATCCCTCTAGAGACGTGAGATATACATATTTCTTATGTCAATGGTACTAGTGATTATGGTGCTAAACAGTTTTGCTGAATTAGTCTATCATTTTACTGTTACTGTGGTCGCCGGTTCGAAGACTAGTTTGATGCAGCTCTCCATGCTGCTCCATGCTGTGCAAGCCATTTCATCTCTACAAGCAACTAACATCGTAAAGAGCCTCTTGACTGTAGTCAAGACTTGGTTCTCTATACATCTTCTAATCCCTACATCTCCATCCATAGCCGAATTAACCATTCCTGGGGTACCAGTAACTCAGAACGTACCCTACCAACGTATTTCTTCTTCCAATCCAGTTAAGTAGGTGCTCAAATTAACTTAAGCAACGGGCTAGTACTCTGCGCTGGCTTTTTACTAGCATCACCATCATACCAATCTGGCACTGGTACTTTCAAATCACCTGTACAGCATCCAATGCACACAGTACACGCTGCGACAGGGTGTTTGATGCCATTTGGAAACGACGACGCAGTAAGAGGGCCATTCATCCTAGTTGATGCAGGTCATGTCTTAAACAATCGGCTAGTAATCACTGAAGATCACATGCTTTCAGTCTCGATTTTCATTTGGCATGATAAAAAAAGTCATACACTACTGGCCATTAAAATTGCTACACCAAGAAGAAATGCAGATGATAAACGGGTATTCATTGGACAAATATATTATACTACAACTGACATTTTCACGAAATTTGGGTGCATAGATCCTGAGAATTCAGTACCCAGAAAAACCACGTCAAGGGTAACCGCAGCCATGGTCTCCGAGCTGATAGTCCATGCTGCTGCAAACGCGTCGAACTGTTCGTGCAGACAGTTGTCTTGCAAACGTCCCCATCTGTTGACTCAGGGATCGAGACGTGGCTGCACGATCCGTTGCAGCCATGCGGATAAGATGCCTGTCATCTCGACTGCTACTGATACGAGGCAGTTGGGATCCAGCACGGCGTTCCGTATTACCCTCCTGAACCAACCGATTCCATATTCTGCTAACAGTCATTGGATCTCGACCAACGCGAGCAGCAATGTCGCGATACGATAAACCGCAATCGCGATAGGCTACAATCCGACCTTTATCAAAGTCGGAAACGTGATGGTACACATTTCTCCTCCTTACACGAGGCATCACAACAACGTTTCACCAGGCAACGCCGGTCAACTGCTGTTTGTGTATGAGAAATCGGTTGGAAACTTTCCTCATGTCAGCACGTTGTGGGTGTCACCACTGGCGCCAACCTTGTGTGAATGCTCTGAAAAGCTAATCATTTGCATATCACAGCATCTTCTTCCTGTCGGTTAAATTTCGCGTCTGTAGCACGTATCTTCGTGGTGTAGCTATTTTAATGGCCAATAGTGTATATCATATTGTCATCTTTTCAGCCACTGGCCAACATTTTAATAAGACCCACGCATACGTCTCAAACCTTGGTGCTCCCCAACCGTTCCATGCAAGCCTTCCATGGACTTTCAGATGGCAACCTATCTTTGTCCTCGGCAGGAACACGCTATAAATCAGTTCCTGAAGTCTTACCGTTTCCTGCAACTGTTTAACAGAGTTGTGTGCTGTGAGTTTGAATTACAGCACACAAATAAAATGAGCACACAAACAAATGGTTCAAATGGCTCTGAGCACTATGCGACTTAACTTCTGAGGTCATCAGTCGCCTAGAACTTAGAACTAATTGAACTAACCTAAGGACACCACACACACCCATGCCCGAGGCAGGATTAAAACCTGCGTCCGTAGCGGTCGCTCGCTCTAGACTGTAGCGCCTAGAACCGCACGGTCACTCCGGCCGGCTGAGCACGAAAACACCTTTGTGGGTTTTTTAACTAGACTCGCGTTCCAAGCGCAGTTTTCCATTTTACACTTAGACTAACACGAACAACTACACTGACACTGATCAGTCAAAATTACTGTCTCTGGTCGTGAACAGATCGTGTACTAATATCTCGTCCCCGACAACCTCCCACTCGCAAATGGCGCAAGGGAAATGCCTGTGATGGTAGGCCTCTGTGTAAGGTCGAAATTCTCTCATGTTATCTATACTGGGTAAATCCGTAATAATGTTACAATCTTTCAGGGATGGTGGAGAAAGGAAAATGTTTCAATCTGAGGTAAAGAACCCTGGTTTGGAAACGACAGAATCGATAGTTATAAGGGAAAATCGTTGTGATACGGCTGACAGTGGAATACACCTACCGGTACTCTTGTTGCTGAGATTGTAGTGTAGGAAACTTTCAGACGTGATAGTATAGACCAAAAAAAGAAAGAAAGGTCTAGTAAACATGAGCTCTAAAAAACATACCTTAAGAGCTGCGAGAACTTATTCATCTTCGATTCTTCTCCTGCAGTCTCATTGGTTTCTGTATTTTGTGGAGGTGTTAGTGTGGATCAAAACAAGAAAAAAAGTCTAGTAAACAAGAGCTCTAAAGAACACATTTTAAGAACGACGAGCACTTAGTCTGTAGAAGATCGTAATTGTGTGAAATTATTTTTCATGTTTCACTTTTTTTATCACTAAATTTTTGTTTTGATCCTAGATTGTTTTGGGCATCTAACACAGTAGTCAAATCTGTAAAGGGTTTCTATGATACCTCATTATCTTGCAGTACATAACAATATTGCTTCGCAGTACTCAGTGTTTTTTTTTTATTTTATTGGTGTTACCTGAGTATTATTATAATATTGGAAACGCAATGAATGCAACAAATTTTAATTGTATGCTCCTGGGTATATGTAAAGCACTTATCAAATTTGACACGAGGTGACACATATTATATGATACACTTCTAGGCGGCATTCCACGTAAACTCAAGAAAAAATTGTTCTCATTCAGTAAAGAAAGTGTATGCACAACACTCTATAACAAATAGCATGCAACTAATAGGTAAAATACGAAAGAGAGACGGCAGAAACGTAAATTACAATTAATTTGCTATGTGTGAACTCTCTTCCTTCAAATATAAACAAATATGACTAGCTGGCGTCCATTTTGAGGTAACTGAAAAAAATTATTCACTCTTTTTCTTTTTCCTTTGCAGGCGCGATCTTTCGTGAAAATCCAAATTCCACGCCTACATCTAAATCAGTACTCTGCAAAAATGACTGGTTGACATACCTCTTGCTGTAGCAAAGACGACCAGCGCTTCCGGGAAGGTAAAGAGTCGCCCAGTGACAGCGAATCTGCTGCGTTGTTCATGAACTGAGCATGCCTACCGATTCATATTTTTATCCTTTCTCACAACTGTATGTTGATATTCTAACCTCACTCTACACGTGCTAATTGTCTAATTATACTGCTTTTACCCTTGGAATATGTAGGCCAAGACATATTTATATTTTCACAAATTTCTACAGAATAGTGTGCTTTTGTAAACTACTGTGTGTTTTTCGATATTGGTTATCATGAATGCAAGAGATGATTCATGTCATTTCTCGCGAATGGGTCTCACAGTCCCTTCAGTCTTTCAGCTTTACATGTTACTATCTCCAAAAAAGGAAGCATTATGATTGTGATTTGCTAAATATTCTTATGGGCAACTTTTAGTCGTATGTACATTTTTGTGACTATATAGTCAACGAAAATAATATTTGAATATTCAGTTAGTTTGACGGTGAAATACGTCTGCAAGTAAATTACTTAGGTACCGAATATTCTGACCAAAAATTTCAAATTCGCTGTTATATATTCTTTAATCAAAGTACAAAAAAGCAAGAAAAATACGTGTTGGATGGCAATCAAACGACTGCGACTGTCGTTGATATTCGTCCATTTGTAGTTAGAAAAAAGTATTTGGTCTGTTATAACACTTTTGGGCAGTGTTTTCTTTTGTCACATTGTCGATTGGCAATGGACAACGTGTATACAGCATATTGACAATAGAAAATAGATTAGATTGCGTCAGGAAATTGCAAGTACTGTCACCTCCAAAGATTTGCTGTGAATTCACTGTGAGATATTTCAGAAGAGGATGAACGTACACGGCTTCATCTGGTATCTATAGGATGAGAAAAGGATGTCCACGATCCTGTCCGGGAGGGATGATGGCACACCCACAACTGAGTCCACGACGTCTCATGCAATGAACCTCCTTGAGGTGTCCAAACTGTGCGTTACTCAAAAGAGCCCTTCTCTGTATTATTTCATCTTTCGCGAGAGTTCGAGCGTCCAGGTGGTTGTCCTGTCTCCATTATAGACTATCTTACCAAAAGTAGCCCAACACATACTAGTGGACATTAATATGGTATTTGTACACCTTTTGCCATTATGAAGGCTTGAACTCTGCTGAGGAGTCATTCACCGAGGTGTTTGAATATCTGTGGAGGAATGTCAGCTCATTTTTCCTCGAGAGCAGAGACCAGATAAGGTACTAATGATGGACGATGGAGTCTGGATTGGAATCGACGTTGTAACTCATCCTGAAGAAGTTCCATTGGTTTCAGGTCGGGACTCTGGACCGGCCAGTACGTCTAAGGATACTTACTGTCCACAAGCTACTGTCTCCCAGATGCTGCTTCATGACAGGGTTCACTGCCATGCTGATACAGTCATCGTCTCCGAACTGTTCCTTCACACTATGCAGTAAAACATATCCATATAATTCTGCATTTTGCGTTTCCTTAATCGCGATAAGGGGAAACACCCTAAACATCGGAAACATCCCAATAATGTAAGACCACTTACTCTGTACTTCAGTGTTGGCAGTACACATGATGGCAGTTACTTTGGTGAGTCCAAATCCTTTGATAGGACTGTCATAGCGTGTTTCATTATTCCAAACCACTCGTTTCCAGTCATCCACTGTCCAATAGATTCGTTCTTTACATCGCCGAAATCGTCGCTTAGCACTGACCACATAAATATTTGGCTTTCAAGGAGCTACTCGACCACTGGGTCCCATGTTGTTCAACTCCCTACGCAAAGACATTCCGCAAAGTGGACTGCTGTAACACTTATTAACTCATGAGCGATTCATTCCGCTGTTTTCATGCGATTTTTTTAGATCCACCTTCCATAATGCTCGACGGTCTTTGTCCATGAGTACATGTAGTCTTCCTGGTCTTTTTTAACCATGTTTGTCCTTTCGCGTCACTTGGGCAGCTTTAGAAGAACTGAAGTGTGCCTGATGGATTTGTTACTCAGGTGACGTCCAATGGCTAGTCCACTTTCGAAGTAACTGAGTTCTTATGACCGACCCAGTCTGCTGTTGCTGCATCCCTATCGACAACTCCGTATTCCCTGTCTACTTTTATACTGGTTGGCAGCCTCTCGTAAAAGCTCATTGTCAGTTATACATTGCATACGGCAGCCTTTATAATCTTCATAGGAAACTGTAGTCTCTATTCTTTGTTGTGTGGTCTAAAGGGACATACTTGCATGGAACAAGAATTTCTCTACTCCATAGTTAGCATCCGTCTGGAGATTCGTTACTTGTATGTTGTTATTGCTGTCCTGGAACTTTGATGACCTGCTGAACTGGAGCGCAGCACTCCGGTGATACATTCTGAACAAAACAAAGATAGAGTTTAACATTCAGTTAGCATCAAGGTCGCTAGGGAGCACTGTTTGTTAATTCCCCCTACATGATGACGTTTGGCGTAAAGGTATTCTTAACTGCAGTAGTTATGCTACCTTAGTTTTTATTCACTCGTTTGTAGATATCGGGATTTCCTGTAACTCCTATATATTGAACCTTTCATGCCTCTCTAGTAGCTACTTCCTATGCAAAATATAATCTGTATGACCGTTATTCACGTGGTCATGCACAGTTAATAATATAATATTATTTTCGTGAGCAGGTTTAAACAAATATGCGGTATCCAGTCGCAGATAGATCGAAGGAGACGCAAACTTTGATGGGAGACTGCATCCCTGTCTACTACACACCATATGCATCTGAGAATCCTCACACTGGTGACGTTTCGAGCAAATCACCAAACAGGAAGACAATTCATCTTCGTATCCGGCTTGTACCGAACGGAAAAATATGGAGTTAAAAATACTTGAAATAAACCAATATCGCTGTTAATAATACCACCACAATGAGTTATACAATTTTTATCACGCATTGACATCTATAAAACATTATCATCTATAAAACATTATTTGCTATAGATTGTCAAAGATGAGATGCACTCTATAGATATTATGGCATTTTGGAGCCTAGCGAAATGAATCCACCTCTATCTGCTTACCATTGCTGCCTCCGACTATTCGTTACCTGTCACTGGTTTACGATTTTGACTTTGTCAGTAAAACGTACGTCCGTAATCTGCTGCAGTCCTGTTCTTCTGCATTTGATAGTACTTTCTGGACATTGTTGCGAATTGCTATCAATTCTGTTGTATATTTTACATTGAGTGATTTGTTTTGAAACCATCGGACAACTCTACAACCAATTTGTACTGAGGATATTACATAGTAGTTTTCGAAAATGTGAGAGTCGTTTACCACATGTTTGGAAACGACATTATCCCATTATCAAGTTCTGCAAAACAAGGGAGCATAAGTCATATCTGTTGTGAAGAAATACTTGCATACTGGTATGTAGTACGGTAATTAATTTACGTTAGGCACTCAACATATGACAGGAAGATTAGGGTATAGCGTTCTATGAACGACAGGATCCTTAGCGACAGGTCAGCAGCTTAGATTTAGAAAGGACGTGGTAAGAAATCAGCTATGCACTTACAACAGAACCGTCCCGGCATTTGTCTTAAGTGAGTGCGAATGTTCTTGGAGGAGAGGCAGTTGAGAAAGAAGAATTACAACATTTCATTGGAAACTCTTGGAGGTACAAATTTATATCCAGATTCATATCCTGAGGAGGCATGAAGTGTGGGAGTGGGAGAGTGGAAGGTGCTGGTGGTTTTATTAGACAAATTTAACTTCAACGTTTATTAGAAATCATAATTTGAACTTTACACACAGTAAGAGCGATTTATCCTTGCCAGTCACAACAGTTTAATCTCTAGATTTTTTTTTTGATCGTATGGGGCTAAAATCAACACTCTTTAAACTGTCAAAACGTCTGGCTGTAATTTCTGATGCACATTCTATCATAGCAACAACTAACAAACTCATGCATACATATTTTATAAATCACAACGTGGTGAACTGAGCGCAAATTACCAATATTGAAACTCAAATATTCGAACAAATATTTCAGCAAAAACTTTAAAACGAAGTTATTAATAGGTACGAGTGAACGTAGTCTAAGATCACTGCATATATTGATAATGATCCCTTACCGTTTGTAAACCACACAGAGATACAGTAAGTGTGTGCTGTGGAACTTCTAAGGGAAACGATATTATCAGAATCAATAGGCTGTGCATATTATAACACAAATTTGTTAACTCTCTGCATAACACAACTCACTCAGAAATATTTCTTTTACTGAATATGGGATTATACTAGCATTTTGCTCATTTCCTAAGTACCAGTCTGGTGATTTTGAATCTGTCCCACTCATCCCATACATATATCACGTATATCACATACACAGTTAACTTCTGATTTGCTCTCATGCCTGCAACTGGAGAAATTAGTGTGGTCATAAATACCAAAAATAAACATTTTCACTTAGTACTTTCGATTAGACTAAATTCTAACAGCTCCGTTGATAATATTTGACCTGAATGTAAACACAGCGCGAAATATTACGGAGAGGCTGAGCATAAAGCTATTCAGTGGATTAAATATCAACAACAGCACAAATCTACATCGTGTCATGCAGCGATAAGCACGATACATCTCTTATAGTTTATATTTCAATGAATTATGAGAACATATTCATTAAAAATTATGAAGTCGAAAGGAACTATCTCGTGAGCACGAATAGTCTCAAGTACTCTGATCACATTCTGATAATTTAAAAATAACATAAGCATAACTTTACTGCTTTACATGCAGATCTCACAAAGTGATGATGAAAAATATTCAGAATACATAGGACCTGAGGCAGGGCGAAGAAAATTTGATTCAATGGAACAAGAAAATATGAGATGATAAAGGACACAGTTGTGGTAAATAGTGCCAGGGAACCGAAGAGAAACAGGTGCATCGATATTGTACTTCTGCGATAGGTTTGAAAATATTAAGAATAACTTTTTTATTAAAAACTACATTAGGAAAAGCAAATTTCCAGACGATCGAGAGAGAGGGAAGATTGTTTCGACCATCATTAGACCATAATTTACAAAACATTTATTGAATTGCAAAAAACACTGGTGAGCTGATTTTGTTTCTCATTATAAACTATAAACAAGTCATCAGAACTAAATCGTAATTCAAAACTAGAAACAGAGAAAAGATGTGCGAGAAAACTTTTCCCAATACAGAAATAATTATAGGAATTTTATATTCTCAGAGACTGTAAAAACATTATAAACAAACATGCAGTAAATGGTGGAACAGTATTTGACTGAATTGCGATAAAGGAGGACGTAACGGATTTCAGGGAGACCATCACTAGTACTGCAAAGTCAGTGACGAAAGGCAATGGTAAAGAAGTGTGTGTTAAACCGGAAGCAAAAAATTTAAATTTGAGTGTGTGGGATATTTGTTCATACTCTTCCTGAAAATTGCTGAATACGATGCAACAGTTGCATAGCTGTAGCCTACTTGTAAACGTGGGAACTGTGACTTCAAAAGACCAAGCCAAAATCTGTGCAGTTCGCCGGTTTTATATTCACAGTAACACTTCCAGTTTCCATCACCGTTTCAGGACGACAAAAATCAGATTTGTACACTGGAGCAATGTTGTATTATAACGGTAATTGTCAGTACGCAACGAAGTAAAGACTACGCTCACCATGGACTGGCTGCCGCACAACCCAGTATTCCGTTCTGTCCATATATTATCCCATTCCGACTCTGATGAGTCCTGTTATACATTGTCTCACTGAGGCGTGGCGCCTTATATCGCTCCTGTCTTGAGCCTGTGTATCGGAAGAGTGACTCATGCATGCACAGTGACAGATAATCTGAAGAGGATTCAGTCGAGTACGTAGTTCCAATTTTCATCTGCTAGAGGACAGTGGCGGACACGACTAAACAGAAAGAAGTATTAATAAATGAAAAGCACCAGTTTGCTTTTGTTCTACAATATTACTTTATTGTTAACCGGTTTTCGGCTTACAAGGCCATCTTCAGACATTTACTGTGTAATATTGCCAAAGAAGTTAAAATGTTTGCAAACAACGTTGGAAGAGAAGTAACACGTCCAGACTATAGTAGAAACATACAGTAAGTAACATCTTTGCGATGAAAAAGTAAAAATTGAACAGTACATAAATAACAATGGAGTAGACAGGAAAACCTTTAGCGCAAAATAGGAATAGCATGCCTACATAAGAGTTTCTATTAATAAACAAAAGTAATAAAATAAAATAAAATTTGTACTAGACAAGGCTATATCAGGAGGTATGAAACACGGAGAGTGGTACACAAACCAATTAAAAGAAGAGACAATTATCAATGTAACTATAGAACACATAAGGAACTTAAGCAATATCAATAAGATAAACACAAATAAATAAATGTAGGAAAATGGAGGTGTTTGAGGGAACCTACAGTTTGAGAGTGTGGTGGTACTGCATTTTAACATTAACATTATAATCAAAGGAGTGGGTGTGTAACAGTTTTCATTAAATAAATGAGCAAAGTAAAATATGAACAGTATTTGATGAGACAACTACAAGGCGTGTTAAACATGGACAGTAATACAAGTACCAGTTAAAAGAAAGCCTTAACTATAGAAACTACAGTCTATATGTAATACAAAGACAACTTCAACAAAACAAAACAACTTAATGAATACAGGAAAATGGGAATATGTCGGAAGAGAGAGTGTGGGAAGTAATGAACAACAGAGATGATTATATGAAGTTTAGGAGAGGGGAAGTGTTGAGATGTGTCTGGTCATTTAGGATGAGATCTAGACTGTGAGCAAGATATTTGTTGATTTCCAGGGCTTCCAGCAGGTTGAGTTTATGGCCTTTGTTTGCTAAGTGAAGTACATGGGAGACTGGCTGGTAGTTGTGACCCTCACTCAGTACATGCTCAGCAAATGCAGAGTCTGAATTCTGCAACCTCCAGCTGCGTTCATGTTCAGCCAGCCTAGTTGATATGTCTCTGCCTGACTGACCAATGTAAAATTTGTCACAATCAGAATAGGTGATTTTGTATACCCCACTGTTGGCTAATAACTGGATCTTGTCTTTGCTATTAAAAACACACTGGGCTGTTTTTTCATTGCAAAGATGTTACTTACTGTATGTTTCTACTTCAGCCTAGACTTGTTATTTCTCTTCCAATGTTGTTTGCAAACATTTTAACTTCTTTGGTGATATTACTCAGTAAATGTCTGAAGATGGCCTTGTAAGCCGAAAACCGGTTAACAATAAAAGTAATATCGTAGAACATAAGCAAACTGGTGCTTTTCATTTATTATAATGTTGTTCTAACAAGAACCGACGGAAGATTCTGTTAACATGAGAAAGAAGTATAATGTACTTAACAATTTTGACCACCAGAGTCCAGTAATTAACATACAGTCAAGAAACAGGTGAAGAGAATGTTTTTGTGAATTGTTCTGCTTATTTCTTCAAGGCTTTTTCGTTTATTTATGTTTGTACAGTTTTGCATATGCTTTTAGTAGTGTGAATGATGAGTCAGTGTGGTCTAAAGTAAATATGTAGGTCATTGTTCTACTGATGAACGTTGTACGAACTGGAGAGAAAAAGTTTTAAGACAGTGTGAATGTAGACGACGGGGAATTTTGTATCGTAATATGTTAAGTAAGTTTATGGTAAAAGGAAAGCGAATTCGAGTGCAAAAGAAAATAGTTAATAAAGTAAAGTATAAATAAAATATTATAATGTTAAATATTTATTTCGGGAAAAAGTACAGTTCGAAAGTGTGTTATTTGTTAATTGATTAGTCATGAAAAGCGTGGAATAACTTGGGAGAATAAAGTTTTCTATTGGTATTAAAGAAAACTGACCAATTAGAAAAGAGTATTCTTCGCGCGTATTTTCTCTTGGAGATAAAGAATGCTTACAGGAGTCTAAGGGAGTCGGAGCCCAGACTTTCAATGGTATGGTCGTGTGTAGTATGAGCTCCGAAGGAAGTTATAATTTGCCTATTTTAGTTGTGCTACATGTTTCAAAAGTGTTTGAAAGTGAAGGCATATTTACTCCTATGTGGTTTTTAGAAAGTACGGATTTTTTAAAGTAATTTTGTATATGAGAAAAGACAGCAATTCCGCGTGGCATATTGAGCAGATCGGTGACTAAAAACTTGAGTGCATTAGACACCGATAAACTTAATAGCATGGCGAACATTTTCATTTAAGAACAATCCGCGCTTAGTAGCTGTTCACATTTCGAGAAATACGTTACCATAAACTTGCTAACGTAGATCAAAAGGTTTGTGCATGACTGTGTTAAGATTAGTACGGGCTTGGCAGTGAACGTGTAGATCTCAAGGTTCAGAATATACAGTATTTCCACCTTTCGTCCAAAATTAAGACCTTTTTCCGATTCTTAGCATAGTTACGTTGTACGCAGCCTGGTGTGAGTTGCAGTAGGTAGGTTTCTGCTCGGCTTTCCTACCGGCGATCTGCTGCATGAGTAATGCTGGTAATGCACGAACGCAACAGTGTCGCCGCATCACGACTATGCTAGATTATTAGCATGTGGAAAAGGACACACGAGACAGATGCAGGTAGTTAATTCCAGTTATAGATAACCATGCTTTCGATCGCAGAAGTTCCGTTTTGTACTTAATCTCAAATAGATACAGTCGTTTGTAATAAAAATCAATTATCAACATTGATTACATTTTACAGTCATGCATTATCTTTGGTCCAGTCCTAAGCTAGCAATGAAAAACGTTCTGTGATGGTAATTCACATCATCTTATTGAATACACTTTACATGCTTAGTACTGTTGCAAGGTAAGCAGTGCCCATTGTTTCACAGCTGGCGAATTTTTTACATAGTTTTCCTCTCGATTTTGGCTTATACTATGGTATAACGTTTTGTACTTAAGTTCAACGAGACCTAATCATTCGTAATAAAAATCAATAATGGTCGTCGATTATATTTTCCCTGTGATACATTATCTTCACTCCACTCCTGAATCAGTCGTGGAAAACGTTAGGTGCTTAGGTGCTGACATAACACATCATCAGTTTGAACATGCGTTATGTATTTAGATACTTTTGTAACGTGAATATTAAACTTTCTTGCAGGCGTATTGTTGCTGACATTTTAGAATACTGTCACATTTGACAATCAACATAGATGTGGTAAATAATTAATTCGAATCTCTGTTGTCTTTTACAACAGGTGCGGTACTCAGATCGAACGTTGAACGAGGATGTCTGTTGGTGAAGACAAGCAACAGGGACATAAATTTATTTCGCATTTTTTTAATTTTTGTGGAATATTTAATGCGAACCTCATCTTTGACTTTTATTTCGACTATCCAACCTCATCTTTGACTATTACTAATTCTTCAGTTACATCATATAAACAAAGTATTGATTTTATTCAATTGCGAATGATACAAGGCTTCCAATAAATTACCTATGCGACTGTTGAGCCAGTCCACAAACGATAGTCTACAGTCACTACTGAAAACATCGTTGATACAATTTTGGTCCTTTATGCAGTTCAGATAATTTTTTGAGTGCATGATGAATTTTTTTATTATTAATGTAGGTTGTCCGGATACGTTTGCGCACAGTTAAGATGGAGCTTCATTTTGACTGGCTGTTTCATTTTAATTGAGGCTAAAATACAAGACCCTGAATGGAGGGATGGAGGAAGGTGGTACATTATGGAGTATGTCTTTACGCAATTTCAACATAAGCATAACGGAAATACTGCTACTTGGCTCCATTTTTTGCACATCATATTAATACTACACTACGACTGGCTAGAGGGTTGGGGGAGAGGGTGAGGGGGTATTAAGCACAATTAAGGGGTTTATTTTTTTTAAATCTGTTCGTTGAACTTACATTCTGACTGTATGCCCCATTGTGCAGGTCAGTACTGGTCTTCGGCATATGCACCATCCCAGAACATTCCTGTGTTACTGCAAGGACAGACTATTGATGTGGTGAATGAGAAACGGGCCGTTTCTCCCAGTGCTCTACTGCTTTTTGCTTCAACTTATAATTTAACAGCTAGCGTTTCAAAACACTTAAATATTGGTGTAGAAGCACCAGTGAATAGCGACTGGTGTGTTACGTTAGAGATTGAAAATGCATCGAGAAGTGTTAAAATGTTGGATTGAGCTGAACTGTGCCGTGCAGAACCCTACATTAGTTAACAGATGACAACAGAATATTTACTGTGCTGACGGAACGGTACTCAAGGTGAGATCTACATCTACGTCTACATCTACATGGTTACTCTGCAATTCACACTTAAGTGCCTGGCAGAGGGTTTATCGAACCATTTTCATACTACTTATCTACCATTCCACTCTCGAATGGCGCGTGGGAAAAAGGAACCCCTACATCTTTCCGTTCGAGCTCTGATTTCTCTTATTTTATTATGATGATCATTTCTCCCTACGTATGTGGGTGTCAACAAAATATTTACGCATTCGAAAGAGAAAGTTTGTGATTGAAATTTCGGAAATAGATCTCGCCGCAAAGAAAACCGCCTTTGTTTCAGTGACTGCCACCCCAACTCTCGTATCATACCAGTGACACTCTCACATCTATTGCGCGGTGACACGAGACGAGCTGCCCTTCTTTGCATTTTTTCGATGTCCTCCATCAATCCTCCCTGGTAAGGATCCTATACGGCACAGCAATATTCCAGTAGAGGACGGACAAGTGGCTGTCTCTTTAGTGGGTTTTGTCGCATCTTCTAACTGTCCTGCCAACAAAGCGCAGTCTTTGTTTCCCCTTCCCCACAATATAATCTATGTGGTCTTTCCAGTTTAAGTTGTTCTTAATTGTAATTCTTTGGTATTTAGTCGAATTGACAGCCCTTAGATTTGTACGATTTATCGTATACCCAAAATTTATCGGATTTCTTTTAGTACCCTTGTTGACGATCTCGCACATTTCTTTCTTTAGTGCTAATTGACAATTTTCGCACCATACAGAAATTCTCTCTAGATCATTTTGTAATTGGAATTGATCGCCTGATGATTTTACTAGACGGTAAATTACAGCATCATCTGCAAACAATCTAAGGGGGCTGCTCAGATTACCACCTAGATCATTTATATAAATCAGGAACAGTAGAGGGCCTATGACACTACCTTGCGGAACGCCAGATATCACTTCTGTTCTACTTGATGATTACTGTCTATCACTACGTACTGTGACCTCTCTAATAGGAAATTACGAATCCAGTCACACAACTGAGACGATACTCCATATGTACGCAATTTGATTAACAGTCGCTTGTGAGGAACGGTATCAAAAGCCTTCTGGAAATCTAGGAATATGGCATCTATCTGAGATCCCATGTCGACAGGACTAATTACTTCAAGGGAATAAAGAGCTAGCTGTGTTGCACAAGAACGATATTTTCTGAATCCGTGTTGGTTATGTATCAATACGTCATTTTCTTCAAGGTCTGGAGGTCGATCCATTTATCTTCAACACTCCACCATTACAAGCTTGTTCGGCATACAGGTGGACTGTCCCTTGTGTTGGAAATATTGATCTGTGGGAGGCACGAGTTCCGACTGTGCATAAAGACATCATGAAAGATCTCCATCTTTATAGTGTGCATGCAGATGGTTTACAACACCCTATCAATGTAGTACCAAACGAAGAAACTAAAGGAACAACCATTGGTTTGAGGAAAATATGCACTGAATTCTGTGAATAAAAGAAACTATTATTTGCAAAATACTGTGCTGTTGTGAAGATTGAAACGTTAATTTTTACTGATGTATACTACTGCTGACGCGTAAATAAAAAAATTATCACAAAGCTTTGTTGTTTTTCTTATGTAACTACCGCGTTGTTATGTAAAGTAAGGTGCAGCCATCGCAGCTCAGTCTGTCAGATGATTGTGCTATAGTGGCTACACATATTGTTATTGTTATTATTATTATTTTTTTTATTGTTATTATTACAAGTGTTCATTTTTCTATAAAAGCCTATTGCACACCAAAACCTGATGTAGTCAGTATCATGACAGGGTGCTGTATGCAAGTGGTCCTGTGATGTTGTGGAAGAACACCAGAAGAATAAGAAGAAGAGGAATGGGGTAGTCCGACCTGATAATATACGACTGATAATTGTAGGCCCATCCAACTGTAACATGACAAATGTTCTCATGTCACTGGTAACACAGCCAGATGGAGTCCACTTTGAGTGTGTGTGGGTATTTTCACAAGCGATGTTTCAACTCAAGTACCAACTGATACAAAAGATACTGCAAAGTGTCGATGGCATAACATACACATCATTCAGTCATATTACATGGATTAATAGCATCTGTCGCCTCAGGTGCTTCAGAAAGAGGTGCTCCAAGGGGCTCCCCTGCGTTGTCTGCATCACAATTGTCATCGATGTTGGAGCATGACCTTCCGCATTGCTGGCACTGCTTCGTGCAGAACAGTCTCGCTCGCCTATGCCCACACCGACCTTTTCAATCTCTCTGCATTTGCAAGGTATAAGGTGAAGAATCCTCTCGGGCGACAGTTTACGCCCCCCCCCCCCCCCATCCCCCACCCACGGTTCTGGCTCCGAGCACCCGGCACCCGGAAAAACTCTGAAGGTGTGTTGTTGAGATGCAGCTTCAGTGCTTCAGTGGGAGGTATGGAAGCCGTGCATGCTGATTTCACATATTGATCATATCTCAGCTTGTTGAGTGTTTTGGTTGAGTAGTTAACACCATAAACGGCAGTCAGACATTCCTCATCAACAACTATCATTTCGCTTTGATAGGCTGAAGGATCACTGAATATATGATTGGAGATCTGGATTTTTGGAGAGGGTCTCGAAGAAATTAATCTTGCTTTGGTTGAAAAATGCGGACGTAAAGTCGCAACAACTCATTGCATGAAGGAAGAGCTTGTAATTGGCAACACTCTTCTCCACTGCATTTCCTGGATGGCAGGGGAGCGGAGGCCCTGTACATCTCCTCAGATTGAGGAAACAGACATTGGGGGAAGCCTGCAAACCCACCATTATGACCAGAGGGTCGGTATCTTCCCCCAAAATTGTGACATTCTTTAGAGCCGAAGCTAGGGATTCTGCCGTCCGTACTGTCATGGATCTGCATCATTAACTGTCTGCTTGAGGGCGATTCTACTTTCATTGCATTTTGTCTTCAGCATGGTGATTAATCTACTTCTGTTTTTTGCATGTGGTAGAAAATCTACTTCTGAAACTCTTAATGTCATGGGAATGCTAAATTTTATTCTACGGACTGCTGTTTTGACGACCTCCTCAAGCGTTACATGGATTTGGTAGCCTTCTGCCTTTCTGACTACCCATCGACCACAATTATCTCACTTTTACTACTTTTACTATAATTACTTCGTACATAATGAATGTAGGATACATACATTTATTCGATGGTGTGTCCAATCGACCATACTAATCTCCGCAACAGAAAGCCCCCATCAATCACGTATACTGTACTGCTAGCGTCCATAACAGGAGGTTGATAGCTAACAAAATATCGTTTGGCTACAATTACCACACTTAAACCCCTGGCTCGCGAGTGGCTTCTTTAGCTTCCGTCGTGCTTTTGCAAGACAGATTGCAGAGGTCGGTGTGTGTGCAGGTGAGCATGACTATTCTGCACGAAGCTATGTCAGCAACGTGAAATGTAGTGCTCCAACATCGACGACAATTTTCATACAGAAGAGGTAGACGAGTCCCTTGCAATACCTCCATCTGAGACAGCTGAAGCCGGCCGAAGTAGCCGTGCGGTTAAAGGCACTGCAGTCTGGAACCGCAAGACCGCTACGTTCGCAGGTTCGAATCCTGCCTCGGGCATGGATGTTTGTGATGTCGTTAGGTTTAACTAGTTCTAAATTCTAGGGGACTAATGACCTCAGCAGTTGAGTCCCATAGTGCTCAGAGCCATTTGAACCATTTTGAGACAGCTGAGGTGACAGAAGCTATTAACAGCTGTAACATTTCGGAGCATTGTGCATCTTTATTAATCAATTTTTCCCTTTCATAATATTAATCTTTCAATTAACAGTTATTTCAATTGAAGAACAGTAACAAGTCATTGTTCAGCGTGGACCTTCCAATGACCAAAGTGGCTCCAACTGGGCCTACTAGTGCCCAAGGAACACTGCCATGGTGACGAACAGCCAAACGGAGATGAATAAAAGCTGCACACATGACATCAGTACAGCTATTTCTTCATACTTCTATTGACTAATTTCCAGTTTATCTGTTTTTCGTGTCCATATTCTATCATTAAATGGTATCTTCCTTTTCCAGATGTTGAACCTGCTTGAAGTAATGAACCAGTCTCGGGCTCGACATTCATTCACTTCATGACATATTCATATTTCTATTCAGCCTCAAGCACCTACTATGATGTAAATATCATTTGTTAACGTTTTGATCAAACGTAATTTTCCATCAGTTCATTCGAAACAACCTCTTTTAAGCGTAATACACGGAAAGTATAGCGCTGTAGAGAGAGACAGGTGGGAGGAGTGTCTGGTCTGTGGAGTGCAGAATGCATTTATCGTAATTTCCGCTTTGCTCCCTCCGCCATGAAGAGTAAGTTATATATTACAGACGTCTGCTCTAGGAAATTCGATGTAATTGCACATGGTGTAGAAATTTTTTTTTAATAATGTGCATAATTTTAGAGTTGTGTGGAGTAAGAGTGGATGTTTCAAAAGGGTCAAAAAATGGCTGCTTTTGAGCTCGCTCTAGCGAAGACACAGCTCGCCAGAAAATCAAACATGACTAGTGCATTTTCTAGGAAATTTCGTCTACTTTAATTCTGCATATACTGGTCATCTTCTAAAAAAGCATACTTGTCGAGTTTCAGTGAAAAACTTTTAAAAACGGGAACATTGTGGTTTTTCGAATTTTTCGTTTGATTCCGACCTCCAACAATGCAGAAAACACGAAATTCGGAATCAGCACCCCAAGAAAACATGTAGAACCTCTGAGAAACTATCTTCCGAATTTTTTTACAGGAGAAACCACCATCTGACTGGACTAAAGGGTAGTTTCTTGATGAGGTACTGTTCTTTGAAATGAATTGCTACTATGGATGACTCACGTATTCAGCCTTAGATCGAGTTTTAACTGACGCACTCAAAATCTGACAAGGGGTGCCAGTTATTGTATTCACGACGTTGGCGTCTGTCAAAATAACAAAATCACAGCCATAAAGTCATAAAGTCGTGTGCGCACGACAATCAACGATCTATAACCCACAAGCAAGATAATCCACGTATGTTACGAGAGGCGTTAAATATGTAGTACAACACCATTTTTTTCTGAAAGCAGATTGGCTTTATTGAAGATTCCAATAAACTGTATTATTCCGCACTCTCTTGGCAACAAAACCGTTTATATTATAATTATTATTGTAGGTGATATTATCATTAGAGTGATCAGACGCACAGCATTAACAGCCTGAAGCCGTCCAATTTCTGTTAGTTCGGAATTAAGGAGTGCAGCAATGAAGTGATTTGCGGGAAATATAGTGCACGCATCTGAACTTGGTTGATTTTGAATGGGGTTGCAGTGTGCAGGTCAAGAAAGTGCTACAATGGAGAAGAGTAATTCAGGGGAAGTATGTTTTGTAACAAGTGTGTACCCTCACTGAGAAGGAGTTGTGGGTGTGGGCAGCACTTACGATGGACCACGAATTCATTCGTCATTCATCATTTTGAAAATAGAAATGTTCCAGAAAAAGTCTTTCATTCTACAGTTCAGTTAGGTGCTAAAATTGATGATAATGTGGTGGAGGGTGGCAACAGATGGCAGAGGGGGGGGGGGTGGTTTCTAATATCTGATTTCACTCAGGAGTAATGGTCTAACATAGGTGGAAAACCACTGATCTAGGGGATTAGTGTCCAACCTTTTTGGTACTGAGTAACTCTGACATCTGTGTAACACTCTTCTGTTTGGAAACTTTATACCTATCAGTTGTCTCCCACTGCGCCTTCAGTTTTATACAAAATTGATTAAATTACTATAGTTGTTCCACTAGCTTCAGTGATTTCAAAATAGTTCAAATGGCTCTGAGCATTATGGGACTTAACTTCTGAGGTCATCAGTCCCCTAGAACTTAGAACTACTTAAGGGGGGTAGGACGTCAAACGGGCCGACTTGGAGCAGGAGAGGCACCACAGAACATTGCCACTGTCTGTACTTTTACAAATAAATTCATAAAACTTTGTCAGCATGACCAGGAATAATTCAGAATTCACACTCATAGCATTGGAAGATCGAAAACATAACGAAGTAATTTTTTTACATGTAAAATTTCATCATTTATTTCACTTACTAATGGCAGCATTTGTTGCTATAGGTACACTTTTCTTAATAAGTAAGAGAGATGGTTCGATGAATTTTGCACAGCATACAAAACATACTTAAGGGTGTATGAAACTCTAGAATTTTCCAAATCTATTAAAAACTGTGTTAAAATTGAGGTAATTAACTACAAAATTTGTGTTTTTTCTCAACGTGAAGTTTAAAATACATCAGATTATTCGATTTTTCATAAATTAAATAAATTCTGCTGCCGTGTCTCAGAACTATGCGCTACTTATGAAACTTCAGAGACATAACCCAGACTTTTGCTGCCGTAGTACCGTAACTAACGTCTGTCGGTGCTAACCATGAGCAGTTCAGTCTGTGGCTTGTTGCCTTATTATTCTCTAAAAGCAGGTCCACATGCAACGATCTGTCTGCGCAAATACCTGTGCACATCACATCTAAGCAATCAGATCTTTGCGTGCGACTACTATTGCACGATGTGAGATATGCACAGATTTGGTAGTTGGAGTTCGAAGTTTGAGCGAAACTGCTCAAATCTGTGGTTTCAAATCACATCTGCGCAGCCAAGTTGAAGTGTACGGGCAGGAGATCGCAGCAAATACGGCACGCGAAACGTGTTTGAGTCAGCTGTTTGTGCTGTCAAGTGTTTCTCGTCTGTGTGGGCTCAGGGAGTTTAAAAAAGGCAGGTACACGTCAGTGCTCCATAAAGTTAATTGTCGAATTTATCCAAATATACAGGAGTCATAAATGTTCGTGGAAAATTAAGAGCAAGCAATACAGCGACGCCGCGCGGCATTAGCCAAACGGTCTGGAGCGCTGCAGTTATGGACTGTGCGACTGGTCCCGGCGGAGGTTCGAGTCCTCCCTGGGGAATGGGTGTGTGTGTTTGTCCTTAGGATAATTTAGGTTAAGTAGTGTGGTGTCACCGCCAGACACCACACTTGCTAGGTGGTAGCCTTTAAATCGGCCGCGGTCCGGTAGTATACGTTGGACCCGCGTGTCGCCACTGTCAGTGATTGCAGACCGAGCGCCGCCACACGGCAGGTCTAGAGAGACTTCCTAGCACTCGCCCCAGTTGTACAGCAGACTTTGCTAGCGATGATATACTGACAAATACGCTCTCATTTGCCGAGACGATAGTTAGCATAGCCTTCAGCTACGTCATTTGCTACGACCTAGCAAGGCGCCATTACCAGTTTATATTGAGATTGTAATTATGTATCATCAAGAGCGATGTTCTCCAATTATGGATTAAAGTTAAGTATTCCAGAAGCTATGTACTATTTTTGGCTACTATAATTCCTTTAATTGTTCCAGACCTCACGCCAGTCTGCGTGAGCTTAAACGTGTGCATTTCGGCCTCCTCTAGCAACACGGTGTTAGCTCTTCTGCCAACACATCACATGGCGACGAGTGTAAAAACGGTCTTCTTCTTTATTCTTGCTTAAATTACTTGTGTCATGGCTTCGCCACAATCTCCAGATTTACTGTCCGAATTTTATCGCTTACAGAATCAGCAGACGCAGGCCTTATTGGATGCCCTTGGACAGCTCGTCCAGGGTCAACGTGCAATGCAAAACGATGCGGCAGCCGCCGCTCCACCGCTACCACAGCCACAACATGCTGTTGCACCACCTTTTCGTCCTTTTGATGCGGCACTGGAAAACTGGACGGAGTGGTCACGCCAATTTGGATTCCATCTCGTCGCCTACAGAATTCAAGGTATTGAGCGGCAGCCTTTTTTGCTTTCTTGTGTAGGAGTGTCCACCTACCGTGTGATAGTGAAATTATTTCCCCGACGCAATGTAGCAACTCTGTCCTACGACGAAATTTTGTCTGCATTAGATGCATATTTCAAAGAATCAGTCAATGTAGTTGCAAAAAGGTATACTTTCTTTCAAACAAAAAGTATGGCCAGTGAGACTAATAGGGCGTGGGTTGCAACTTTGCAAGGCCTTACTAGGTATTTTGCTTTTGCGTGTGAAAGTGGACTCCCTTATTCAGACACTATGGTGCGTGATGCAATTGCACAGAACGTTTCTGATGTTTGTATCAGGGAACAGATTTTGAAACTAGTCAATCCCTCCCTTCAACAAGTGATAGACATATTGGATCGGCAGGACACACTTGACTTTGCTCAGGAATCATTTGAAACTTCGCCAGCCGTGTGTCACGTTAACCGGCCCGCTGGGCGAGCTGCATGGAACAGTAAACAGCCCTCGCGCCCGCCCGCGCAGCTGCCGCCAAGCTCTCCGCTACGTGTGCCGCGCAAGCAAGCAAATGCAGTGCTAAAGTCATGCCCGCGGTGCGCTACTAGACATTCGCGTGAGAATTGCCCGTCACGCCAAGCTATTTGCTTTTTCTGTAATAAAAAGGCCATGTTCAGAGTGTTTGCCAGAAAAAGCTCAGATCGGACGCTCCCAACCATTCCAGGCCCTTTGCTTCACGCCGGAATCGGAATCGAACCAAGAATACTCAGGCTCATGAACCTTCGCCCATGGACATTCATGTAGTTCAATCCACTCCGCCCAGTGCCGCTCTTTCTAACAGTGACTGTGTTCGTCCCACAAATAGTGTGCGTTGACATCGCCGGAAATCGCGTCAAGTCGCAAGTGCTTCTGTACCAGTGTCTGTTCACGTTGCACGAGACAGTAGCTCTTGTCGTCAGCAGGACAATAAACTTTTTGTAGATTTGGTCATTAATCGCACCGTGATACCATTCCAGGTCGATACCGGAGCTGCAGTTTCTCTGATCAATCACGACACGTACAAACAGATGGGCACACCACCGTTGCGTGCCGCAAATGTTAAGTTAACTAGCTATTTCGGTCAGAATATCCCTGTGTTAGAACAGTGCAGCCTTCTTGCAACATACAAGGGACAAGCAAAACTTGTGTCTTTTTACATCCTTCGTTCTTCTTCTGCAGTGAACTTGTTTGGTTTCGATTTATTTCAGTTGTTTAACTTGTCTATAGTCAATCAGGTCCTATCAGTGAACCAGACTGAGCCTTCAGACAGTGTTTCTCGTCTCTGTGAAGAATTTGCAGACATTTTTACACCGGGCCTTGGTTTCGCTAAGAACTATAAAGCACATTTGGAACTGAAAGTAAACGCGCAACCGAAATTTTTCAGAGTGCGCAATGTTCCCCACGCATTGCGTGATGAGGTCGCAAGAACATTAAACGATTTAGAATCACAAGGTGTGATTGAACGTGTGCAGGCTTCTCTCTGGGCTTCGCCCTTAGTAATTTTGCCAAAACCTTCCGGAAAATTGAGACTTTGTGTGGACTTCAAGGCAACGGTGAATCCACAACTAGTGATTGCAACTTTACCTTTACCCCGCCCGGAAGATCTTTTTGACAAACTGTGCCTGGGTAAATATTTTTCGAAGTTGGACCTAGCAGATAAGTACTTGCAAATACCGGTGGACGAAGACTCCCAGCGCGTTTTGGTGGTTAACACGCATCTTGGTTTGTATCGATTCAAACGACTGCCATTCGGGTGTGCATCCGCCCCTGCATTGTTTCAGCAATATTTACAAACTGTTTGTGCATCGGTCCCTACTGCAGCAAACTATCTGGACGATATTGTGATCTCCGGAAAGACGGAAGAAGAACATTTAGCCAATCTCAGAACATTATTTCAGGTATTGCGACAAAATGGCCTTCGCTTGCGGAAGGACAAATGTGTGTTTTTTGCTCATGACTTACCCTATCGGGACATGTAATCCATGCCCAAGACATACATCCCACTCCCGAGCACCTCCGTGCCGTACAAGACTTACCTTCGCCGCAGAATTTGAAGCAGCTACAGAGTGTGCTGGGAAAAATCAAGTACTATAACAGATATGTGCGCCACGCCTCTTCCATTTCAGCTCCGCTTCATCGCTTACGCTGTAAAGGTGTTCCGTTCGTCTGGACGACGGAATGCGAACGCGCCTTTCGCCAGTTGAAATCGGCGTTGCTTTCTAATACTTGCCTTACGCCATTCGATCCCAAGAAACCCCTTTTGTTGATGGTAGATGCATCGGATTTCGGGATCGGTGCTGTGCTTGCGCACAAAGATGGATCGCATGATCGCCCTATTGCCTTTGCGTCCAAATTGCTCTCGTCTGCGCAAAGAAATTATTCACAGATCGAGAAAGAAGCTTTGGCTCTCGTATTTGGTGTTACTAAGTTTCATGATTTCTTGTATGGTCGTCACTTTACCATCATCACCGACCACAAACCCTTTACGTCGCTTTTTCATCCGAACAAGCCTGTACCTCCACGTAAAGCACAGAAATTCATTCGCTGGTCTATTTTCCTCTCGCAGTACCGCTACGATATCTTGTATCGGTCCACCGCTAAGCACGGAAACGCCGATGCGTTGTCCTGTTTGCCTGTTGCTGGGGATACAGCATTCGATTACTCCGAACTTGCTTGCATGTTCATTGATGCGGAAACCGATGACGTGGTCGAATCGTTTCCGATTGATTTTCGTGTGTAGCTACGGCCACAGGTGCTGACCCTCTCCTTGCTACAGTTTTGCGTTTTGTTGCTACGCAATGGCCCTTGTCAAAGTCACGGATCGAGGATCCGTTGGTTCGCCGACTTTTTGCTCACAAGGAGAGACTTTTTGTTCGACGTGGTGTTTTTGCTGTTGCGTTCTGATAATGATCAGTCCAGGGTCGTGGTCCCACGTTCGTTACAGTCCTCTGTCTTACGGCTTCTCCACCAAGGACAGTGGGGTATAGTGCGAACGAAACAACTTGCTCGTCAGCACTGTACTTGGTTCGGAATCGATGCTGCGATTACGAATATGTGCTCTTCTTGCATGGCTTGTGCCGACCAACAATCCGCCCCACCGTGGAAATTCTTTGCATGGCCGAAAGCCACTTCCCCTTGGCAACGCTTACACATCGATTTTGCTGGTCCATTCTGGAATGCTCGATGGTTGGTTGTGGTCGATTCTTTCAGTAATTTTCCTTCTGTTGTCCGGATGTCTTCCACGACGTCATCTGCCACCATCCAAGCGTTATCCGCTATCTTTTGCATTGAAGGTCTTCCACAGACTATTGTTTCCGACAATGGCCCACAATTCAAGTCCGCAGAATTTCAGTCGTTCTGCAAGGCCAATTGTATTCAACATCTGACATCCGCGCCGTTTTCGCCTCAGTCAAACGGTGCTGCTGAACGATTGGTCACAGATGTTGAAGTTGAAAGAGTCGCATTCTCGGGAGGACGCGTTATTGCTCTTTCTGTCCTCATATCGCTCTCAGCCCCGAGATGGTCGCTCGCCGGCTGAGTTGCTCCACGGTCGTCCTCATCGAACCTTGATGTCTTTGCTCCATCCGCCTCGTCAGGTTCCTGTGCAGCGTCAGACACCTGCTTTTGTTCCAGGCGACGTTGTATACTATCGCAACTATCGAGGTTCACGGCGTTGGCTCGCAGGGCACATTCTTCGCTGCCTCGGCCGCGCTATGTATCTGGTTTTGGGGGCCTCTGGTAAGGTGCGTCGGCATCTCAATCAGGTGCGCCTCTGTCGTCGCCTAGGTTCTGCCGCTCCCCGTCTGCTTTCAGCGACGGTGCCGTCCGGTCAGCGCCCTGGGGGCCCATCTACTGGCTCGCCTCAGCCCCAGATGTTACAGACGCTGCCTTCCATTTTGCCCCATGGCGACGCGCCGCCGCCGCCGCCGCCGCCGCCGCTGCCTGTTCTCCCGCTGGCGACGCCCGCAGTGGACGCTCCGCTGCAGCCGCCAAGCGCCTCCCTGGGTCACGCGCCGCTGGTCGCTTCCCGTGACCAGCTGTCCTCCGACTTGGAACTCTTGCCCGCTCCGGACCAGATGTCGTCTTCGCCAGTCGGCTGCCCCGCCACGATGGAGGTCGAATCTTCGGCCCCTCCTGTCTCTCTCCGGGCGCATACACCGCATGTTGGCGTGCACCCTCGGGCCGAATGGCAGGGTGCGGGTGGCATAGCCTCGCCTGTTGTTAGGCTCCCCACCTCGTCGCATACGTCAACATGGGGTCCTCCCCACGGCGGGCGGAAGCCTTATAACACCACCGTACGCCGATTTGCGGGGAAGGAATGTGGTGTCACCGCCAGACACCACACTTGCTAGGTGGTAGCCTTTAAATCGGCCGCGGTCCTGTAGTATACGTCGGACCCGCGTGTCGCCACTGTCAGTGATTGCAGACCGAGCGCCGCCACACGGCAGGTCTAGAGAGACTTCCTAGCACTCGCCCCAGTTGTACAGCAGACTTTGCTAGCGATGATATACGTACAAATACACTCTCATTTGCCGAGACGATAGTTAGCATAGCCTTCAGCTACGTCATTTGCTACGACCTAGCAAGGCGCCATTACCAGTTTATATTGAGATTGTAATTATGTATCATCAAGAGCGATGTTCTCCAATTATGGATTAAAGTTAAGTATTCCAGACGCTATGTACTATTTTTGGCTACTATAACTCCTTTAATTGTTCCAGACCTCACGCCAGTCTGCGTGAGCTTAAACGCGTGCATTTCGGACTTCTCTAGCAACACGGTGTTGGCTCTTCTGCCAACACATCAAGTAGTGTGTAAGCTTAGGAACTGATGACCTTAGCAGTTAAGTCCCCTAAGATTTCACACACATTTGAACATATGAACAATACAGCGACAGAGATAAAAAGGCAGATGCTTATAATTCTGTAATACAGAAATTAGGAGCGACTGACCCTACGGAAAACAGGGAAACGGCAATAAAAGAAAAAGCGGTATGATTACCACAAAGATCGAAGCAAAGTAGCGAAAGCTTTTCGATGCGACGCCGCCTACCGTACTTCAGTCAAAACTAGCCAATGCCATGATCTTATTTGACAGTGTGGCCGTACTTGTAAAGAAGAGTGCGGTCAGAAAATTGTGTTAAGCTGATAGTGGAAGATGTTGCAACAGTGCCTTCATGGATGTAGGAATTATTACACTTGTTTTACAGTACTTCATAATACAAAATGCGGTTCATAACAACAGTGATTTAGAGGTAAACCGTAGAAATCACTGCAACAATACTAGAACTAAAACTTTCCAGATAGACTACGAATTCCTCTCTATAGAGTTCAGAATGGAGTTATATACAAGATGAAGATTAATAAAACCAACAAAACTGCAGGGGCGGATTACCGACTACAAATGGAGGAAAATAGTTCCTATGAACATGTGTCCGGAAATGCATCGTTGCCACGGCAGATGGCGCTGACGGATGAAAGTTCCCCTGTCGACGTGCCGTATGATGCGTGTATGTTGCTGGTTATGTGATTGAGCAGCGTACTGTAAGCAGCAGAACGGTCCGGTATTCACGTCGGGAACAAGCTGAGATGGTGTTTGTGTACAGCCACGAAGGTGAAAACGGCCGAGAGGCAGCACGGCCATTGCAAAACAAGTACCCTCACAACACCAATCACCTCACACGCACAAAATTTCAAACCTTTTTTGGGCGTTTTTGTGATCATGGGTGCTTTCAGGCAGACGAACGTCCAAGGTGGCCGCGGACTGTGTGTACACCAGATCTGGAGGCCCGGATTCTACAGGATATTGAGACAAACCGTAGTACAAGATCCAGGCAATTGGCCTATCAACATGGTGTAAGCCGAAGTACGATTACGTGTATCCTGCACCACAACTGCCACTACCCCTATCACCTACAACGTTTGCAAGAACTATCTGCAGCTGATTTTGTCGATAGTTTTTGTACCAGAGCATCATAATTGCCGACGAAGCAACTTTTACCATAACTGGCATCATCAATCTGCATAATCGACATCTGTGGGCTACAGACAATGCTCGGAGAATTGTTGAGGCGTCAATGTGTGGGTAGAGGTTCTTGGCACCACAGACGTCGACCGATTATTATTCCACAACAACTCGATAGGGAAACGTACCTTGACTTCGTGGGGAATACTCTGACTGGGCTACTTGAGAATGTGCCTTTGGTAATACGACATAGTTATGTTGTGACCTCCCCACAATAAAAATATATATATGGCATTTACATTAAGTGTTACCTCCCAACAGTAAAAAATGTGATAACCTCCCAACAGTAAAAAATATAAGTATATGGTTATATCATTCACATTCAGTGTAACTACCCAACAGATAAATTCCGTAACCTACCAATAATAAAAATGTGACAAACCTCCTAATTAAATTGTGGCTCACCTGAAACCTTTCAATAATTGACTGTGAATTTAAACCGGTAAATTTTGGACGTCAGCAGCGCTGCGTCATGGCCCTGAAAGATCATTCTGAATAAAAAATGAAAATTCTTACTTCAATAAGGTCGCCAGATAATGCGTATATATCTGCTCCTATAAGATTTTTTATGGCACAGGTCAGTGCAATGCTGGCCGATAGATTTGTCATGTATAAAAAGAAACAACTGATTTTTCTTTACGATAATCAGGATGACCATGGATTGGAGAAGTTAGTAAAATCTTTAAATTGAGTTGAATGATTGTCAAAAGTTAATTTTTATAAGAGAGATTATTATTAAGAGATTTCTTTGTAAAAGCATTTACATGGGACTTGATATAACAATACTACATACGCGCGAGGCTGCTTTTACCTTACACTACAACGCTCAGGCACCGCCATCGCTCCACACGACCGGCCCAGCCAACACGATACACCAGACCGCTCGCTACTGCTACTACAACTGCTACACAGTTCCTCCTGCATACAACACTGCTCTCTGGTCTGAGATTCTCTTATAGCTTACATATCGCAGGCAGCGTGTGAGCAATCCATCGAAATTACATGTGCTCGAGTGCGCTAGCAACAAATTCCTTAATCATGGACCCCTTACAATGTGGTTTCTGCACGACGGAGGATCACCTCGTTTCTGCGCTGCAGTTCGCTGACATCTCAACATCTACCCCGGACATTGGATAGGGTGCGAAAGTCCTGTATCATGGCCTGTTAGATTACCAGGCTTAAAACCTTTGGATTTTCGCCTCTGGTCGCAGCTAAAAACCACAGCTCTTGCTGAACCAGTTTCTGATTTGCAGAAACTTCAACAGCATGTTCACGGCGCCTGTGGTGCTATTCGGAGAGATGCCGGGACATGCGAAAGAGTGCAGCAATCCATGTTGCGACGTGTGAACGCGTACATTGCATTCCATGGAGGCCACTTTGAACATCTGTTGTGACGTGGGTGCGATGCAGCTCTGTATTGTGTTCCGGAAAGCTTTGTCGTCGTTGCATGTACACCGTCCATTTCCGGACTCCTGTTCGTAGGACCTTTTCTCCTCCATTTCCGTTCAGGAATCCGTCCCTCCTCGTTTCTCGGTTTTATTGATGTCCACCCTCTATTATGGTGCAAAAGTCTCTAACATATTGCTGGTAGAATTCAGACAGGGAATTGAAAATTCTGACTCAGACACAAACAAAGCTATAGTTCATAAGCCACGTATCTAATTACTAAGCATCTACTGTGTTTCGAGCACATCGAAAACTGTAAAAATGCTACCTGTAGCTTGTCAGACTTGAAATCAGTACTTTACTTGCCTTCCTGAAATCATCCTCCACGGCTGCGTAAATAGCTTCACTCAATATTCGTTTCGAAACTGCAGTAGAAAATTCTCGATCCTTGTAGATCCATCGTGTTGCCAAGGATCTTAAAGTCACCGTCGGCCGTTCTTGTGGAGAAGTTGCTATCCACTTAAGTGTGTTTCTCCGTACTGTATAAGGGGTTATGAACGTCAAAAGATAGTAATACGTTTTCAAATCCATCCGCAGATAATTCCGCCAGTCGTAGGGTTTAGCCTGCAACTCATGATGTAAATTTATGTGCGAAAACTGCCTTCGGTGAAGCGGCCATTGTGTAGATCACTTTGATCGGTCTTTCTGTCTCTTGCATTTATTTTGCATTTTTTTTCAACACAAGGTGCGAAGACAGACCATAACAGAATCTTCTCCATTTCTAGATAAATGAAATTAACTCTGAGGTTATGACAGCGTAATCACTTACCACTGAAATTTCTTTTATCCATCGAAAGGTCGCGCGTGAGCAGCAGCTTATAACTTGTGTGGTGTGAACACACCACATATACAGCGATCTGTTGCACGCTTAGACATTGCGCAGATATCTGCGCAGACCGACCGTTGCTTGTGAACGGGCATTAAGGAAAAGTCGAGGCCCCATGTGTTTCACATGTTAACAAAAACACCAAGTCACACTCAACACTGCTCACACGGTATTCTGCAATTCTATGGCCTGACGACATATTAAAAGTCAGGTTTCCTTAGGATTTTATAATGACAATTTGTGCCAAATTTTTGATGTTAATAAGAGTTCTAATGGTTCTAATGGCTCTGAGCACTATGGCATCATCAGTCCCGTAGAACTTAGAACTACTTAAACCTAACTAAACTAAGGACATCACACACATCCATGTCGAGGCAGAATTCGAACCTGCAACCGTAGCGGGCGCGTGGTTCCAGACTGAAGTGCCTAGAACCGCTCGGCCACAACGGCCGGCTTAATAAGAGGACTGTGGAATTAAACATTCAGAGGAAAGGGATATTATAATTTGTTATTTGTTGTCTTCCAAGCGGGTATGTTACTCAGAACGGGAATTTCACAATTTCGTTGAACCTTCTGAATTCGCAAGGCTGGTGCTGCTAAAATTGTCACTCATATCGTTTTCAAGTTTTATTCTGCTCGTTTCGTTGTTCGCCCGTAATCCTAGAGACAGAAATTCATTTGCAAGAATGGCATTGGCTTTTCAAAATGTACCGTCGTTATTAGCGATTTTCACTTCAGGCTACACCCGAGAACCTTCCAGAAGATGGCTGCCTCAGTTCCAACAATCAATGTCTCATAGTAGACGTTTCCGCGGAAACGCATATTCTACAGCTCTGTCAAGAAGGAAGGCGCTATGGAATACGTGATGGTTCCGTTGATTGTGCTTGGAACTATATTCTTCCAGGGGTAAGTAACACTGCGGTATTTGTATTTGTGAGTCTAGAAATATACGAAAAGTGTATACTTAATTTAGCAGCAAATCATTAGCGTCGGTATTAGAGAAATGGGCGATTTCAAAAAATGACTGCTTACCGAAAGCGCGAGCCCCAAACGATATATATCGAACGTGCGACTTGATGTCGACCAAACGACTCGGAAGGCGCGAATTACGGCAAATGTTTAGTGTGTTGCCAGGGGAACATAGTTAATCGTTTTTGGTTGTGAGTAGCAATGAGTTGAAGCATTGTAGTTTCGAGTAATCATATTCTCATGGCGAAACCTAATTCCTGGATTATGTAGTGTGGAAAGTTGTTTCAAATTTTTTTGGGACTTCGGACTGCTTCGAAATAAGGATAGAAGGATTTATGTAGACTGTTATGGACTTATCTCTCTGAAACTTCACAAGAAGTGTGCGGATGCTGGTTGTCCTGTGCAAATGTACTGCGCCCAGTGTCACAAGAGAGCATATATAAGAAATAACACATGGTTTTGCAGTTCCAAGTTATCCATCGAGAAGGGCATCATTGCAGTTTCTTGTTGGATAAGAGACCATGCGCTACAAGCCATAGTTTGAGACACAATAGTCCACGAATAACATATACTACAGTTTCTGCCGGGAAATCTGTTACGTCGTAGTCACGAACGAGAGTGTACGAATCGGTGGACAAAATAAGGTTGTCGAAGCAGACGAATCACATAAAGCTACCAGCAAATACCAAACAGGACGGCCGTTGAAAAATGGAGTTGAACGTGTCTGGGTACTGGACGGCACTGAAAGAGAATGCCATAAGTGCTTTATAGCGTGAGTTTATTCAAGAGGAAAGAAAACTTTGGTCTCTCTGATAAAGTTCTTTATTTATCCAGGCACGGAAGTGATAAAAGAGGGCTTTAAGTCATACAGCACCTTCAAGAAGGGAGTTCAACATGAATTTGTGAATTATTTTGTGTGTTTGTGTCCTCGGACGGTCCATCTATCCACACACAGAACACCATCTATCCACACACAGAACATTGAACGCTTGTGGAAACCTATCAGATCGTTGATATTTTCATAGCTTGAAGTTGCGTGGAACAATTTTCCCCGCTGATACTCTCCCAATTTTCTGACTGACATAGCAAGAGTGAGCCGGGTTATGTGAAAAAAGGATTGCTGCCCGCGGCTTATACAACACTAGGAATAGAGCATGAAGAAGACGCGGCTAACGAATAAAGTAAGTAAAGTTACTACTTTTATTTGTAATTAACTTCAATTAAACGTTCGTCTTTTGTCGTTGCTCTAGTGAATGATACAAAAGACAGCTTTATTTAACGGGATTTGTGACAAAAACTAGAAATAAAGTGTCTACTTCACTTGAAGTAAAGAATATCAAAACTCATGACTTTATATTGGCTCATCATAATTGACAAGAATTGTAGCTTCCAAGAAGCGATTCAATTTCTGTTCTGCAGACAAGCAGAATTCAGTCTCCAGTATTTTCTGTAGATTTGTCTCTGATGCCTTTTGATTTAGTTGTTGCAACAAGTTCTTCATCGCTTTCTGTCTCATACTGTCTTGTAATTAAGTCTGTGCTGCTTTCATTCTTGGTAGAAAACATTTGTATTACTAATCGTGAAAAGCTCACTTACATTCATCATCTTTTGTGCTCAGATTTAGGTCCGTAACCATAGTCTAATAAATACAATCACAATACTCTCTGGTGCGAAAGTCGTAACCGTTTGAAAGCTGGAGCGACACGTGCTTCATGCGGTGAGAACGCAGAAAGTCACATGTGTCGTAAGGATAATGTCTATTTTTCGTTATTTTTTACTTAATCAACGAAATGTTTGTTATGTTTTGCGTTCCATGTCTTAGTAAGTTACCAAGAGACATGATTTATCGTCAAATATACGTTAAAATAGCCAACTCACACTGATTCAATGATATGAGCTACAACTCATTCATGAAGAAATACTTTTGAATATGCCTATATTTGCAGCTTCGTCCGCTGTAAGCAAGACAATATAAATAGATTTCATGCCTGAGAAGTATGTGTTTCTGTTGTTATTATCATAGGCACTTTTTTTGACATTTAATTTTTTTTATGGAAACCAGTGATTCACCCTTTCTTATACTTCACTCGACTTCCCGATACACAGATATTTTTGTAAATTTAATTACTTTTACTTCAAAAGCGAATGTGTTGAAGATTCTTGCCGCTTGTGGCTTAGACTTAGCAGCAGCTAGGGAATTCGTTTCTCCTGTGCTGGGAATCAGTTTTATTGCTTTTGACGATTCATCACGTCTGTGTGGTTTTCCCTTAAGCTACAGTTACGGTGACTTATTTCATAACGTTAAATAACGTACGTGTTGCATTCCATATAGGTTTTCTACGTTACACGTTCACTGATTTGGTGGAAATGTAGCGAACAAAATTCTACTTTGATGACAGATGTACGACGTCTTCCCGTAAAAGGTCAGGTCTTCTGGTGTTTCCTAGCAATTTTTTGTTATTAAAGAAAAACGGTATTATTCAGTAAATGTCTGTGCGTTACAAAGGAATCGTAAAAAAACTGTCTTGTAATGCACCGTTTCGTATCTTCCAGGGCCCTTAAAAAACTAAATAAACACAATTATGGTGTAATTTTTCGGTTATTGTCAATTTTTATGGCGCTGCCTACACTCCATATTGAAAAAACTTTGTTACAAATCAATATAAACGTTAGTACTCGCACTCTTACGATATCATATTTCGAAGTGTCTCTTGCTAGCCACTTGGGGCACTGCAGTCGCTGGAGGTAACAAAAGCGAGACAGTGTCGCGACTGTTACGTTAAGACTGTGTCCGTAACTCCAATGTCACCAGAGATTATTATTGTGCTCACACTCATAAGTCTGTAAGCCGGCATCTTTGTAAAACAATTTTGTTTCCGGCTGTTGAATGATATTTCGAATCTGCTAAGAGTTTTGTAACGGACAGCAGCAAACACTTCCTTCTTTTATGGAAATCAATATTCCTCAAATATCCAGCTTGTTTATTTCCTAACTTCCGTACACAGTAAAACCATTTGTAGCCAGGATACATTCCATCTTTTCCTCCTGCCCACAACCGCAGTTTGATTCGGATACACTTATTTGAAAATTGTCTAGTGACCATAACATTGCGTTTCTTCCTATCGCGTGCAGAAAGTAAAAAGCAAGACCCGGTATTTGCTGTCTCTCCAGTTTCTTGTTATGCACATTTTTAGTTTCCAGTATTTTTAAAAATTTCCGTTGTCACAGCTGATGACACCTGAGACAGCTTGCGAAGCTCAGCCTGCTGGTTGATCGAGTAATAGATTAATAACGGGAGTCAAGTTCATTTGGCGTACAGTGTAGACTACTACCACTGACTAATTTCGGAATGGTTCATGATTAGTTTAGAAGATACGCTGTCAAGATACTTTTTACCCTTAGAATGTTAACCTCTAATTTGTCCTGAATGTGGTATGATCATCGACATCATCTGTGACATTTTCAAATCTCGGTGAATCTTCGATCCGTAAATAAGACTAGTTGCTGAAAGACAATGATAAGTCTTTCCGCATTTATTTGATCGGAATACAAGGAAGAAATCCTCTCTGATCTGAGTTATGTGCCGTGTGCACTGACGGTGGTTCTTTTCATGTCTAATATGTTAAATTCATCACTGCTACAGTAGGTCTCATATCTTTCTCATCGTTATTATATTCGTTGCTTGTACTACGAACATATCTGCAGGATTTAGCTTTCGACTCTAGCCGCCAAAAATTTAGTAACACATGTACTGCCTATCAATATGCGAGATGATTGCTTTTTTGTTTTAATTTCTAAAAGACAACCAAGTGTACTGAACAAAATGTCTATGAGTTATGGTACGTATGCAACAACTGTGACAAAATTATGAAGCCCCATGAATAGATACATTATTTGAAAACCATGTTTCAATAGTGGCTTAACTCCTAATTTTAGTTATGTTTAAGCCTCAGTATCTCGAAATGAACAGAAATGGTGGTGTATAACTATCGAAATAAGGTCTTAATTTGTGCTTGCCTGTTATAAGGGTTTTATTAGAACTTACATTCATCTGCGAGACTGATACCTGTCGGATTCACACAATTTCTCATGAAGTATCTCTTTCTTGTTACTTTAATTCAGGGTGGAAAATAAGATTCTGGTATTATTCCTATGAGCGTTAGCGTGCTTCACTCCAAATATGCCCGATAATAGCATCCGTGTGGCATTATGCTTGAGGTAGACTAAAATTCTTGGGGGATGACAAATAGATTTGTTTGTGACGACAGCTGCAGGTATACCTTAAGTGTCAAAAAGGATCGCTATTGAGAAAAAGTTGGTCGATCGACCTCTTATTAAGTTCTTATCTAACAGAATATGTATAGAGGGTGGCTGAGGAGGAGTGGTTAGTATTCAAGGATGTGATTGGAACCATCATCACTCGGAGCAAAACTGTCTTGTAAACATAGATTCTAAAATGCATACCTTAAGAACTATATGAGCGCTATTTTATCTTTTACACTGAGAAACAAATCTCGTCTCCTGGCAGCTCTTAGGTTATCATATTTTTGGAGGAGGTAGTATGGGCAAAGCAAGAAAAAATGTCCATTAAGCACGAGCTCTAAAATGCATATCTTAAGAGTTAGGAATACTTATTCATTTTCGCTACTGCTCAACACATCGCATCTACTGAACATGTGCTCCTAGCTCTTATGATGTGCATTTTAGATACCATATTTACTAGACATTTTTGCTTCGAATGGTCGTATCTTATGCCCGAATATTTACCATTCCTGATGGAATATTCTGTGTAGAAACCGAAATTCAGAGACTTTAGTCCACACTGGTCTTAATTTTGGAACATCGTCGAGACTACTACACTTTCTAAACAAAAGCGTCAATTGTAGTGAAAAAATGCAAAATTTTTGGGGGGAATGCAGATTTTCGTAATGAGCAGACTTTTTGTAAAAAATTTTTTTATTTTTTTTTTATAATTGTTATTGCTACAGTAGGAATAAATATACCTAACATCTATGTACATTAATTATTCACGTCAGTCTTGCACAATTCATTTTCTGTATTAACTTTTATGCAAAAATAAAACCATTCTCAAAATATTAAATACTTGTATCACTATTGGAATTTGAAAGTCTGTAGTACCGTGGCGTGTTTGATAGCCCTGTATCACACAGTTATTAAAAAATGTTTAAATTGAACTGAAATGATTCAGATATTTTTTATGTTTAGTTTTAACTCATTTCTTCTGAAAATTTTTTCGTTGGTTGTGTTCCACAACTCTGAAAGATCTCAGAAATTACGTATGGTAACACGTGAAGCCGCTGCATAATTTGTTTTTATCTGTATAACCGGTTTCAGTCAGACACAGTTTTAATATAATATTTTCATATCATTATTATTAGTATTTGATATTTGTTTTGTACTTATGTAGCATCTGCTATTAAACAAAAATTTGTACTGGAAAATGGTCTGTGACCGAAACCGATCGTACAATCAAAAATAAATTATACAGCACCTCCACTTATTACAGTATGTCAATTTCTCTCAGTTAAATTACAGTATGGGTTGGATACGGCCTCCCGCTATTCAGTGTTGACCTTTTACTCTCCTTTCTTAGTCTTTGGGATGTTGTGTTCAATAGTCTTGTCTGTTTGTTTAGCCTTTCGAGTGTTTTGTTCAAATATCTTTGTCTGCTGTTACATCTTCCCTCAGCAATCGGTAATGCTTTTTGTATTTTCACTTGTTTTATTTTTACAAGTTTTTTTGCTATTTGGTTAACGGCATAGGAAAAGAACTATAATTTGGTTCCTGTCTGTCAGCTTTGCGTCGTATTGCGTTTTACTATCCTCAGACACTACCTCAGGAGTTCTACTAAAGTTCTCTTGTCTAATATTAACTCCTGAACCTGGTACTTGGAAAGTGCACTTATAGTGCGAACGTTCAGCTACAGAAGATTCTCTTTGCTACAAGTCGCGCACGAAGTTTTCTCATCGTGCTTACTCTGGATAACACAGGAACAGAGCACAAACCTGGTGAATACCACGCAGGCTTCCACCCAGGCCGTTCACGCACAGAACAAATATTCAGTCAGAAAATAATTAAAAAATACAAGGCTATCAGGAATATTCCAATCATTTGCCCTGTTACAAGAAGAACAAGGACCTGAACTAAAAGTACTACGACTAATCAAACAGATATTGGCTGGCACAACATCAAAAGTTAAATTACTAGGTGAAATATCTGACCATTTAGTGATCGAAACTGAAGTACGGTAAGGCGGCGGATTATCTTCACTATTGTTCAAACCAGTCCTGGATAATGTTATGAGGGATTGGGAAAAAGAACTGAAAATCCAAGAACACTGGAAACCAATACGACTAGAGCGATCCTGGAACAATATAGAAATCTTAAACCTAGCTTTCGGAGACGACCTGGCTCTATCCCGGGATAACGAAGCAACAGCAGCCAAACAAATAAAAGTATTAAAAGGATGTGCAGAAAAACTGACCCTCCAAATCTCTTTCTATAAGTCTGAATTATTCTGTTCAAAATCAAACGTACATAAAATTGGACACAAAATGCAATCTCTCATAGGAGACTCGACTATAAAAATAAAAGACAGCTTACGGCAGAACACAAGACGTATATAAGAAGAAACACCTGTCCATTCAAACGAAGACCACACACTACAACATAGTAACCAAGCCCAATATAGTGCATGCAAGTGAGACACTAACAGTCCATGCGGAAAACGACTTGGAAAGCACACGGAAGGAAGAACGCAAAATCTTGAGAAAAATTCTAGGCTCAAAGCCGACAGAAGAGGGTTACAAATTAGGAAACCGTCAGAAGATGTCAGTTGTAGCTGCAGAAATCGGAAGAAGAAGGTTAAAGTTCCACGTGCACATCAGTAGGTTACCACCAACGACACTAATCAACAGAATTCTGACATACATACGAGTAAAAAGGGTCAGATCAACAATACCATAGATAACACAAGTTACACTTGAAAACTAGAAAACGTACAAATCGGCCCATTGGGAACTAAGAAAAAAGTCCCAAAGGAACCAGGGACAAAGTGGACAGAGGATCAAAAGGCATCCCATGAATAAAAAATGAGAGAATCGTGAAAGATCAGAATAAAATACTCAAATGAGACAGAATGCTTTCCGTGATCCTACAGGATCTCGACGCAGATAATAATAATAATAATAATAATAATAGGTAGAGTAAGCTCTTATACCATGCGGTACCGCTTCTGTTTACTTACACCTTCTGATAATTCAATCAACTCGTCCGTTTACTACTATGACGTCTACGTTGTTGATCTGTGAGTTGACTCCGTGCATCTTTCGTAATTAATGGCTCCTGGCATTACTATAGATCCATTTCTCATTCTGTACTGCACTGTCTCAGTGACGGGATGTGGGAAATCTTTGTATTAAAAGTTTCCTTTATTAAATGCAACACAGATCATGAAGTACATTGATGTACCGATGTACGAAATGGCTGAAGTAATAACAAATTTTTGCAACGACTCAACTTCTTGTGACGGTCAGTATTTAGAAGCAGAATACGTGATTGTTACATTATCACTCTGCGTGCCCACTAGTGGAAATTCTACTGAGTTTGATAAGCAGTTCCATTGTTTTCGAGTTCTGGGTTGCCACTTATGTTGTGGGTAGCGTTACAGGAGTTGTACTGAATTTCATGTTATCACCTTGTCGTCACAAAGCGTCAGTTTCCATAGCCTCAACCGTTTTTGGAATTTCGTTTATTATGCTGTGACTTTTCGTTTAATGTAGCTCTCCCGAGCCGTATCTATTCCACCTACTAGTAATGGATAACACAGCCGCTGTTACCGAGTATAAAACGCTATGATCAGTTCTTCATAGATACAAGTACCGGTATTATTGATTCAGTTTCTTTGTTCCTCTTGACACGTCTGCCTGCTGTTGGCAAGACCCATGCTCTACCAGTTTGGTGGAACAAATTTCCTGTTCGTATTCTTCATAAACTATCGTACCGGGCACAACCAGGGCTGGCTTAAAGCCCAAACGACACAAGTGGCCCCTTGGAGCCCCACACTGAGATGGGCGTAAGAGGTACCACAACTGTGAGGTATCCGTACAGGACGTATCTCCCACGGAACCAGCCCGGTTCGAAAACTGGGACGGCTGTTTGTGTTTTTAGCTTGCTTTAGGGACATACCTTTTGTGTCATTACCCAGCTTTCAATTACAATTTGCTGTGGAAGTCGTTCTCTTCTGGAAACCCAAGATCGAAAATCTGTATTTTTCAGTTTATATAACGAATTTACCTGTGTGATTCACACTCTTATCATTATTCTTTTGTGGTGACTGTGCTAATATTAACTTGGTACTGTTGTAGCTGCTGCTGGCTGTTTTGTGTTCGTCTTTCAGTGTTTTTATTTTATGTTAAGAACTTATAATTGTATGCAAACTCTTTGCATTGTTTTAATGTGGAAATTTCAGTTATATGGCACTTTTGGAACCACTGTTGGGCTATATTATCTTTGCTGCCCAAAACTAAAAATAAATGAATGAAAACACAGGACGAAACACTATTAGTAGGGAAACTGACATGCGTGGCAACGTACAAAATGGAGGGAGAGTGGAGGGGAAGGGGAGGAGCGACAAACGATAAGTCTCTCCTGTGGGAAAAATGGTGTCGAACAAGCCCTGTTTACAGCTGCACTTTTTCTCCTGAAAAGTGAACAAAGCTTTTCTTGCGGTGTTATGTCTACTATTTCGACTCTCATTGTCTCTTGTTGTGCCTGACAATGTGGTTTTCTTGTCGCCTCTTCTATTCTTTCTTCATTATTCATAAACACAATTTTCAATCATCATGTTCGTTTTTCCTTCAAAATGTGAATTCCAGTCGTAGATTTTATGCAACATCCGTAGACAATTATTTTATTGTTTCGATTAGTCGAAATTTCTCCTACTTGTATGAATGGGTCTTTATTCAAGTTCGCGGTTTTAATTTTCAGCCATAACTCTGTCTCTCGGCCACAAACATTTGTGATTTCATTGCACGAAAAGCTCAAAGACTTGTTTCCATTATGAGAACTCAATGACTGTAGTACTAGCGAAGTAGTTGTAATGACTACATCGGTAAAGTAATACCAAGCCGCTGGTCCTGTTTTCTGGACTTCTGAATCCTGAGGTCCCGCTATCGGTGTATTGCTTCTCCCCCTGTTCACACGATTTAATGGTGTTTCACTCATTATCTCGCAGCTGAAAAAACTTGAATCATACTTTTAAAACAGTAAGCAGAAACACCCAAACATGTTGTCAGTTGTCAACTTGGGTCTTTATAATTTAATATATGTAAAACCTCTCAGTATATCAGTTAAGACCAGGTCTTCAATCAAATGAAGAAAATTAGGCAGAATTTGGATTTTTTTTGACACAATGAAAAATTATACAAAGGATCTGTTTGGGGATAATGATTGATCACACTTTGAAATTTTAGGTTTCTAATACAAAAAAAATGCTATCCATAATTATAGTTTGATCAAGGGCCTCCGAGTTTGAACCACGCGGATTGAGTGCAGTGTAGCCCCTAAGGAGCTATCTGAAATCAAAAATGGATGACATCAGTCGATACTACATTAAACTTAATGGAGCTTATATCTAAGAACGATATGGTGCATACTCGAACTTTGAGTTCGATTTTTGTTTTTTTTTTCACTCTTTATGGGTTTACAACAAACAGTTAATACTAACAAATTTCATATATTACGGGTATAAGTGCGCAAAAGGTGTTTACTTTTCGAGGGTCAAAGGTCGAAATTAATAGGACGAGCCCATTTTATTTTATGCTGCAAGTAGGTTTGAAAAATCGTTTCTCGAGAAAAACCTGTTTAAAGTTTTGGGAAAAGTTTATATATATTTCTCGAGAAAAACACACACACACACACACACACATATATATATATATATATATATATATATATATATATATATATATATATATATATATATAGGTTTTTCTCGAGAAACGATTTTTCAAAACTATATGCAGCATAAAATAAAAACGTCTCGTCCTATTAACTTCCACCTTTGACCCTCGAAAAGTAAACACTTTTTTGTGCATTTATACAACTATATATATTATTAGTTCCACTTGCATCAAAACTATGTGTAACCATATATTTTTGGTGTCGCTGAACACAAATCTGAAGTTAGATTTTCAAAACTCTAAATGGCTAATCCAATATGGCGAACAAAATAATTTGTTTTGACCAGTTTTAAACAAAATTAGACCAAAAAAGTATTTTTGTTACTTATTTTAGTCTGCAATTCCAGGACTGTATACCAACTGTTCCTGTAAAACGAATTATTCCTGGAAAGCAATTCCCTCATTCTTGGCAGAAAATCGGATCTGGCTGAACTGGATATGCTGTGGTCGGTAGCCTGCACACATTGTTTGTCAGCTCATTCGGCGAATATGTCTGCATGCGAACTGCATTATAAATCATTTTGTGAACGTGCGTCACGGCAAGACAAGTTTTCTCCCTGAGCCGCGCGTCTCCGGCTGAGAGCGTCGCACGGCGGCCTGCATCGAACAAACACAAGAAACTTTTGTTGTAGAAACATTTGTAACGCAAGGATTAAAAAAACCCTTTCGTCCCAACGTTCTGGATACATATACCTTTCAAAAAATGCAATAAAAATCGATTTTCAATCTTTTTGAACGAGAACCTGCCGTTAACTCGGCTGTTTGAACAGAAGCAAATTAGTATTTCTAGAGGTTCAGTAATTATTCAGAAAATGTTGTTCTATATGTACGTGCCAAACCATTATTTCCTAACAGTGAGTTAATATTCTATATTTTGATTTGCAGATGTTGCCTGGCTCTGTGCGCATGGATTATGTGCAGTAGGCTGTAAGTACACCTTTTATTAACATAACAGCTTGATACGTCTAGTTGTGTATTTTTGCCATTTATGATATAGTTGCGTGTTTTCTCTCATGTTAATTATCGGAAAATTTCTCAAACTGGTACTACATTGATACGTTCATCTATGTGACAAGGCAGGACGCAATTTTTGAATATCGTTCTATATTTGTGCCCTCTAACCACCACCACCCCCTCCCCCACTATGCTGGAAACGCTGATGTACATGCTTGTAATTATTTAATAAATTTCTAAATATCCTTTCTTTCGGGAGTGCTAGTTCTGCAAGGTGAGCAGGAGAGCTTCTGTAAAGTTTGGAAGATAGGAGACGAGGTACTGGCGGAAGTAAAGCTGTGAGGATGGGACGTGAGTCGTGCTTGGGTAGCTCAGTTGGTAGGGCACTTGCCGGCACGCTAGTTCAGCGTGCTCGGTCGGAGGGTTGGCTGCCCTCTGTAATAAAAACTGAGTGAACGGATCAACAAAGAACCTGAACGGCTGTCATCGGATGTCCGCCACGAGCAAATTAATCGACCAATATAGAGCAAAATGAGATAAGCCGGCACAGTAGCTCAGCGTGTTCGGTCAGAGGGTTAGCTACCCTCTGTAATAAGAAAACTGAGTGAACCGATCAACGAACAACTTGAACGGGTGTCACGCGACGTCCGCCCCGAACATATAAAACGAACAAAATAGAACAAAATGAGATTTAAAAAAAAAAAGTGTCGGTAGAGCACTTGCCCGCGAAAGGCAAAGGTCCCGAGTTCGAGTCTTGGTCCGGCACACAGTTTTTATCTGCCAGGAAGTTTCAAATTTCTAAATAGTTTTTCTACTAATACGTAATTGTTCACTTTCCCTATTCTATTTATTTCCACAGAAGTTTCTCATTACTGCTAAACTGTTCTTTGAGCATTCTTGTGTTTTATCTTTAACATGGAGACAGATGACGTCGTCTTAGGTCACTGGATGTAATGTGGTATATCGAATAATTCAGGTGAGCTTAGTACCGGGTACTTATTTTTGTGAACTGTAAACTGTACATCGCTGTTAAAATCTATACTCTTGTAGTCATTTATTCCAACTACGAAATAGCTAACGATCTGACAGGTATGGTAATTATACATAAGAATAGTTACATGGCTGTTACGGAGTAACAACGTTACAACCTTTCTCCCAGTCTCGTCGCTCTTAACGTAGAAGACGCCTGTCAGACAGTAAATATTATTCGTGTTACTGATAGCCTTCAGTTCAACCAACAGCAACGACCTCGGACGAAGATGTGCTGCCCTCTGGAAATAGACAAAGAAACTGTAACTCACGAAATTTCTGTGCACTTCATGGCAAATTCGGAGTCCAAATGAATTAACGGCAGACGAAAGAGTGTGTCGCTCTGGAAAAACACACATAGGTGTTAACGATACCGTGATCAACTCCAACGTGTCACTTTGCCGAGGATAGGCACACATCGTGACTGTAACGAATAAAGAAGGAAGATTGGGGGGTTAACGTCCCGTCGGCATCGAGATCGTTAGAGACGGAGCCCACTTTCGGAATGTTTCATAAATTGGAAGGAAATCAGCCGTTCACTTTCAAAGGAACCATACCGGCATTGAAGGACATCACGCAAAACGTATATCAGGATGGCCGGATGCGGATTTCAACCATCGTGCTCCCGAATGCGCATCTAGTATGTTACCTACTGCGCCACCTCCCTCGGTTGGATAGGAAGGGGCAAACTAACGTCGGACTTGCGCGCACTAATTACGGTTCGTAGACAATACTTATAGATTATCGTGCATATACTTCACTGTAGAATCTCGGGGGACAAAGAAGCTGTATTGGAGTGGAACTAAAAGGTACACATAACACTAGTATATTGCAAGCATTGTATTTAGTATTTATTTCTTTGTGTCAGGAAACTGTAGTCTTGTGAATTCGGCCTAATTTGAATAATACAGAACAACAAACAACTATCGCAGCCATCAATTTCTAACTAGGCATATTCACCACATAGAGGATAAACATAATTGCTTACATCTTTCCCACATCATCATAACAATTTAGTCTATAATCTACATCCATGGTGAGTATAGACAGAAATACAGTGAAGCACATATATTTTATGAAGCATAGGAAACATAATCTAAAAAGATGAGTACAGACAGTCAACGGACTTCAATTCGTAAAATATTTATCTTTTACCCTCTCTGTTTACGACTCCGTTGAAAAAATGTAACCAGTGCTTAGCTTAATTATTTGCAATCCCATTGCTCTGCCCCTCGCATACCGTGTCACAGAAGCATTTGAAGGATTTAAACTTCTCCAGATACTCTGACATTAAAGTTCCGCCCTCCTAGCAGTCAGGCATGGTAGCCTGAATGGCGTATATTCCTACGCGCAGCTGCAAAACAAAACTTTGTCGTGCCCGACTGCAAAACACGTTCACAGTTTAGTTGGTGAAGTGTTGGGGGAGGAGGATGGGAGGGAAGAGTTTTGGGAGGGGTGTCCAGCTGTCGACCTGTCATACCCAGCCGACAGCCCGACAAACAAAATCAGACTGTCGGTGTGAAGACATTAAACCTTCAACACGCATATGCTCTGAATGGAAGTGACTCGATGCGGCAGAAGCCTTATTTATTTTTGCTTTTTTAGCTATTTTGTGTTAAACCCGCAGTCTGCCGTATGAAGGTAACGTGACGGCTTATCACAAAGACGTTGTCGCTATCATTAAATGTCAGTTAATGACGCATCAACGATACAAGCCTTCAAGAGACAGTATGGTCCTCAAGACAAAGACGGGCACCATGTGACTACCGTGTAGCGTAACAGGCACCGTTGTAGAATACGGTGTTGGAGGATGGTGCTTCGTGTACTCCTGTGTGTGTGTGTGTGTGTGTGTGTGTATGTGTGTTTTCTTACCTTTTTTTTACGTCTTACAGGGGTCGTGCGAAGTCCCCTCGCCGATTTGGTTCATACTGACAGAGTGTGTAGGACACAACTAGAACTATAACATATGTAAACAGGAAGACCCAACACTCATCTGTTTTTGAGAAAATCAAATCTGAAAATTATGGGCGTGCTTATGTTGTATGTAGGGCCACTACCGCCTACGGAATCCGTAGATGAGAGATTAAGTGCATAATTTCATAGACTGGGTGTTGTGTGATGTCCTTAGGTTAGTTAGGTTTAAGTAGTTCTAAGTTCTAGGGGACTGATGACCATAGATGTTAAGTCCCATAGTGCTCAGAGCCATTTGAGCCATAATTTCATAATCGCGAGGTCCCTCGAGAACTAATCTCTTTTTTTTTTTTCATTACCATTTAATTCCAACAAATGTATTAACAGGGAAAAGTATCAATATCTAATAATTCATTTACTGTTTTCCTAATCTTTAACATGACAAAAAGGGAAAAATGTTTTTTTCCTTAAAGAGATTGGAGATTGAAGAAACGACGGGAAACGACGCACTATAACTTCCAATCAAATCAGTCTAGTGATTTATTTACGTTATTGTGTCTACATTTGTGACAAATGTAACGTGTTATGGAGCACTACACGAATCAGAGCGATACTGATCCTGGAAACAAGGAAAAGAATAGCTTTCGAGACATGCAGCAGATGTAACGAACGCCGAATTTTTGCATGTCTATAGATTTTTTCAGTATGTCTATTGCAAAACAGCCGGCCGCGGTGGTCTCGCGGTTCTAGGCGCGCAGTCCGGAACCGTGCGACTGCTACGGTCGCAGGTTCGAATCCTGCCTCGGGCATGGATGTGTGTGATGTCCTTAGGTTAGTTAGGTTTAAGTAGTTCTAAGTTCTAGGGGACTGATGATCACAGCATTTGAGTCCCATAGTGCAATCATAAACGGTTCCCGGTCGTCACTCAGTATCGCATAGCATCGAATATTGGTCCATGTACCTCCATTAACCACGCGCTTGTGAAACTAAGCGTTAATTGCCCCGCTGCGGACTCCACGAACTACAACGACCTTACAAAGCATACAGCATGACCACGCCTATAATTTTCAAACTCGATTTTTCTCAAAAACGGTTGAGAGTTCTGTCTTGCTCTTTACACTTATTGAAGTCCTAGTATGCCCTACTCACCCTGTCAATGCGTGTCAAATCGGTGAGGGGTACTTCGAACGATCCACTTGTTAGTCTGGAACTTCCTTATCAATGTAATACAATTACGTTCTGCAATATTCGGTGTTATTTACATTTCCATTTGATTAGGAAACGGAGAATGAAATAAATATCTGACTGTTTATTTGAAAATATGCGGCCATTTCCGAGTGTGTGGTTAGGCAGGAACCTAAGTGTACAGTTGAAATTGCTCCAAGTAGAACGAGCTGCAGAGATATTTATAATTACTCACTTGTCACAAATATACGGCTGTTCACTTTCGGTTATGACCTTGTATCCGAGAGCGTGGTAAGGCAGGAAAGTAACAGCGACTGTTTGAATTGCTGCGAGTGAAACGAGCGGCAATGACGTGTGCATTCCTCGTTGTCACGAATATTTAGCTGTTTGAAACGAGGAGGGGAGAGCAGGTACTGCGCATATCGAGAGTGAGATGCTTCTTACGTCACTACCGTTTGGAGCAGATGCGTGTTATAGGTATAACGTCTTCTCCGTCGATCGGTCAACAAGAGTACACACGGTACGATCTGTCGGTCGGTCGATCGATAAATTGGTGCGTGCAGCTTTAACTGCAGCTAATTGTTGTACCTAATCTGCCAAGGCGTCTATTAATCCGCAGCATACTGATTCATTTGTTTCTGTTGCAGGCAACAAGCAGAGCAGAATATGGCGCTGCCTGTCACATGTGAGTACAATCCATCTAACAGCTTTCAACACAGCAAAACTGCAACATTTTTGTTCCCATTCTAGGAGCATATGCTTATCTTACTAGTGTTAACAAGCATTTCACATTTACAGTGGCTTTCGTTGCGCTTACATTAAGCTGTGAACTTGCATTGTTGATTACTTAAACGCGTAACCTAGGCAAATGCATTCCCGAAATTACGTTACTCTACATTAGGTATTTCTTGGTGTTGGGACTTTTTCGTCAGTGTATTTAACAGATGAATTTAAAAAAAGCTCAAATTCGACGAATGCAAAACAATATTATCGTTACGACTTAAAGACAACGGTCTAGACGAATATATACCAAGTAGAGTAATAAAAGGCTATCAAGACCCATATTCGGTCGACGGTAATGTTTGAAGAACGTTGCGAAAGCAGAGATTTCTACAGTCTCTCTGCGATTGTTTGATCTAGTTGGAATCCTAAGGATGCTTTTATTGTACGCCTAGCTTCAATGAATGTACCCAAGCCTTTCAGTTAATCTCTAACGAGTCAGAATAGTGTTCACACTGAAGGTGACTGACAGAAAACCGAAGTAGTAAATTCTGCGTTTAAAACTGTTCTCGAATGAGAATATTACCGTAGAAAATACAGCGGGACACACTCAGAAACGACACATTGAAATAATCACTCTCGGAAATAGGATAGAGACGCACAAAGTGAAGTGTTCATCAAGTGTGGATTTTACACTGAATACGAGTATGTTGCGGATTTAGTACCTATCCTAGCTCGTCTTTATCGCGAGTATCTTACGCATCTATCAGTCCTGCGTGACTGGACGTGTCTGTAGGCTATTTCTTACTGCAAACAGAGTGAAGCAATGGATGCACAGTATTACAGACCAATGCCGCTGACGTGCAACTATTGCTGGATCTTACAGCATAATGTGAGAGCAAACGCTATGCCTTTCCTGTAGAAGAGGATTCCTTCGAAGAAACACTATGGAAGCAGGAAACTCACTGTTGTGAAATGCGGCTTTCTATTTCACACACAGTATGTCCCCCCCCCCCCCCCCCCTCCGCCGCCGCGGACTGAACACACGCTTGCGGCATATACATGCAGATACAGATGCAGATATTCTGATAGCACGGATTATACGAGATTCTGTATCTACACATGAGTCCTTTACTCTAAGACGAAGCCATGCTTATGTTTTGAGGTGATGTTTTCTCTTCGTCCAGGCACGCCGCCGAGGCAGTCCTGGTGGCTGCCGCAAGCTACGCCCCCGACGGCGGAGATGTCGCGGCCTCCGCCCCCGTCGCCGCCGCTGCCGCCGCCTCTGCAAAGGTCGTCGATACCACTCAGGCGCAGGTTCGTAGCGTCGTCTGAATACGACGTGGATGCACATTTTCTGTGTTTACTAACCTTATAGTTGCTGGGCTCGATTAAATATCAACGAGTTACGTTGCAGAGTGATATGAAATGAAACGAGCACGTAAGGACGATAATGGGAAAGGCGGATTGTCGAGTTCGGAGAACCTTAGGAAATTGTGGGTCATCTGTAAAGGAGACCGCGACCCATTCTTGAGTACCGTTCGATTGTTTGGGATCCACACCAAGTGGAGTGAAGGAAGACATCAAGGCAAATATAAGGCAGGCTGCTAGATTTGTTACAGGTAGGTTCGATCAGCGAGCGAATATGATGGAAATGCTTCGTGAACTCAAATGGGAATCCCTGTCTGGAGACCGCAGCTCGTGGTCGTGCGGTAGCTTTCTCGCTTCCCGCGCAGGGTTCCCGGGTTCGATTCCCGGCGGGGTCAGGGATTTTCTCTGCCTCGTGATGACTGGGTGTTGTGTGATGTCCTTAGGTTAGTTAGGTTTAAGTAGTTCTAAGTTCTAGGGGACTTATGACCTTAGATGTTAAGTCCCATAGTGCTCAGAGCCATTTGAACCATTTTTGAACCCTGACTGGACGACAAAGTTGTTTTCGCGAAACACTATTGAGAAAATTTAGAGAGAAGGCATTTCAAGTTCACTGCAGAACGATTTTACTCTCCCGGTGTACATTTCGCTTAAGGACCACGAAGAAATTAGATCTCGTACGGAGGTATATAGACAGTCGTTTTCCCCTCACTCTGTATCCGAATGCAACAGGAAAGGACCAGTCGTGGTACAGGGTACCTTCGGCCATACGGCACACTTGAGGAGTGTGTATGTAGATGTAGATGCTTTACGTAAAAGCTTCAATGTACAAGACGGTCAGAAACAGTCTGAAAAGCTTGTAAGGGTGTTGTACGGTAGGTTGCGCTGGGAAATAATTGTTAAGAAAGAAATTCTGTACGTTGCCCTGTTTCCGAGATAATTAGTATTGAAGTTCGCCAGTCAAGGCGTTGCGCGCGCAAATTAAAGCGGCCGACCAGAAACGGTGACGCCAGACGTGTTCTTAATTGGTTTCTTAAAACTGAACAAGAGAGTGATACAGGAACTGGACGTGGACAGGTGCCTAGGTAGACAGCTGAATTCTTAGTCCTGAGAGTAAGGGACGGTGTTGAACCTTGATATACTTCTCAGCCTTCAGCCTGTAGCAGAAGTTTAATGCATTTACTTCTTCTATTTTGAAATCATGGCATTGGCTTTATGTGTTCTGCAATATTTTTCTGAAATGATAGAAATTATTCGGGAAAAGTAAATTTTTTCCAAATGTGAATTACTGTTACACATCGCGTGTTCCTGGGTACACTACTCTCCAGGTACAACATTCTCCTCTATGTCACTCACAGAAACAGACCGTGGTTTGCAAGTTACTAACTGACTCGCCCTTTTCTTCTTACAGGAAGGCTGGCGGCGCCAACTTCGCCGTGTATACAGGGTGAGTACTGAACTCTCTTAAATAGTTTTTGTGTTTACTTTTGTTTATGTCCGACGTGCTTCATATTCATTACTTTCTTTTTATTCTTTTCCTCACAGGGAAGTTGGTGGTGGCGACGTACTGAATATGGTGTAAGTACAACTCTCTTCTATAAATCATAGGGTACTGCGAGCTTTTGTAGACTGAAAGACTTTTTTAATTTGCATACAGTGTTCACATTTAGTAATGCTTCTTGTACTCAAGGGAAGAGTCTTAAGGTTTTGAGGTTTTCGTCTTGTCCATAAGAATATTTTACCTCATTACTTAAACCAGATCTACAGCAATGCCCAGTTCTTAAAACGTATTAATGATAATAAGCTTGTCTAAGCAGCTAAAGTTTTTATTCATTCAACAATTCACGGATTTTCAGGAACTCTCATTTTACAACCTGGTAATGGCCTCATTGAACAGCGTTATTATAATATTAGTTATCTCTTCTTATGAAATTTATATGACACATTCATATCTTTCTTCGCGCAGTAATACGATACGTTACTTTTCTTGCATTTGAGTAGTACCCTATAACGTTGAGTGTTCCAGAAACAATCTAATGGACTCCATAAGTAATATAACCTTGTGCACCACAGGATAATGAATTCTCGACAGATAACAAACAGCTCTTACAGTGTTCAGAATGATTTGTCAGGTCGTAAAGTGTACAGTCATCTGCCAAACTGCTTGTTGTCTGTCTACAAACAGCTGCAGTACGACGCGTCCGGTCATTTACAAATTAAGGATTCTGCGCACTTTCGGAGATGGAGAGCCTATTGTCTCAGCAGTCCTGTTTAAGTCTGTTGGAAGCTCTATTGCCATTTTCAGTTCCCACTCTCTGCTGACACATCCGCAGCCCAAAGCGTTCTTCCTGCAATTTTTCACATAGAAAACTTTTCCAAAAACGAAATTTTAGCTTATTTTAAGCTCAAACACAACACGTTTTCTAATTAAATTCAAGAAAAGATCTTTGAGATGGTTAGAGACATTAAGAAGATCTATACGACAAATGATTTTCAGATTTTTTATTTAATTTTTGTAGCAGAGAGAGAGAGCAAAAAGCGCTACAGTGACTCTGCAGACAGCACTTACCGAGAAAGGATGGCAACTTCGGATCTAAAACGACATTGCCAGATAATTTCTGTTAGAGTGTAGGGTCGATGATTTGTCATCAGCCTAACGCACTATCTCACGTTGCACCCATTATTATGTTAATGTTAAATTACAAATGGAATTTCGATGGTATTACGAGTGTGCCAGTTTGAAATATTCCAACCCAGAAAACGGCAGAAGCACACTGTCTCCCATAGGGCGATTGTGTGACTATCACCCCCCCCCCCCATCTTTGCGTGTGTCATACGTCAAATGTCTAACAAAATAAGAATCTAACACCTCTTAGAATTTTAGCTTATTCCATATTTACGGCTAATACCAAGGGTAACACAGGTCCTCTTCTATTTACAGGTGATTCACTGAACAGAATCACGGATTCGTTTGCTCTAAATTACCAGTACACGCCTAAATTTACAAGTTGAAAGAGCGGCCATCGAGCGAAGATATTTTTTCGGTAAGTACTTTTATTTATGCATTTTCAACTCTTTACAGCAATATAAACTTTCTCTTTCACTCTGAGTGATACGAAATAAGTAAATGCCTGGGGATAAAATTAATGAAAAAAAGCAATGAAGTGATATGATATCAGTGGGAACTATTCAGAAATTTCGAAGCTGGAATTAAGTGAATGTGTTATGTCAACTGAGTCTGCCTAGTAGGCTCGATCGGATGGCCTCATGGATAAGGTAGCTAATTGCGAAATACAGAAAAGAGTTGGAGTCCCAGCCTGGAAAAAATTCTCATATGGCCTCATGTAGAACGCTCTGAGTTCTACTAATTCCGATTCTGCTATACATATGTGACCTCAGAAATAACAGATCACCTTATGCCAATTACTCAAGGGAATTTAAACAACTTCCTGCACGAAAATGAAGAGAGCATCGAAATAACAACTGTCAAGATTATCTTTCTATTCTACTGCAAGGAAGTATTTTTTTCCCTTTTCTAGGGAGGCAATGCTTACAAATTTCTAATGTTAATTCTAAAATGACTGTAGTGCTCAATCTTTTTTTCTGAATTAGTATACTACCACTTCGTTGGTATTGCGCTGGTCAGTCCGAAGACTGCTTGATGCAACTCTCCATGCTACTTAGTGCTGTGTTAAGTCTTTTCACCTCTGCAAGCAAATATAACCTACATCCTCAAGAACCTCTCAACTGCAGTCAGGACTGTGTTCTCTCTACAACTTTTACCCTCTAAATCTCGCCCTATGGAGGTACCGACTTTTTCTCGGCTATTAGTTCCTCAGCATGTGCTCTACCACCCTATCTCTAGAAGCTAAATAGGTCTTCAAAGAATTTATTTAAGCAACGAACTGTTACTTCGTACTGGCATTGTACGAACATTCTCATCATACCGATCTGGCGCTGATACTGTCAAAGTATGCTCATAGTACACACTTCGACAAGGCTTTGATGCATTTTACAAATCACGATGCACTAATAGAGCTATTCATGTTACTCGACAGAGGTCATGTCTTAAGAAATGGGCTACAAATCACTGAAGATCACATACTTTCAGTTTCGACTTTTACTTGGTATAGGCACATTGCACTCCGAGAATTTAACATTTCAGCCAGTGGCTAACATTTCCATAAAACTCATCAGAACGTCTCATACCTTGGAGCACCAAAACTGTTCATTATAAGCCTTCCACGAACTTTCAGATGGTATCCTCCGCAGGAACACGCCATATCAGAACACCCCGTTTCCCTCAACTATTTAACCGAGTGTTGTGCTGCTATTGCTTTCCCTATCTCTGTCGTAAGGTTTCCTCACAACTAAAATTAACATAAAATAGCCGCTGTGGTTCTAATGAAATACACTCGTTTTCCTATAGTAATTTTCACAGGTACATCTGTGCTAACACGAACAGTTACATTTATACCACTCAATCGAGATTAGTGTATGTGGTCACGAGTGTATCGTGTTTCAATATCTCAACCCCGACAGCTTGCCGTACTCGCAAATGGTGCCCATTATATGAGACTGTTGGCAGGTTACTGTGTTACTTGGAATTTCTCTCACGTAATCCACACATATATTTCGTATACTTGAGAGCACGAAATATGTGGCTTGATTCTTCTTGGAAAGTGCCTTCACTAATTCAATACTGTTAGCTTCGGCTTGATGCATGACAACGCTCTTGTGGTGTCTGCCACTGCAGTCAGAAGTTCATCTAGATAACAGTCTCTTGTTGACCAAATGAACCCATGAGCTAACGTGCAGTTATTCTTTGAATCGTCCTAGACTCTCTTTTTAAAACTCTATGGTATGGCTACTTAGGCTTCCCAGGAATTGATGGCACGTGGGTTTTGAAAGCTGCTTCCTGTGTGGGTGCACCACATTTTCTTTGAATTTTCCAGTCTGGCATATGCGATTCTTGACAGTAGTTTTAAGTATATCCAGGCAGATACTCCTTGGTATTTGCACGATTAAAACGATCTGACGGTAATAATTTGTACGGAGACTGTGGGTGCAATACTCCTCTCCGTAACAAAGCCATAAGACTAATGTATAAATCTGTCATTTAAGAACTCCTTTCCTCTAAAGATGAGCAAATGTGCCTGACTGCTTGAATAATTTGTATTCTGAACTAATTGTATTCATCCATTTTTTGTTCTCTCCGCAGGTGCGCTCTGGCCGCGAAAATCCAAATTCTTTGTATACATCGACATCTATACTCTGCAAAGTACTTGGTCGACGTTACTTCTCCTTGCATCAAGAGGACCAGTTCTTTGCGGGACACACAAGTTGGCCAGTGAGGGCGACGCCATTGCCGCGTTGCTCCTCAAGTGAGTACAGCTACCAGTTCATATTTTAACCTTTTCTCAACACTGCACTGGAAAACTCTAACCTCGCTCTTGCGAGTTTCATTACAAGCGCTAGTCGCTTAATTATACCGATTTGATCCTCGATAAATGTAGATCACGTGTGTGTATTTATACAGATAAACATACACACATTGTGTATCTACAGATCAGTGTGCTTTTATAAACTGATCTGTAGTGTTGTACACTAGTTATCATACACGTTGGAGACGGTTCGTGTAACTTCTTGTGTATAACTCGCAGAGATAAATTCTTCTCTGCCGGCCTCTGCGGCCGAGCAGTTCTAGGCGCTTCAGTCTGCAACCGCACGACCGCTACGGTCGCAGATTCGAATTCTGCCTCGGGCATGGATGTGTGTGATGTCCTTGGGTTAGTTAAGTTTAAGTAGATGTAAGTTATAATAGACTGATGACTGCACTGGAATGAAATAAGTGATGAGCAGGAGAACGAGTATAGAAAAACGCATTGCAGAGATACGATGTCAGTGAATGCCGAAGCTGCAATTTGTGGCCCATTGGAACCCAAACCAGGCTTTCTTACATCTCGCGAGCAGTGGCAAAGTAAACCACGGTCATAAAATAAATCCGTTCGTCAGAGGTACTGTTATCACACTCCCGATGAGATAACGTCTTGTTGTAGTGGTCAGATTACGTAGGTTGACCCAAAAGTGATAATTAAAGACTGAGTCAGAAAATGAATAGAGTATCCAAATCAGGATTGTGAAGCCTAGTTGTCCATAGTATTATGGAAAACAGTTCGTTTCTTCTTCTATAGATGTGAGATTTTCATATTTTATAATGTCAATGGTAAAACTGATTCTGAAAGTAGGTTTCCTCGGTATGTTTACGCTTACCTTCAAGAGTCTGCCAGTTCAGTTTTTGCAATATCCCTGTGACGCTCTTCGTTGTTATTGTGGTCGTCGATCTGAAGACTGGTTTGATGCAGCTCTCTATGCTACTTTATGCTGTGCAAGCCTCTTCATCTTTGCAAGTAAATACAACGTAAATGCTAAAGAGCTTCTTAACTGTAGCCAAGACGTGGTTCCCTCTACAACTTTTAATCTCTGCATCTCCCCCCATAGCCGAACTGACTACTACTGAGGTATCAATACCTCAGTATGTGTCCTACCAACCCACCTCTGCTGTTGGTCAAGCGAAGGAGATCTTCAAACAGTTTATTTAAGCGATGGGCTAGTATTTTTTTATTGGCATTGTACGAGAATTTTCACGATACCGATCTGGCACTCATACTGTCAAGTTAGAGTATCACGTTAAGCGCGGCGGCATCCAATGCACACTGTACACACTCCGAGAGGATGTCTGATGCCATTTAGAAATCACGATGCACTAAGTGGGCTATTCATCCTAGTCGATGCAGGTTATATTTTAAACAGTAGGTTAGGAATCACAGAAGATAATATTCTTTCAGTCCAGGTTTTTATTTGGTATGGCAAAAGAGTAACGTATCTAATCCTCATCTAAAAGTATGTTCTTTGGAGGCAAGTTTCACGCCAAGAGTTTAACTCCTGCCAGCAAACTGGACAACATTTTCGTAAAACCCACGGAAACGTCTCGTTCCTTCGAGCTTCCCAATTGTTCCACATAAGTCTTCCATAGACTTTCAGGTAGCAACTTATCTTTGTCCTCCGGAGGAATATCTCATAAATCAGTTCCTGAAGTATTTCCGTTTCCCGTAACTGTTTAACAATATTGCGTGCCACGCTTGTTGTCCCTATCCATTTCGTAAGTTTTAATTCAAGCACACAAATAAAATGAGTATGAAAACACGTTTGTGGGTTTTGTGACTTAGACTCGCTTTCCTACCCTAGTTTTTTGCATCTGCACTAACACGAACAGTTACATTTATGCCGCTCTATCGAAATTACTATCTATGACCATGAGCAGAATATGTACTAATATATCGTCCCCGACAACTTTCTCCACTCGCAAATGGCGCAAGAGAAATGCCGGTGGTGGTAGGGCTCTGTGCAACACTGAATTTCTGTCATATTATCTATACTGAGTGATTCCGTGATGATGTTAGAAGCCTTTAAGGATGATGGAGAAGGATAAATATTTCAATTTGAGGTAAAGGATCGTCGTCCGGAGACGACAGAGTCGTTAGTTATAAGGGAAAATCGTTCTGATACCTCTATCAGTGGAATGCACCTAGCGGTACTCTTGTTGCTGAAACTGTAGTGTAGACAACTTTCAGAGGCAGTACTATGGCCCGCAACAGGAAAAAAATGACTAGTAAACATGGGCTCTAAAATGCATACCTCAAGAGCTACGACCACTTGTTCACCTTCAACACGTCTGTTCTACTGGAAACACTTTGGTTTCCATTTTTTATTTTTTTATTTTTTTATGTTTATTTCATTTTTTTATTTTATTTATTTATTTATTTATTTTTTGATGAGAGAGTTTGGACCAAAAGAAGAAGAAAGTCCATTAAATATGGGCCATGAAAAGCGTACCTTAAAAGCTATGAGCACGTAATCAGTAGAAGAACGTCATTCGTATCAAATTACTTTTCATGTTTCACTTTTTTCCCTCTGTTTTTGTTTCCATTGTGGATTGTTTTGTGTCCCAGCACAGTAAGCCTATTTGTGAAGTCTATCTGTAAAAGGTCTACGATACCCCAGTATTTTATAGTATTTAGCAATATTATTTCACACTTTCTGGGCGATACTTGTACTTTATTGGTGTTACTTGCCTAACATGATAATATTGGAAATGCTATAAAAGCAACAGATTATACCTTTAGACTCCAGAATGTACGAGTAACTAATGCGCGTATCAATAAACTTGACAAAAGTTGACACACATTATACATTCCTAGGTGGGATTACTTATAAAATTAAGGAAAACGTCTCAGATTATGTAAATAATTCACAATTAAAAACAACTGCTAATAATAGTTTATACAGAGAGTGTATGCATAACGTTGTGTTCATAGCAAATACCCCAAAATGTATGAATAAAATAAGAAAAAAATGTTAAAAACGCAAATTAATTTACCATGTGAGAACTCCCTTCCTTCAAAGATGACCAAACATGACTAACTGCTGACCATTTTGTGGTAGTTGTAAGAAAAATCTTATCAATCTTTTTTCCTCCGTAGGTGCGCTCTGGCCGCGAAAATCAAAATACTTCGTCTACATCTACATCTATACTCTGCAAAGTAATTGGTCGACGTACTTCTTGTTGTATGAAGACGGCCAGTTCTTCCAGGGACTGAAGGAGCTGAACGGAGACAGCGGCGACATTGCTGCGTTGTTCAAGTGAGTACGGTTACCGATTCATATTTTAGCCTATTTTCATAACTGCACATGAATATTCTAACCTCGCTCTTAAAAATCTCGCTGCACGCGCTAGCCGTCTAATTCTACTCCACATATGTATACATCACTGTGTGATTTTCTAACCTGCTGTTTTCTATTGTTCATTGGTTGTCACAGATGTAGGGGGTGGTTCGTGTCGTTGCTTATGTATAATGCTCACTGATTAATTCCTCTCTGCATGCACCGACCAGGCTAGCCTACAGTCCTTCAGCTTTACATGGTTCTGTCATTAAAATTAGGAAGCATTAAGATAGCAGTTTATTTAAGGTGCTGACAGGACAATTTGGAATCGTATATACCTTTTTCTGACAATAGTCAGTGTAAATAACGTTTGAATACTCGGTAACTTTGACGGCGAAACACGTCTGAAAGTAACTAACTGAGGTAATCAATACACTGACCAAAAATTTCAAATTCAGTTTTACACATTGTAACACCTCCGTTTATTTATCCTGACCTCTTCAGATCGAATAGCAGCCCAATATTTATTATTAATATGACCGTGTACCTAATGGGGCTGGTAATCGGAATTGACTGCTACAGAAGTTGTTACTTTCCAGTTCGTCCTGTTCAACTGTAATAATGAAATGTCTGGTAACAAGAAAAACAACAACACAGTTTCTTTAAATACGAACCTATATTCTTCTCAAAAACACAAAAAAGGAGACAACCACTGCCTTCGTCATACATATCTGATTACGGCTAATCTCAGCACAGGCTTCTTCATTTTCCATTATCGTCACACGCTAATCCATCACTGCATCCAGCACTGCAATCCAACACTGCAATCCAAGGTGATGCCGGCGCGGTAGACGCGAAACCAAATATCGGCCCTAGAAATGTCACTGATCACTTTCGTAATAATACTTCTTCACCTTCCCGGTATTATTCTAGTACAAAGGGGTCTAACCACGGCGATGGCGACACTCGTCTCCGTTAAAGCCTTGTATTTCAACAAAGACCTCCACACATCTCTACCCGCAACATGACACTCGCTCAACTCCACACTCGCTCTCGCAACACGACACAATTGATTGTTCACCCTATCGACCTGTGCCGAGTGCAAATTTATAGTAAGGGCCTACGGACCCCTTACAACATTCTTCAAGCAAAGCACAAGAGAGAAATAGCAATACACGTACTACGTCAATTAAACGACTGTCATAGATAATCCTCCATATGTCGCGAGCAAAATGTATTATCTATCTTATAAAGCTTTCGGACAGTGGCTTTCTTTGTCACATAGTCCATAACATCCGATCTTTCGCGAGAACTCGAGCGTGTACATGGTGATCCTCCCTCTATTATACACTCTTTCTAAGTATTCGGACATCTGTTAGTGGTCATTAATATGGGATTTGTACTCCTTTTTGCCTTTATGAATGCCTGAACTCTGCTGAGGAGTCTTTCAGAGAGATGTGTGAATGTCTGTGGAGGAATGGCAGCCCTTTTTTGCTCAAGAGCAGACGTCAGAGAAGGTCCTGATGGTGGACTATGGAATCTGAAGTGGAGTCGACTGTCTAACCCATTCTAAAGGTGTTCCATTGGGCACAAATATGGACTCTGAATCGGCCAGCACATTTCAGGATACTTACTGTCCACAATCCACTGCCTCACAGATGCTGCTTTATGACAGGACTTACGGTCGTGCCGATAAAGTCATCGTTACCGAAACCTTCCTTGACGCAAAGCTCTGAAACATGTATCATTCTGCATGTTGCGGTTTCTTCATCGCAATAATGATATAACACCCGAACATCGAAAACATTCCAGGTGTTTTCCAATCCCACATCCTTCGATAGGATTGTTACTACTCCAAACAACTCGTTTTCAGTCATCCACTGTTCAGTCGCGTCGCCCTTAACACGACCGAGAGCGTTGCTTGCCAGACTACATATATATTTGGCTTTTTAAGGAGCTGCTCGACCACTGTAGCCCAATCTTTCTAAGTACCTACGCAAAGTTACTGTGAAAACTGGACTACTGCTAGCACTTGGTAACTCACGAGCGATTCATTCCGCTGTTTTCACGCGATTCTTTTTTAGAACCGCCTCCCGCAATGCTCCACAGTCCCTGCCCACCGGTGCAAGAAGTCTTCCTGGTCCTGGGTTAGCCCTGTTTCTCCTTTCGCGTCTCCACTTCACTATGACGTCGCCAGCAGTCAACTAGGGCAGCTTTAGAAGAACTGAAATGTCCCTGATGGAGCTTTTAGTCATTTGACATCCAGTGACTAGTCCACGTTCCAAGTTACTGAGCTGTTCTGACCGACCTAGTCTGCTGTTACTGCACCCCTACCGACAAATTAATATTCATCGCCTCGTTTTATGCTGGCGGGTTCTCGTAGTGAAATCTTGTTGTAACTTCGGCGTTACATAAGAATGTCCTGATACTTTTGGTAGGATACTGTAATCATTGTTCTTTGTAGTGAGGTCTAAAGAGACGTACATGCGTGGAACGTGTGTTTCTGTACTCCATAGCTGGTATCTTTTGGATTTTCGTTGCTTGTCTGTTGCTGATGTCGTCGCCCTTGAACTTGTATCATCTTCTGAATTGTGGCTCAGCACTCTGGTTACACATTTCGTACAAAACAAAAACAGAGTTTAATTCCATCAGCTTGAAGTTCATTAGAGACTATTGTTTTTTAATTCCCGCAATTGTTAACGACCTCTGCGATGCACGTATTTTTGACTACAGTGGTTATGCTACCTTATTCTTTCCTCACTTTGTCTGAATATGTCAGGATTTCTTGCAACACAACCTTTCATCTGACTACCAACTTGCCCCACCAATAGCTACTTACAATGCAACATATAATCTGCGTAATCTTATTTACGTTGCCACGCTCAGTTAATATAACATTACTTTTCTGCGCAGGTTTAAACAAACACCCGAGTTGAAAGGAGACGCAAGTTCTGACGGAAAACTGCATCCCGGCCCAACCTACACCACCTGCAGCTGAGAATCATCACACTGATGGTGTTTCGAGCAAATCGCCAAACAAGAAGACAATTCACCGTGGCAGCCAGCTTGTACGAAACAGAAGAATATGTAATTAATAGAGCTTGAAATAAGTTGCATAAAATAAACCTGTCTTGTTGTTAATAGCCCAAACTTTGTATGTCATATGGTACCTATCCCGCATTTATTTCTGTATAACTTTATTTGTTATTGACTGTCAGAGATGAGCGACAATCTGTTCATATTATGGGATGTGGGAGGGTAGAATAAAGAATCTTCCTCAATCTGCTTATAATTGCTGTCTCCAATCATTCGATATCTGTTACTGGTTTATATTTTATCATCGGTAATCTGCTGCAGTCTTGGTCTCCTAGCCTTTAATATCAATTTATGGTGATAACTGCGAATTACTGACAGTGCTGTTCCGTATCGTATACTACTTTCTCTATTGAGAAACCATCGTACACATGTATTACAATTCAATCCTGAAAATAGTAAAGACCTATTGCCAAAAATGTGTGACTTATTTACCACATTATGTCTCTGGACTACACACGTTATCCCATCATCAAGTTCTTTAAATCAAGGAAGCCCAAGTCATATCTGTTGTGAAGAAATACGTGCATATTGGTGCCTAATGTAGTACTACATTAACGACAGGCACAAAATATGACAGGAAGATAACGGTTGAACGTCCTGTGAGCGACAGGATCCTTAGCGACTCCTCAGATACTTAGATTTAGAAAGTATGAGGTAGGAACTCAGCTTTGCACTTTCAAAGAATCTGTCCCAGCATTTGCCTCAAATGATTTAGGGAAATCACAGAAAAGTAATATCTCGATGGCCTGACGAGAATTTGAACCACTGTCTCCTAGTTTGCGAATTAAGTGCCGTACCCGCTAACATGAGACGGTGTTAAAATGCCAGCATTATCACCGACATATTCTCAGTAAGCACTGCGCCCCATGGAACGGGCAGTTTATAAGGGTTTACTTATAAATTGTTACTACTCACAATCGTAACATGTTATGATTAAACAACGGACGTGGACGACATACTCTGTGAACACTCAGAACCACAAGAGCTACGATCGATAAAGTCCCTTGTCTTTGTGTGAAACGCATACTGAACACGTATCAAGCTTACGCTTTACGGTTACACGAAAGAACCTTACACATATACATCTGGGTGTGGGGAGATGTCAGCTGTTGCAAACCAATAATTCTGCTAAAATAATGCCTGATGAAAAAATTAAATGTTGCCAACTTTATAAAAGCACTGAATTTGAATGTGTGTAATATTCAGAAATAACGACTAATTAATAAATTAACGCAAAGGCGATCAAGTTTTAGACAGAGGTATGCTACGTAACTAGATAGAACGATCGTAAATGGTGAGGAGGTAAAAGTTGTGGAGGTTAGAAGCTGCTCATTAGCCAAATGATTTTAAAAGTTTTAAAAAATATTAAAAATTCTACAAGATGGTAGAAAAAAATGAGTGTTTCACACAACGGGAAGACAGAAACTCTTCTGCATAAGTTAAAAGATAAAAAGCTGATGTGTTGACTGATTAAAATAGATACAGAGATGACTGAAGTTATGAGTGGATGTTGACTGCCGGGGATTGGGGTATCATGGAAGTTCAAGATGGAGTAGGGTAAGCGGATCCAGAAGGAAAGGTGGAGTGTGTGGCGTTCTAGGACCTGTAGGGCGTGATAAAAAGAGGGAGGAGAGGAAGTCTATGCCGCAGTTGCATAGCAGAGGATGTGTCGCATCAGGGATTTATAGATGTGGAAGAATGTGGAAGGATGCAATCCTCATATTCAGCTGGTTAGTAGCTTTAGTAATTTTAGTCTATTGTCGGGTTTCTGTTGAGTAGTTTCCTAGATGAAGCTTCCAGGTTAGTGTTTAAGTTCTAGTCCGAGGTATTTTACTATGATTGTTAACTGTATAGAGTGATCGTAAATGGTAACCCTATAAGTTATGGGGGTAAAAGCTGCAGTGTTTCGGCCTGTAATTATTGCCTGAGTTTAGATAGGTTTGATTTTGAGAAGCCATTGGTGTAAGGTCTCCACTATTCTTTTCTGTACGAAATGTATCCCAAATTTATCTCCCACTCAATAAAATATCTACGTATTGCCAAAACTATGTACCCACTAACTGTTATCCAACTAAAACTCGTTTGCTGACCTTTGACTAAACAGAACCTAATCTGAACTGAACTGTAATTGGTTTGAATACAACTTGTCTTTATATTAAATGCACAACTGAAGTAAAAAACTTACCTGGTTCGAATCAAAATTTCCACTTACCTCGCGTCTTGACAACATTGTTACAGATTTCTCGAGTCCAACAGCAAACAGCAAGCAGGCAGCAGCAAAGCTAGATTTTCAACTGTTGCACGCCACACGTGGTAATGCATTATGATAAACAGTGACGTGGGGAGAGTAACTAACTACAACTATTCCTGTGAAACGATATTCCAAGACAACGATTTTACAATAAAGCGTGCACTCAAAAATAGAATAAAACTTCGTGTGAACTTTAGACATAATTTTGATCTGAACTATAATATGCTAAACAAAGTGAACAAAGATTTAAAAAGTGTACAACGTTACCAGATTAGTTCTATGAAAACCAAACAATTAATCCGTTGATATCTTAATACATGATTCAAGGAAGTGGGGTGGTCTTTCTATCAGGTCTGAGCAAGTTAACTAGCTGACAATAATCATTCCGACAAATTAGCTGTGCAGTACTGCAACCTATAATATAATAAAATAATGGAATATACGATAATAAAATGCGTGGCTTTTTAAAATGTATTGAATTAATGAGATTAATTTTTCGGCATGAATAACAAGCATAATAAGCTGAGCTATGCCTGGAAATAATTTCGCATTAGTTCATATTATTTTGCAGGGCGAAGTAGTATCTTTCTCCGCTGTAGATTTGTGCTTACCATTCAGTATAATGCTACGTTTGGTCGCCGTGTTCACCTTTGAAGTTATAAAATAAATAAAAATAAAATGGAATAAAATATTAATGATTAATTATTCTGTATGTATGATGATTGGTTGTAATTGGTATTTGCTTATCTGGAACGTGGACGTTTAATTATTCGGTATCAGACGCTTGACGATGGCTATTTGGAAAAGGCAATGTAACTCGTAGTTGACCGTGAAAGCAAACTGAAATAATCGGACTTCGTAATTAAATCGTTTCCAAAGACTGCTGCGGTAGGTACGGACTCATGATCTAATCTCAATATTACAATGATTTGCCAGCCATGCCAATACGTCGTACAGAGGTGATTGTCTACTAAACATAAAAAAGTTACACAGTTAGTTAAATCAGATATATTCAATGAAATAGCCTACAGTTCATAATCCTACTTACTTTTATAAATATAAATTCATTACAGAATCGAGTGCCTAGTGTGGTTGCAACTCGCAGTATTCTTCTATAACATGAAAATATGGCGGTGTGCCAGACAATAAAATAAAATACGTGCTTCTCGCACCACTTCTACCCGAGCTCTCTCCTCTCTTAATCAAACATAAGAGTAACGTAATTATTCTTTTGTCTTTATCAGCGACACAGCGCTGCAGTTGTGTGCCATAGGCTTTATTTATTAGTCACTGATTATTTATTTAATTAATATTTCGCGTTTCCGCGGATACTCACGCTCGGCATGCAAATGTGCCTTTATATTGCCCCCTGAATTGCGAGGCGAAAGGACGCACCTGCAGGCGAGCAATTCACCTAAAGGCACAAGAAAATCTAAGTTATCTACAACTATTCACATGACTTACATTACACACATTATACACATTATATACAAAATTTGAATGACGCGGGTGCGCCGTAAAAGTTCTTATGTTGGCAGATAGAGTGCGCGCATGCGCAGAAGCGTCTGTGTGACTCCGGCAGTGCCGTTATATCATACAGTTAGATCACGCGGCACAGTAATGCAGTTCATATTGTTCGTGTGCGCGCGTATCTTAGTCGTTGCACAAAGAAAATATTCAACCAAGATTACATATGAAGACTACATTCTATAACAGGTAACTTAGTTTTAAATTTACAATATTTGTTATATCACAATACAACTCAGATTGTTGAATGTTCTTAGTTACATAGTATTGTTTTGAAATACTTCAAAGAAAAATGTCCGTATGTTTCAGGTGCGTCGACCTATTCACATCGTGTCGTTATTACAGTTCATATTCATCTGATGCACAATAATTTTTTCACAGGTTAGTATCATCGTTGTATAACAACGTGATTAAAACATAAGCGTGTCCATTTCCATTTCCATTATAGTCGTTGTGATGCAGTTCGTTGTGACTAAAAAGGCATTGTTTATTACAGATCTGACGTGACCCGTTAGTAATTGGTCCACGTGCAGTTCGTTTTTTACATTCCGTGGAAGCTTGGTTGCAGAACCTCGGACGGCACATAGCTGGCGTGGATCCTTGGACAGTCCAGGTAAGAGTGTCCGTCACATTTCGAGAACATTTCATTCCCTGAAGTTCCAACCAAAATTCTTCCACCCGTCGTGTTGTTTTCTGGACAGGCACTTTGTGTCCGTTTAATCCAGTTAACATCTTGAAGTTAGGTACTGTAGTATTGTCACTAGACGATGCACGAATTATGCACTTCACATTTTCAGTTTTTTGCTGAATATAGCTCACCTAAATGTTCGTAGTTATTAATCAAAGAAATGGTTCATCGCGTTTACATAGGTACGATGCATAATGAATGTCATTAACAGTTTCTTTCACATAGGTTTCTGCGTAGTTGCAGAGTTAGTAATGTTCATTAAGGTCCGTGAACAATGGTTCACTATGCAATGTCCTTTTGGCACTCGTTTTGTTCAAATTTCTTTTACATAGTAACAGTTACATTGTACATCATTGAAAGAGAAGCAAAAAAAAATATAAGTAATCATACATACACACGTCACATATTTTCTTAGCATAAATATAATACAGTTGCACATAAACATGTTTTCATCATCATTACATAGCTATAAATTATCTCATTGTGTCACATTTGATTACATGAATTGCAGATATTTACGTCCTCTTTATCAGTTTTGCTGGGATTTTATCGATGTTTATTTTGTGATGTCATCTGAAATTAAGATAGGTTAGACACAACATTCATTACATCAGTAGGCAAGACCAGGCATTTTCACTACTCAATAAATATTCAAAATAGTAAGAGAGAAAATGTTTGATTCCTCGCGTTTTGTGCGTGTGTGTATAGTGTCTGTGTGGCCTTGAATGTCATTGTCAAGTACTAACTGAACCTTGTACCCTGTACAGTGTTTGTCATGCTTTAGAGTTCTCCTGTCCAAATCAATAAAAATTACACTGCCTCTATAATTTAAAATACATTTACCTTTGGAGAAGTCTATAATGCAGTCCTTCTCGCTCATAATATCTATTCCTAATATGCAATTTGTCACAAGGTTTTGTACAACCAGGAATGGCCATTGCACGGTTCCATTACCTATTTTAATGTTTACAAAAACTTGCTTCGTAACCCTACATGACTTATTACCTAGTGCAGTAGTTATTTTACAGTTTTGGGCAGGAAACTCAGGCACAGGTTCCAATTCACACATCTTTTTATAGAAATTAAAAGACAAAACGCTCACAGCTGCACCTGTATCTAGAATAATAGTAGTTGGAATCCCACCTACTACACCAGTGGTAGATGCTAAAACAATTTCATTTGTGTTTGAACGACATTGTGTACTGTCTTGTAAAAGTTGATCTGATATATTGTTATTGTGGTTGTATCTTATAAATAAAACAGGTAATTTTTGTTTAGAATTATTCGGCATATCATTATTCTGATGTTCAACTGTGGTGCCAAATAACTGATTAACATTGAAGTCGCCCCCCAAGAATTCCTCAGCCACGACCTGGGGCATAGAAGTGACTGTTTCTAGTTTGTTGGATTAGCATTTGTACTAGGTACTGACACAGATTGAGGTTGTGTGTCAGGTGTCATTTCTATTATATTCACATTCGGATATTGCCTATTGTGATCTCCAAACTTTTGCGGTTGTTGTTGCTGTTGCGCATTATAACTTACCTGTCGGTCATAAGGTATGCTCCAATTTTGTCCTGGTGGCTGCTGTGGTAAAGCAGTGTTTGAATGAAAGTACTGATCGTTACGAGTCCAGCCTTGACGCTGTCTTGGCTCGTAGTTTTTATTATTACTGTTTCTGTTTGTGTTTTTGTTGTTGCCTATGTATCTGTTGTTACCGTTGTAGTTATTACCGCGGTGCCTTTTGTATGGATTGCCGCATGAAGTGTTATTACTGTTGTAACTATTGTTTGTATTGGAATACGCGTGTTGATTTTGATTTCCGTATTGAGACGGCATGTGAGTTTGCTGTTTTTGTTGTACCGCGTATCCAACTGTGGGCGCGCCAGAATTGAGTTGGCAAGCCTGCATGTTTTGCATTCCACTAGTGTAAACATTGTGGCTGCTGTTTTGCCGCGCGAAGCGCTGATCTTCAAGTAACATGTCAACCGAATCTAAAGCTGTTAAAAAATAATCTGAATCGTCATCCGGGATATGTAGGAGTTTTTCTTTAATGTTGAAAGGCAATTTGGCCTTCAACGCACGGAGTATATCGCGTGTTGCGACTGGTTCGTCTAAAAAGTGTCCCATGTTCAAGTATTTTTCAAAATATCTGCGTAAGTTGCCATTTTTACTGTTAAAAGTTTCAGGTTCTAGAATTTGTCTTCTGAGTCGCTCCTGGACGGATTGCGACCAGAATTTGTTCAGAAAAGCACGCTCAAACTCACTGTACGTGGTACATACGTCAGCTTGACTGTATGCCCAGACAGCTGCATCGCTTTGGATGTAACCGACAATATATGAAACCTTTTTCCGGTCACTCCAAGTGCGTGGAAATGCGTTACTAAAAGATTTAAGAAAAATCACCGGATGAATGGTTCGTTTTTCTGGGATAAAAATCTGAAATTGCCTGTGTTTCATTAAGCTTTCTTCTTCCTTCGCATTGTGATATGGATTTGTTCCACTGTAATTACTGCAATGTTCAGCTGGCGAGTAATTACAATAATGTTGCTGTGGTTTACCATGATAATAGCTTGTGTTTGTGTTTGTACATCGTGGTATGTGTTGTAGTCGTGGTGTGTTTTGTTCTTGTGTTTGTCGTGTGCGGTATGTGTGTGTCATACTCGAATGTATATTGGTTCCTGAACTGTACATTTTGACTGATATTTTCGTTACATTCAGACTGTGGTCGATCGGTGAATTGTGTCATTGGTCCAGTGACGGATTGTACTGCGTCACTGATCAGCTGTTTGTTATTAGTAATGTATTGCGCTACGGAGTCGTGCACAATTGTTGGTAAATTTTCACGTAGGAATCTATCAAAATGTTTGTCTTTGTTCACTACCCAATCATGAAATTCTTTATTAATGTTTTGAAAATGAGCTGTAGCATCAGATTGTAAGATGTCAGTCAGGTGTTGTTCAACATTGTCAAATTTATTCTGTACGTCAGTAATTCGTTTTTCAAGGTTGTCGTGTACTGAAGGATATGTTTGAATTTGTTCAGTAAGAACTTCACACGTGACATTAAGATTTTTTACTTGTGTCTGTAAAAGTGCTACGTCAGTTGTAGTCTTTTCTTGTGTCGTATTAAGCTGGGAAAATTTAGTACTGAGTTCAGTCATCTGTTTGGTCAGTGTGGCGTCTATAAGTTCCACACGTTTACATAAAGTGTCATTACTCGTCTTGAGTGCTATGAGGTCAGATTTAATTTCGTCATTTTGTGTCTGTAAGGTTGCCATGTTTTCGGCGTTCTGTTTCATTATCATTTGTAACATGTCGGCAATTTTTACCGTTTGCAACGTCTGTGCCCGCGCCGCGTCATTAGACGTGACGTCATGCATTAACATGGGCTCTGACTGAGACTTTGAAATTTTTGTGGTGGACGGCCTATTGTCAAAATTTCCGTCAACACTTGCGTCAATGTTTGATAAATCGTCACTACCGGTTGCTGTCGTAAAGTCATTTTCTAACATTTGTCTCTCGTCCGAGTCGGATTGTGTCTGAATAGTACGTCTTTGCTGTTCCATTTTTGCGTATTGATTTCTAGTCATTACCATGCCACACGTGATTTATGTTTCAAGAAAATATTTGACACTGATTTTAAAATGAAATGCAGTTGAGCATGAGATTATTGGTAATGGCTGCTGGCCATGTTACATCATATCGTACAGAAGTCGGCCATATTGTACACTCGTGTATTGGTATTGTTGGATACGTTATTGTTTAGGAAAAAGTGCTAAGAATGAAATTTGTTACTGAAAACTGTTATGCGCGAAAGAAACACTACAGAATTTACTGAAAAGCTAATACACTGAATTATACGTCTGGTCAAGCCTGCCAATGCAAAGATGCTGCGTCTTACCTTATTTTGCTGGAAGCTTCATTGCGTCTTCCGGCAAAACTTTAGAATTGGAAAATATCTTCAGATTTTCATTATCTCTCATACATTCACGTCCAGGTCCAGAAAGTTGATTTTTGACATGAAACAAAAAGAACAATGTAACAAATGACAAAATAACAAGTCCGACACGCAGTCGCCAATATAAAATAAATAAAAATAAAATGGAATAAAATATTAATGATTAATTATTCTGTATGTATGATGATTGGTTGTAATTGGTATTTGCTTATCTGGAACGTGGACGTTTAATTATTCGGTATCAGACGCTTGACAATGGCTATTTGGAAAAGGCAATGTAACTCGTAGTTGACCGTGAAAGAAAACTTAAATAATCGGACTTCGTAATTAAATCGTTTCCAAAGACTGCTGCGGTAGGTACGGACTCATGATTTAATCTCAATATTACAATGATTTGCCAGCCATGCCAATACGTCGTACAGAGGTGATTGTCTACTAAACATAAAAAAGTTACACAGTTAGTTAAATCAGATATATTCAATGAAATAGCCTACAGTTCATAATCCTACTTACTTTTATAAATATAAATTCATTACAGAATCGAGTGCCTAGTGTGGTTGCAACTCGCAGTATTCTTCTATAACATGGAAATATGGCGGTGTGCCAGACAATAAAATAAAATATGTGCTTCTCGCACCACTTCTACCTGAGCTCTCCCCTTCTCTTAAACAAACATAAGAGTAACGTAATTATTCTTTTGTCTTTATCAGCGACACAGCGCTGCAGTTGTGTGCCATAGGCTTTATTTATTAGTCACTGATTATTTATTTAATTAATATTTCGCGTTTCCGCGGAAACTCACGCTCGGCATGCAAATGTGCCTTTATAAAGTCTTGACCGTGTTCCCATTAAGCTTATCGGATCTTCGTAATTTTCCAAAGTACACAGGTGGGCTTCAGTTCTTGTAATTATTGTACTATTTCAAATAACAACTCACATGACCTTTCTGTTAATAAAACAATACTGTATTTTTCTAAACGGCGCACATATGAAATACATACTCCTCACTTATTCATAGCGACCCCAAAATGGCGGTCTACAATTACTCGCTAAAAATGGCGTGCTTCTCACTCGTTCACTAGCTGAGCGCGAATCCTTCCTTCCTCCTACTGGTACCAGAAAAAATCCTCTGTTTTTTAACAACTGAAAGTCAAAAACATACATGACGGTAGGCATAGGCTCTAAGATGGGCTACCGCTTCATCATCTCTCTTTGCCTTTAAAGAAGACGAAAACATAAAGGAAATGCAAAAGGTTTATCACAAACGCCCCCCTACTGTATACTGTCGGAAATAAGTCTCTTTATTTAGGGAGACAGTATACAGTAGCCTTATTATCCTTGGGGCTCATAGTTCAATCACTTGGTGCACGTCAGTGGAGTTTTAATACCCTTATGCTACTACAAGTATATCTACAAAGCTCATTTTCTCGGCCATTACAAATTCATACATATAAATACATTCACATATACTTATATCACGTAATTACATTCACATATATTCATATTACATATCGCATGTCCATGGCGTGCTAACGTCGTAGTCTCTTATTTCTCCTTACATTTGTTAAGCAGTATTACCAGGGGGAAAATGTTACATTTCTTAAATTGTCCTTTCACTATATTTTAATAATTGTTTTTCTCCTTGGCTTTTGGTTCATTAGCCATTCTGAGAAGCTGTCCTTTCGGCACACGTTATCTCATGGTTCGCTGCACTTATGGCCAGCAGCAGCTCACTGTTTAACGCGCCCGATGCAGTGGCGCAAGCGCCACATGAGCAGCAGCACTGCCCGCGCACACACTGTAATGTCGCTCCAGGCTCATGAAGTCGGTGTCGTATATGCCCTCCAGTCCGGAGACTGGACACGACGGATTCAGCTCCAACGCTCAACCCGAAGAACACCATTACCTCATCTCGCGCCTGGGCGAGGTTTTCGGCCAGTGACATTGAAGGTAAGAGCCGCACTGCAGGATACGGAATTATCTTCCGTCGTGCATTATAGTTCAGCGGTTCTCACACCTCAACTCGTGGTTATACGGATTTCCTCGATATCTCCGTCGCACACGCATCACACTCTCTGTATTCACTTTGCTAGACTGTAGCGTTTACTCATATTACGGCTGAGCCGTTATTTTCAATATTATTAGGCCTTAACATTTTTGGCTGGGCTCTGAGCACTATGGGACTCAACTGCTGAGGTCATTAGTCCCCTAGAACTTAGAACTAGTTAAACCTAACTAACCTAAGGACATCACAAACATCCATGCCCGAGGCAGGATTCGAACCTGCGACCGTAGCGGTCCTGCGGTTACAGACTGCAGCGCCTTTAACCGCACGGCCACTTCGGCCGGCCCTTAACATTTTTGTATCACTTCACACGTGCGAGTATTTTACTCGTCCGTCGCGTTGCACTTCACATACATACATAAGTTGTTGTTCTTCAAGTATAAAATCTCACATAAAATTGATAATAGTGCATACATAGACATAAACATTGACAATAATAGAGTTGACACATAAATTTACAATTCTCATTTCATATACGGACTCCATGACATGCACCCTCTTACAGACTAATACGTAAATCAGGAGGTATCTTTCATTTATTCTGAATATTGGCATTTTCTATTCTTGTCTTGCAAGACCGACCTCCTGCGCGTTCTTACGTCCACAACTACACATAGAAAAGAAGAAAAGAGTACATAAATACATTTTACATAGACATCGACATTAACAATAATATAGTTGGCAATTAATGGTCCAATTCACATTCACATTTCGTATATGGACTCTATGTTAAGCATCATCTGACACAGCAAAAAGTAAATTAGAAGGAACCTTGCACTTGTTCTGAATGTTTGCTCTTTCTTGTTATTGTCTTGCAGGACCGACCTCCTGCGCGTTTTTTACATCCACAACTACAATAGAAAATACTACATACATATTTTCATAGACATTGGCAATAGTAAAGTTGACACATAAATGTACAAGTCACATTCACATTTCCTATATGGGTTTCATGTTAGGTATCATCCATCTTACACACTAATAAGTAAATTAGAAGGAATCTCTCATTTGTTCTGAATTTTTGCTTTTCTCTTGACTTGCAGGCCCAACCTCCTGCGCGTTTTTACCATCACATCGTGGTCGTGCGGTAGCGTTCTCGCTTCCCACGCCCGGGTTCCCGGGTTCGATTCCCGGCGGGGTCAGGGATTTTCTCTGCCTCGTGATGGCTGGGTGTTGTGTGCTGTCCTTAGGTTAGTTAGGTTTAAGTAGTTCTAAGTTCTAGGGGACTTATGACCACAGCAGTTGAGTCCCATAGTGCTCAGAGCCATTTTTTTTACCATCACAAATACACATAGAAAATACGTTCCAGCACTACTCACTACATGGAAAACAGGATTTGCTAAGGTCTGCTTCAGAGATCAAGCTGCTTCTAGGATTGCTATTTGTAGTGTGTCGTTAGTGTACTTATTCTATCCTTGGCATTTGATAAATCTTCATACTATGTCTAATATTTACAAGTGCTCGTTTGTGAGCGAGTGTGGGGGATGTTTTATCCCTTGACAATCCTGACTTCATCACTGCTTGTTAATCGTCGTAATATTCCACATTCGTGAACACATATTTCAAGCCATATTTCTGCCTTATTGATTCGACGACATGTACATGTTTACCTTTGTGACGTGTGACCGATAATTTTACCGTATTTTTGTCATGTGTAGCTCCACTAGTAATTCATTATCGCTAAATAACAACGCGCATGTGCTAAAATAATGCTTTTGCTCCTGCGTGCGTCAATAACTCAGTGTAAAAAATATTGTTTCACTGCATTTTGTGTTCATTCCTCATACGAATCGTGTATCATATTTTCATTTATATTAACCTTATAGTTTCTCGAGATGTAACAGTAAGTCACTAAGGAAATATTTTTCATACTAGGTTGTTTTACATTCTGATGTCTGTATAGCAAATCACTGTTCTGTGGTGTGTTTTAAATGTTATCATGTACCATTGTTACTATCGACTTCACAGTTTCTTCTATACTCTTCACTGCTTCTTCGTGATGTTCGTTTTCATAATTACTTACCGTACATGCATCATCATACTTTGCTTTCCACACTCATACAACCATTCATTCTAAGACTTTTATATAGTGTATTCTTTCTTACGTCGGCTTCGTGGCCCTTTCCTAGGTTCCTTTGTAATATTAATCTTCATATTCCTCGCCGTATACCCATATAATTATTCATTAAAATTATTCCACATAAATCGCCATTTATACCCATGTACTACCTACAGGGTTCTCACACTAGAACCACCGAAATATTTATTTCTTCCCACAAATATAAATAAACTCGTATTACTCTAATACACTTTCATTCTCTTCCTAGATTCACTCCATGCACGGTACGTCACCACAAACGTAGATTAACTAATTAATACCTTCAATCGAATCTAACAAAACCTTTCACTCTCTCTACTTCAAAATATTATCCAGCAGTGAAATTTCATTTATTACTCCATATCGCTTTTGTAAACATGCCGTACTTACCTCAGTTCTTTTGTTTTACGTTCATGCAATTACGTTGTGTGCGTATTGGTTGGTGTTTGTATTTACTTAGCTTATCTCCCGCGTGTTGTTCAATTCATGTTTACAGCTTTATTTTGCTGATTATACTATAAGGTATCGTGTAATTAATAGCAACTAACATAGGTGAGTTCTGTAATAACAAATTTGTGGATATGTATTCTCCCTGTACATTAAGCTCACTACTTCTAATGTTGTCTGTAAAGAAGTGTAGTTCTATAAGTGTACAACTGCTCCTCTCGCTAAATCTTGTACGATATGTTATTTTATAGTTTACGTCTCAGTCACACGCACGCCTCAGTCACACGCATTTTTCTATGTTTATATCTCATTCTACCTTTCACATCGTCGCTCACTTATGAGTTGTATGTAAGTCGCTTAGTTCTTAAGTTATGTGCTAATCGCGTTCTTTCAAGTGTACATGTTGTTACTTCCCTTTTCAACTTGTCTTAATCCTGTTGTATATAGTCGGATAGGTCATTTCCTGTGTTTATTCTCTTCTACGTTGAATACTGAGAAATAAGTATAACTATGTGTTCAATGGATTGTGTTAAGTTCACAAATTTAGCGTATTCTACTCTCCTTATAGTTTACTTGCGTCAATGCGCTCATTTTCTTAAAGCTGCATATGCTTAACTTAATGATATACTCTTAAAATTAGTGCTCTTTACAATATAGTCGCCGACTTAGGAATAAATGTCTCCACTCGTTTAGTTTGTGTTGCTCATCTACGTCAGAGTAACTAGCTGATAGGTACCCCATTTCATGTCGCTTCCGTTTTGTCCAGCTGGTTGCGCGGTGTGGATGCCGATTCGCTTAAATTCTAGAATGGTTTCCGTCGCGGTGCGCAGTGTGTCTTTGCGCATCGTACAGGGGACACTGACTTCAACCTTGCTTTTTGCCTACTTGGCCCCTACGATCAGCTGTTAACCGATTCGTATATAATTGTTGAAGTACGCTCTGCTTTAAGCGCGGCAGCACGGCTCAGTATACTTCATCGCTCATGCCTCTCGCTTCAAGCTCGCGCTCTGTGAATTAAGTCTTAAGAATGTACAATATCAAAATACAAGGATAATTTATTTTCACTAGGCTGCATCTCACTCTCTGCATGTTAGATAGTAAAAGAAAATTGAACATTCCTTATTGATTAAGCAGGATAGTAGAAGAGGGAGAGGGCACCTGAAATATAAATATTGTGCCCCCTAGCTGGAGAGGAATCGAGCGCCAGTCGGTTTATTCGTCAAAGAGCGACAAACCTCCTACCTTCTTGACACCTTCATACCAAGTGTGCAGTAAAATAGTAATGAACGGTTCACTATAAGTTTGTCTACCAACAAGAAAGTACACTGCAAAATTACACCACACATGATAATGGGTATGCTGGCCTGTAATTTTATAACTTTAGATTTACTTCCCATCGCCGTTACGATCTTACAGTTCTCTACAGGTAGTGTGGGAACATTTACTTCCCTCGCTATCTCTTTGAACAAGCTAGTAGACATTAGGTTTGTCGACGCGCCAGTATCCAAAACAACTAGTACATCTATGTTTCCCACCTTTACCTTTATTGTTGCTTGAATAATTTCACTTACCTTGCGTGTTGTTTCTTTCTCTTCGATAAACAAGTCTTCTTTCATTTCTGCGTCCTTATCATACCTTAAAAATAGATTCCGGATATGCTGTATGTGTAGGTTTGTTTCTGTGTCTGCTTCCTCCTTTCCGTTCCTGTTCGTTTTAGTGTTTAAGTCGCTCATATTAGTACTGTGGCACACTGACAGTTCATTACTTTCTTCCTCTAGTCACGCTCGATTATTATTTCCTGGGGCCGGTAAAGGTATTGTTTCATTTTCTGCCGTCACTTCTACTATGTTTACCGTATGTTCGCGTGCTCGCCGTTCGTGTCCCAGTTGTTTCGATTTGACTGTACGGGCTGCCTGTTATCTCTCGGATCCCTGTGTTGCATATTCCGTTCCTGGTAATTTGCATTTCCTTGTCGCCTATTGTCGAAGTTTTCCCTCGAATTTCTATTGTCTCGGCCATTACCGTACCTATGGGGCTGATATTTAGTTTCGTACCCTCGGTCACCCTGTGGCTGATGGGTAGACCGATTGTACGGATTTCCGTTGTGGCGCGGCGATGCATACGGATGCCATTCATTCATGCGCACACGACCGTTAAAATTTCAAAAGCCATTGCCGTTACCGTAATTCTTCCCGTTTGGGTTGTGCCCATTACCGTTACGATAACTAGGCGTGGCTTGCCCATCCACATGAATCAGATCTATTGAGTCGAGCACTGAAAGAAAATACTCGAGATCATAGTCGGGAACAGTTATTAATTTTTCCCTAACATTTGCAGGTAACTTGTTCTTTAAGATTTTCAGTACATCGACATGAGATATCGGATTATTCCAGTAACGGGTCTTGTTTAGGTATTTTTCAAAATAGCTTCTTAGCCCCCCGAATTTTGAATGATATGGTACTGGGTTAAATACCTCTCGTCTTAACCTCTCCTGGATAGCTGTTGACCAGTATTTATCTAAAAATGCATTCTCAAACTGATCATATGTCTCGCAAAGTTCTGACATCTCCGTAGCCCACAAAAGGCCATCACCCTCGGTGTGTCCTACTACATATTTAATCTTTTGAGCTTCTGCCCAAGTCCTGGGCAGTACATTTCTAAAGGCTCGGACAAACACTACCGGGTGCGTTCGCTTTTTCTCATTTGAGAGTACGGGAAACTGTCGATGTTTTATTAAGCTCTCATCCATTAACAACGCTGTCCAGCACGGCGGAAGAGCATTTCCCTCCGGTGATGGTACATTTGTTTCAGCAAAGTTTTGCCCGCTGCTCGCGTCGCGCGTCGACATGCGGTCGCGCGGCGTGGGTTGGGCATTGTTGTCCGCGCCACTGATTTCTCCCACTGGCGGATGGCAGTTTCTCGCTCCGCTTACCGCCCCCGGCGATGATATTACCGTACTTTGTTTGTTAACTATTTCGTCTCTTAACCGTTGTTCTAACTGTCTGATATCACGTCCTACGCGTATTAAGATCTCTTCTTCCTTGTCCCCCATTACTTCCTTTACCGCTTCCACATAGGTACGCTGTTCACGTACGCATTTTTCTGCGAACGTTGTATTTTCGTCCTTTGCATTGCTCTTTACCGATTCATAAAGCTGCACAATGTCTGAGTTGATCCTCTTGTGTTCTAACTTGAGTAATCCTACCTCCAATGTTATTTTTTCTACATTTTCTGGCAGGTCGTCACAGAAAGAATGTAGTTTCGCTACTTCTGATTGTACATTGTCTAAGTTGACCTGCGTATTCTTTTGCATTGCCTGTAAATTCTCTTGGGTTTAATTCTGAATAGCTCCTGTCGATACGTGTGTGTTAGTGTTTCAAATTTTTCGCCCATTATGCCTTTTAATTTCTCACCCATATCGTGAACCGAAATTTGTACTTGTTCATTAATTTTCCTATCCACCTCCGTGGAGATTTGTGAAATCTGCTGTGTGAACTTCGTGTCCAGAGTATTGAGTTCTGTGCGCAAATTTTTTACCTCGTCTGAAATGTGTGTCATGTTCGTATTAACCTTCTCGATCTCGGACTTTACTGTGGTCATGTCTGCTTTCATATGAGTCATGTCTGCTTGTATCGTTTGTAAACTTGACATTTTAGTCTCTAAACCCGATATTTTTGAATTTATGTCTGCTTTCATTGCATTCATGCTTGTCTGCATGGTTTCTGTTAAGGCTCGAAATAAGGCTTGCATATCTTCCGTATTCACTTCCGGCCTACGCCTGTCAGCATCTGCGTCCGTACTACGCGTACTGCTCTCATTTAAAATATTCTCTTGCCTCGAGGTGACGTTAGTTACGTCTACTGTAATTAACGTATTGCTTGTAATTAAATGTTCTGTATTCACGGGCGTCGAATGCTACAATGGCATGTCGCGCCCAGCATCCAAATAATCACCGCTAAACGGTTCCAAACCACTCATTGTTGCATTTTGCAAATGAACATCCACTGCATTGGCATTCTGATTTTCGAATGACATTTCCTTATTGTTTTGACCCTCCATTATAGAAATCCTTATACCATTGCAGTTATCAAAATAAAAATTTTCTTTTTTAAGATCTCACTTCCGCGCTACTTCTGACGCGAAAAAATGCATATACAGATTTATATAATTGTAGTCTCAACTGTTCTTCAATCAATATATTTTCCGTACTAATAAAGAAATGTCATTATCTCTACTTGACTACAATAGCGTTAATCTCTGAAGCTTTAGGTTCTGGATTTTAGGAAATAGGAGGATGGATTTTCTAATAGGTCTACTGGGAACGCATTCTCTATATGCATTGCGCGGTGCTACCTGATTGTTGTCTTGTAAATGGTAAATGGTACTTCCTCTATTGTGCTTTGTTGTGTGCTCTTGGTATTGTCGCCTTCTTCCTTCTAATTTATTTATTATTTCCTTTTGATAGTATTTCTTCAGTACCACATCACCGTCTCCGTCACATCATCAGCGTACATGGAACATAAAGAAATTGTTAACATACATGTATATTCATTTTCCTAACAATACTAGTACTCACAGTTTTGCCCACTACGTATCGTGCCTGTCACCTGTCGCCACTTTATAATATAATAAAATAATGGAATAGATGATAATAAAATGTTGAAATGCGTGGCTTTTTAAAATGTATTGAATTAATGAGATTAATTTTTCGGCATGAATGACAAGCACAATAAGCTGAGCTATGCCTGGAAATAAGTTCGTATTAGTTCATATTATTTTGCAGGGCGAAGTAGTTTCTTTCTCCGCTGTAGATTTGTGCTTACCAGCCGGCCGAAGTGGCCGTGCGGTTAAAGGCGCTGCAGTCTGGACCCGCAAGACCGCTACGGTCGCAGGTTCGAATCCTGCCTCGGGCATGGATGTTTGTGATGTCCTTAGGTTAGTTAGGTTTAACTAGTTCTAAGTTCTAGGGGACTAATGACCTCAGCAGTTGAGTCCCATAGTGCTCAGAGCCATTTGAACCATTTTTTTGTGCTTACCATTCAGTATAATGCTACGTTTGGTCGCCGTGTTCACCTCTGAAGTCTTGACCGTGTTCCCATTAAGCTTATCGGATCTTCGTAATTTTCCAAAGTACACAGGTGGGCTCCAGTTCTTGTAATTATTGTACTATTTGAAATAACAACTCACACGACCTTTCTGTTAATAAAACAATACCGTATTTTTCTAAACGGTGCGCATATGAAATACATACTCCTCACTTATTCATAGCGACCCCAAAATGGCGGTCTACAATTACGCGCTAAAAATGGCGTGCTTCTCACTAGTTCACTAGCTGAGCGCGAATCCTTCCTTCCTCCTACTGGTACCAGAAAAAATCCTCTGTTTTTTAACAACTGCAAGTCAAAAAATACATGACGGTAGGCATAGGCTCTATCTATGATGTGCTACGGCCTTATCTTCTCTCTTTGCCTCTAAAGAAGACGAAAACATAAAGGAAATGCAAAAGGTTTATCACAGCGCCCATGGGGAGGACCCTTGGTCAGAGCAGGTGGCAACAGGGTGGATGACACGCAATGAAGCGTGGCACATCATCTCATGCTGGTGGCCAGTCACCAGCAGTCTCTAAGCGTTCGAGGGCTCACTGTAAAGCTAACGTGTAAGACCCCAAATCGTTCCCTCCCAGGACATACCATGGGAGGAACGAAAGGCTATGAATGACAGGGAAACGTATTCGCCCTGATATCTCGTCTGTACCAGAGCTGATGGGGAATCCGTTGTATCCGTGAAGCCTCAGTTCTTTGTACAGCATTTAGAGGACAAGTTCAGGGAGGTGGAGGGCTTGTCCAAAATGCGCTCGTGGTCAGTTTTGATAAAAACGGCGTCCTCTGCTCAGTCACGATGGTGACTTGCCTGTGACAAGTTGGGGGATGTTAACGTTACCATCACACCACATACGAGTTTAAAAATAGTCCAGGGTGTTATATTCCATAGGGACCTACTTTTGCAGTCTGGTGACGAGCTGCGCGACAACTTAGAGCGTCAAGGTGTGCATATTGTACGGCGCGTTCATCGGGGTCCAAGGGATAATCAGGTTGCTACTGGTGCTTTCATCTTGGCATTCAAGGGTGATACATTACCGGGGAAGGGCAAGGTGATGGTCTACCGGTGTGACGTCAAGCCCTATATCCCTCCCCCAATGCGGTGCTTCAAGTGCTGGAAGTTTTGCCATATGTCTACGTGTTGTACCTCCAGCCTCACATGTCGAGAATGCAGACGCCCATTACATCCCAACACTCCTTGTGCCCCGCCTCTCATCTGTGTCAACTGTGGAGATCATCATTCACCCTGCTCGCCAGACTGCAGGATCTTACAGAAAGAGCGAAATATCATGGAATATAAGACCCAGGACCTTGTGACCAATAGTGAAGCTAAAAGGAAGTATGACCGACACCATCCTGTGAGAATGACATCTTCCTACGCTGCTGCTACAACAACCGTGCTAGCAGCATGAGTACCGAGAATTCCAGCCGTCTCGACGAGCCGTACAACTCCCCATGCCCCATTGCCCGTGGGGGGCTCTCACAACCCCGTTGCTCCTGCGCCACCTACCTCGGCAGCAACATGCTCTCACCCATCGGGGACATAAGTCACCGTTTCTCAGCCGGAGAAGCGTCCAACTTCTTCAGCTACTCTCGCTCGGAAGGGGTCCTTTGTGTCCCTCCCTTCCGAGGTATCCACCAGCTGGAAGGATGACGCCCGACAGTGGCATAAGTTCCCACCAGCTGCTGGCCGTATGGTATTGCAATCTGAATCGGTGAAGATTCCAAGATGTCCAAGAGAAAGACTTCTAAGGCCAAAGACTTGCGGTGGCATCCACACCACCACAACCTTCGAGCTCTGCGTCTGAGGATGAAGTGGAGATCCTGGCGTCCACTGAGGGCCACGATCTCGCCAGTCACTCAGATGCGATGGATAGCACTTGCACAGGTGCTCAATTGGAGGCAGTACTTGACCGAGAGGCGTAATCTGAATGCCCAACCCTTCACGCCTTTCTCAGCCATGGACAATATCATCCTCCAGTGGAACTGCAGCGGTTTCTTCCACCATCTTGCTGAGCTCTAACCACTTATCAGCCTTCACCCTTTCCTCTGCATTGCTCTTCAAGAAACTTGGTTTCCGGCAATGCGAACGTCGGCCCTCCGTGGCTATCGGGGTTATGACAGGAACCAGGCCGATTATGAAAGGGTATCTGGTGGCGTCTGATTCTATGTCCTTCACTCTCTTCACAGCGAGTCTGCCCATTACAAACAGCTTTAGAGTCTGTCGCTGTTCGGGTGTGGACGCCAAAGGCTGTTACTGTCTGCAGTCTCTATCTTCCACCTGATGTCCCGCAGCATGTCCTGGCTGCGCTGATAGCCCAATTGCCGCCACCTTTCCTATTATTGGGCGACTTCAATGTCCATAACACTCTGTGGGGTTGGTCAGTGGCCCGTTGATTCTGTGGTTCACTTGGTCACCACCGGCATCGTTAATGCCGCAGAATCTGCCATTCCCCATTCTTTTGGGTCCACTCAGCGGAGAACTGTGCTTTGGTGGCCGGTAGAGATCGCTGAGGCGATTAAAGCGCTCCAGCGTCACAAGCAACATCCCTCAATAGGACACCTCATCGCCTTCAAACTGCTGCGTGCGTGGGCCCGCCGCCTTATTCGCGAACGCAATCAGGAGTGCTGGCAACGATATGTCTCCAACATTTTCCTCCATATCTCTCCATCGCAGGTCTGGTCCAAGATTAGATGCCTTTGTTGCAATCTGACCCCTGTCAGAATCACTGCACTGTATCTGAATGGAACAGTTTTTACTGAACCTGTCATTATTACAAACCGCTTAGCAGACGATTTTGCTCGCAGTTCCGCTTCTGTGAATTAGACGCTGGCCTTCCGTTCCATTAAAGAGCGGGAGGAGCGTCGGAGCCTTTGATTTTACACCCGCGATCCTGAATCCTACAATGTTCCATTCAGTGAGTGGGAATTTCACAGTGCCCTAGCCTCTTGCCCTGATACAGCTCCTCGGCCCGATCGTATCCACTGTCACATGCTGAACCACCTCTCAGTGGACTGCCAGCGACACCGTCTCTACCTTTACAACCGAATCTGGGTCGAGGATGAGTTTCTGTCGTAATGGCGGAAAAGCACTTTTATCCCCGTTTTGAAACCTGGCAAGAACCCATTGGAGGCGGACAGCAACCGCCCCATTAGCCTCACAAACATTCTTTGCTAGTTGCTCAAACGCATGGTGAGCTGGCGGTCGAGTTTGGTACTCGAGTCTCGGGTCCTTCTGGCTCCGTCTCAGGGTGGGTTCCATAAAGGTTGGTCTGCTGCCGACAATCTAGTGAGCCTGGAGTCAGCCATCTGTGCGGTCTTTGCTCACCGTCAGCACTTGGTCGTTCTCTTTTTCGACATGCGCAAGGTGTACAATACGACATGGCGCCATCACATCCTCTCTACACTTCATGGTTGGGGTGTTATGTATCCTCTGCCGATTTTCCTACGAAATTTGCTGTCGCATCGTACCTTCCGCGTGCAAATCGCGGCCTCCCATATTTCCTCCCGAGTTCAGGAGAACGGGGTACCACAGGGATCAGTCCTCAGTGTCTGCCTGTTTTTAATTGCAATTAATGGGCTCGCTGCGGCGGTGGAAACGTCTGTCTCCGATTCCATGTATGCTGATGACATCTGCCTCTACTATAGCTCCATTGGCATTGCAGCTGCTGAACGTCAGCTGCAGGGCGCTATCTACAAAGCACAGTCTTGGGCTGTAGCGCATGGTTTCCAGTTTTTAGCTGCCAAGACCTGTGTTATGCATTTCTGCTGGCGACGAACATTTCACCCTGAGCATCGGCTTTACCTTGCCAGCGAACTTCTTGCTGTGGTGGAGATACATCGGTTTTTGGGTGTGGTTTATGATGCACAGTTGACTTCGCTCCCACATATTCGGCAGCTTAAACAGATGTGTGGGTGGCATCTTAATGCTCTGTGAAGCTTGAGCCACATCAGCTGAGGCGCCGAACGATCTACCCTCTTACGGCTCTACCAGGGGTTAATCCAGTCCCGTCTGGATTATGGGAGTTTGGCTTATGGTTCAGCATCACTTTCTGCGTCGCGGGTGCTTGACCCAATCCTTCACACCGTGATACAAGTAGCCACTGGTGCTACCTCGACCAGCCCTCTGAACAGCTTACTTGTGGAGGCAGGTGTTCCTTTACTGCAGATATGGCGCCAACACATACTGGCCGCTTGTGCTGCACATGTTTTTAGCTTGCCCAGGCACCCTAATTATTGTCTCCTGTTCCCTCAGTCAGTCGACCATCAGCAAGAACGTCAGCCCCGGTCGGGTTGTGGGATCGCGGTCCACGTCGGAGACCTTCTCTCAGGGCTTGGGGTTTTCCCTCTTCCACCTCCTTCCCGCGCCCCTCTGCGTACAGCCACTTGGTGTGTGCCTCGCCCTTGCCTTCAGCTCTAATTGGCACAGGGACCGAAGGACTCAGTCTGTCCGGAGTCCTTCTGCGGCCACTTTCTTTCCCTCCTTGCGACGTATCAGGACTGGCGCTGTTTACACTGTTAGTTCGATGGTTGCTGGTCGTGTCTGTTATGCTCTCACTTTGGGGGCCATTACAAACAATATTCATTGCCGGCTGGCTGCTGTGTTTTCACTGCTGAGCTGTTAGCCATCTTTCGTGCCCTAGAGTATATCCGCTCCTGCTCAGGTGAGACCCTCGTTATCTGTATCGACACTCTGAGCAGTTTACAAGCTATCGAACAGTGCTTCCCTCACTCTCGTCTGGTGATGGCTATCCAGGAGTCCCACAATACTCTTGCCCGTTGTGGCCATTCTGTGGTCTTTGTGTGGACCCCAGGCATGTTGGGATACCCGGCAATGAACATGTTGACCGGCTGGCCAAACTGGCCACCAGTAAATCATCTCTGGACATTGGCCTCCCGGAGCCTGATTCGCGAGCGATCTTACGCCACAAAGTTTTCGCACTTTGGGACACTGAATGGCGCAACCTGACCACACCAAACAAACTCGGTCCTATCAAGGCGACGATGACTGTGTGGCGGTCATCCATGCGGGTTCTCACAAGGAGTGTGTTGTTCTCTGCTGGCTGCGCATTTGGCACTCATGGATGACTCACGGCCACTTACTGCGCCGTGAGGACCCACCTCTATGGCGCTTTGGATGTCTTTTTGACAGTGGTCCACATTTTGTTGGAGTTTCCCCTTTTAGCTGTGCTCAGGCAGACCTTCGCCCTGCCTGACATGCTCCATGCCTTTTAACAGATGACACTACCATGGCAGGCTTAGTTTTGCGTTTTACTGGGGCAGGGGGTTCTTATCAGGTAATCTGAGTGTTTTTTTTTTTTTTTTTTTTGTTAGTCTGGCCTTTGGCCTACGATTTTAGATTGTTTTAGTGCGTTTCTCGGTGGTTGGCTTTTCCTTTTTTTTATGGTCTGCTAACCACTGTCACACTCTGTGTGATTTTAATTCGTTTTGTCTGGTCTCTGTCTGAGTCTTTCTTGTCCTGTGTCGTCTGCATTATTCCATTTCATTCTGTGTGGGTGTTTGCAGTTCTGGAAAAAGTGATCGATGACCATCGCAGTCTGTTCCCTTCTATCCCACAAACCAAACAACCAACCAACCTTCAGGCACCCACAGGGAGGAAAGAAGAATAGGAAAAAATGGAGAGAGGGAGAGAGGGAGAGAAAGGAGAGACTGTCTCAAACGCCGAGGCGGAGACCATAGGTTGGACAAGGAGGCAAGGAGAAGAAGGCAAGAAGAAGAAGGCCAGGTACAAATTAAGGAAGACAGTGGGAGAGGGAGAAGAACAAAGAAAGGAAACAAACAATGGAAGGAAGAAACCAGAATAAGCGAAAAACCAAAATGACCACAAATGTAAGTCGTTGAACCGTCCGTCTCCGGTTGGAGGCGCCCACTACTCCCTTGAGGGGGAGGGACTACTCCTAGTCGCCTCTTACGACAGGCCGGAATACCTCGGGCCTATTCTTACCCCAGACCCGCAGGGGGGGGGGGGGGGGCCCTAAACCTTTAACCTGTGACACATGAACTCGTAAGGTCTTGTTCCTGTACAAGAAGACTAACTGGTCCAAGCACCTTGTGTACAACATATGCTCCAAGGAAACGATGGGAAAATATACCGGCACCTAGTCCTGGTGACTGACCTTGCGGATTGAAATTACAGACGAAGACCTGGTCCTCCACTTGGCCACAAAGGGTTTGCTGCCGCTGTTATAACGGCTCCTCAGATGTCTATGAGCCTGATCAATGTTACTACGAGCTCTAGCCCAGTTTTGTTGAATAATCTGGGGATCCACTTTCTCAGGCAACAGGTCCTTAATATCCCACAAGTTAGAAAGTGGGGAATATAAGGGATAGGCCAACATGAAACTAGCATGAGTTGCCTTCAGTGCCTGAGGCTGGGCTGAATTAAAGACTAGATTCAACCAGGGTATATAATGATCCCATTTAGTACGTGATTTGGCATAATAAATTATAAGTGCTGCCTTCAAATTCCTATTCAGTCGCTCCGCGAATGATGCCTGGGGATAATAGATAGAGGTGCTAATATGCTTAATCGCACTGCCAAATCAATACCTTTTAAACCCCATAGAAAGAAAGGCAGGGGCATTGTCACTAACCAGTGATCTAGGAGGACCAAAGAGGGAGAAAATCGCGGTAACATGACTTATGGTATTAAGAGCTGTCGTGGTGCGAACAGGAATGAGCCAAGTAAAACGCGACAAGGCGTCGACCACCACTAAAATATAACGATTCCCCGCCCTCGTACGAGGTAATGGTCCCACATGATCGATAAATACCTTATCCATAGGCGCCTGCTCATCTGCCAGTTGTAATGCTTCAACTGATGTAACTAGTGAACTCAGTTGAGAGAAGGTAGAAGGTTTGATACTGAACACTGCACGGGCCCTGTCCTCCGGCCGAAATCGTTCTACAATAGTAGTGACGACGTCCTTTTCCGCGATATCCATTTGTAACGCTTTCACCGCGATGCGAACCCGATTAACATAAGCACCTGAAGCTTCAGTCGTGGACTGAGGATGCCAGAAATGCACGCTTTCAAGTTCACTTCTTACACGGGTAGGAATTTTTTTTCAATAATCCGCCTCCTACGATCACTCAAGTCACCTTTAGATTGAAGCACTTCAGCTAGTAATTCAACCAGGAACCCCCGAGCTAACGGATACAGTAATGCCAAAACCGTAGACTACGAAATTTGGAGAGCTTCTACATGTTGTTCGAAGCGAACCAACAACCTTAAAACGTGTTCAGTCTGGTTCATATCATCAATCGAAAGATCTCTCACTTATTTAAGCAAAAGTCCTAATGGATTGGGCAAATTGGCAAATTCGCTAACCTGGCAATTCTTATCTATAGGCACCACCGGAGCAAGTTTTCGATCTGTCCTGACAGATACCGAAACCCTGGAATCACTGAGTACCTCCTCATTTAACCCCACTAAATTAACAGCAATAAGAAGCGGCTGAAGATCCCCTTTTAATCGTATCAGTGATATACTCTGTGCCACATCAAGTTCCAATTGTTCCAAATCGGCCAAACGTTAACTATAGCCAAAATATCCACAGGTGTACTGCCGGTCTACAGTGTACAACGGGCACAATATTTCGGCGATCATACGTGTCACCATCATCAGGTGAACTGACTGACTGAGCTCATGTGAACGTGCCGGCACGGAGATCCGTACGCTATGGCTGCTCAGAGGGAACTGGATTCGGTCGCGGCGGTGGCCGATTTAAATACCCTCCACCCGCGGCGCGCTCCCTCCACCGTCCGCGCCCCGCGCCACGGTCCACGGTAGCGCGATGGAACTGATTGCGACGGCGTCTGAGATGACGTCGGTGTGATGGCTCTGTCCGCCGTGGTCGTCACAACTATACGTTTGCTCGATTTACTCTTGATTAACCCAATCGCTGGTTCCCAGGCCTTGCTAAGATTATAGCCACAGTCACGGTTTATGAGGTCGTCATTGGTGCGAATTTCGATGGCCTCTATAACAACGCTGTCCCAGTATCTCGACCTCTGTACCAGAATCCTCATGCGTTCGTACTCCATAGCGCGATTTTCCGACAAAAAATGTTCAGCGACCGCCGACTTCTTCGGATACATCAGTCGAGTGCGCCTCTGGTGTTCACGGCATCGACCCTCGACGGTACGCATCGTCTGGCCAATATACGACTTGCCACATTGACACGGAATCTGGTACACGCCGGCCTTCCTCAAACCGAGGTCATCTTTGGCGCTCCCCACCAGTGCACGAGTTTTACTCGGAGGACAAAACACACTTCCGACCCGGTGTTTCTTCAAAATGCGAGCGATTTTCACCGAGAGTGCGCCTGTATATGGAATAAACGCAGTGCCTATCTCCTCCCTCGTGATTTCATCCACCTCCACAGGTTGTGCTGGAGGGGTTGGGTGGAGAGCACGTTGAATCTGCCACTCTGAGTACCGATTTTTTCGAAATACACTTCTCAGATGTTCCAATTCCTGGTGCAGACTCTCTGCGTCAGAGACAGTGCGCACCCTATGTACTAGAGTTTCAAGTACCCCATTTCTCTGTGAAGGGTGGTGGCAGCTGTCTGCGTGCAAATACAGATCAGTGTGCGTTGTCTTCCGATACACGCCATGACCTAGGGTGCTGTCAGCCCTTCTCTTGACCAAGACGTCAAGGAAAGGTGATTTACCCTCCGTTTCAGTCTCCATAGTGAATTTGATGTTGGGGTGTATGGAGTTTAGATGTGTAAGGAAGTCAAGGAGTTTATCCATACCATGTGGCCAGATGTCGAACGTGTCGTCCACGTAACGGAAAAAGGCAAGTAGGTTTCCATTCGGATGACGACAGGGCTTCCTCCTCGCAGTTCTCCATGTACAAATTCGCTACCACCGGTGAGAGTGGGCTACCCATGGCGACTCTCTCCGTTTGTTCGTAGTATTCTCCATTAAAAATAAAATACGTGGAAATCAGGACATGCCTAAAAAGTTCAATGGTCTTCTCGTCAAATTTTTGACTAATCAATTCTAGTGACTCTCGCAGGGGTACCCTCATAAACAAGAAAACGACGTCAAAACTCACCATGATATCTGACTCATCCAACCTGAAGCTATCAATGCGTTTAACAAAATCCACGGAATTACGGATGTGATGAGGGAATTTACCCATATAAAGACGTAATATTCCCGTCAGGTATTTGGCCAACAAATACATAGGTGCCCTGATGTTGCTGACAATGGGGCGTAATGGTACCCCCACTTTGTGAACCTTCGGGAGTCCCTATAGCCTAGGCGGTACCGGACCTTGGAGCAACAATTTCTTAGTGTCACCCTCCGGTAAATATGCATCCTTGAGAAGCGACCTCGTCTTGTTCGCCACCTTCTTTGTAGGGTCAACGCTGATCTTCCGGTAGGAATCGTTATTTAGCAGGCTCTGCATCTTATCAGTGTAGTCCTTATGGGAGACAATAACTGTAGCATTGCCTTTGTCAGCCGGTAAGACAACAATTTCAGAGCGCTCCCTCAGATCACGAATGGCCGGCCTCTCTTTACTGGTGATATTTGACTTCATCGATTTGGATTTCGTCAACGAACGACAAGTTTCACGACGTATTTCCTCAGCTGATTCAGACGGAAGTCGAGCTGCAACCTATTCAACAGCACTAACAATTTCAGCGACCGGAGTTAACTTGGGGGTGGGAGCGAAGTTGAGACCGTTCTGCAAAACCGAGACCGCATCATCACTCAACACCATGCCACTCTGATTGATGACAGTCTTGCGCGGAACCTGCAGAGATGGTCAGTCGGGGAGACGTGAGAACTTAGCTGTTTGACGTCCCGTTGCCTTGTTATGGGCGGAATCAGCTGCAACCCAGGTAACACCATCAATCCATTCCCAGGAAAAAGAAGTGCAATTACTAGCCAGTTGGCCGGCCGCGGTGGCCGAGCGGTTCTAGGCGCTTCAGTCCGGAACCACGCGACTGCTATGGTCGCAGTTTCAAATCCTGCCTCGGGCAAGGATGTGTGTGATTTCCTTAGGTTAGGTAGGTTTAAGTAGTTCTAGGTTCTAGGGGACTGATGACCTCAGATGTTAAGTCCCATAGTGCTCAGAGCCATTACTAGCCAGTTGCAAATGTAGTTTGAGTAATTCCTGTGAGATAAAGTCAAGGCTCCGGCGGGTGAATTGCACTCTCTCACGTACTAATGCGAGGCTGGCCTGTTTCTTGATTCTCTTAGCTGCTGCAGTTCCGTATTACCCCCCTGAACCAACCGATTCCATATTCTGCTAACAGTCAATGTATCTCGACCAACGCGAGCAGCTATGTCACGATACGATAAACCGCAATCGCGATAGACTACAATCCTACCTTCATCAAGGTCGGAAACCCGATGGTACGCATTTCTCCTCCTTACACGAGGCATCACAACAATGTTTCACCAGGCAGCGCCGGTCAACTACTGTTTGTGTATGAGAAATCGGTTGGAAACTTTCCTCATGTCAGCACGTTGTAGGTGTCGCCACCGGCGCCAACCTTGTGTGAATGCTCTGAAAAGCTAATCATTTGCATATCACAGCATCTTCCTCCTGTCGGTTAAATTTCGCGTCTGTAGCACGTGATCTTCGTGGTGTACTAATTTTAATGGCCAGTAGTGTATATCCATATCGTTTTATAACTATAACACAGACAATATTTTACATGTATTAAAGATAGGTTACAATTCTACAGTTTGTCACAAGACAAACATTAATAACGGAATGGACATTGTCGCAAAAAGTCGAGAATGAACGAATGATCGTATATACAGATCAATATGGCCGCGTCAGAAAAATCTCCGTCTTATACTCGTTACAAAGTATTGGGATTTTATATCCTTTATTTCTATATCTGTATTGCACTGAAACTGGCTGCACAACAGGGCACGTGTCGTCGTCGTGCGCTGTGTGTGTTATTTGCAGTCTAGCTTGCTACATTCACTGACCGTACGCAGTGTTGATACACCAATATCCTACGTACTGTTAGGCTTCGCATTTGTAATTAATTCTGCTCGATTCTGTTTTGGATTTGTTTTCAGGAAGTGTGAATTGTACGTTAATAGTGGTACACAGCATTATGGATAGGTTTACTCAGTGTTCTCACACTGAATGTAATGCAGCGACGATTTCTGATGTTTTCGATATAGGAGATTAATTATTTAATTGAAAATCTACGCCGTAATCAACATTACCTAATTTTATAATAGTTTCCGAGAGTCCCTACTGCAATGATTCTCCGAAGTCTTCACTTTGACGCAAAGCAGTAACTGGTCCCCACTCGGTGAGCTGAACTTCGTGTTTAAACTTTTTTTTTCCGCAAAGAAAGCGTATCTTCTTTTCTTGAATAACCCGAAGAAGACACATATACAGTATTCCAGAACTATGCAATGTTCATACGTGTTTACTTATTTCTACTCCCAAATTTCCTACTTGTTTGAACATTATGCAACCAAGATTTTTGTTTGAAACGATTAACCACACATCTTTCTCACAAAATGCGATTTCGTACCCAAAGACCGACTTTAAGGACGATCATTTGACTTGTTGTGCTACACAAATTCGTTCACTGTATTTTCACAAGTCGGTTAAGTGCTCGGGTTTATATTTTTACTTCCATTATCCACTGGCTACGTCGAAATTACAGAATGTTCAGTCACACTGGAATTACTGACAAATTTTAGAATTTTAGGCGAAGGAGAACCAGTAAAACAGTTTGTTATTCTGCTGCTCATCTTACCTGAACGTCTAAGCTGGCTTACAACGATAGGTAGGACACACCGTGCAATCAGGCATACAACTAAGAAGAAGGTAACAGCAAGTGGATAACTATGTATATCGTTTCCCGTGTGTCGGCTTACTCACAGAAAAAGAAAATGGACTCAATGACTGGCTGTTAGCGATTTAACTATACAGAACGGTTCCTTGCCTCTTCGAAACGTTTTCTTTTTCTATGTGTAGCATATAAAAAGACTAATGTGTCAGTGGCAACACCGGTACTAGCAAAAACGGGTGAATTCATATGGTTACCTACCGCAGTAACTTATATTATTCAGTGTGTGTGTGACTCTGTGATTAGAAATCTGTAGAATGAATCTAATTCTGGAAGTTGGCAACTGCCTTATGGAGCTTAGAGATGAAAGACGAATGAAGAAATTATGAAAAGGACAAATATAAATTTTTAATAGAATCTAATTTAAGGTATTCAGTGTTTTAGAGAAACTGAAAACTTGAATTTTCATTGTAGCTTGTTTTAGGTTACATTGAATATGTTCCGTAGATCCAAAGTGCGGAAATCGGCAAGGATCAAATTAATTTCTACACTGTTGGAGATCAGGTACAGAATTCTATGAACTTGGCAACTACAGATAAACTATCAATTAGTAAAAACTGAGGGTGAAACTTTGTTCAGCAGGTGTCATTTCAAAATTTCAAGCGTAAGATTGAAAACTATTATAATCGGTGGCACAGACTGATTTTTTATCTCAATTTATTTCGAAATGTAGTCTCCCTCTCCATACAAAATCATTCCCTCAAAATTAGATTTAAACGTATACATCACCATTTGTTCTATGTTATTAATTTCTGTGTCAGTGATAATGGTTGATTTATTTGCCTTTCTAAGGCTTTTTGTTTACAAAATTATTTTTTGTAGTTATAGTAAGTAGAATCACTGAATGAAAAACCTCTGAAACTATATGGTCACAACTACTGTTTGTTACAATATTTCCAATGGTGTGGCTGGTATACTTACACAGTTTATGAAACCAGTCTTTGTACTGTCGTACTGTGGTATATTTCGTTAACAGTAACGGACAATACCCTACTAAGACCTGTGAAACTTTTTACCAAAATTAAACAGAAATGTCTGTTTCTGTATGTATTACTCTAACGAAATGGAAAAAAATTTTCAGTTGACATGAAAGTGGCTGATATTCACAAAAATATATGAAGATAGTAGGATACTTCCAGGCATATGAAAAGTGTTGGCCAGCCTAGATGCAGTGATTTCCCACAAGTGAAGTTGTGACGTCTGCTTGTTAGGTGCTTGGATAGCTCAGTCAGTTATAGTGTTGCAGTAAAAAGACGTGGATCTGTGTTTGGGTATGGGTGCAGCACACATTTCTCATCTTCCAATAAATTTCAAACCAATGCACAGTTCTCTACATTGCTAAATATAATTTGGTGTTTGAGACAGTTACACTTTCCCTCGGAGGAAATGGGATGAATTATAAGTTTACAGAAAACATTACATATTCACACTTGTTTCTGTTAATAAACGAAATATATTTCTAAAACATTAAAGTTCACTAATGTAGGTAAGTAATAAAACTTAATGCTATGAACTTCCTCTATCCTAACCGACGTAATTTTGGTTTCATTCTTGTCATCAGACAGGGATCTCATTTACTATAGTTATTTTCATTTATCTTTTTATAATAAAGAATTCTGTAACACTGAAGCCATAAATAAAATTATCATAACATGTCAATAGAGGAATCAGCTCATGTATACCAGGTTCCTCTTTTCACTATTGTTCACAGCTTACATATATTGTTTACTTCTTCATATACTATATTAAATATATTGCTGACTTTAAAAAGATGAAGCTTTAAGATTTACGCATTACTGAATTAAATTTTACTTGGTTTAATTAGTGTACAAAGTGAAAATTTTCAATTATTGTGATTAGCAGATTAGTACCTAAAGGCTTAACATGCACAGTAAGTGAATCGTCATCTGCTAGTAACGAAAGGAGCAGAGGACATCAGACAGTAAAACATATAACACAATCAATCCGTTGACCAAGGGTAGGCTAGTTAATAGATAGGGATGATTGTTCATTCTTTTTTGTATTATTTGTTAAAAATATATTTTTAGGCGAAGTGAAAGGAACATATGTTTTGCTTTCCACAATCAGTGTCATGCAGTCGTACATGTCTAATGCAATCTTAAATGTAGTTGTTTTCTTGTAGACTCCTCTTTTACCGTGTAAATATAATTTTTAGTTGTTAATTATGACGGAATTTTTTTTAGCTAAGTCTTGTTACATTCTTGTTTGTTTTGAATTTCATGTAACCGTAATTTAGGTTATGATGAATCTAGGAATTCGTTATATTGGAATGTGTAGTAACTTACCTTCCAGTAATCGAATTGACTACTTGGAAATGCTTAGACAGTTGTTATCATACTTTCTCTAATGTGGTTGAAATTTAATCATACATTTAAGTTTGTATTCATACATATGCACTACTACTTCAAAATGCTTAGACAGTTGTTATCATACTTTCTCTAATGTGGTTGAAATTTAATCATATATTTAAGTTTGTATTCATACATATGCACTACTACTTCAAAATGCTTAGACAGTTGTTATCATACTTTCTCTAATGTGGTTGAAATTTAATCATACATTTAAGTTTGTATTCATACATATGCACTACTACTTCAAAATGCTTAGACAGTTGTTATCATACTTTCTCTAATGTGGTTGAAATTTAATCATACATTTAAGTTTGTATTCATACATATGCACTACTACTTCAAAATGCTTAGACAGTTGTTATCATACTTTCTCTAATGTGGTTGAAATTTAATCATACATTTAAGTTTGTATTCATACATATGCACTACTACTTCAAAATGCTTAGACAGTTGTTATCATAGTTTCTCTAATGTGGTTGAAATTTAATCATACATTTAAGTTTGTATTCATACAATGCACTAATAAGCGCCATACACTCATGTGCTCAGGCCCAAATGTATTCATTTCAGAAGGGTAATAGTACCTTGTAACAATTACTGTGCATTTATCATTGGGAGTGAAATACATACACAAATATCCTTCTCATACGTGGAATACTCGAAACAGAAAGTCGACTATTAAAAAAAAGTTGCGTTGTTTCGAACTGCCTTTACAGTGGGGAGAACTGTCTCATTATTACTAAGTAGGCTAAGGTAGCTGTTACAACAGACCCAAAGAAATGTAGGTTGATGTCGAAAAAGCCACAAGCAGAGAACCGCAGCTTGTCCAAGGAGAGATCGAGGACATCCACAGCAGTCGTTTTTCGTAGCAGCAGTCTCATCCTTGCCATCCTTTTCCCAGCTGTGTCAGCTCTACCCACTGCTGAAGAGCACGCCCAGGACGCAATCAGAAGGTGGATAAGTGACAGGATCAGAAAAAAAGACAATGAGGACAGCATTATCCATTTAGTTTGTTGCGGAATGTGTGACCCTCCTGCTACTGCTGTGATGGCATACATCAGCGAGACTATGACGACAGCGTTGTAGAGGACGGCGAGCAGCAGGGCAGGACCAAAGTGCAGCGAACAGAGGCGGCCAGTCCTGTGCAGCACCATCCTGGCGTGCTGCAGCCTCCGCAAGCCGTCCACCACAGATGCGCCCACAGCTGGTGGTACCGCTCGAGTCACCGCCTCATCCAGTTCCGCCTCAGAGGCGACCGGTGGCTGGACACCCCTCAACATCAACGTGCTGACGACACCCAGTCGGTCTCTCACAGTCAGCACTATTCCCAGGAACTGCACGTGCCACAATAGGGAGTACGCTGGCAGGTACAACAAAACCATCTCACTTAGATCTCGTGACACTGCCCCGCTACTAACTGCTGCCCCTAAAGGGAACACTACCACCGTGCCTAATAAAATGAGAGTCACGATACGGGTTCTTCTGTGAATTTTTCGCATATATACATCATCATGATGAGTTAACAAATTATCAGCCAGCTCCAAGTTGTTGATAACTTCATTCAGATAGTGCTTTCCTGTTATAATGGAAGTGAACAACATTACAGCTGGTTCTAGCCAATTAAGATATGTAATGACCATGTATATATAGTAAATACCTGCCATTGGGTGTACTTTAGCTTGTATACATTCTTCACCATAAATGCACAGTGTACCTACAGTTATAACTACACCGACCCATGCTGCGGATATGAGGAAGTTGATAAAGTCGTCGAGTTTTATACTAGGAATAAATGCAACATGTGTTCTGCCATAACAGGTCACTGGAGCCAGACCACATACTTGGCTTATGACATACAATGGTCTAATGGCATTTCTGAAGCCATATTCATTGTTTATAATGTAGATGTCAGACATATTCTTCACATATGCTATTGTACGATGATGAAAACACACTTTTACCCTCACAAGAAAGTCTTCTGACGTACCAGGGCAAGGATGATGCTTACTCTCTATGACGACCTGGAGCAACGTGTCTCTTGACCTTCTGCTGGTGTAACAACCAATAAAACAATAAAATGTCGTATGTTAGCTCCAGTTCAGGCAACAGCGATAGATACGCACTCCACCTTCAGAAATAGGCATCCAACAGTATTGCAGCAGCTAAGCGGACTACCTGTATGGATCATACCGAGGTACTGCAGTACTGTGTCCTGCAGAGTAGGAACGATCGAACATCATGCAGGGCCATCAAGAAAATTAATGTTTATCCATTAGCGAAAGCTGGAGTCACTTCAATTTGCATCCATAGTCTACTTTATCTGCTTGTCAAAGCGACGTTAGTTTCGTTGCTGCCTTTCCGTGTGTCAGCTTCTGTCTCGTGTCCATATACGTCACAAGTAGGAATCGATATTACTCAAAACTGATGAATACTTACTAATGTGCAGACAGCTAAGAAAAATCACTTGACTTCAAGATTCATTAAACGTAAATTCATTAATTTTTTGTGCTACATGGCAATTCTTATGATACTGTATATAAAATGGCATTTTTGAACGATACAGAGGTAAGAAGCATGGGTGAATGTTGGTGGATTTCGTATCATCTACCTTGTTATAAAACTGAAACGTGCAATTACAAACGAGAAGAGAATGGAGACGTGGTAGTCTCCTTCTTATCATACTCACCGTCTGTGTTGTATCTTTCACTCTAGTCTTTGTCACTACATTGTGTGACATATTGTGCAATATAAGAAGGGATTTAAGTCAAACAGTTGTTGATGCAATAATATATTAGGGCTATCCGGTTGACATTGCTGTCAGATGTTCTCTCTGTAGTCATCATACACCAACCTCTCAGCAGTGTGTTGCGAGCTTTGCAGAAATCGAGTGTTCAACAGTTCTGTACGTACCACATGCACATTGCAAAACTACATCAGCGCACAGGGTTAGAAGGTCGTATGACATTTTTCTTAATTTTTTTCTTCCGAAGAGCGAGCCAATTTGGGAAGGGCGCCTTACAGGGTGCACTGTAACCGTCCTACAATGAGACCATTAGCCTGCGTACTGGTCGTCGCAATGCTGTCCCGCTCGTTTTCAATCTCTTGGGCGAGGATACCTTCCTGGGTGCGATTACCACTATGCACTGTGCAGTGCTGCTTTTTGTTGAGACGACGACCTTGGACATTTTTGCACCTAAGATCTAGCACGGTAGCCTGTCCGTTGTGGTGGGGCCGCCATGTACCCTGTTGGTACCAGGGATCGCTGTGCTGATGCCTGCGCTATTAACTCCCCCCTTATGCCAAGGAGGAGATGCCTATCTCCCTGGGGCATCGGGATTCCTGGAATGGCCATTCTGCCAGGTCGCCCATACCAAGGCTGGTTGGTGCCTGTGGGGAGGACCCATGATCGAAGTGGGTGGCATCAGGGGGATCATCCGCAATGAAGCGTGGTACATTATCACTCGCAGGTTGCCAGCCGCCAGCAGTCTCTAAGCGTTCTCGGGCTCAATTTAGCGCTCAGAAATACGATCTGAAAACGTTCCCCTCCCTGGCCACATTGTGGGAGGAGCGTAAGTCTCAGGTTGACAATGACAATTATTCGTCCCGGTTCCTAGTTTGTATGAGAGCTGATGGAGATTCTTTCATGTCCACAAAGCCTCAGTTCTTCGTACAGCATTTAGAGGACAAGTTTGGGGAGGTGGAGGGTTTGTCCAAAATGCGCTCTGGGTGTTTTGATAAAAACTACGTCCTCTCCCCAGTCACGAAGGTTACTCGCCTGTGACAATTTGGGGAATCTTAACGTTACCATCACACCACATGCGAGTTTAAATATGGCCAGGGTATTATTTTCCGTAGGGTCCTACTTTTGCAGTCTCACCTGCGAGTTTGGAAGTAAGAAGAAGCCCGCAGTATTCCTGCCTGTCGTAAGAGGCAGCTAAAAGGAGTATCCAACGTTTAAAAATTTTCCGTTCATGCATAACATTTGCGGATGGACGTCTTACGTAGTGCATTATATGTCCATCTTGTCCTAAGGTCTGTCATATTCGTTATTGTCATGGAGTTGGACTTACACTGAGCTTCCGGCTACATCAGCAACAATGTTATCCGGGTAGCATACATTCTCTCCATTGTGCACTTCCATCTTTACTCCCTATATACATGGGTATTCGACATTCGACAACCAGCACGGAGGCCAGTCTGTTGTGATGGGGTCGTCATCTACCCTCTTGGTGGTAGCCCCCTGACTACACAGGGATCGCTCTACTGATGCCTGCGCCGTTAACTCCTCACGTATGCCAAGGAGTAGATGCCCATCTCCTTGGGGCATCAGGACTCCCGGCAATGGCCGTCCTGCCAGGTGGCTATTGCTGTGGCTGGGTGGCGCCCGTGGGGAGGGCCTTTGGTCGGAGTAGGTGGCATCAGGGCGGATGACCCGCAATGAAGCGTGGTACATCATCTCACGCTGGTGGGCCTCCACCAGCAGTCTCTAAGCGATTGAGGTATAACCTCAACGGGAAGAAATTTGATCAGAGATCGTTTCCCTCCCTAACTACTCCATTGGAGGAACGTCTTGCTAAAGAAGGCAGTGGAGAATATTCACCCCGGTACCTCGTGTGTACGCGGGTTGATGGAGAATCGTTTATGTCGAACAAGCCCCAGTTTTTTGTGGAGCATTTAGAGGACAAGTTCGGGGAGGTGGAGGGCTTGTCCAAGATGCGCTCTGGTTCTGTGCTCATCAATACGGCATCCTCTGCCCAGCCACGGAGGTTGCTCAATTGTGACATGTTGGGGGATGTTTCTGTTAGCATCACGCCGCATAAGAGTCTCAACTTGGTCCAGGGTATTATATTCCACAGGGATCTTCTTCTGCAGTCCGACGATGAATTACGCGCCACCCCCCTGCGGGTTCGGGGGTTAGAATAGGCCCGCGGTATTCCTGCCTGTCGTAAGAGGCGACTAAAAGGAGTCTCAAATGTTTCGGCCTTATGTGATGGTCCCCTCTCGGGTTTGACCTCCATCTTTCTAAATTATTCCGAAGAGCGAGCCAATTGGGGAAGGGCGCCTTACATGGTGCACTGTATCCGTCGTGCAATTAGACCTTTAGCCGGCTTTCTCGTCGTTGGAATGGTGTCCCGCTCGTTTTCGATCTCTTGGTCGATTACCACGCTGCACTCTGCAGTGTTTCTTTTATCTGCGACGACGACCTTGGTCAGTTTTGCACCTAAGATCCAGCACGGTAGCCAGTCCGTTGTGGTGGGGCCGCCATGTACCCTCTTGGTTGTAGCCCCCTGACAACACAGGGATCGCTCTACTGATGCCTGCGCCGTTAACTCCCCGCGTATGCCAAGGAGTAGATGCCCATCTCCTTGGGGCATCAGGACTCCCGGCAATGGCCGTCCTGCCAGGTGGCTATTGCTGCGGCTGGGTGGCGCCCGTGGGGAGGGCCCTTGGTCGGAGTAGGTGGCATCAGGGCGGATGACCCGCAATGAAGCGTGGTACATCATCTCTCGCTGGCGGCCAGCCGTCAGCAGTCTCTAAGTGTTCGAGGGCTCATTTTAAGGGTAATGTTTATGACCCCAAATCGTTCCCATCCCTGGCCACACCATGGGAGGAACGAAAGGCGTTGAATGAAAGTGAAACGTATTCGCCCAGATATATTGTCTGTACCAGAGCTGATGGGGAATCTTTTATATCCGTGAAGCCTCAGTTCTTTGTAGAGCATTTAGAGGACAAGTTTGGGGAGGTGGAGGGCTTGTCAAAGATGCGGTCCAGATCGGTGTTGATAAAAACGGCATCCTCCGCCCAGTCTCGGGCCTTGCTCGCTTGTACTAAGCTGGGGGATGTCTCCGTCACTATCACGCCCCATAAAAGTCTGAACATGGTCCAGGGCATTATCTTCCACAGGGATCTCCTTTTACAGTCCGATGACGAGCTGCGCGCCAACTTAGAGCGACGAGGTGTACATTTCGTCCGGCGTGTTCATCGGGGTCCGAGGGACAATCAGGTAGCTACCGGTGCCTTCATCTTGGCCTTCGAAGGTGATATCTTACCAGAGAAGGTCAAGGTGATGGTCTACCGGTGTGAGGTCAGACCCTATATCCCTCCCCCGATGCGGTGCTTTAAGTGCTGGAAGTTCGGTCACATGTCCTCTCGCTGTACTTCTAGCCTCACATGTCGAGATTGTGGACGCCCATCTCATCCCGATACTCCATGTGCTCCGCCTCCCGTCTGTGTCAACTGTGGAGAGCCTCATTCCCCTTGCTCGCCGGACTGTAGTGTCTTACAGAAGGAACGCAAAATCATGGAATATAAGACCCTGGACCGACTGACTTACACCGAGGCTAAGCGGAAATTTGAACGGCTACATCCCGTGCGCATGATGTCATCTTATGCCTCCACTGTCACTCCTGCTCCAGCTCCTTCAGCTGCAAGATCTACAGTCAGCTCTCAAAATCAGAGGACCTCACCTGCCCCCTTCACAATGGGGGCCCCTTCTCTTGCTGTTGCTCCCACACCATCTACCTCGGGAGCAGCACCCACTAAACCATCGGGGACACCAGTCCCCCCTTCTCAGCCGGAGAAGCGTAAGTCTTCTTCGGCTTCTCTCGCTCGGAAGGGATCCCTTGGGTCACTCCCTTCCCAGGTTCCTACCAGCGGCACAGCAGACACCAGCCAGTGGCTGAAGCAGCCACAGGTCGCTGGTCGACAGGCTTCGCGTTCAACTTCGGTCCCAGAGACTTACTCCAATAAGCCCTCTCACCAACGGCAACCAAAGGAACAGCGAGAGAAAACGATTTTGAAGCCCCGTAAGTCCAAGACACCTGCGGTGGCACCTGCTCCACCGCTACATAAAAGCTCTACATCTGAGGATGAGGTGGAGATCCTTGCGTCTGCTGAGGACCTCGATCTCGCCGAACCCTCAGATGCAATGGAAAGCACTTGCACGGGTGTTCCATCGGATGCGGCAGATGACCCAGCGGCGTAATCTGCCTTCCCAGTCCCGTCACGCCTTTCCCAGCCATGGACAACACCATCCTCCAGTGGAACTGCAGCGGTTTCTTCCACCATCTAGCTGAGCTCCGCCAACTTATCAGCCTTCACCCTTTCTTCTGCATTGCTCTACAGGAAACTTGGTTTCCAGCAATGCGAACCCCCGCCCTTCGTGGCTATCGGGGTTATTATAAGAACCGAGCAGCTTATGAAAGGGTGTCTGGTGGCGTCTGCATATATGTCCTTCACACTCTGCACAGCGAGTCTGTCCCTCTCCAGACGCCTTTAGAGGCTGTCGCTGTACGCGTGTGGACGCCACAGGCTGTTACCGTCTGCAGCCTTTACATTCCACCAGATGGTGATGTCTCGCAGCACGTCCTGGCTGCACTGGTCGCCCAATTGCCGCCACCTTTCTTGCTATTGGGCGACTTCAACGGCCATAACCCTCTGTGGGGTGGGTCAGTGGCAACAGGTCGAGGCGCCATCGTTGAGCGTTTATTGTCGCAGCTCGATCTCTCGCTGTTAAATGATGGTGCCTTCACACACTTCAGTGTGGCGCATGGCACCTACTCCGCCATTGACCTTTCAATCTGTAGCCATAGCCTCTGCGTCTGTCCAATGGAGTGTGCATGACGACCTGTGTGGTAGTGACCACTTTCCGATCTTTTTGTCACTACCACAGCGCCACTCTACTGGGCGCCCTAGCAGATGGGCTATGAATAAGGCTGACTGGGACTTGTTCTCCTCCACTGCCGCTTTTGAGCGTCTCTCTACTGATGACATTGATGCGGTAGTTCAATCGGTCACCACCGGCATCATTACTGCCGCCGAATCTGCCATTCCCCGTTCTTCTGGGTCCCCTCGGCGGAAGGCTGTGCCTTGGTGGTCGCCTGAGATCGCTGAAGCGATTAAAGATCGCCGGCGGGCGCTCCAGCGTCACAAGCGACATCCCTCCATAGACCACCTTATCGCCTTCAAACGGCTGCGTGCGCGGGCCCGCCTCCTTATTCGCCAATGCAAGAAGGAGTGCTGGGAGCGGTATGTGTCCTCCATTGGCCTCCATGTCACTCCATCGCAGGTCTGGGCCAAGATTCGACGCGTCTACGGGTATCGGCCACCTGTCAGCGTCCCTGCGCTCTCACTGAATGGGGCAGTTTGTACTGACTCCGACGTCATTGCAAATCGCTTAGCAGAGCATTTTGCTATGAGTTCCGCTTCTGCGAATTACCCCCAGGCCTTCCGCTCCATTAAAGAGCGGATGGAACGTCGGAGCCTTTCGTTTCGCACCAACCACCTAGAATCTTACAATGCTCCATTTAGTGAGTGGGAATTTCGCAGTGCCCTAGCTGCTTGCCCTGATACCGCTCCTGGGCCAGATGGCATCCACTGTCAGATGCTGAAACACCTTTCAGTGGACTGCCAGTGGCGCCTTCTCGATCTTTACAACCGTCTTTGGGTCGAGGGGGAGTTTCCGTCGCAATGGCGGGAAGGCATTGTCATCCCCATTTTGAAACCTGGAAAGAACCCTCTGGAGGTGGACAGCTACCGTCCCATTAGCCTCACCAACGTTCTTTGCAAGTTGCTTGAACGGATGGTGAGCCGGCGCTTGATTTGGGTACTGGAGTCTTGGGGCCTTCTGGCCCCGTCTCAGGGTGGGTTCCGTCAAGGCCGCTCCGCCACCGACAATCTGGTGAGCCTGGAGTCGGCCATCCGTACTGCCTTTGCCCGCCGTCAGCACCTGGTCGCTGTCTTTTTCGACATGCGGAAGGCGTACGATACGACATGGCGTCTTCACATCCTTTCTACGCTTCATGGATGGGGTCTTCGGGTTCCTCTGCCGATTTTTATCCGCAATTTTCTGTCGTGTCGTACCTTCCGCGTGCAAGTCGCGGCCTCGTATAGTTCCTCCCACGTCCAGGAGAACGGTGTGCCACAGGGTTCTGTTTTATGTGTGTGTCTGTTTTTAATAGCCATTAACGGGCTTGCTGAGGCCGTGGGAAATTCTGTCTCCACTTCCCTGTATGCTGACGACTTTTGCCTTTACTACAGCTCTACAGGCATTGCAGCTGTTGAACGTCAGCTACAGGGCGCTATCCGTAATTCGCAGTCTTGGGCTGTAGCGCATGGGTTTCAGTTTTCGGCAGCCAAGACCTGCGTTATGCATTTCTGCCGGCGACGTACTGTCCACCCGGAGCCGCAGCTTTCTCTTAACGGCGAACTTCTTTCGGTGGTGGAATCACACAGGTTTTTGGGGGTGGTTTTCGATGCCCGGTTGACTTGGCTGCCTCATATTCGGCAGCTCAAACAGGCGTGTTGGCGGCATCTCAATGCACTGCGATGTTTGAGCCACACCCGCTGGGGCGCCGACCGCTCTACCCTGTTACGGCTCTACCAGGCGTTAATCCAGTCCCGCCTGGATTATGGGTGCCTGGCTTATGGCTCAGCATCCCCGTCTGCGTTGCGGATGCTGGACCCAATTCTCCACAGCGGGATACGCCTTGCCACTGGTGCTTTCCGCACCAGCCCTGTGGACAGCTTACTAGTGGAGGCAGGTGTCCCTCCACTGCGGTTCCGACGCCAACAATTACTGGCTGCTTATGCTGCCCATGTTTTTAGCTTGCCCGGGCATCATAATTACCGTGTGCTGTTCCCACAGTCGGTCGTCCATCTGCCAGAGCGTCGGCCCCGGTCGGGTTGTCCGATCGCCGTACGCGTTAAGGTGCTTCTCTCCGGGCTTGGATTTTTCCCTGTTCCACCTCCTTTCCGGGCCACTTCGCGTACACCCCCATGGTGTTGTCCTCGCCCTTGCCTTCGGCTCGACTTGGCACAGGGCTCGAAGGACTCGGTCCCTTCAGAGGCCTTCCGCCGCCGCTTTTCTTCCATCCTGGCCACGTATGAGGGCTCTGGAATTGTTTACACCGACGGTTCGATGGTTGCTGGTCGAGTCGGTTATGCGCTCACTCTAGGGGACCATTCCGAACAACGTTCCTTGCCGGATGGCTGCAGCGTTTACACTGCTGAGCTGGTTGCCATCTTTCGTGCCCTAGAGTATATCCGCTCCTGCTCAGGTGAGTCCTTCGTTATCTGTAGCGATTCCCTGAGCAGTTTACGAGCTCTCGACCGGTGTTTTCCTCGTTCCCGTCTGGTGATGGCTATCCATGAGTCCCTGCATACTCTTGCGTGTTGCGGCCGTTCTGCGGTCTTCGTGTGGACCCCAGGCCATGTTGGGATCCCCGGCAACGAGAATGTTGACCGGCTGGCGAAAGAGGCGACTAGTGCACCATCTCTGGACATTGGCCTCCCGGAGACAGATTTGCGAGCGTTCCTTCGCCGCAAAATTCTGGACCTTTGGGACACTGAATGGCGCGCCGTGCCTTCACGCAACAAACTTCGGGCCATCAAGGGGGCTACCGGTGTGTGGCGCTCCTCCTTGCGGGTCTCTCGCAAGGAGTCTGTTGTCCTATGCCGGCTGCGCATTGGGCACACTCGGCTTACGCACGGCCACTTATTGCGACGTGAGGACGCACCTCTCTGTCGCTGCGGCTCCGTTTTCTCTGTGGTCCATATTTTATTGGAGTGTCCGCTTTTAGCTGTGCTCAGGCAGTCGTTCGCACTGCCTGACACGCTCCCTGCCCTTTTATCTGATGACTCTGTTATGGCTGGCTTAGTTCTACGTTTTATTCGGGCAGGGGGTTTTTATCATTTAATCTAAGTGTTTCTGTTTCATCTTGTTGTTTTGGTGTTGATTCTGGCCTTTGGCCTCCGGTTTTAAACTGATTTTTTTTAATGTGTTTTAAGTGGTTGGCTTTTCCTTTTTTATTTCTATGGTCGGCCAACCACCGTCACACTCTGTGTGATTTTAGTTCGTTTTGTCTGGTCTTTGTCTCAGTCTCTCTTGTTCTGTGTTGTCTGTGCTCTATTCTGTGTCTCGATTTTATTCTCTGTGGATGTTTTTAGTACTTGGAAAAAGGGACCGATGACCGTAGCAGTCTGGTCCCTTTGATCCCCCAAACCAACCAACCACTATTACAGAGCCTCCTCCAGCTTGAAAAGTCTCCTGCAGACATGCAGGGGACATGGATTCATGAGGTCGTCTCCATGCCTGTACACGTCCATCAACTCGATGCAATTTGAAACGAGACTCGTCTGACGAGGCAACTTGTTTCCAGTCATCAACAGTCCAAAATCGGTGGTGACGGGCCCAGACGAGGCGTAAGGTATTGTGTCGTGTAGTCATCAAGCGTACACGAGTGGGCCTTCAGCTCCGAAAGCCTAGTCGATGATGTTTCGTTGAATGGTTCGCTTGCTTATACTTGCTGATGACCCATCATTGAAAGCTGCAGTAATTTGCCGAGGGGTTGCACTTTTGCCAAGCTGAAAGATTCTCTTCAGTCCTGGTTGGTCCCGTTCTTGCAGAATGTCTTTACGGCCGCAGCGACACCGGAGATTGATATTTTACCAGATTCTTTATATTCACAGTAGAGTCGTGAAATGGTCGCACTGGAAAATCCTCGTTTCATAGCTACCTCGGACATGGTGTGTACAACCGCTATTGCACCGGCTATAACACCACGTTCTAAAACACTTAAATCTTGGTAGCCTGCCATTGAAGCCATAGTAACCTATCTAACTACTGCGACAAGCACTTGTTGTCTTATATAGGCGTTGCCGACCGCAGCGCCGTCTTCTGCCTGTATACATATCCCTGTATTTGAATACAGATGCGTATACCACTTTGTTTGGCGCTTCTATGTAGTTCAAGTGTCTGAATAGCTGCTTTCTGTTCATATCAAGTTACATACCGGTTTATATGGTGATTACTAATACTTGCCTAACTTTAGCAGGAATGTACACACATAGTGAATGATGTCAGTGAAGTACCTGGAAAACGATAAAACAGTTTTCTCTACAATTAGAAAACAACGATCACGTGAAAACTGTCTGAAAGCAACTTGCGTGTGGGGAGAAATAAATTACAACTCTCTTTAGAAAATTGCGCTCTTTCTAACATGGCGCATCCATTTTTTAAGCATGTAGTTTAAAATAGCAGGATTTCTGCAGAATTTCTGCTCCTTCTTGTTATGGTAAGAAACTAGGCCTTCACATGATGAGTTTCACATATTGTTTGGTCAGTAACATGAGCTTTTATAATGTAGCATTCCTAAAATTATTAATTAATGAATACCTAAGGAACAGGTTTTCCTATATGTCTACGGATCAATGTCGTGCCTGTTCATTACATTAACTCAACTGGACATAGATCGCTTCTCCATTGATGGTATTTAGCTGTTGACAGTACACTAAGCCTTTTCAGCCACACGTTCATTACAGTTGATGAGCTGGAGATCGAAATTAATCTGCATTAAGTGCGTTACATAGGAAAGAAAGAGAGCATTGTTCTTATGCTGGGCTCACAGTGAGACGTTCGTCATGTCTATGCCTGCCTCAGGGACTGGAAGCTCCTCACTAGCACCAAGTGTTCAGAATTAGCTTTCTATCCTACTGTTTCACTACAACTAACACATTGGTATTTGTTATTAGTAGCTAATCTACCATTTCATGACATCACCAGATGAAATGAAATATAATATACGAAGTGTTACTTTATTCTTGATGGGATAAAGCATACACATCTATATGACCGCATTTTGGTTTCTCTCAGAGAGTGTACAAGCATTTGCAGTGAGACGATATACACTGGTTGAACGTGTTTTGCAATGAATGACTACAGGTTGATAAATGCTATCAGGCCTCTGCATGTTCTGGCTCAAGTATGTGGTCTGGCTCCAGTGACATGTGGCCGTCAGACGTCTTCAGAACGTAATAAGTTCAAGACACGGATGATAAAATTGGCTACTGTAGGAATAGCAGCTGCCTGGCTGATCTGCATTGTGGGGCCCGGCCCATACTGCACCTTCAGCGAGGAATGTCTACGGTCGCGTCCTGCACAATCACCGACGATTCAATTTATTAATTTACTGATTCCGTACCTTAGTTGGCTTGAACCGGCTGTGATGCTGACGACATGTCTAATTTCTGCAAACATGTATGTGAAAGAAATTTTTCGACTTTTCGGGCTTGTGGACGCGTTGTTTGCCCAGTATGACAGATATTATTTCCGAAATCATTACTGTAAAATGAAGGTAACAGGGACTGTATTGTTGGTTCCAATTCTAATGTTTCTCTTCGTACCACTCATGTTCTTCATATACAACATTGACCGACAAGCTCGGGCGCCAGGCATCGTGTTTCGCCTCCAAGCATACTCCTTGGTTTGGCGATCTCAGTTCACCTGCATCTTTATCGTAATAAGAGACCGTTTGCGCACTGTGAGTGTCCGCCTTCTGAGAAGCGTGAGGCCGCGGATCCGCGGAGTAATCGACTAGGACGAGTCAGTGACGTGGCCGGGGCTGTCTGCAGCGCCTCTGGTGGAGGTTGGCGAACTGCGGCGGCTGCAGCGCGCCCGGCTGGCGCTGCACCGCTGCGGCCTGCTGTGTGGCCGCCACTTCGGACCGGCAATGCTGCTCGCCGCCGCTAGCAACTTCTTCATGAGCGTCAACCTGGGCTATGGAGTGGTGATGGCGCGAGTCAACACGCTAAGCAGTCCACTCGTGGCATGGCTTTCCACTTGGCTGCTGTTCGTGCTGGGAAATCTCCTCCTTACTTGCTGGGTGTGCTCTTCTGCAGCCCATCGCGCTGTCAGAGTGGCTATGTTATTCAACAAGGTTGAGACGCTATTAAGACAGAGTGAAGCATATGACATTTTTCGGCTGGAAATGGAACCGCTACACTCTTACGCAGCAGGGTTCTTCGACATCAATTTGCCTCTCTATGTCTATTGTTAGTGCTGCTGTCAACTACATGATAGTATTTGTACAGTTTCCACAGTGAAATGTGAACTGAACCTCCAATGATACCTTAGAACTCCTAGACGTAATCTATACATCATCTCATTGTGCACCATATTAATCACTGACTTAAATGAGGAAGTTGGCTGCCTGATGCAGTGTACATGGTGCATAACTGGGCATATGATGTTCCATCCATTATGTAAGTCATGACACTGAAGGTGTGTCTTCCCAGCCCATTGCGTGAAATTAGTGCAATAGTACAGTTCGACATGGAGCCCTATCAGAATGGCAGAAAGAGCTGGATATACTCAATGGACAAAATTCCACTCACATTCTTAAGAGAGCATAATGGATGCTTTGGAGAATTGTGGATGATATAGGATGTGAATCACCACCACTCACAGGATCAAATCAGTAGTGTGTGATGCATGTGGGGTTTAATGGGTATAGTTGTAGGTATTACTGGTCATATGTTTTTAGTTTTGGTAGCATCTCCATTACACATGACAAGAGAAAGCGATTAATGTTTATTCTCTCGTGGGAAGCAGGTCAGGTGTTGAAATGTGCATCAGTTGATGCAAAATGATTAGTCTCAGCTGACAGTGGTAGTCCACTTAGTGGTACAGATAGAAACACATAGAAAACATCAGGCAGCCACCTATGTGATTTGTTTTCAGGATGACTGTTTCATGCAGAGATAAAGCAGCTAACACACTGACAGTGATACAGTTAGAACCACTTAGAAAACATCAGGCAGTCGCTTATGTGATTTGTTTGCAGGATTACTGTTTCATGCAGAGATAAAACAACTAAATCACTGATGTGTGCACATGTCAAGAAACCACATATACAAATATCAGTTGTGTGGTATCAATGTAATAAGATGGGTCGACCAGGAAATGTGACCAGATGGCAGAAGTGTTTGTGTCTGGGCGTGCCCACGACAACACTGTGAATGAAAATGCTCGGTTTGTTGGTAAATCAATGTCAACTATCCAACGTGTCTACCATGAATAGTGTACAACTCATAGCTATATAACACAGTGTAAGAAAAGTCACTATGAAAACATCTCAACCGACAGAGTCTGCGACATGCCTCATCGAAGACAGTCCGTTAGAAAAAAGACAATATTTGCCTCTGTCTACACATGCTGGTACATCGGCAAAAGCTTTAGAGATAACTGTTTGCAACAGGCCTTTGGAGTCCAATGCCTCGCAAGAGGCCATTACACACAGTGACAAATAGAGCTACATATCTCTGGTCATCCTAATAACACAATATCTGGACGATGTATGTCTGGTGTTGTGAACCTTTAGTGCAGTCCAGTGACATACGGTTCTGTGATTTTTCAAATGGTACAAGGCGTTTGGTACACGAACGATCCTATGAGACATTTAATCTGTAGTGTGAGGACAGTGCAGTTCAGGGCCACAGCTCTTTCTATGGTGTTTCTCAGCTGCTTCCCATTCCACAACTTGCGCCGACTCGCTCAGATTACAGTGAACTTGAATCTGGATGTTTATAAACAAAATATCATTTAGAATGCTGTCGACATTCCCGGTTTCCAAAGAAAACAACATTCATGTTCACAGAGCTATGTGCATACCTATCCCACTGACGAACATTCAGGCACTCTATGAAGCATCAATTGACCCCCTAAATTACCCATATGAAATGTCTGTAAGTGGCTGAAACATAACAACCCGCATTGCCAAAACGTTATGACTCCATGGGATCAATGAGTGGCTTCAATTGTGTGCTATGCAGCTGAAGGAGCTTGTGGACTCTTTCAATTGTTGACTATCAGCAGTTTTACACAGTATTAGCTTGATGTCTCCTGAAGGTGACTAATTTTTTCTTGTGTTTGCATATAAATTTGTTATCTGCTACTAATCTACACATTTCACATTCTTTCAGAATACATTCACAAATTTCCGTTTAATATCTACACATTTTTGATATTCAAAGTACTACTGTACAATTAATCACATGTAGTTGGTATTCCTGAGGCACTGAGTCTCACCTTTATCTATGATGATGACGTCGGCCAAAGCAAAGAGTTAAAGCTTGTACCAGCGCTCGGATACGAATCTGGGTGTTCTGCTTACCAAACAAATGTGCTACAAGTTATGCCACACTGACAATACAGGTACCAAAGTTTCATGAACTACCCTAGCGTGCCTCCCTCACTGTCAGAATTTCCATCTCATTGCTATTCCCGTTCTATACTCCCATCAGTAACGCTGAGTCTCTCATATATTGGAATAGCACCTTAGTAATGAGCAAAAGGGGGTTAGACCTGCCTGTGCCTCAGACATATGTGATATATTGATGGAGTATAGTAGGTATTCCTGAGACGTATTGAGCAACAATAGTGAGCTGTATATGATTATTTAATAAACTACACTTGAGGTACAGGCAGGACTAACACCATTGTGCTCATTCCTAAGGGGCTATTTCAATAACAGAGTGAATAGAAATGAGTTGCAACTTGTATTGATGAGGTTGACGTACTAGTCTACTCCATGCAGCTGTAGTATTTACAGTGCCATTGTGGCGTAACGAATAGTTTATCTCCGTAGTAAGTAAGACACTCAGGTACGAATTAAGACGCTGGTAGTAGTTTTAATACATTGCTTTGTCCTACAGGTTATAATTACTGTAAAATTCTTTGACTTGCGAAAGTTTACCTATTTTGCAATACTTTTGACAGAGAGGATAGATCATTTTGAAATCTGCTAAGCATCGTTTTACACCTTGGTTGTTTTATATTTTGCTTCATTACTTCCTTTGGATGGTAGTCTCCTAGTCAAATTATGTTTCTTATAAAAATACCTGCAAAGAAACACACTTCCATGTATTTATGCATCCAGTTATAATTAATTATTTATTTCATTCTTTTTGCCTGACAATATTCAGTCGTTCAGGCTATTATTCTCAACATACAAATCTGTTTGTGTTATTCGTTCAATAAAAAGTAATAATGATTTAATATTATAAATAATAATTAAAATGGTAGTAACATTAGTGAAATGTTAATTTCATTCTCTTTCTCATATTGCAAAGATAAATTATATTCAGTTGTTGCCACTATAACTGCAATAATTAATTGCATTTGGATTAAAACTGTTGACTACTAATTAAAAACAAGTACTGCTTCCAGCAGGACTGTTTCATTAATTATTTCTTCATTCTGCATTAATGTAAGTTCTGGTATCGATTTTATTAATATAATATATCTCACGGTGATACTCTGTTTGTCCATAAAGGTAATAAAATGTACCTTCTTCAGTGACTGAGAAGTTTCGCAATGAAATAAATGGGCTCTACACGTTTTCGAATGTCTTCCATATGCTTCATTCTGAAGCAAAGCGCATGCACATTTTAGGTACCCATTTCTGACCAATAACTTCTTCTACTAGACATTCATATTTGGAAGTTAAGCTACAGTAATACATTTGTAATCGAATTGTATATAAAACTTTGGCTTAGAATTTCTGTAAGTGGTGTATAGAAATTAGATGCTGTTGATATGCTAGGTAACCTCACTGGAATGTGTACAACAAATAACAGCGCCTTCAAATGATGTTTGATTGATTGGTTTGGAGTATTAAAGGGACCAGGCTGCTATGGTCATCGGTCCCTTTTTCCAAAAACTGTAAACACCTACAGAGAATAAAAAAAACGAAAGACAGAAAAGACGGCAGACTGACACAGGACAAGAAAGACTCAGACAGAGATCAGACAAAACGTATTAAAATCACACAGAGCGTGACAGTGGTTGGCCGACCATAGAGACAAAAAAGGAAAAGCCAACCACCGAGAAACATACTAAAAATAAGACTAAAATCGGAGGCCATAGACCAGAATCAACACAGAAAGACAAGCACTTAGATTAGTTGATAAAAGCCCTCTGACCGAATAAAATGCAAAACTAAGCCTGCCATAGAAGGGTCATCAGTTAAAAGTGCAGGGAGCGTATCAGGCAGCGCAAATGTCTGCCTGAGCAGAGCTGAAAGCGGACAGGACGATAAAATGTGCACCACCATCAAAACCGCACAGCTGCGATAGAGAGGTGAGTCCCTGGGGCTCAGTAAATATCCACGCATGAGCCAGGTGTGTCCAATGCGGAGCCGACAAAGAACGACAGAGTCCCTGCGAATGGCTTCCATGAGTGATCACCACACAGCTGTCGTCTCCTTGACAGCACAGATTTTATTGCGTGTGGTCCTTCCTGGTGAGAGGAGCCGAAGAAGTCCTACGCTCATCCGGCTGGGAAGGGGGAACTGATGTCCCCAATGGTTGGGGGGGGAGGGGGATGTTGCTCCTGAAGTAGATGGAGCAGGAGCAACAGGGAGTGAAGTGCCCCCCACCGTCAAGGGGGCAGGTGTGGTTCTCTGGCTCTGAGTGCTGACGGTGTGTGGTGCAGCCATGGCAACTGTAACAGGAGCAACAGTGGCGGCATAAGTGGACGTCATGTATACTGGATGTAGGCGTTCAAACTTACGCTTAGCCTCAGTGTATGTCAGCCTTTCCATGGTCCTATATTCCATTATTTTTCGTTCCTTCTGTAGAATCTTACAGTCCGGCGAGCAAGGGGGATAGTGCTTCCTGCAGTTGATACAGATGGGAGGCAGGGCACATAGAGTATCAGGATGGGATGGTCGACCACAATCGCGACAGATGTGGGTGGAAGCACAGCAAGAAGGCATATGGCTGAACTTCCAACACTTGAGGCACCGCATCAGGGGAGGGATATAGGGTTTGACATCACAATGGTAGACCATCACCTTGAACTTCTCAGGTAATGTGTTACCCTTGAAGGCCAAGATGAAGGCACCGGTGGCAACTTGGTGATCCCTCGGACCACGGTGGACGTGCCTGACGAAATGGACACCTCGTCGCTCTAAGTTGGCGTGCAGCTCGTCATCAGACCGTAAAAGGAGAGCCCTGTGGAAAATAATGCCCTGGACCATACTTAAACTTTTATGGGGCGTGATAGTAAGTGAAATATCTCCCAGCTTCTTACAAGTGAGCAAGGCCCGTGACTGCGCAGGGGTTGCTGTTGTATCAAGACTGAACCTGACCGCATTTTGGACAAGCCCTCCACCTCCCCGAACTTGTCCTCTAAATGCTCCACAAAGAACTGAGGCTTCATAGAGACAAATGATTCACTTTCATTCATTGCCTTTCGTTCCTCCCATGGTGTGGCCAGGGAGAGGAACAATTTGGGACATAAAGGTTAGTATTAAAATGAGCTCTTGAACGCTTTGAGACTGCTGGTGGCTGGCTACCAGCAAGAGATGATGTCCCATGCTTCATTGCGTGTCACCCACCCTGATGGCACCTACTCCGAAAGGGTTGGTTGGTTGGTTTGTGGTATTAAAGGGACCAGAATGCTACAGTCATCGGTCCCTTTTTCCAAATACTAAAAATACCCTCAGAGAATAAAAAACATCCTCAAAGAATAAAAAACACCCTCAGAGAATAAAAAACACCCTCAGAGAATAAAAAGACCCCAGATGATAAAAAATGATCAACAGAATGAATGACAGACGATACACAACAAAGCGAATTAAAATCACACAGAGTATGATGGTGGTTGGCCGACCATAGAGAGAAAGAAAGGAAAAGCCAACCATCAAGAAACATATTAAAAACTCAGGCTAAAACTGTAGGCCAGAAGCCAGACTCAATACGAAGTACAAATAGACAGAGCAAAAGATAAAAGCCCCCTGCCCGAATAAAACGCAAAACTAAGCCTGTCATGGCAGTGTCATCATGTAAAAGGGCAGGGAGCGTATCAGGCAGCGCAAATGTCTGCCTGACCACAGCTGAAAGGGGGCAGGCCAACAAAATGTGGGCCACTGTCAAAGCCGACCCGCAGTACCCATGCGGAGCCGACAAAGGACAACCGAGTCTCTGCGATTGTCTCGCATGGACGACCACCACACAGTTGCTGTCTCCTTGATGGCATGGAGTTTGTTAGCGGTGGTCAGACCGCGCCATTCAGCTTCCCATAGCGCGAAAACTTTGTGGCGTAAGACAACTCGCAAATCAGTCTCCGGGAGGCCAATGTCCAGGTTTGGTTCACTGGTGGCCTGTTTGGCCAGGCGGTCAGCATGTTCATTGCCCAGGATACCGACATGACCGGAGGTCCACACAAAGACCTCAAAGCGGCCACAACGGGCAAAAGTATGCAGGGAATATTGGATAGCCATCACCAGACGAGAACGAAGGAAACAGGTCGAGAGCTCGTAAACCGCGCAGGGAATCGCTACAGATAATGAAGGACTCACCTGAGCAGGAGCGGATATACTCTAGGGTACGAAAGATGGCGACCAGCTCAGCAGTGTAAACGCTGCAGCCAGCCAGCAATGAACATTGTTCGGAGTGGTCCCCTAGAGTTAGCACATAACTGACACGACCAGCAACCATCGAGCCATGAGTGTAATCAATGCCAGAGCCGTGATACATTGCGAGGATGGAATGAAAGCGGCAGGGGGAAGGCCTCCGGAGGGACTGAGTCCTTTGGGCCCTATGCCAATTCCAGCCGAAGGCGAGGGCTAGGGCGAGACACACACCATGGGGGTGTACGCAGAGGTGCGCAGAAAGGAGGCGGAAGAGGTAAAGCCCCAAGCACGAAGAGAAGCTCACGGACACGGACCGCGATCGGACATCATGCCCTGGGCTGACGTTCTGGAAGATGGACGTGCGACTGTGGGAATAGTAGATGATAGGATGCCCGGCAGCTGAAAACATGGGCAGCATAAACGGCCAACAAACGTTGGCGTCGTAACCGCAGTGGAGGGACACCTGCCTCCACGAGTATGCTGTCCACAGGGCTGGTCAGGAAGGCACCAGTGGCAAGTCGTATCCCGCTGTGTAGGAGTGGGTCCAGCACCCACAGCACAGATGGGGATGCCGAACCATAAGCCAGGCTCGCATAATCCAGACAGGACTGGATTAACACCTGGTAGAGCCGTAAGAGCGTAGATCAGTCGGTGCGCCAGCTGGTGTGGCTAAAGCATCGCAGAGCATTTAGATGCCGCTAACACATCTGGTTAAGCTGCCGAATATGAGGCTGCCAAGTCAACTGGGCATGAAAAACTACACCCAAAAACCTATGTGTCTCCACCACAGCAAGACGTTCGCCGGCTAGATAAAGCCGGGCTCCGGGTGAACAGTGCGTCGCCGGCAGAAATGCATAACGCAGGTCTTGGCAGCCGAAAACTGAAAGCCCTGCGCTACAGCCCAAGACTGCGCTTTGCGGATAGCGCCCTGCAGCTGATGTTCAGCGGCTGCAATGCCAATAGAGCTATAGTAAAGGCAGAAGTCGTCAGCATACGAGGACGCTGAGACAGACGTCCCCACCGCCGCAGCGAGCCCGTTAATTGCAATTAGAAATAGGCAAACACTGAGGACAGGTCCACGTGGTACCCTATTCTCCTGGACTCGGGAGGAACTATATGAGGCCACGACTTGCACGCGGAAGGTACGATGCGACAGAAAATTTCTGATGAAAGTCGGCAGTGGACCGCTAAGACCCCATCCATGAAGCTTAGAAAGGATGTTATGACGCCATGTCGTATCGTACGCCTTCCGCATGTCGAAAAAGACGGCGCCCAGGTGCTGACGGTGGGCAAAGGCAGTATGGCTGGCCGACTCCAGGCTCACCAGATTGTCGGAGGCGGAGCGGTCTTTACGGAACCGACCCTGAGACGGAGTCAGAAGACCCCGAGACTCCAGTACCCAATTCAAGCGCCGGTTCACCAACCGTTCGAGAAGCTTGTAAAGAAAGTTGGTGAGGCTAATGGGACGGTAGCTGTCCACTTCCAAAGGGTTCTTGCCAGGTTTCAAAACGGGGATGACAATGCCATTGCGACGAAAATTCACCCTCGACCCAAATACGGTTGTAACTGTCGAGGAGGCGTTGCTTGCAGTCCACTGAAAGGTGTGTCAGCATCGGACAGTGGATGCGATCTGGCCCAGGAGGGGTATGAGGGCAAGCGGTTAGGGCACCGTTAAATTCCCACTCACTGAATGGAACATTGTAGGTTTCTAGATGGTGGGTGCGAAAAGAAAGGCTCCTACGTTCCCTCTGCTCTTTAATGGTGCGGAAGGCCAATGGGTAATTCAAAGAAGCGGAACTTCGTTGGTTTGTGGGATTAAAGGGACCAGACTGCTACGGTCATCGGTCCCTTTTTCCAAAAACGAAAAACACCCATCGTGAATAAAAAACGAACAACAGAAAAGACGGCAGACGACATATGACAAGAAATACACAATCACAGACACAGAAACAGATAAGACAAAACAAATTAAAATCAGACAATGTGACAGTGGTTGGCTGACCATAGAGAAAAAAAGAAAAAGCCAACTGTAGTGGACTGACAAGGCAGCCAGTCCACAGAGACGGGTAGCCGAAAGGGCACACGTACATACACGCCGACTGGCGCGAAGTCTGGAACAGGATACGTGATGAATGTGATAAAGAAAAGAACGTAGCTACTAGAACACTTAACTTTTATATCGTCCTTTGGTATACAGCATTCTTGATGATACAAGTGAGACTCTTTAGATTCATGAAGTAACTAATGGCGCCCTGCTAGGTCGTAGCCATGGACTTAGCTGAAGGCTATTCTAACTGTCTCTCGGCAAATGAGAGAAAGGCTTCGTCAGTGTAGTCGCTAGCAAAGTCGTCGTACAACTGGGGCGAGTGCTCGTACGTCTCTCTAGACCTGCCGTGTGGTGGCGCTCGGTCTATGATCACACAGTGGCGACACGCGGGTCCGACATGTACTAATGGACCACGGCCGATTTAAGCTACCACCTAGCAAGTGTGGTGTCTGGCGGTGACACCACACCAACCACCGAGAAATATATTAGAAACTCAGTCTAAAACCGTAGGCCAAAGGCCAGAATCAACAATAAATAAAGATAAACACTTAGAGCAAATGATAAGAGCCCCCTGCTCGAAAAGGACGCAAAACTAAACATGCCATAGCAGAGTCATCAGTTAAAAGAGCAGGGAGCGTATCAGGCAGCGCAAACGTCTGCCTGAGCACAGGTAAAAGTGAACAGTCCAACAAAATGTGGACCACTGTCAATCCTGAGCCGCAGTGACATAGAGGGGGGTCCTCACGACGCAATAAGTGGCCGTGGGTCATCCGTGTGTGGCCAATGCGAAGTTAGCAGAGGACGACAGCCACCTTGCGAGAGACTCGCAAGGAGGAGTGCCACATAGTCGTCGTCTCCTTAACGGCACGGAGTTTGTTAGGGGTGGTCAGACCGCGCCATTCAGCGTCCCAAAGCGAGATACATTTATGGCGTAAGACTGCCCTCAAATCAGTCTCTGGGAGGCCAACGTCCAGAGATGGTGTACTGGTGGCAACTTTTGCCAGGCGGTCATTGCCGGGATCCCAACATGGCCTGGGGTCCAAACAAAGACCACAGATCGGCCGCAATGGAAAGAGTATGCAGGGGTTCTGGATAGCCATCACCAGACGAGAACGAAGGAAACACTGGTCGAGAGCTCGTAAACCGCTCAGGGAATCGCTACAGATAATGAAGGACTCACACGAGCTGGAGCGGATATACTCTAGGGTACGAAAGATGGCGACCAGCTCAGCAGTGTGAACGCTGCAGCCAGCCAGCAATGAACATTGTTCGGAGTGGTCCCCTAGAGTTAGCACATAACTCACACGACCAGCAACCTCCGAGCCATGTGTAAACAATGCCAGAGCCCTGATACGTTAAGAGGATGGAATGAAAGCGGCAGGGAGAAGGCCCTATGCCAATTCCAGCCGAAGGCGAGGGCGAGGGCGAGACACACACCATGGACCCCCTGCGGGTTCGGGGGTTAGAATAGGCCTGCGGTATTCCTGCCTGTCGTAAGAGGCGACTAAAAGGAGTCTCAAACGTTTCGGCCTTATGTGATGGTCCCCTGTCGGGTTTGACCTCCATATCTCAAAATTTTTCCGAAGAGCGAGCCGATTGGGGAAGGGCGCCTTACTTGGTGCCTTGTTTCCATGTTGTGTTCAGAACTTTCGCCATCTTATTCGTCGTTGCATTGCAGTCCTGCCCGCTCTTCATCGCTTGGGCATGGATACGCTCCTGCGTACACTTTCTGCCAAACACTGTGCAGGGCCATTTTCTGCACTGACGGCGACCGTGGACCACATGTCACCTAACATCCAGCACGGTAGCCAGTCCATTGTGGTGGGGCCGCCATGTACCCTCTTGGTTGTAGCCCCTGACAACACAGGGATCACTCTACTGATGCCTGCGCCGTTAACTCCCCACGTATGCCAAGGAGTAGATGCCCATCTCCTTGGGGCATCAGGACTCCCGGCAATGGCCATCCTGCCAGGTGGCCTTTGCTGTGGCTGGGTGGCGCCCGTGGGGAGGGCCCTTGGTCGGAGTAGGTGGCATCAGGGTGGATGACACGCAATGAAGCGTGGCACATCTTCTCTTGCTGGTGGCCAGCCACCAGCAGTCTCTAAGCGATCGAGGGCCCATTTCAAAGGTAACGTTTATGACCCCAAATCGTTCCCCTCAGCCCCCAGGGGCTCAGCATTCATTTGCTGGGTACGGGCTTGGCGACCCCGGGGTTCCTGAGTTGGGGACTGGTAAGCGCCGCCAGTCCCCTGTCACCGTAAGCTCTGAGCATCCTTCAGCGACCACCGTGCGGCGCGGCGGTGGAACGTTGTGTGTCTCAGGGAATGGGGATCTTGGCTTGACCGCCCGGATCGCGAGGATGGTATAAACCTCTATAAAAAACCCCTCAATCTCAAGGTGTGCTGCACGCCGATGAGATGCATGGCTGTTGAGGTGGAACAGTCGTTAGCGGGCAACCTCTGGGGAACCTGCCGCACCTCAGTTGTATAAGGCTTACCTAGGCACGCGGGGCTCTGTCTAGGTGGACTTCTAGTTCCCTAGCTGCTCGTGGGATCGAGATGGAATCCTCGAACTTTTCTTCTCCTCCTCCCAGCGGAAAGGGTGGGCCGCTGGTAGGTTCTAACACCCAATCTAACAAGAGGGCTCGTGTAGCCAGTCCTCCTGATTTCGGTACTAGTAACAGACCGCATGCTGCTTCCCAGAATGTGTTTCTCATAATTAAAAGAAAAGATGGGAGTTTTGAAAAAGTTTCGCCATTTTATATACAGAAGGGCTTAGAGGGTATTGCTGGCACGTTAAAGTCTGTAAAGCGCTTGCGCAATGGCACCTTGCTGGTTGAAACATCTAGCTTCCAGCAAGTCCAGAACCTTCAGAAGGCACAATTTCTTGGGGAGTTTGCGATTGAGACTGAATTTCACAACACCTTGAACTACAGCAAGGGTGTTGTGACTTGCCGAGATCTCGTTGATATTCCCCTAGACGAACTGAAGGCTGAATGGTCGCGGGAAGGAATTGTCGACGTGCAACACGTTATGAAACGGGTGGATGGTGCTCTCACGAAATCTGACTCGTTCATCCTTACGTTTAACAGCACCAAATTGCCCGAGCATGTGAAGGCGGGTTTCCTACGTCTCAGTGTACGGCCTTACTACCACAACCCCATGCGGTGTTTTAAATGCCAACGCTTTGGACACACTACTCTCGGCTGTAAAGGGGAAGCCACTTGCGGGAACTGTGGTACAGCCGCCCATGAGGGAGTTGGTTGCTCCTCTCCTCCCAAGTGTGTCAACTGCTCTGGGGATCACCCTGTGTGGAGTAGGGAATGTAGAGTTTTCCTTGAGGAACGGAAGATCCAGGAACTTAAAACCACCAAACGCATCCCGTACAGTGAGGCAAAGAAAATTTACAAGTCCCTGCAGCCGCCCACGTTCGCTGCTTCCTTTTCTTCCGTTCTGAAACAGCCAGTCTTGGAAACTGATGCCGCTACACAAACGGAGGTTGCTACTGTCAGCACTAGCACCTGCGTTTGTCAATGTACGTGTGCTGCTGCTGTTCCTGTGAAGCCTGCTGCTCCTCCCCGGCCTTCTGACCAGGCCGTGGTAGCTGACGTCATGGAACTTCCTGCCCCTTCCCAGGTCCAGTCTTGTGCAATGTCCAGCGCTGCTACACCCCCTACTGCTTCTGAGCTTTTGGCTCCACTGCCACCTCAGGCCAGAAAATCGAAGCCCAAACCAAAGGTGACGACTCGACCGCTAAAGGAGTCTGAAGTTCTACAGTCTGCTGATGTTGATATCATTCTTTCTGACGTCTCTCTCGACTCCTCTTCAGAGGCGATGGAGGTTGATGTCAGACTGGGGCAATCATCTCGCCCCAAAACTGAGCCTCCACCTATTGTGGGCTCTCCTCCCCTACAGAAAGTGAGAATGAAGGTACTCCCACCCTTATCAATGGCTCCCATTATACAGTGGAACATGAATGGATTCCGGGCACATGTGGAGGAACTGCACCTCCTAGCACGGCAACGCCCCCTGTGCTTGTGTTTACAGGAAACACATCTAAAACCATCTGATGCTCCTGTACTCAGGGGCTATACGTTGTATCGCAAAGATGACCTGACTGGAGACAGAGCCAAAGGCGGAGTCGCCGTGTTTGTCAATAATGACCACCACTCCTCTGCTCTCCCCCTGAATACTGACCTGCAAGCAGTTGCAGTTGCAATTCATTCCCGTCGCATGCTTACTGTTTGCTCCCTTTATTTACCCCCTCTGGATGCAATGACCTTAGACGCTCTCACAGATCTTATCGACCAACTCCCCCGCCCCTTTCTCCTCCTGGGAGACTTCAATGCCCATCATGTCCTGTGGGGCTCCACTTCTCTTTGCACTCGAGGTCGAATTTTGGAGAGCCTCTTAACATCTCAAGTGTTGTGCATCCTCAGCACAGGTACTCCAACTCATTTCTCTGCTGCTACTGGGTCATTATCAGCCATTGACCTATCTTTCTGCTCTCCCGCCCTCACCGACTCTGTTCACTGGGAGGTCATTGACGACCTTCATTCCAGCGATCACTTCCCCATCCGCATTCATCTCCTGGATGGTGTATTGCTGGAGCAGAGGCCGCCATCGTGGATGATTGGCAGGGCTAACTGGCCTCTGTTCACTCGATTGGCTGTCTTTGAACGCCACAACAGCGTACAGGAATTGGTGGATCACATCACACTTGTGATCCATCATGCTGCTGACCTGTCCATACCACAGTCTTCTGGCCCTCCTAAGCGGCGCCTTGTGCCTTGGTGGACGGAAGAGTGCCGTTCAGCCATCCGGGACAGGCGTGCGGCTCTTCGCCAAATGCCGCCCAACAGCAGTCAATCTTACCGCCTTTCGCATCGCGAGAGCCAGGGCACGCCGTGTCATTAAAGAGAGCAAGAAACGTCATGGCAGTAGTTCCTGGACTCCATAAACCGTTCCACTTGTTCCACAAAAGTATGGGAAGCCATCCGGAGGATTTCCGGTAAACGCAGCCATCTACCAATAGCTGCAGTCCTGAACCAGGGATGCCTGCAAACAACACCCAGAGCCATTGCTCAGACGCTGGCAGAGCATTTTGCACAAAGTACTGCCACTGCAACCCAGGATCCAGCATTTCGTCGCTACCGTGCGACTGTCGAACGAGCGAAGTTGGACTTTCGGTCGAACAGTTCTGAGGCCTACAACTCCCCTTTCTCCATCTGGGAACTTGAATCGGCACTTACTGCGACTTCTGACACTGCACCAGGTTACGACCGCATCCGGTACTCCATGCTTCGCCATCAGCCAGCGGCGTCAAAGGAAATCCTCCTCGAATGTTTTAATCTCATATGGCAGACAGGAGTGCTCCACACCTCGTGGAGGGAGGCAATCCACATCCCTCTCCTCAAACCAGGAAAGGAGCGCACATGTCCCAGTAGTTATCGTAGTATCGCCTTGACAAGCTGTGTCGGCAAGACCCTGGAACGGATGGTTAACCGTCGTCTGGTCTGGCTGCTAGAGACCAGACAGCTCCTTAGCCCCTTTCAGTGTGGATTCCGAAAATTTCGGTCCACAGTCGACAACCTGACCCTCCTCGAGGCGGCTATTCAGCAGGATTTCCACCGTCGGCATCACTGTATCGGTATCGTCTTTGATATCAGTAAGGCATATGATACTACTTGGAGACACTGTATTCTTGCACAACTGCATCAATGGGGCTTTCGTGGCCGCCTCCCCATTTTCATTCGGTCTTTCCTGTCTCAGCGGTTTTTTCGGACCCGCGTTGGTAACACACTGTCTAATCGCTTTGAGCAAGAGAACGGTGTCCCCCAGGGCAGTGTTTTAAGCGTTACTCTCTTTGCCATAGCAATCAACAGTATAACGTCTACAGTGAGGAGTCCAGTACAGTGCTCCTTGTTTGTGGACGACTTTGCTGTTTTCTGTTCCTCCTCTAGTGTTGCATCCGCGAGCCGTCAATTGCAACTAACAGTGCGGCGGTTAGAGGAGTGGGCTGCAAAGACGGGTTTTAGGTTTTCTGCAGATAAGTGTGTTCATTTTAATCGTTCTCGTCGTCTTTTTACGTTGCCTGCCTTGCATATGGGGGATACTGTCCTACATTTTGGAGACACAGTGCGGTTTCTGGGCCTAATTTTTGACTCCAAGTTGTCATGGTTGCCACACCTACGTGACTTGAAAGCCAGAACGCTGAAGGCACTGAACATCCTCAAGTGCCTCAGCCACAGGTCTTGGGGAGCGGACAGGGCGCGTCTCCTTCAGTTTTATCGAGCTTTCGTGCGCTCACGGCTGGACTATGGGTGCACAGTATATGGGTCAGCGAGGCCGTCTTATTTGCGGATCCTTGACGGTGTTCACTATGCTGGGATTCGACTGGTCACGGGTGCTTATCGGACCAGTCCCGTACCCAGGCTCTGTGCTGAGGCTGGTGAACCGCCACTTACCATCCGGCGGCAGCTCCTGCTGGTGCGCCAAGCTTGTAAGTTTCTTGCCGCTCCCAGCTCGCCTTCTCACCGTCTTGTTGCCCATCCACCTCTGGACCGCCTTTTTTCCCGCCGTCCCCGGGCTACGTTGCCGTTTGGGATACGAGTGCAACGTGTGCTTGAGTCCCTCGGTGTGGAGTCTGTACAACCCCAAATCCTGGGTTTTAACCGCCTGCCACCCTGGTTACTGAAGAGGCCACGTGTGATTTTCGATTTATTGCAGAACAAGAGAGATAGCACTCCCGCCACCGTTTTTAATGCAGCATTTTCTGCTATTTTATCTGAGCACCACGACTATGTAGCTGTTTTTACGGATGGGTCGAACCAAGGGGATTCCGTTGGTTGCTCAGTTATTTTTCCGGATCGTGTCCTCAAGGTCCGACTGCCTCAAACTTTTACTGTCTTTGATGCAGAATTGTCTGCGATCTTGCGGGCGCTGGAGCAGATGAGACGTTCTTCCTCTCCTAAATTTCTTGTCTGTTCCGATTCACTCAGTGCCCTTCAATTATTGCACCATTTGTATCCGGCAGATAAAGTAGTCCAGACCATCCAGGATGCCCTCCTCCGACTACAGCGGCTGGGGAAGGTTGTAGCTTTCTGCTGGGTTCCGGGGCATGTCGGCATTGCTGGGAATGAAAGGGCAGATCTCGCAGCCAAGGAGGCGTGTCTTGATCCACACGTATCTCAGTGTGCTATCCCCTTGCACGCACTCACCTCGCTGATGAGCTCCCGAGTCATGTGTCGGTGGGAGGATGAGTGGCTGGAAGTGACTGACAATAAGCTCCGTCTAGTCAAGCCCACAACGCGTGTGTGGTGTACTTCCTTTCAGCGCCATCGACGGGACGAGGTTCTCCTCACTCGGCTTCGAATAGGCCACAGCCCTATGACGCATGGCTTCCTGCTCCGGCGAGAAGACCCTCCATTGTGTGGTGCTTGCGGTGTCCAGGTCACTGTGCGCCACGTTTTACTGGATTGCGTTTTATTTTCTGACCAGCGGGCCGCGGCTGACTTGCCAGCGGACCTGCCAACTCTTTTAGGCAACAATCGGACGAATGTGGTTAAAGTTTTAAAGTTCTGTGCCATGTCAAATGTTTTTACAAAGATTTTAGGGAGAGGATTTTAATTTGCTCACTGTGTGACAAGCTCGCCCATATTTTATGTAAGTGGCCAGCCAATGACAATTTCCTGTGTCATTCTTGTTGCTATGTTATCCCTTACCTTAGGTTTTACTTTCTTAGGTCGTATTTTCCCTCTTTTCCTGCTTTCTTTGAGTGTGTTTTTCAGTTTTATTAGGTCTCTCCACATTCGTTCCTTTTCATGTGTGATAGGGCGCTGATGACCTCGATGTTGAGCGCCCATAAACCCCAACACACACACACACACACACGACCGCTGCCATACCTCATCTCCTCTTGTGTCCTCTATTCAGGTTTCCGCCATTGCCCGTTGTGGTCGTTCGGTGGTCTTGGTTTGGACGCCAGGTCATGTTGGCATCCTGGGGAACGAACGTGTTGACAGGCTGGCCATAGGGGCGATCGACGCCCCAGCTTTGGAGATCGGCCTCACAGCTCGCGATCAGCAGCTGGTGTTGCGCCGTAAGGTGCTTGGGATGTGGTCTGCTGAGTGGCGAGGCATGACAGCCCCTAATAAACTGCGGGCTGTCAAGGAGATGACCGATGTGTGGCGCTCCTTCCTGCGGTCTTCTCGCAGGGACTCTGTCATCCTGTGTCGGCCATACCTACCTGACGCACGGCCATCTTTTGCGTCAGGAGGATCCCCCCCTGTGTTGGTGTGGGTCCCGGCTGACGGTCGCCCACATCTTGTTAGAGTGTCCCCGACTGCACACCCTCCGGCAGTCTTTTAATCTCCCGGGCACTTTGCCTTTGGTTTTATGTGACAATGCCTCCATGGGTGACGACGTTTTAAATTTTGTGCGTGGTAGTCCTTTTTATGGTTCCATTTAGAGAGGTCCTGCACCTTTCCCTTTGTGTGGTACTTGTCCTCGAGTCTCTCATATTTGGTTGCAGATTTTACTGTGTAGTCGGTTGGTTGACTCTTTCCCTTTTTTGTTGTCGTGGTCAGTCAATCAGTCTCCGGTCTTCTTCTTTTGTTCTGTTTCTTTTTTTCTGGTGTCTTCGTGTCTGTAGTGTTCGTTACCGCATTTGTGTTCTTTTAGGGCCTGGGGGGGAGTCTCCTTCCCCTTGGGGTTTTACCTGCTTCGTGCATTTATGTCTCGCCTGTTTTTGGAATGGGGGACTGATGACCTTAGCTGTTTAGTCCCCCTTAAACATCCCAAGAACCACCACCACCATCTTCAGGAAACTTGGTTTCCAGCAATGCCAACCCCCGCCCTCCGTGGCTATCGGGGTAATTATAAGAACAAGGCAGCTTATGAAAGGGAGTCTGGTGGCGTCTGCTACTATTTCCTTCACTCTCGGCACAGCAAGTCAGTCCCTCTACGAACACCTCTGGAGGCTGTCGCTGTTTGGGTGTGGACGCCACAGGCTGATACCATCGGCAGTCTTTACCTTCCACCGAATGGTGATGTCCCGCAGCATGTCCTGGCTGCGCTGATAGCCCAATTGCCGCTACATTTCTTGTTACTGGGCGACTTCAACGCACATAATCCTCTGTGGGGTTGGGTCAATGGCAACAGGTTGAGGCGCCACCATTGAGCATTTACTGGCACAGCTCGATCTTTCCATCTTAAATGATGGTGCAGTCACTCACTTCAGCATGGCGCATGGCACGTACTCCGCCATCGACCTTTCGATCTGCAGCCCTAGCCTCTTACCTTCTGTCCAATGAAGAGTGTATGACGACCTGTGTGGAAGTGACCACTTTCCGGTCTTTTTGTCACTGCCACAACATCCCCCTGCGGGTTCGGGGGTTAGAATAGGCCCGCAGTATTCCTGCCTGTCGTAAGAGGCGACTAAAAGGAGTCTCAACTGTTTCGGCCTTATGTGCAGGTCCCCTCTCGGGTTTGACCGCCATCTTTCTAAATTATTCCGAAGAGCGAGCCAATTGGGGAAGGGCGCCTTACATGGTGCACTGTATCCGTCGTGCAATTAGACCTTTAGCCGGCTTTCTCGTCGTTGCAATGGTGTCCCGCTCGTTTTCGATCTCTTGGGCGATTACCACGCTGCACTCTGCAGTGTTTCTTTTAACTGCGACGACGTCCTCAGACAGTTTTGCACCTAAGATCCAGCACGGTGGCCAGCCCGTTGTGGTGGGGCCGCCATGTACCCTCTTGATTGTAGCCCCCTGACAACACAGGGACCGAGCGAGGTGGCGCAGTGGTTAGCACACTGGACTCGCATTCGGGAGGACGACGGTTCAATCCCGTCTCCGGCCATCCTGATTTAGGTTTTCCGTGATTTCCCTAAATTGTTTCAGGCAAATGCCGGGATGGTTCCTTTGAAATGGCACGGCCGATTTCCTTCCCAATCCTTCCCTAATCCGAGCTAGCACTCCGTCTCTAATGACCTCGTTGTCGACGGGACGTTAAACACTAACCACCACCACCACCAACACAGGGATCGCTCTACTGATGCCTGCGCCGTTAACTCCCCACGTATGCCAATGAGTAGATGCCCATCTCCTTGGGGCATCAGGACTCCCAGCAATGGCCGTCCTGCCAGGTGGCTATTGCTGCGGCTGGGTGGCGCCCGTGGGGAGGGCCCTTGGTCGGAGTAGGTGGCATCAGGGCGGATGACCCGCAATGAAGCGTGGTACATCGTCTCTCGCTGGTGGCAGTAGCACTTCCGGCCTCACATGTCGAGATTGCGGACGCCCATCTCATCCCGATACTCCATGTGACCCGCCTCCTATCTGTGTTAACTGCGGAGAACAACATTCCCCCTGCTCGCCGGACTGTCGGATCTTCCAGAAGGAAAGGAAGATAATGAATATAAGACCCTGGACCGCCTGACCTACACCGAGGCAAGGCGGAAGTTTGAGCGGCTACATCCTGTGCCCATGCCGTCCACCTATGCTGCTGCTGCAACACCTGTTCGAACCTCTTCAGTGTCGCCCCCAACAGTTCGGACTCAGCTTTGTCAGACTTCACCGGCCCCCTTGGTTGTGGGGGGCACTTCACTCCCTGTTGCTCCTGCTCCATCTACTTCAGGAGCAACACCACCCCAACCACCGGGGACATCTGTTCCCCCTTCACAGCCGGAGAAGCGTGGGCCTTCTTCGGCTCCTCTCGCCCGGAAGGGGTCCCTTGGGGCCCTCCCATCCCAGGCTTTGCCCAGTGCCAAAGCGGACACCCGCAAGTTTGCCAAACAACCACCGGTCGCTGGTTGTAGGGCGTTGCGGTCGTCTTCAGTCCCTGAGACTGACCCAGTGGCGCTCTCCCAGCCAGAACCACCAAAGGCACAGCGAGCAAAGCAGTCAAAGAAAAAGGCTCCCAAGGATCCTGAAATTGCGGTGGCGCCTGTCCCACCGCAACCTTCTCCCTCTGCGTCCGAAGATGAGGTGGAGATTCTGGCATCCGCTGAGGACATGGATCTCGCCAGTCCCTCGGACGCAATGGATGGCCATAGTGCAGGTGGTGATTCAGTAGCAGCAGGGGCCCCAGAGGCGTAATCTGCCTCCCCAGTCCCTTCACGCCTTTCCCATCCATGGCCAATACCATCCTCCAGTGGAACTGCAGCGGTTTCTTCCACCATCTAGCTGAGCTCCGCCAACTTATCAGCCTTCACCCTTTCTTCTGCATTGCTCTCCAGGAAACTTGGTTTCCAGCAATGCGAACCCCCGCACTCCGTGGCTATCGGGGTTATTATAAAAACCGAGCAGCTTATGAAAGGGTGTCTGGTGGCGTCTGCATATATGTCCTTCACACTCTGCACAGCGAGTCTGTCCCTCTCCAGACGCCTTTAGAGGCTGTCGCTGTACGGGTGTGGACGCCACAGGCTGTTACCGTCTGCAGTCTTTACCTTCCACCGGATGGTGATATCTCGCAGCATGTCCTGGCTGCACTGGTCGCCCAATTGCCGCCACCTTTCTTGCTATTGGGCGACTTCAACGCCCATAACCCTCTGTGGGGTGGGTCAGTGGCAACAGGTCGAGGCGCCATCGTTGAGAATTTATTGTCGCAGCTCGATCTCTCGCTGTTAAATGATGGTGCCTTCACACACTTCAGTGTGGCGCATGGCACCTACTCCGCCATTGACCTTTCAATCTGTAGCCATAGCCTCTTACCGTCTGTCCAATGGAGTGTGCATGACGACCTGTGTGGTAGTGACCACATTCCGCTCCTTTTGTCACTACCACAGCGTCACTCTTCTGGGCGCCCTAGCAGATGGGCTATGAATAAGGCTGACTGGGACTTGTTCTCCTCCACTGCCGCTTTTGAGCCTCTCTCTACTGATGACATTGATGCGGTGGTTCAATCGGTCACCACCGGCATCGTTACTGCCGCCGAATCTGCCATTCCCCGTTCTTCTGGGTCCCCTCGGCGGAAGGCTGTGCCTTGGTGGTCGCCTGAGATCGCTGACGCAATTAAAGATCGCCGGCGGGCGCTCCAGCGTCACAAGCGACATCCCTCCATAGACCACCTTATCGCCTTCTAACGGCTGCGTGCGCGGGCCCACCTCCTTATCCGCCAAGGCAAGAAGGAGTGCTGGGAGCGGTATGTGTCCACCATTGGCCTCCATGTCACTCCATCGCAGGTCTGGGCCAAGATTCGACGCGTCTACGGCTATCGGCCACCTGTCAGCGTCCCTGCGCTCTCCCTGAATGGAGCAGTTTGTACTGACTCCGACGTCATTGCAAATCGCTTAGCAGAGCATTTTGGTATGAGTTCCGCTTCTGCGAATTACCCCCAGGTCTTCCGCTCCATTAAAGAGCGGATGGAACGTCGGAGCCTTTCGTTTCGTACCAACCACCTAGAATCTTACAATGCTCCATTTAGTGAGTGGGAATTTCGCAGTGCCCTAGCTGCTTGCCCTGATACCGCTCCTGGGCCAGATGGCATCCACTGTCAGATGCTGAAACACCTTTCAGTGGACTGCCAGCGGCGCCTTCTCGATCTTTACAACCGTCTTTGGGTCGAGGGGGAGTTTCCGTCGCAATGGCGGGAAGGCATTGTCCTCCCCGTTTTGAAACCTGGAAAGAACCCTCTGTAGGTGGACAGCTACCGTCCCATTAGCCTCACCAACGTTCTTTGCAAGTTGCTTGAACGGTTGGTGAGCCGGCACTTGAATTGGGTACTGGAGTCTTGGGGCCTTCTGGCTCCGTCTCAGGGTGGGTTCCGTAAAGGCCGCTCCGCCACCGACAATCTGGTGAGCCTGGAGTCGGCCATCCGTGCTGCCTTTGCCCGCCGTCAGCACCTGGTCGCTGTCTTTTTCGACATGCGGAAGGCGTACGATACGACATGGCGTCATCACATCCTTTCTACGCTTCATGGATGGGGTCTTCGTGGTCCTCTGCCGATTCTTATCCGCAATTTTCTGTCGTGTCGTACCTTCCGCGTGCAAGTCGCGGCCTCGTATAGTTCCTCCCACGTCCAGGAGAACGGTGTGCCACAGGGTTCTGTTTTAAGTGTCTGTCTGTTTTTAATAGCAATTAACGGGCTTGCTGCGGCCGTGGGAACTTCTGTCTCCGCTTCCCTGTATGCTGACGACTTTTGCCTTTACTACAGCTATACTGGCATTGCAGCTGTTGAACGTCAGCTACAGGGCGCTATCCGCAAGGCGCAGTCTTGGGCTGTAGCGCATGGGTTTCAGTTTTCGGCAGCCAAGACCCGCGTTATGCATTTCTGCCGGCGCCGAACAGTCCATCCTGTGCCGCGGCTTTATCTTGCCGACGAACTGCTTGCTGTGGTGGAGACCCACAGGTTTTTGGGGGTGGTTTTCGATGCCCGGTTGACTGGGCTGCCTCATATCCGGCAGCTCAAACAGGCGTGTTGGCGGCATCTCAATGCTCTGCGATGTTTGAGCCACACCCGCTGGGGCGCCGACCGCTCTACCCTGTTACGGCTCTACCAGGCGTCCATCCAGTCCCGCCTGGATTATGGGAGCCTGGCTTATGGCTCAGCATCCCCATCTGCGTTACGGGTGCTGGACCCATTTCTCCACAGCGGGATACGCCTTGCCACTGGTGCTTTCCGCACCAGCCCTGTGGACAGCGTACTAGTGGAGGCAGGTGTACCTCCACTGCGGTTCCGACGCCAACGTTTGCTGGCCGCTTATACTGCCCATGTTCTAAGCTCGCCCGGGCATCCTAACTATCGTCTCCTGTTCCCGCGATCGGTCCTCCGTCTGCCAGAACGTCGGCCCCGCTCTGGTTGTACAATAGCGGTCCGCGTCAAAGAGCTTCTCTGCGGGCTTGGGTTTTTCCCTGTTCCACCTCCTTTCCGGGCGCCTCTGCGTACACCCCCGTGGTGTGTTCGTCGCCCTTGCCTTCGGCTCGACTTGGCACAGGGCTCGAAGGACTCGGTCCCTCCAGAGGCCTTCCGCCGCCGCTTTTTTTCCATCCTGGCTACGTATCAGGGCTCTGGAATTGTTTACACCGACGGTTCGATGGTTGCTGGTCGTGTCGGGTATGCGCTAACTCTAGGGGACCATTCCGAACAACGTTCCTTGCCGGAAGGCTGCAGCGTTTACACTGCTGAGCTGGTCGCCATCTTTCGTGCCCTAGAGTATATCCGCTCCTGCTCAGGTGAGTCCTTCGTTATCTGTAGCGATTCCCTGAGCGGTTTACGAGCTCTCGACCTGTGTTTTCCTCGTTCTCGTCTGGTGATGGCTATCCATGAGTCCCTGCATACTCTTGCGCGTTGCGGCCGCTCTGTGGTCTTTGTGTGGACCCCCAGTCATGTCGGTATCCCGGGAAATGAACATGCTGACCGCCTGGCGAAGGAGGCCACGAGACAACCGTCTCTGGATGTTGGCCTCCCAGAGACTGATTTGCGGGCAGTCCTCTGCCGAAAAGTTTTTGCGATTTGGGACGCTGAATGGCACGATCGGATCACGCACAATAAACTCCGTGCCATTAAGGAGACGACGACTGTGTGGCGGTCATCCATGCGAGCCAACCGCAGGGACTCAGTCGTCCTTTGTCGGCTCCGCATTGGCCACTCCCGGCTGACACACAGTTATTTACTGCGCCGGGAGGACCCTCCTGTATGTCGCTGCGGGGCGGCTTTGACAGTGGCCCACATTTTGTTGGCCTGCCCCCTTTTAGCTGTGGTCAGGCAGACATTTGCGCTGCCTGATACGCTCCCTGCCCTTTTATCCGATGACTCTGTTATGGCTGGCTTAGTTCTACGTTTTATTCGGGCAGGGGGTTTTTATAATTTAATCTAAGTGTTTCTGTTTTATCTTGTTGTTTTGGTGTTGATTCTGGCCTTTGGCCTCCGGTTTTAAACTGATTTTTTTTAATGTGTTTTAAGTGGTTGGCTTTTCCTTTTTTATTTCTATGGTCGGCCAACCACCGTCACACTCTGTGTGATTTTAGTTCGTTTTGTCTGGTCTTTGTCTCAGTCTCTCTTGTTCTGTGTTGTCTGTGCTCTATTCTGTGTCTCGATTTTATTCTCTGTGGGTGTTTTTAGTACTTGGAAAAAGGGACCGATGACCGTAGCAGTCTGGTCCCTTTGATCCCCCAAACCAACCAACCAACCTTTTATCCGATGACCCTGTTATGGCTGGCTTAGTTTTACGTTTTATTCAGGCAGGGGGTTTTTATCGTTTACTCTGAGTGTTTGTTCTGTTCTTTTGTGTTGATTCTGGCCATTGGCCTACGGTTTTACGCTGAGTTTTTAATGTGTTCTCGGTGGTTGGCTTTTCCTTTTTATCTCTATGGTCGGCCAACCACCATCACACTCTGTGTGATTTTAGTTTGTTTTGTCTGGTCTTTGTCTCAGTTTCTCTTGTTCTGTGTCGTCTGTGCTCTATTCTTATAATCGGTTTTATTCTCTGTGGGTGTTTTTAGTACTTGGAAACAGGGACCGATGACCGTAGCAGTCTGGTCCCTTTAATCCCCCAAACCAACCAACCAACGACTGAAAGGGACTGGAGCAGACTGCAAGCACGGGGAATGAAATTTCTCAGAGCATTTAAGGTAAAAGAAAGGGTGGACAGAGTAAGGAATGTAGAGATCAGATAGGACGTAAAACAAGAAAGTATGAGAGAAGACATTCAAAAAGAGCTTAAGATGGAATGGGCATGTTAAGAGGATTCATGGACAGAGACACCCCAAAATTATGGAAGAACTAAAGATGGATGGAAAAAGACCTAGAGGGCACCCGAGAATACGGTGGAAAATGGGAGTGAGAATATCTGTGGAAAGGAGAGATGTGACCTGGCACCAAGTGGAGGAAGAAAAGTGGTGGGAGGGCCGAGCCTAATTGGGAGGACTCGTCAGCACCCGGACCAGGCAGTACCTGGAGCGGAATCCGGATATAGATAGATAGATACATAGATAGGCTTAGAAAATGTAACGGATCTACTGAGGAGACTGCCCTTCACTATGCTTGTCCATCCCCTTTTAGAAACCATCTGCGCGATGTGGAACCATATCAGATAGGATTGACAGAGTACTTCGAAAAAGTTAAAAAAGAATAAAGGCAGCACATTTTATATGATCGCGAAATAAGGGAGAGAGTGTGGATGAAATTATACACCACATGGGATGTATGTCATTTTAAAAAAAGGCGTTCTTCGTTGCGGAAGAATCCTCTCACTAAATTCCTATCCCCAACTTTATCCTCCGAATGCGGAAATATTTGTTTGATTCCGACCTACATGGGGAGAAACGATGTCCATGACAAAATAAGTGAAATCAGAGATCGAACGAAAACATATAGGTGAAAATTATTAAGGTGGTTCGATAAACCCTCTGCCAGGCACTTGAATGTGATTTGCAGAGTATCAATGCAGATGTAGATATGCGATTCCAGTGGGACATTAACCACTTGGCCATCTCTCTCGGTTATTCAAAGAAGGGCATCGCGAATACTCACAGGTTGGTTTGAGCAGCGAAAGAGCTCCACAGAAGTACTGAAAGAACTGAAGTGGAGGACGCTTGAAGATAGACGAAAATTATCCCGCGAAAGCCAGTTTGGATCGTTTCAGAAACCCGTATTAAGTGATGTATCTAGCGATATACTTCAGAACCCTATATAGCGCTCCTATACAAACCACGAAAGCAAATTACAGTGCCACCGCTGCGTTTAAGTAATCATTCTTTCCAGGCGGCATATACGATTGGGAAGGAAGAAACCCCAGCAAATGGGCTGCCATGGGAAATACTTTATGCCATGTACTTCACTGTGTTTCGCAGAGTATGTACTTCGGTGTAGTCGTAGCTAACGTTACCAAATCGTTAAGGTAGAGTCCGAATCTAGTCTCCTATGCAGCGCAAGATCTTAACTCGCGTAGCTTGAAACTCAATGCTCCCATAGCGAAAGGTCTGGGTTCCTTATCTGAATTTCTGATGAGCATTTTATCTGATTAAGTCTCTACGCCGCTACCTGTCGAAGGAATGTTTGGGATTAAGGATTAAGATAGACTTCTTTCAGGAGTCTGAATTCTTCTTTTTATGTGTGCTTCAGATTAGCTGCTGGGACTTTAGGTACCAGAAAGATGTGTGGGAAACCACGAAGAAGGTCGGGAATCGGAAAAAACTAAATGTAATCGCTTGGAAAAACCGGGTAATTCCTTCCTCCGCTTAGTTTCAGAAGGAGAACATTCGTCGCGAGAGCAGTGTATTCAGCGTAGGATTTTTTTAATTATATTTGTTCTATTGAGGGAGCAGACCAAGAAAAGAGGTAACGGATTTAAACCAGTAAGCAATGGATACAAGGTTCATATGCAGCTGAACTACCTGTTAACGATGTCTGACTGTACACAAGATATCAGCCATATACATTCTGCAAGAACACCAGCAAGATTGTTTCCAAAGTATAAAAATTTAACCGTAACAGCTCCATTGAATTTTAATATTTTCGGTTGTTTACGGCTCTTTTACCAGTAACAGGTACGTGTAGCATTTACAGTATACTGCATATTCTTTTACCCGATATTTAACGAGGATTGATTTTGTAGGTTGGAACATAATGAGAACTGATAGGACACTTACTATCGTAGCCTCGAAAAAGAAATTACCACTTTCTGTTTTATACGTACACTATTGAAGTGTATAAAAAAACAGACCATCAAAATAGGTGTAGATATAATGCTGGAGGTCCACATTTGCAGGGAATAACATTTTCTAAATTTTGCTTGTTACCACAAAGTGTGTTTCAGTCCAGAGGTATCATACTAACTGTATTAAATCCTTTATTTACCGCTTCTGTCGCACCTTTTTCTTCCTCTAGTCTATATCATCGACTTTACCACCTCTAGTGAAACCATATTCTTCGTCTTCTTTTCTCTGGATTTCTTTTATTAGTATTACTTTGCTGCTGGTTGTTCGATGTCAAGTTCGATAATAATTTCTACATTAAAGATTGCTACCAGCATTATAGAAAAAATGTAGAACCAAGCGATTACAGTTTGGAAAAAGAAAATAACAGGAAATTGCAAACAGCTAGGGAAGCCGCATAGACCATTACATCTTCAGATAAGTTGTGAGTTCTTTGACCACCCTTCCCCCTCCCCCTCCTACTGCAACTGTCCAATGACTTTTTCCTCCTTTCCCCCATTCATGGTTTGTACCCATTGCATATCCGAACATATCCTTGTTTTTACCAAACATTCTACTGTTATCTTCCTCATTCGATTCCTCTACATATGTTCCTGTACCCTTTCTTTCCTCTCTAACTTCGGCCCTTGAATTTACATGAGTATTTGCTTCCAAGGTTTACGAAGTTACTTGCATTTTTACTTCCAAGGAGCTTGAGGTTATTGAAATTTTTTCTCCTATTTGTGATTCTAAAGATGTCAAATTTGGTTGCATGTTCGATTATAACTGCGAGAACAATTGTTGGAGTAATGTTGCCATTTGCGTTCCTCTGTTTATCTTACTTTGTGGGTCTGCACATTGTGGTTTCACAGCATATCGTTCTCCCTTACATTCCTGTACGTTAATGACTTTTTTGATCTTACATGGTTTTATTGTTCTCTAATTGTGACTTTCACCCATATAGTCTGGTTCTTCCTTTATCCTTACTGACTCGTGTGTCTCTCTGACAGACAGGTTCCTGCTACTCAATACTCATTTTGACTTACTACCTATATGCAGATGTACATTAACGAGCAACCATTTAGACAGATAAGCAGTGAATTTGCAAGACTGTAGTGGTAATGTCACCACTTCTGGTGTCAGGCCCTGGTTTGTAAATTGGGCTTCATGCAACACCTGCCAATTGTAGCTAAGAGGCCGATGCTCCGACCAATAAGATAACGTAATCTGCTGTGGACAGCATTTCGACCTAACTGGCGAATGTTGTGAACTGAATCGATCCAGAAATCGATTTTCATTCCCTTGAGTTAATTCTCAATGGCCGCAACAGAGCATAGGTTATACTCTGACATTGGGCTACCAACCTTAGACAATAAGGAGGCTTGGTCACGCACAGTTTTACTGCTGGCATAAAATTTTACTCTTTTTGGACTGATGCCTCGCCGCCAGAGCTACCTCCACCAATCGTAATATTCTTCCGTTCCCTCCACTCAACATTCATTTGTTCAGTATGGCTTGCTATTAACATCACTGGCCCATTGACAGTTTATAATCTCCTGCAATTGAGCAGCCCCGTCACCACGTCACCCACGTGCGTTCATTCACTTTAGAACACAAAACACTGGAGGATCAAGTCCAAATTCAAGAAATTAAGACGTTCAGTTATCTAACTATATAACAATTCCTTTGCCAGAGTAGGTAACCGCCTGCATAAATGTGCGTGTTAAAGCGCTGGTCACAGATCGAATTTGCCTGGCAGATTAACTATGATAGTCGATATGATGGGCAGCCTTGGTGTGGTTTGTAGGCACTTTCTCACGTCCCAATATGCGAATATCAGGCTGGTACACGAGTCCCATCTAAGTTACACTGACTGCAAACGTTTGCTAAAACTTTTGACCATTTCAACTTAAATAACACTATACACAGTCAGCTAGTGTACCCATATTCCTACGCAGTAAATAATGGAGTGGTGTCATTAATAACCATAATGACCCTGCGCCGATGTGGGAGAAAGGCACTATAAACGGAAGGAAAGAAAAAGGGCAGTGCACAGAATAACTAGATACTGCCGTGGTTGTCAATATTATTCAGAATGAGCAGTACCACTAGTGGATGGCTTTTATAATGGACCTGCGACGGAAGTCAGTAAACTGCTGACCTCTTAAGATATCTGATTTATAACGTGACTGGAACTGCAAGTTCTCATCTTCAGTAAATTAAACTTCACTGATTATCCAAGAGCTGATGCGTTCTGTACAGTCTCAGCTGGCACTTGAGCATTTGGTGGTTAGTGACACCTCCAAGATATTGCAGACGGCATCCACTGTATGCTGGTTCTGACATTTGCAGTGTCCTTGGAATTCATGTCTTTCATTTTGATCTGTGTATAAGATAGATGTTTTTAACGATTTCTGGCGCAGAGAAGTACTTAGATTACATGGGAGTAATATTTGCAGCAAGTAAAAATAATATCAACGTCCTGCTTCCATTATATTGATGACTTTATATATTTTATCATCAATACAAAATCATGCGTGTTGAATGGCGTGACACTGTGAGCTGTGAATTGATTTCAACTAATGCGGTTGCAATATAATCCACGTGTATCGCTCAAAATCGTTTTTTGTCAGGAAATAGTCACTATTCTCACTTTTGTCACACCACAAGAGTGTGCTCATTACCAAGTTACCTTTTATTATTCATACTTTGCAGCTTACTGCCGTTTCACAAATTTGAAAAGGTTGTCACCCACATTTGCAAGAGTAACTTCACTTCTGTTACTTCGTGCACAGCTATTCAGTAGAACTTACCAAGTTTATGCTTTCACCCTAATTTTAGTAATGCACCACCTTAAGTTATCGAATAAATCATTGCTTCCTTTGCTGATGGCCGATGAAGCTTTCAATTTAATTGTGCAATCAGTACACAAGTAAGTATTCATAATAAAAGTCTGACGTGGCTAAGTCAAACATTTTGGGCGGGAGAATTAATTTAATTACGCTACACGCAGTAGACGAGCTCTGAACTTGCTCTTTGGAGATACGCTATAGCTATAGTTTTATAGTTATTCTGTTGAAACTTCTCACATTTTTATAATTATAGTGGATCTCCCATCTACTTAAATTTAAACATCCTAGCTTCATTTATTCGCCTACTTAATCTACCTTGCTTCCTTATTTTCTAAGACAAAAACCAGAAAACCATGAATTACAACTAAAATTTGGATTTGAGATCCAGAATACTATTTCTACTAAATTATTATGCAAAAGGAATCTAAATATAAAATTTTAAGTTTCTAGCTCTTTTCTGTTGCGCCAATGATTTTTTTACAAAAACATCCAAATTTCGATAATGGTTAAAGTTATTGAACTGATATCCAACACATATTGATTTTGTATTACTCCTGACATGCTAGAAACGTTTCAGGCTATTAACTTCATTTTAAAGTATTGTGCAATATTTATGACGTCAGAGCTAGTTACAGCAGACTAGGCTGGCACACAATGGAAGGACTGATGTGAATTTTATAAGGCGTGAGTATGCTGCTTCCCTACAAGTGGAAAATTCTTTTGTAATATATAGGTCTAAATTTATTATATGGGCCCGCATCTCGTGGTCGTGCGGTAGCGTTCTCGCTTCCCATACCCGGGTTCCCGGGTTCGATTCCCGGCGGGGTCAGGGATTTTCTCTGCCTCGTGATGGCTGGGTGTTGTGTGCTGTCCTTAGGTTAGTTAGGTTTAAGTAGTTCTAAGTTCTAGGGGACTTATGACCACAGCAGTTGAGTCCCATAGTGCTCAGAGCCATTTTTTTATTATATGTTACAAACATATCTGGAAAGACAGCATATGAATGAGTTATATTACCAAATGAGATAGAACTCTTGCAAATAAATTATGCATTCAATTTAAATTATAGGTTTATTACAGGCATAATTAACTGCAATGGGCTCAGGAAAATGTGCGTAATTAATGATAAATATGAATATTGATGAAAAGCTTTGTATTCAAACAAATATAAAACCTACATATAATGTAGAAAGACAAAATACAATAATATTAATGAATCCTTTTCAGTTTTATGAAAAAAGGTTTTCTCTTACAGAGATAAAAGATAACAAATATTCCTTTGTGTTTTTAAATAACATATAAAATAAAATTAATTTTCCTTAGTCAATGTAAATAACTGACAAAAATAAATGTCTTTAAAGGAAAAAAAATCAAGAACACTAATAATCATAAATGGATAAGTTAAGTTCCAAAAGTTCGTAGCATTTCACCCAACTGTGGTCCGTTGCCTGTTGGGTTTTGTAGTATGTTAGCATCTATAGGATAATACATATGAAACCTTTGTATTTCTGATTCATCAGTCATCAGACAGATTAGATGTAATCCACCAGTTACTTCTCATGTACCAATCTCTTCATCTATAAGAATTGTTTACACCTAATGACGAAGTATCTTTATATATATTCCAATCTACGGATTCCTTTAACCTTTTGGCGCTCTACAACTCTTTCCATTACCATAGAAGCTATTTCCTGATGTCTTGATACATTCACTATCATTATTTACCTTACTCCACTTAGTGTTAACCAAATAATTTCTTATGCTATACATCCACTGAACTTTGACGATGCTTCTGTAAATTCTTCCACTTCTTGCATTCACATAATTCATAAATCACTTTCATATAACAATCTGCACCAGACATACCTTTTCCGACATCAAGAAACATTCAGATGCCGCTAAATATAATAAGAATATTATGTATTTAAGAGAGAAATTTCTTATCTCTGGAAAAGGTATATAAAAGAGCTATGTGAGAAAAACCTACCGAACAGTAAATAGTTATTTAAGTGTTTTGCTATTATTTGGTTAACTTATGTGTCTGAAGTTACGTATCTCGTTTATCCATTACTAATAGACACAGGGTAACCGATTAAAATCATAAAAATCACACATAACAATATATGTTAATATTATATAGGAAATGTGTTCATTATAAAGAATGACACTATGCTCCCTCCTCTGTACAGTTCTTATGAGATAACTGTAGGTATGATTGATGCTGTTTATAAGCATTACACAAAGTTTTGTTTCTCTAAATGTATTTGAAACCAGATAAAATCTGCAGTTTACGGTTCATCAGATAATATTTTTGAGAGAAAAATTTATTATTGAGTACATTGTTTTAAAATAATTCGTATGCATTTGTATTTTCCCATGTAAGAAGACAGTTAAAAGTAATCACAATAGTTATTACTATGTCAAAACTGTTTGTTCTTCAGTGAAGTGCTCATTAGTGTTCCAAGTTCTTACAACTATTTGCACAAAATATAATCCATGTATTACCTCTGAGAATTTCTTTTAATAATATCATTTGCTAAAATATTTCGCAATTTGCAAAGAAATTTTTACTGATCATAATTTGCAGAAGACTCTCTCTTAAATATTAATTTCAACAAGTTACAATAATTAGTTAGTTCATCTGTGTTTTAAACAAACATCATAAAATGATGTAAATATTACAGTATAGAAACTTTAGAATTTGATATAATCTTGTTTTTGCAACAATATTGTACGTAATTACTGTCTCATATTGCTTTTCGAATCTTGTGCGTGGTTGCCTGGTGATTTTTGCTTCAATAGTTCATGTTTTAGAAAAGGACGATACTAATCTCCATCCAGAAATGCTGATTAGGATTTCCTTGATCTGCTTTAAGTAATGTTACTTAAATTTTTGGATAAATATTGAGAAAGAGATCTGTCAGTCTTTCCCCATCCTCAAAAATTGAAGCTTGTCCCAAGGCTCTGAATTCTGTCCAAATATTTTATTCTCGTCTCACAGTTAACTATATTAAGAATTTTAACCTATACCAAGTAGGCATTCTTTCTTACGTGTTGCATTACAAGATAGTTAAATTTCTGCTTCCAGGTGGTGTGGAACGTTTTGGGGATAATACGAGTGTGATAATAAGCATGACAAACATTTATTAATTTAAAAATGAAGTGTTCTGTAAATTTATACTAACAAGAAAAGTAATAAAATTTCACGTTAATTCACATGATACAGAACGGCATTCCAAGAAAAAATTAAAAAAGCACTTGAAATTTATGACGTTCACATTAGTTACTGAGAAAAGACATACAGTTTTATGAACGCAACTAGGTTAATAAAGATGGTGGAACCTTTGAAGAAAATATTCGTTAGGACGATTTTTTGAGCGTAAATATCAGCTACTGCAAAGCGAAAAAGTATTTATTAACCACATATATTGAAATAATGCAAAGAATTAAATCCATATAATGGAAAACACTAGTAATTATATACTACATTTATAATTCAGTGCGCTATTGTCACTCTTGTTCTGAATTTAGATTACACATGTTACTGTGTTTCTGATTTATGATGATATTACACAAAAATATGCCAGCAATTAGCTGTGTAACACATTCTGTTGGCCTAATGTTTGCATGATATGAACAGACTGAGTGCAATAAATAGTGCAGGGCCGCGAGGGGTAGTCGTGCGGTCTAAGGCGCCTTGTCACGGTCCGTGCGGTTCCAACACCCCTTGGAGTTTCGAGTCCTCCTTCGGGCATGAGTGTGAGTGTTTTCTATAGCGTAAGTAAGATTAAATAGTGTGTAGGCTTTGGGACCGATGACCTCAGCAGTTTGGTCCCATAAGACCTTACCACGAATTTCCAAATTTTCCAAAATAATGAAGATGATAAACAGAAATTTGATATGTGCTGCACACTCAGTGAATGGCATTACAAAATCAAACATCACATTAATGTGATGTACTTTCTGCTCACATACACACATATATGTGAATATTATAATAATTAGGTAATAATATGGGAAACACTATAAGTAATAAAAACTCTGTCTATGTATTTGTGTGCTTATTACGCATCACTGTACCATAACAGTGGATGTCCAATATTAGCATTGACAAGTCCACAACATTCCTAGAGATCCCCATATCAAATTAAGAAAGAAAGGAGACCGTAGGTTTACTCACTGGTCGGCCAATTGTTTCAGGTAGATAATTGTGAACACATTTATCCAGAAACCGATTACTGTATAAATGTGTCTAATACTTCAGATGTACATAAAGTAACATCATGACTTTAAGGACTCTGTGGAAGATTTGACTTACTCTAAAACAAAAGAGTGAGTAGTTTATAACGTATTATCAGGAAGATCGGTTCTTTCATCTATTCATGAAACGATAAGTTATTTCAGCCTTGTTTTATCCATATTTGAATGGACAATTTTAAAATACTAATTTTAAAATACTTTGATTGCGTAGGTGAACGAGAGTGCGCGTGGGACAGAGTGAGCGCAATTTTGTGTTAAGATTCTATATTACCGCTCCTTTAGATCTTAGACACATTAACCACATTCATTTATCTTAGTAAGGATGCACAGAACCTCATTTCCATCGACGCACCCCCTCCCCCAAAACACACACACACACACACACACACACACACCATGCCCCGCAGGAACAAATTATTACCACATTTCATTTTTACATATAAAATTGAGAGAGTATTATGACATATGTGACAGAACCACTGGAAAGAGTCACAAATAAACGCAGATCAATATTAAAGAAACCGGCAGCGGAAAACTGTAGGTCCTTCACGGACAAACGAAGGGCACGTAGTGTTGTATCGTGTCGCGCGAGTGACTGACACCTGTCCAGTAACACGCCGACAGCGGCTGCTCGCTCTGCTGCAGATGAACACAACCAGCACATCACCAGTTGGTTGATACACATAACGAACAGCATTGAACAACCCAGGAATATGGTTCTCGCCAAATCGGGCACTTTATTTACCAAAAGTACAACGGTGTAGGCTAGTGACACTATTTGTATCAAGTTGTTGAGGACATGTAATGACAGGGCGAGTCCAAAGTGCTGTCCGCAGAGGCGGGCGACGCGGTGAAGAGCCAGCCTGGCGCGCTGCAGCCGCCGCAGCTCACCCTCCGCCACGCACCATTGCCATCCGGAGGTCGCCGCCTCCTCCAGCTCGGCCTCGCTGCGCAACGGTGGCCGCAAACTGCTCAGCAGCTGCGTACAGATGGCGCCCATCCGGTGTCGCACCACAGCCACTATCCCACAAAACTGCAGCTGCCAAAGGTAAGCGTAGGTTCCAAAGTAAGGAGCAGTCTTATAGTGCCAACTGCTACTATAACCTTCCATTGCACTGAACACAATAAGACCCAGAACGAGTGCAATAAATCCTACAAACATACCAAGTGAGACCCGACGAGTCTGCACGAATGCTTGTCTTCTATAGCTGCGCTGTTGCTGCGAAAGTAACCCGTCCACTGTCTCGATCAGATTGATAATTTCACTTACGAGCTTGTACCTCGTCACTAGACATGAGCTTAACAGAGCAGCTGATTGCATCCACGTCAAAAGAAAACCCAACACTCCAGGCACTTTCTGAATGTGGATAATGTATGGTAGTGTATTTGTCCAGATGTGGCTGTAGCTACAGTACAATCCAATTACCACGATACACACTAACCACACTACTGTTGTGACTTTACAACTGATGGTTTCCAGATTCTTGTGTTCGCTGCTCGTCGCGAGCAGACCACATAATCTGCTCACCACGTACAGAGGTTTGATGGCGTTCTTGAAAGTATACTCACTCATCGTAAGCTGTGTGTACTACAAGAAAATAAGTAAGAGCTTCGACATGAATTTATAGTAAGACAATCACATTAGAACACCATATCTTAATATTCTTGACTGAGTACATCACAAACTAAAAGATTAATGTCGCCCATTTGTTACTGTCGCTGGTTGTCGAGTACTCCATCACTCAGGCGCACTATGACTGAAGTTCAGCGTACGAAGCTAATCAAATTACTTCGATAGTCCATTTCTTAATCGAAGAATTAACTGAGTGCTCTGCTGCCAATTACCACGCCACTCTCTCGATGATAGCATCTGTTTCTAATAAATGTAGTCCGCTCTAGTTAAGTTTATGTTACCTCTTTCTCGGACATTAATTGCTCTTACTATCTGTTATCTAACACAGGAATGGAATTTTGAAGCAGCGACACTTCATTACAAAATAGGTTATCTTTCGTAACGCCTAGCGAGGTGGCACAGTCGTTAGCATATTGTACTCGCTTTCTGGAAGTCAAAATCTGCGTCTGGCCGTCCAGATTTCGGTTCTCCGTGGTTTTCCCATATCAGTCCGGGCTAATTGTGGAATGGCTCCTTTGAAAAGTTTACGCAGACTTCTTTCCCCTTACTTTCATAATCGGAGTTTCGGCTCTGTCTCTAATAAACTCATTATCGACAGGACGGTAAATTCTAATGTTCCTTACTTCCTACCTTTCTTCCTTCCATCCTTCCTTCCTTCCTTCCTTCCTTCTGTCTTTCAGAACTATATTTGCCACCATACTAATCAATATATGTGTAAATACGCAGTAGACAGTGATATTAACAGTTCTATTTCCAAACATTTATAAGTGAAATTGATACAAGTAACCCAAAGCTATGAAGCACTTGAAGAAAATAGTCAAATTCATAGGACTTAAAAGGGTTTGATGACATAATTATGACCAGTTACATTCTTCGAGGAAATTCTATAATATCTTACTAAGGTAAATTGATGTAGAATCGTACTGAGGTCAAAAAATTCATATTTAGATGCTTGTATCAGATTTCGTTTCCTCTCTCTCTCTCTCTCTCTCTCTCTCTCTCTCCCTCCCCCTCTCTTTCGAGATTGATTTCGCTAATAGACAGACTGAGGGGTTGATGCTGAGAGAGAGTTTCTCCTGGAAGCTACATTTTCTTTCAGGAGTGCTGGTTCTGCAAGGTTCGCAGGAGAGCTTCTGTAAAGTTTGGAAGGTAGGAGACGAGATACTGGCAGAAGTAAAGCTGTGAGACCGGGCGTGAGTCGTGCTTCGGTAGCTCAGTTGGTAGAGCACTTGCCCGCGAAAGGCAAAGGTTCCGAGTTCGAGTCTCGGTCGGGCACACAGTTTTAATCTGCCAGGATGTTTTACTGTAGATGTTCGTATCATGTATCATTAACCGTATTCAGTAAACTTTATGCTTCATTTAACATCAGTTTTTGAAACATGGATCGTTAACTACCACAACATATAAATTTTACATCTTTGGTACCCTCACATATCGAGCGTCGAAATATGAAGGCATCTTTTAAATATTATACACTAGGACAGAACTGGTCAGGTTATCACTTTTTTTTTCTTTTTTTTAATTTTTTGAAGCGTCAGTGTATGCAGTTTGCCTGTCTATCGTTTGTGTATGTCGCAATATGTATCTTTGGCTACGCTGCCTACAATTTTGAAGTCATAGCAGCACTTGGCTTAAAGAAGAAAAACTTTCTACCTGATTAAGTTAACCTTGCCCCAACTCCGTTTTGTTGTGACGGATGTGCAATTGATTGTCTCAGGTACTCTACATCGGGAGAAAAATTACACTATACAACACAATTAAAGGGTCACTTTTAACAAAAACCGCATTTATCTCCCATTGCGGCACAGAAGCTTGAAATTTGCTTCAAATGCGCCTGCAGCCTTCCTATTTATTGGTGCAAAAGTGTGGCGCATTGCAACGTCGCCCTCTGGCTTGGCGATAGTTCAGACGGCAAGATGTCGACATATGCATAAACACAGATCCCTGCTCAGAAGCTCACGTGATGTGAGAGATGGGTTAACGATGTGACACTGGCACTAAACTTCACCACAATTCTGCCCAACGCCAGCGTAGAAGTGACACACCATGGGAAGGTCGTCACAGCCCCTCTTACCTACATTTCACCCCTTCTTTTGATGCATTCGTGATGGAGCTCAAAACAGCGATAACCAGCGCTGAAATGACGCGTTTTCCTTATAGGCGGTCGAGGAAAACGTTTCAGTAGTGCTGTTTCTACCATTAGGCTGGACTAGTACGCCGCCAAAATTTTAGGGACGACAAAGTGCGGAAAAGATTTCTTACGAATGAAACAGCAAAAAAATTGAGGAAAAGAGGAGAAAAAATGGAAAAGAGGACATACTTCTACACTGAACTATTGTCAAAAGCATAGTGATCTGTTGCTTAAGTCATTACTTACTTTGATGAAAGTAAATATATTGCCTCGAACTAACTCTCAAATAAAGCAGCCACTACTGAGTACGAAGAGGAAATCGCTTAGATCACTGCGCTACCGATTCGACTAATAAAAGTTATAGAACTCTTAAGAGAAAATGCAAACAATGTGTCATTTATTAATTTAATCGAGAGAGAATGGATGCTGTAAAAGGTGAGATTCGGACTTCATAATATTTCAATTAAAACGGAAACGAAATAACACCGTGATTACTCAGCTGACCTAGCCCGATGCTTCGGCATTTTTCCCAGTTGTGTGGGTTCTAAATTGAAGGAAAAAATCATTCACATCAAGAGATATCTCCACACCTTTATTAGTCCATTTTTTCGCAATTAAATAAAATAACAAATTGATGCCAAATATGTTTACACTGGTATATTCAGTTGAGTTTCAGTTTAAAGTGTTCAGCACATTATTAATATTTTAGTCGGAAAAGTTCAAAAATTGATGACAAAAAATAAGAAATTGCGGACGTTTGTTGTCCTCTATCAGTTTTAAAGACATTGTGGGAAAAGATTAAAAATGAAGACGTTTGGTCGCCTTAGTTTAACGATTAAAGTATAGCAGGAGATTTGGATTGTTGTGAGGGTTAGATGTTGGTGGAGTCGGTGGACACTGGGGTGGAGGGGGGGGGGGTGATATCGGGGGGGACCGATGGCCGATGGTAGTAAAAAAGAGTAGGCGTCGTTTTTCAATTCTCGCGTAGGGTGGCAAAACGTCTAGCAACGGTCGTGCTTTTCAGGCACATCGCCGCTGAGATTCATAGCGTAAAGTTCTCTTGGGACGACCAGAAGCCGTCAATGAAACCATTCCTTTCGTTGGGGGTTCATTTACACACATTTCGCGGTCAAAAACGACAGTTTGTAGGACATTGTCCGTCAGGACTTCGATCTTGACACTGCTGATAACCGCCAGACGGTTCAGCTCTTGTCTAACGACGTAGAGATTTTGCTCTCGTATGCATGCTGGAGTCCTTATTCAAACACATTCGACGGAATTTGAGCGTAATCCCTAGCAGCAAAGAGTGTTTATGGTTTTTCAGCCCTCTTGTTTCACGCTTTCCTCTGCCCTCTCTCAAGTTCGGCAAAACCTCTGGTGCCAATCGAGCACCTTTGTTCAGCACTTTTCAAATGTATCTGTACAAAGACAGCCAGTCACTGACAGTAGTGGCCAGCGTGGTAGGCATCCCTTTCGATATCCATTAGATCCCACACACTGCCTTGTGTACTAGTTCACCTCCATTGCGCCACTCAGGGATGTCGAAATAGTTGGCTGTCACAATGGCGCTTAGTTTTCAGTGACTGGTGGTCTCTGTACACTTACATTTTTAAAGAGCTCTCCAAACCTGCATGCCTCTCTGCGATGTATATGCCTGGTGTTCATGTTTTACGTCGCGGTTGGAGCAGATATCCACCTTGGCTCCTCCGGAGACCCAAACTTACTTTAGATTTGACTAATTTTAAGAAAGATAGCACACCAGATTTTACATTCCAATCTCTGTTTTTTAACATTTTAGATGTGCATCATGGTTTTACCGTCGTTTCCACTGATGGCTCCAAACAGGAGAATTTCCTTGGCTGTTCTGTAGTGTTCCCTGATCATGTTACCCGGATTCGCCTCCCTGATGAATATACCGTTTTCGCAGCGGAGCTCCACGCGATCCTGAAGGCACTGGAACGGATGAATCTCGTTCGGGGCAATCGATTTCTCCTCTGTTCCGACTCTCTTAGTGCCTTACAATCACTGCAGAATCTGTACCTAACCGAGGAGATGGTCCAGCTCATATTTGACCAACTTTACTTGCTCCAACGGCGGGGTAAGGAGGTGTCCTTCTGCTGGGTTCCTGGACATGTACGAATATGGGGCAATGAACAGGCCGATCGGGCTGCCAAGGAGGCCTGCAGAGATCAGGATGTGGTTCAGTGTCCTATTCCCTTGCAGTCTGCCATTTCTGCACTCCACAAGAAGTGCGTGGAGTTGTGGGAGGAAGAATGGCTGGCGGTGACGGCCAGTAAACTGCGGTTGATGAAGTCAAAAACTCGGCCGTGGCGTTCCTCCTGCCAGCACCCTCACACGTCTTCGGATCGGGCACTGTCCTCTCACACATAGCGTTTTATTACGGCGGGAGGATCCTCCGTTTTTTGATGCTTGTGGTGTGCACATCCCCGTCCGGCACATTTCAACAGACTGCATTTTATACCGTGATGCAAGGGCAGAAGCACAAGTTGATGGGGATCTGCCTTTTGTTTTAGCTAACGATGAGACGTGTGTGTATAGGGTTTTAAAGTTTTGTGATGTGTCTAGACACTGGCCTAAACTTTTAGGCTGGAGGTTTTAGTGTATTGCAGGGGGCTGACTCCTCCATTTTTTCCTTGCAGTCAGCCAGCAACTTCCATCTGCTTTATTGTTTTAGCTCCCTCTACCACATTCTTCCTGTGTTATCCATGTCTTACCGCTGACGCCCCCCTTGCGGGTTCGGGGGTAAGAATAGGCCCGCGGTATTCCTGCCTGTCGTAAGAGGCGACTAAAAGGAGTCTCAAACGTTTCGGCCTTGATGTGATGGTCCCCTCTTGGGTTTGACCTCCCTTTTTCAAAATTTCCGTTGTTAGTGCGTGCCATTTGGGGAAGGACGCCTTACGTAGTGTTTTTCTATTGGTCCATCATGCACCACCATCTTGCAAGCTACCTATTGTCGTGCGGCGGGATTTACACCCAACGTCTTCTGGGTTGCCTCCTTCTCGTCTCGTGCGCAATCTCCTTCTTAGCGGCCCCGACTGTGGTGTCACCGCCAGACAACACACTTGCTAGGTGGTAGCCTTTAAATCGGCCGCGGTCCGGTACTATACGTCGGACCCGCGTGTCGCCACTGTCAGTGATTGCAGACAGAGCGCCGCCACACGGCAGGTCTAGAGAGACTTCCTAGCACTCGCCCCAGTTGTACAGCCGACTTTGCTAGCGATGGTTCAGTGACAAATTACGCTCTCATTTGCCGAGACGTTAGTTAGCATAGCCTTCAGCTACGTCATTTGCTACGACCTAGCAAGGCGCCATTATCATTTGCTATTTATCTAGTGATGCATGTACCGTCAGACCGATGTTCACAAATTATGGATTAAAGTTAAGTATTCCAGAAGCTACTTACTATTTTTGCTACTATAAAGACCTTGTCATTTTCCAGACCTCACGCCATCCTGAGTGAGCTTAAACGCGTGCCTTTCGGCTATCTCCTAGTGGCTGTCTTGCCAAGTCACAACACCGACAATTTGTTATAACACTGGTAATGTCTTAAGAAGTACAAATTCTGAATGATGACTGTCAAGTGGAAGGTGATTCACATATATAAGATGTAGGAATCACCCAAAACTGAAGATAAGGGGACACATTTCGTGATCTCTCTCCAGTAGATAAAATTTTCTCTCCTTCCAACAATTGTTGTTTTCTGTTTGTTAAGTATGATTCAAAACAGTTATTGGTAAAACCATTACTTCCGTAAAACTCAACTAATGTACACAATTAAACACATTGGGAAGTTCACTGAAGATACCGACTGAGGTTACTTTACTATTTAAGGCCTTTAATATTTACTGAGTGAGTGTATTAACAGAATTCCCTACTTGAATCGAAACTGTAATGTACTGCTACTAGTTTAATGAGAAAAATGTCTTGAGTACACTAATTCTTCAAATATGTTTGGAACAGACGTCAGTAAGGAAATTGTCCAGTTACTATTTAAGGGTTGTTGTAAAGAGGTTCAGCATTTGCATATTTTAATCTGTCTGCACAAATTTCCTGTGTAAGTGTTTGATTACATGCTTCACAAAGGACATTACTTATCCTGTTCAAACATTTTTCGTTTAAAATTTTATCGACGCCATATGAGATTTTCCTGTTGTGGAATTTTTTGCCTTCTGTATTTTCAGTGAAGGATGTTGGTTTTATTTCTAGTTTCTTATAGTTTTGAGGAATGGCATTTTTTATGCATTCTCTTGCTTCTTCAAATGAAACATTTACCCCTATGTTGTTGCTATATGTAGAAATCGATGTAATTTAGTTTAATTTTTATGGTGTCTTGTACGCTGACTTGTTCCTTGTCTCCCATTTCACAATATGGCATATAGTTTTAATCTAATTATCTGTGCTATTAGTTTTTGTCAGGACGTTCGTATTTCTGGACACAACAAGAAGAAATGAGAATAGTGAGAGAGCAAAGAGGGCATGCATTGCTTACATTAAGATGTCTACTGGTATCAAACATTGCAAACGTTGGCATTAATCTGAGGAATACATTTATGAGAATGTACGTTTGGAGCACACGTTTAATGGAGGTATATGATGGAAACCGAAAAACAGAATCAATGCATCTGAGGTGTGGTGCTATAGAAGAATGTTCAAAATTCGTTAGTCTGATAAGGTAAGGTAACAGAAGGTTCTGCACAGAATCTCCAAGGAGAGGAAAATGTGGAGACCTTTACAAAAATAATAGACAGGATGATGGGTTATATATTAAGATTGAAATAATAACATTTATGTTACCTGATGGAGCTATAGAGAATGTAAACTATGGGAAGAAAGAAATTGGAATATATGCAACAATTATTGAGGACATTGGTTGCAGGCACTTCTCAGAGACAAACGTTTGGCACCGAAGAGGAAATTTTGGCTCGCTGCAATAAAACCACGGGGAAGACTGATGACTAAGAAACAAAAATGCATAGATGTCTTTTTAAAGACTTGTTGCCTTCCAATAACGATCTTCGCCTACTTCAGTGAATACAATATGTATGTGATATGAACCTGCCAGGAAAAGAAACTTATCACTACAGAAAGTATTTAGATTCATATTTCTGTTTATCTTTGCAATCCAAGGCCGCTACACAAGTTGTACTGAAGGACTGTTTTACTTTTGTCTTCTGGTACTGGTCAATGATACAGGTTACCCCAAAATCTTGCAAAAAAAAAAAAAAAAAAACCAAGAACCTCTTCCTTTATCTACAGGGTGGTCTAAAATTTCCCTTACAAACTACTTGGGCTTGTAGAGGGAAGTGAGTACATAACATTTTGAATAAGAATACTTGTTCGGAAACCTACTGTTTTCATTCCACGACGGTTGAAGTTGAGATGTTCAACTTATCCACTTCTGCTTAAAGACCTGAACTAGGACCGAGCGAGGTGGCACAGTGGCTAGCACAATGGACTCGCATTCAGGACGACGGTTCAATCCCGTGTCCGGCCATCCTGATTTAGGTTTTCCGTAATATCCCTAAATCGCTACAGTCAAATTCCGGGATGGTTCCTTCTAAAGGGCTCCACCGACTTCCTTTCCTAATCCGATGAGACCGATGACTTCGCTGTCTGGTCTCCTCCCCCCCCCCCCCTCCCACCCGAAACAACCAAACCAACTAAACTAGGCGTAACGCACTACAGATATTAGGTAAAAATTCGAAAGGAAACGTAAGGAAACATCCGTTTATCGTGAAGCACAACTGTTTGTATTAACACTTCAACATTACGTGTTTACATTACTCCAACACAAAAAAGAACCCAGCATACCGTACGTAGAGAACAATACTGATGCATTTCAACAGCGCCTCGATTTGGCGACCATGCTCGTTGTTAACACACACTGTACCAACTAAGCGTCTTCTGGTATACACTTCCCATCCCACGTGGGGTCTCTTCAGTTTCTAGTGTAGCGGCCAGGACTCGTGTCAGCAGATCTTCCTCTGTCTCTACAGGAGACTCGTAAATTAAACTTCGCAAGGCAGACGGTAGGTGACGTCATGTGGGCGCCTCACGTAATACACGTCATCCAGTGTACCATATCGCATGTCAGGACAAGCAACTCTGCGACTTTTATCTTGCCCTCAGCAGAGGTGGATGCATTACACGTATGAATTGAAACTGTCGTAGAACGGTTCCTATTCAACATATTATGTACTCACTCCCCTCTACAAGTCCTGGATGTTTGTAACGGGAATTTCCGTACACCCTCTGTAGGCCCCTCTTTTCTCCATGTCATTTTATAGGGGGTAGTCAAATCAAAACGTGGCTGATGAAGGAAAATAAACCGTTTATTATTTCAAAGTTATCACTACAACTGTTGATACATGCATCCCACTGTCATACCAGACGCCCAGGGCCTTCGTGGAAATGTGTCGACAATTGCCTACGGAAACATGATTGTCCCAATAGTGAAATTCTTCGTCTGAAGGAAATCAACAGCCACATATGTGTTTCTTCGAGGCTCCAAAAATTTGGCAAACGCACGGGGAGAGATCGAGGCTTTCTGAGATGGTACAGAAGAGTAGATGTATCGATATGAGGGTAACGGACCCTCGTCTGTAAACGACCAAGTCGAAAGTTATAACCAATATCTCTGCTTCCCATATCTTGGGGGGGGGGGGGGGGGAAGTAGTATGGACGAAACACAAACAATTGTCAAGTATACATGGGCTCTAAAATGCTTACTTTAACAGCTATGAGCACCAGTTCAGTAGAAAAGATGTGTTTCACAAACTCGATGATGCACACGTGTTCATAGCTCTTAAGGTATGCACTTCAGAGCTCATGTTTACTGGACATTTTTTTCTCGATTTGGACCATGCTACAGCCGCCCAAAGTATGGAAACCAAAGAGCTTGCAGTAGAAGAGATCCACTGTCAAAGATATCACAAGGATTTACACATGAACTTTCGGCTCAGATTGATACATTTACCCTTCTCCATCATCCCTGAAAGTTTGTAACATCACCACGGAAATACTCTGTATAGAAGGATCACATGCAGATATCAACGGAGAACACGCATATGGAGATTACTAAGTACAAATTTTCTGTATTTGCTCCTTGACTGCACTCTGCAATAATACTTGCTTTTTAAGAACTTTTCAGTGTTTCCTTCTGTAGTTTTCAGCCTGTAGTCCTTGTCCATGACCATATTGTATTAATGAGCTTCAAAGCTATGTAATACGATGTTTTCTTTTCAAACCAGCCAAGTCTGTCAGAAGAAATCATGTAGTCTGATCGTTGTTTCATAAGCATTTGTAACAGAATTGCCTTAGAAAAGTTGTTGATATTTTACTCAAAGATGGGATTTCATATACAAACATACCAGGAATTGTGATTAAGTTAAGTGTGTTGATTAATGGTTTGCATCACTGCCAATTGTTTATCCCCTTAATATGCATGACGATTTTTTTCTGCTGCTTTAGAACACTGAGAAAATACAGTTTTCATTATCCAAACAGATTATGCGAAAACTGATGTAATATATCCGTGATAAACAATTTTCTTAACAAATAAATCAGTTACATCATTTAGAACTCTCATTGTAACGGCAACCCAGCGAAAAATCTACAGTGTACCCAAAACAACCTTTGTATACGAGGCTGGGCCCACATATCTTCCACATGGTCCCAGTCTCTCCCCATGCATTTCCATAGTTCTAAAGCCCTTGATTTAGATGAAGAGGTGCACACCTCGGTACAATAATGTTTCCGTACACAACTTCAGAGATTTTTCGAAGAAGGCACTGATAGCCTTGTCTCACAATGGGATAAGTGCATTACAGTACTTCTGAAATAATAATTCGGTTTACTTACTTTTTTCCGTCAGCCTCGTTTTCATTTCACTGCACGTTACAGATATCGAGTTAGCGAAGGTTTATGAGAAAACGATGTCTCTGAAGGTAGTGTTTCAAGTATAATCTCTTTTTAATAGCTATAGGTATCATTTCGTCTACAGTAAATAGTCCTGCTAACAGCTTTTTCTTTGTGAATGACTTTTCAGTTTTCAGTTCACATTCCACTATTGAGGCAAGTATCCACCAGTTGCAGATGCCTATTAAGAGACAGGGAGAGTGGAAACAAAATACAGATATCAGTTCCCGTCAGAATATAAAGTATTTGTGTTGTTTGTTAATCGATCTCGTATTCTTGTCCGTCTTCCAGAACTTAAATTGAGAGAGTCCGTTTTACACATTTCAAATTGCCGGTGAGTTAATTGAGCCTCAATCTCGATCAGAAGTGCCACTACTGAGAGACTTAAGACCTGCAACCTTCAAAGCTCTTAATATTTTAAAGCGTGTTATACAATATGCGGAACAGACTGAAATGTCTGCTCCAGTTTCGTAGAGTATTTAATTGGTCCCGCTTTACTGTGAATCTACAGTGTACAGGTCTCCTAGACCATTATACCGTAAGGTATTGAGTCTATCATGAGGGCATGTGGTTTTCAAGACTAGCGCCAAAGCTGCCGAGCCACCACGTCCAACCAGATGGCAGCTGTCGTGGTCTGACAAGCATACAAACGTATAAAAGTGTTCCACACCCTGTGCGCCAACATGTTATACCCATCCTCTTCCACCAATGGAGCCTTTTTCAATAGTCGTAAGCGAGCAACGAGACCATCTGAGACGCGTATGAAGAAATCAGTGTGGGCAATATTAAAGCTTTTCGCCACGGGTGGAGTAAATCATTACCTGGCTTGTTTAGGGACCCCACAGCTCTTCATAATTACTCTACTTTTGTTAAACAAGGAACATTCTGCAAGTGATTTTTAGATATATGTTTAATAAAGTTTTAAACGAGCAGAACAGTGTTGTCACTGTGTACACAAATGGGTCGCATGAAACAGAAGCCTTCGGTGGCAGAAACCACCTACCAGATGTGTTCATAGTCTACCATACTGAGCTGTGCGGGTTTCTAAAGGCATTGAAGCAGATAAGACGAGGAGAGGTGAACGTGTTTTCCTGTCTGCACCAGTTCCCATAACATTCTATAGGTTCTACAAAAAATTGTCATTACTGAAGAGGCTTCCCAGAAAATACAAGAGGCTTTTCAGTCGCTACTACAACGTGGAAATGTGGTGGTAAGCTGCTGGGTGCACGTGCATGTGGGAGTAAAGTGGAACGAGATAGCTGATATAGTGTTGAAGAAGACCTGTTGGAGTGACAGAGTTGAACAATGGGCCTTCCTCCTACAGTCTGTGAACTTGCTCCTGGACCAGAAGATGATGCATAAACGGGTGGAAGAGTGGCTGGAGATGAATAACAACAAACTGTGAGCTATGGAGCCTGCTATCTGCGTGTGGTGTTCCTCTTCCCAGTCACAAATTTTGAACGAAGTCCTGCACACTCGTCTTCATGTATGACACAGCCCATATGCATGACTTTTTGCTCCAGCCAGAGAAAGTCTCCATTTGTGAAATTCTGAGTTGTCCAGACTCCACAGTATAACCTTCTGATGAAGTTATAATGCGTTCCACAGTGGCTGGTTCACCCCTTATTAGTCTGGCGATCGGCCAACCTCAGTTTCTGCTATGTCATTTCACACTGATGACTGCACAGCAGAAATAAAATAAGAGAAATTGTGTCCACTATATAGGGTTATTATAATTAAAGTTGAACTTTCAAACCGCTGTAGAGATAGCACCATTGGTAAGAATGACGTCAAATTGCAACGGAACATTTTTGGAGTAGGGGGAAAACGTATGGTAGAAGAAAAATAAAGAGTTACAAAATGTAGCAATAGACGGCGTTTGTGACGTCTCGTTTTGTCTCGGCTCGATGGTGATGGTTGTCCCAGAATAGATAACGTGCAACGGCGTCCGTCGACCACCATAACGCCAATCTGTAACTATTATAAAAACAAACTACTCGCGTGGTTTGGTTGTTTTCCAGATACTATCTGTCAAAACTGATATCAACGTCTCGATGGAGCAGCATGCCGGAGTCTGAGCGCCACCCTTGCTTGTAATTAAAGCAATGGTGTTCGATGTCTGTCGATCTTCTCCACTTATAAATATACCGACTGCACCATTCCATAACGCGATGTCTCCCCTGATCTAAAACGATAACCAAAAGTCCTTTGGTTGTTCGCGACAGACTTTTCAGTTCACGCGAACTTGCTGACTTTAGTTATAATGCCCAGTTGGAGAACGGGTATTCAAACGATGAAGTCTTGAATCATCAATCCATCACCCAAGCCCATGTCGCATCATGATTTTTGCGAAGATATTGAGTTGTTAATTATTCTTCCGTCGTCAGGGCGTCGGTACGTCGCGTATTCTACAACTACACGACGTAATTCCAGAGATAACATATCCTTGAGCGATATTCAGAATGCGTCGTATTTCGGTGTAAACTTATTGCTGTTTACAATTAAATTGTGACTGAATCACTTTTCACTTTTATGTTATCCGAAGAATCAGTTAATTCCACAAATACATTTTAAATGTCAATTAAATGATGTATGCGACACGAAGAATTTAAGTTGAATTAAAGTTTATTGTTCTATTTATTTTACACTGAACACACACCGATTTTTCATTCAGGGAATTGCGTCTGTTAACATCAGCAATTCTGACTTTGTCGATAGCTTCTCACAACACGGCGCAATTGTAAGTTCTTCGTGATTGTGTTTATCTGTTGCCTACTCAAGTCTAATAATTCAGCTTATGTCGGCGATCAGTCTCTTTCTGTGTCCTTTCATGTTTGTGACTATTAAGTACCACGAAGGCTACGTCCTATAAAAAATCAGCTATCACACGAGTTACTTTACTGTCACATATATCAACTATCCCGTTATCTGTCTAAACGGTATAGATGGTTTTACTTCAGTCCGACTTCTAATACTTCAAACCGTAAAACTTTTAAACCTCAGATCGGTTTTAAAACAATCTAGTAGCGCTTAACATGCGTACTACTATTGCAAGAGGACACTAGAGAATTGAAGTTAACATCTCCATTGCCTTGTTACATTGTAGTCACAGCGAACATAGACCTCGATACGTCTACAACTCTCTTCTAGGATAAATTATGTCTGGTCAATTTATGATTTGGGCTTTAAGCTTCTCTAAATAAATTTTTTTAAATTATTTCTTTAAAGTTTCTGTTTCTTATCGTGTGGTAATCTTTCATTCAGTCCTTTCCTTATGATAAGCATTAGTATTTACATAACAACCGTCAAGAGTGTAAACCCCCCTGCTGGTTCGGGGGTAAGAATAGGCCCGCGGAATTCCTGCCTGTCGTAAGAGGCGACTAAAAGGAGTCTCAACTGTTACGGCCTTTAATGTGATGGTCCCCATTAGGGTTTGACCTCCATTTTTCCAAATTCAACAGAAGTTCGAGCCTTATGGGGAAGGACACCTTACGTGGTGCACCATCAGTCCTGTGTGCCCTAAGACCTTAGCACTCTTTATCGTCTTGGCGTCGTAACTGCACCCTCCATCCCTCATTTTGGGCATACACACCTTATGGATTGTGTAACTTACACCATCTGCACCCACGATCACTATAGACTACCCATGACACCCAAAATCCAGCACGGTAGCCAGCCCATTGTGGTGGGGTCGTCATGTACCCTCTAGGTTGTAGCCCCATGACAACACAGGGATCGTACTGCCGATGCCTGAGCTGACACCTCCCCATGTAAGCCAAGGAGTAGATGCCCGTCTCTCTGGGGCATCAGGACTCCCGGCCACGGCCATGCTGCCAGGTGGCCTTTGCTGTGGCTGGGTGGCGCCCATGGGGAGAGCCCCTGGTCGGAGTGGATGGCATCGGGGCGGATGCCCCGCAATGAAGCGGGTGAAATCTCAATCTGGTGGTCGCCCGGCCGCCAATGTCTCTAAGCATGGTAAGGTGGAATTTAACGCTGTGACATATAACCCGAAATCGTTCCCTTCCCTAGCCACGCCATGGGAGGAACGTAGAGCTGCAGACAGACAGGAGCCATATTCGCCGCGATACCTTGTATGAAGCAGAACTGATGGGGTTCGTTTTTGGGGACTAGCCTCTTTTTTTTGTGCACAATCTCGAAGATAAGTTTGGGGAAGTGGCGTCTCTTTCCAAAATGAGGAGCGGGGCCATTCTGATACAAGCAGCTTCCTCTGCACAGTCCCAGGCATTACTCGCCTGTGAGAAGCTCGGTAACATCCCCGTTACTGTAACTCCCCATAAGTCCTTAAATTTGGTCCAGGGGATTATTTTTCATAAAGATCTTCTGCTACAGTCTGATGACGAGCTACGTGAGAACCTGGCACGGCGAGGTGTACACTTTGTCCGTCGTGTCTTTAGGGGGCCGAAGGAAAATAGGGTCGCTACCGGTGCCTTCATCCTGGCCTTTGAGGGCGACTGCTTGCCTGAGAAAGTCAAGGTCATGATCTACCGGTGCAATGTCAAGCCCTATGTCCCGGCCCATATGCCATGCTTCCATTGCTGGAAATTCGGACACATGTCCTCCAGGTGCACTGCCAGCCCCACGTGTCGTGATTGTGGATGACCTCCGCATCCTAATGCTCCATGTGCTCCGCCTCCCACCTGCGTTAACTGAGGGGAGCATCATTCTCCCTGCTTACCAGACTGTGCAGTCTATCGACGAGAGCGGAAGACATAAGAAATTAAGACCTTTGACTGTCTAACTTACCAAAAGGCAAAGAAGAAGCTAGAACGACTCAACCCCACACCTATGTTGAGGAGTTATGCTACCGTCACACTGCCGCCACCGGCTCCTGCAATGGCTCCCTTCTCTGTTGGCCCACAGAGAAATCAAGTAACGTCTGCCCCACCGCTGGGACAGGCCACTCTCTCTTCCACTACTCCCGAAACACACAATTTTGGAGCAGTGCGTCCCAAGCAACCGGGGACGTCAGTCCCCACCTCTCAGGCGGAGCGGCGACAGTCCTCTCCGGCTCCTCAGCCGGGGAAGCGACAGCTCTCTCCGGCTGCTCAGCCGGAGACGCGACAGCCTCCTCCGGCCTCACTTGTTTGGAAGGGATGCCTTGGGGGAGTCCCTTCCAAGGACTTCCCCAGTGTCTCACAAGACACTAGCCAGTGGCTGAAGAAGCCACCGGATGCTGGTCGAAGGGCTTCACGCTCTTCCTCTGTTCCTGATAATGCGTCAGGAAAGCCCTCCCAGCATGCCAACCCTCCTCCCAAAGACAAGAGAGAGAAGAGGAAGCTCTCCAAGAAGGATAAGGACCCAGTGGTTCCCGCACCACTGCTTCCTGTCAGCTCAGCCTCTGAGGATAAGGTCGAGCTCTTTGCATCCCCTGATGACATGGATCTCGCTGTCTCCTCAGAAACGATGGCCGTAGCGACGACCGTCACTCAGTCGGTGGCAGCATGTGACCCTGCGAAGTAATTTGCCTTTTCAGTGCCTGCATGCCCCTACAAGACACACTTTGTACAATCCTCCAGTGGAATTGTGGCGGTTATTTTAGCCATCTACCTGAGCTACGTCAGCTTCTAAGCATGACACCAGCTTCATGCCTTGCCCTCCAGAAAACCTGGTTCCCGGCAATGCAGACCCCTGTCCTCCGTGGATACGGGGGTTATTACTGCAACCGTAGCACATACAATAGTGTGTCAGGTGGAGCCTGCGTGTATGTCCTTACCTCTGTATATAGTGCTCCTGTGCCCCTTCAAACGTCATTGGAAGCTGTGACTGTCCGCGTAAGGACTACCCAGGCCATAACCGTCTGCAGTGTCTATCTCCCTCAAGGTGGTACAGTCTCCCTGACCGAATTGGCTGCACTTGTCACCCAACTTCCCACGCCTTTTCTTCTCCTTGGGGATTTTAACGCCCACAGTCCCTTGTGGGGTGGATCGAAGATTACTGGCCGAGGCAGAGATGTCGAGAATCTCATCTCCCAACTCGACCTCTGCCTCTTAAACACTGGCGCTGCGACGCATTTCAGTGTGGCGCATGGCACGTTCTCGGCCATAGATCTGTCGTTGTGCAGCCCAGGGCTTGTACCATCGGTCCACTGGAGAGTCCATGACGACCTGTAGTGACCATTTTCCCATCTTCCTTTCACTACCCCAGCGTCGTTCCCATGAACGCCTGCCTAGATGGGCATTTAGCAAGGCAAACTGGGAAACATTCTCCTCTGCTGCCACTGTTGAATCTCTCCCCCACAGTACTATCGATGTTGCGGTTGAGACACTGACTGCAGCGATTGTTTCCGCTGCGGAACGTACCATTCCTCGTTCATTAGGGTGCCCCCGGCGAAAGTCAGTGCCTTGGTGGTCTCCGGAGGTCGCTGAAGCCATTATAGAACGTCGGCGGGCTCTTCAGCGACAGAAGCGGCACCCGCCTTTGGAGAACCTCATTTTCTTCAAACGTCTCCGTGCTCAGGCACGGCGGCTCATCAAGAGGCGGAAACAGGAGTGCTGGGAGAGGTATGTTTCCACCATTGGTTCCCGCACTTCACCCTCCCAGATGTGGATGAAGATTCGGCGCATCTTTGGATTGCAGCACTCTAAAGGTGTCCCAGGGCTTACCATCAACGGGGCGCTATCCACCGATGCCGATGCAATCGCCGAGCATTTCGCACAACACAACGTTCGGGCCTCTGCGTCGGGGAATTATCCGCCCGCGTTTCGCGCGCTAAAACGCCGGGAGGAATGCAAACGGCTTTCTTTTGCTTCTCGCCACCCTGAGGCGTATAACGCCCCATTTAGTTTGTGGGAACTCCAAAGCGCACAGTGCCCCGATACAGCCTCTGGGCCAGATGGCACCCACAATCAGATGCTCAAACACCTGTCCCCGGACTGTCAGTGATGTGTTCTTGCCATCTTCAGCCGCATATGGGGCGATGGGGTCTTTCCGTCGCAGTGGCGAGAGAGTACCATCGTTCCGGTGCTGAAGCCTGGTAAGGACCCACTTAATGTGGATAGCTATCGGCCCATCAGCTTGACAAACACTCTGTGCAAGCTCTTGGAACGTATGGTGAGTCGACGGCTGTGTTGGCTGCTCGAGTCTCGGGGTCTTCTGGCTCCGTGCCAGAGCGGCTTCTGTCAGGGCCGTTCCACCGCCGATACTTTGGTCTTCCTTGAGTCTGCAACCCGCACTGCTTTTTCCAGACGCCAACACCCCGTCTCCGTCTTTTTCGATCTCTCCAGAGCATATGACACGACGTGGCGGCACCATATTCTCGCCACGTTGTATGGGTGGGGTCTCCGGGGCTCTCTCCCCATTTTAATTCAGAATTTTTTATGTGTTCGGACATTCCGCGTTTTAATTGGCACATCCCATAGTTCACTTCATATCCAGGAGAACGGCGTTCCACAGGGCTCTGTATTGAGCGTGCCCCTTTTCCTTGTGGCCATTAATGGCCTTGCAGCGGCAGTAGGTTCGTCTGTCTCACCCACGTTACATGCTGACGATTTCTGCATCTTTTTCACCTCCTCCACCATTGGTGTTGCAGAACGTCGGTTGCAGGGAGCCATTCGCAAGGCGCAGGCGTGGGTCCTAGGCCATGGGTTTCAATTTTCTCCTGCAAAGACTTGTGTTATGCACTTCTGTCGGCGTCGAACCGTCCATCCCCACCCTGAGCTCTATCTTCAGGATGCCATGCTCAGGGTTGTTGACTCTTACCGTTTTCTGGGATTGCTGTTCGATGCCCGGCTTACTTGGCTTCCACATATTCGTGAGCTCAAACGTCAGTGCTGACAGCATCTGAATGCCCTCCGCTGCCTCAGCAACACAACTTGTGGTGCAGACCGTAACACGCTGCTGCAGCTCTACAAAGCCCTTGTGCTGTCCCGACTGGATTATGGGAGTGTGGCGTATGGCTCAGCGTCGCCCTCAGCGTTGCAACTGCTGGACCCCGTTCACCACTGTGGGGTTCGACAGGGGACAGGAGCATTCGGCACCAGTCCTGTTAATAGCCTTCTTGCTGAGGCTGACATTCCTCCGCTTCGCGTTCGGCGTCAACAACTGTTAGCCCTCTATGCTGCTCACGTCCGTTGTTCGCCCTGTCACCCTAACTACCGTCTCCTTTTCGCTAATGCAGCAGTCCATACCCCACATCGGCGGCCGCGGTCAGGCCATACAATTGGGATCCGTGTTAGGCCACTCCTTAGTGAACTCGAGTGTTTGCCTCTTCCATCTGCTTTTCAGGTCCACCCACATACACCACCTTGGTGTATTCGTCGGCCGCAACTTCGGCTGGACCTCTCACGATGGCAAAAGGATTCAGTTCCTTCTGCAGTCTTGCGCCGCCATTTTCTTGCTCTCCTCGACGCATCCCGAGACTTGGAGGCTATCTATACAGATGGCTCGATGGTTGATGGCCGTGTGGGGTACGCTTACGCTCATGCGGACTATGTCGACCAGCGCTCCTTGCCGGACGGCTGCAGTGTTTACACCGCAGAGCTAACAGCCATTTTTCGTGCCCTTGAGCGTATTCGTACCAGCACTGGAGAGTCTTTTGTCATTTGCAGTGACTCTGTCAGTAGTCTACAGGCTCTTGACCAGTGCTACCCACGCCATCCCATTGTTGTTGCCATCCAGGAGTCCGTTCATGCTCTTGAACAGCGGGGACGTTCGGTGGTGTTCATATGGACCCCGGGACACGTTGGGATAGCGGGAAACGAACTCGCCGACAAGTTAGCTAAAGAAGCTACCCGCAAACTGCCGTTGGAGATCGGCCTCCCGGCCACTGATCTCCGATCGGTGTTACGCCGTCGGGTCCTTGGGATGTGGGCAGACGAATAGCGCACTCTGTCTGTCCCCAACAAGCTGCGGCGCGTCAAGGAGACCACGACCGTGTGGGATTCCTCCATGCGGGCCTCTCGCAGGGATTCTGTTATTCTCTGTCGGCTCCGCATTGGTCACTCTTGGCTGATGCATGGTCATCTGCTGCGTCGAGAGGACCCCCCTCATTGTCGCTGTGGTGCAACCATGACCGTGACCCATCTGTTGTTGGAATGTCCTCTTTCAACCGCTCTCGGGCGTGCTTTTAATCTCCAGGGTGATTTATCCTCTCTTTTAGGTGACAATGTCTCTATGGAAGATCGGGTTTTAAGTTTTATTCGCGCAAGCGGCTTTTATAGGTCCATTTAATTTTATTACATCACCCTCTTTTGAGCTGTATCTTTTAATTAGTTTTGTGTTGTAATTCGACTCCATCCTTATCTTTTAGGCTGGAGGTTTTAGGTGTTGCAGAGTGGCTGGCTCTTCCTATTATTTTCGTGGTCAGCCAGCCACAGTCCTCTGCTGTGCAGTTTTAATTCCTTCTGCCTTTGTTCTCTTTGTTGGTTTTGTTGCTGTGCTCCATTTTCCGTGTTGTTTTACCATTGACCATGGGGCTTTTCTTCCCCCGGAACTTTTATTTCAGTGCTTCGCCTGACTGGTGGAAAGTTTCACTGTGCTCTGTGTTTTTATGAAACAAGTGACCGATGACCTATGCAATTTGGTCCCTTTAATCCTCAAACCAACCAACCATCAAGAGCGTAAATTTTGTTGTCAGTAGCTGTCATCACTATCTATGACTGATTTTTCTATTTCTTTTTACAACAAAAGGGTGTTAATTATGGGTTCTATAATTGGGTTGTTACACGTTGTAAGCATCATAATTTAATAGTGGTCGGATTCAAATGACAAATGAATTATACAACAATGCCTAATGTGTACGTTTGACGTTAAACAAACTGTTCTACTCAGTGTAGATGGGTGTACACGTGTGATACGGTTAGTTACGTAAGCCAATCCATCACGCAAGGTCACATCACATCGGATGGGAAAAAATGTTTTTCCTTTTTTTTCGTCCTGAGGTCAAATGCCGCATATAAATCATGACTCACCTCGGTTTTGAAACGTCCTAAGGCCAAAACCCGCATAAAAAGCATCAGTCACGTCGGTTTTTAATTGTCCTGAGGTCAAAAACCGCCTAAAAAGCATCAATGATATCGGTTTTTAAATGTCTTGAGTCCTGAAACCACATAAAATGCATGAGTCAAAATCAAATCGGATTATTAATTGGCCCAAAACATGTTCAATATTCTGTCCACTGCTTCCTGCAAGAAGTTGATATTGAGAAACAGCATCTTCCACAACTCGTCGAAGTGTTTCCGGGGTCACAATCAGAATGTGTTGCGCAATGGCTGCCTTCAGTGTACCTAAGTTTGCAATCGGAACACTGAAAAAAACATCTTTCAGATAGTCCCACAGCCAGAGGTCTCACGGATTAAGATCAGGTGATCGGGATGGCCAGGCTGTAGAGAAATGGCGGCTGATAATTCTAGCATTTCCGAAATCGTACTTAACTGGATTTTCAGTGTGTGGAGGTGCGCCATCGTGCAAAAAAATGAGCCCACCCACTCATCCACGCTGTTTGAAAGCTGGAACGACGTGGTAGCGCCAAAGAGATTCATAGCGCTTACCAGTGACTGTACAGGTAACAGGACCGGAAGCACCTGTCTCCTCGAAAAAAATATGGCCCTATGATAAATGTTGCCGTAAACCTGCACCACACAGAGACCTTTTCAGGATAATCTGGTACTGGTTGATTTGAGTGTGGATTTTCCATTGCCCATATTAGACAGTTCTGTGCATTGATATACCATATCAGATGGAAGTGGGCTTGGTCTGTCCACAAAATCTTCCACTGTCATTCATTGTCCACCTCCTACGAGCAAGAAATTCTAAACCAAAGCTCTCTCTTACTGGCGGGACAACAGTAGGTCAACAGCAAGCAACTCGTGCTCATGGGTTATTTCTAATGGATAGCAAAGATGGTTGTTTCGTAGGATGTTACCTACCGTGCTCATGGGTATGTCAATGTTCGGGCAAATCTCCGTGCACTACACGTTTGCACATCACCACTCGTCTCCTCCTGCATTGCTGTAGCCACTGCTTGCACTGACGTTGAATCAATTCGTTTCCTCCCTCTACCAGGTTGCACACCAAAGAAAAAAAAAAACTTTTCGAATTCCCGCAGACCCACGGCAGTCATCGGAACAACGCCTTTTTTCAAACACTTCAGTGTCCAGAACTTCTGCAGAGCGATGTGTAATACACCTCTCCAAGCAGAGTGCGATCCTGTATTGAGACAGTCGTGGCGAACGTCGCAGACGTGAAAGGAGGAAAAGCCGTGTACCCAACGTGTCTATATCAACTTCAATGTCTCCTGCGCATGATAAGTGTTTTCACTGACGCATTCAGACACATACAGAGCCATGTATTGATCAGTTTTCCCACTTTCCCCCTTTTCCCCTTTCCCCCTTCTCTTATTATATTCTTTAGCAATTTGACGTCATTCTGACCAGTGGTGTTATTTTTACAAAGTTTTAAAAGTTTAACTTAATTATAATCACCCTGTACATACACCTGTCGTTCTAAGTGATATTAATAACACTCACAAAGAAGCCTAGTGACAAAATTTCCACTCGACTTCTTTCTCTTTATTGATACGCAGAGTAGTGTCGATAGCAGGTATTAATGGGGCCAAATGTGCTTGTTGGTGAGGTAGTATAATCTTCTGGAAACCAAACAGCGGAGTTACTCAATCAGAGAATCAGTCAACTCATCAACAGGTGGGAGACATACGTCTTTTATATTCTTGTAGTGGTAATAATTTTAACTTTATGAGCAATAGCCACATGCAATGCTGCCTAGAAGTTTATTAAATAAAACAGCAGTGTGAAGATTAATGGTTTCAATTAGAAATTGCTTAAATCTTGCATCCTTTCATAATCGATGGTAAATTTGTGCATTTTTAAGAACAACCATGTATGTACACAAGTACTCTTGAAAATTGTAGATCCTGTTAGAATTTCTTGGAAACTGTTGCCTCATTATTGTTGTATAATCTTTGAATCCTAAGCTGTGGAGTTTTTGCTGAAGATTTCTTCTTCACACTGTATGCATCTATGAGCAAGAACTGGAAGAAGACGTCACCAGGAGGCAGAAAAAACACAGCTGAACATTCTGCAATAATATTTCAGTAGCAAGACACAAAAACTCTTAACATTAATTGTTATATGACATACACATAGGTATTGTATTTTGGTACTACATCTCATATAATAACAGACACTCCTTAGATTGTGTTGTATAATTTAGGACACATACTTAGTACATTTTAAAACAAAGAGTCCATTGATAATACATACTTTTAAAAGAGTTGCTTCAATCCCATTCCTGAAAAAATAAGGAAAGCAATATACATATATAAAGTCAACAACTTGTGTATTAAGTAAATATGAACATACAAACATAAATGGTAAATGTACATGAGAATAATATACACTGCCGACTAAAATGGAGAATCCAAAGGACATGATATGACGTGGGTATTAAGTAAATATCAATATAAAAACATAAATGGTAAATGAACGTGAGAATAATATACACTGCCAACAAAAGTCGAGGATCCAGAAAACATGATATGATGTCCCTGTAACTGTGTAGAGTACACAACAACAGTAGCTATGTACATCATTTAGAGTTGCAATTTTCTGTGGCAGGTAGAATGGTCAATAGAGTTCATTAGTGTTGTTCGTGTTTGGTGTTGTTACCTGTTGTGGGAGGTATACAAGGGGCGAGAAAAGCGTCAGACGTCGAGTGGTCACTGTGTTTGCAACAACACACCATTGTCCAGGCATAACAACCCGTGAACATGCAGGCGAGCAAGCTACCTATGAGATACTGCTGACAGGTCTGGAGTATTACTGCCACGTCAGTTCACCACAGTAGCCAGTTTATATTGTTGATTCCATGGCCCTTCACTGCACTTTCTTTGCAACAGTGACTGAAGGTGGGAGCCTGTCACAAAGAACTGGGCAGAGCAAGCCCCAATACTCGCCAGTCCTCGACAATTGCTGACATCAGCACTTAGTCAGCACCATCTGAAAGTTACATTTGGGCTGCACAGCTTCAGTATGTAGCTGCATCAACTGCCACTGGTAGTTCACAAGCCACTGCTAGGCATAATAGTTTCAGAGCTACAACCAATGCCACTAAGAGGGGTCCAACTTACGGACGACTACAAGGAGTCCCAGGTTCAAATCTGTTGATACCACATGGCTGACCTAATGCTGGAGTTTGTGGCTGCCCACCAAAGGAGCCTCCCGGCTGCCAGATGTATGATATCTGTCTTTCATCTGCAAGGCCATACCGGACACAGTCACTTCACTGAAACAGCCACCAGCCACACCCCTGAAAGCCCACACTCCCAAAAGCAGAGCTCCCTATTATGTGCTGGACTGACGTAGCAACTACTGTCTGGGAGTCTACAAGCACTAGTGGACGATGCCATCATCCTCTGTACCAGTGTCGCACTGAATAGAGAATGTTATTCTGCATGCTAGGAGCTAAAGTGCATTTCAATTCTCGAAACGAGGGCAAATCTCGTCTCAACCTGCTGCACTGACACGATGTCTGGCTTTAAACACCACGTCTCAGACATCTCGTCCTCAGTGTACCGTCTTTCCGTGCACGTCACCGATACCGGTGGAATGATGGTCTCACTGGTCACAGGTTAACTGTGTTGGTGAATGGTGATGTGCTGTTTGCTGCCTGTTTGAGCACTACATCCGCATGCTAGCTGTGGGTGGACTTCATACGTCTATGGTGCCGGCACCGACGAGTCACCGCCGTGACTGGTTGGTAGAAGATGCTGTCCTACTGGGTCTGGTTTGAACTGACTGATTGCACACTGCCATCTCCCACTTGCCTGCTGGCTCTACATGCACTGGCTTCCTCTTCTGCTTTCATGAAAGTTGCAATGAGGAAGACGCCGTGTTTGCAGGTCTAAGCACACGCCTGCCCTCAGGGGCGCTGAGGCCTGCCACATCCCCAGAGTCACGCGTCCAGCCACCACCCACTGCTGTCCACTACCGCAACCCGTGCTGCCTCTCCGTCAACCAGTGCACCTGACCTGGCACAAGCTATGCAAGCTACCAGACTTCTGTGTCTAGCATTCCTCACTGAGACCTGAGCGAGCAGCCTACTTTGCATCCTGGTGCTCCACAAGACAATATACAATGTAGTGATCACATTGTAAGATGTCGTGGTCTCCTGACCTTCATTATTTACATATTCTGCCCACACAATCATATTCCGCTCATCCCCCCCCCCCTGCGGGTTCGGGGGTTAGAATAGGCCCGCGGTATTCCTGCCTGTCGTAAGAGGCAACTAAAAGGAGTCTCACATGTTTCGGCCTTATATGATGGTCCCCTCTCGGGTTTGACCTCCATCTTTCTAAATTATTCCGAAGAGCGAGCCAATTGGGGAAGGGCGCCTTACATGGTGCGCTGTATCCGTCGTGCGTTTAGACCTTTAGCCGGCTTTTTCGTCGTTGCACTGGTGTCCCGCTCGTTTTCCATCTCTTGGGCGAGGATACGTCCCTGGGTGCGATTCCCACGCTGCAATCTGCAGTGTTGCTTTTAACTGCGACGACGGCCTTGGACAGTTTGGCACCTAAGATCCAGCACGGTAGCCAGCCCGTTGTGGTGGGGCCGCCATGTACCCTCTTGGTTGTAGCCCCCTGACAACACAGGGATCGCTCTACTGATGCCTGCGCCGTTAACTCCCCACGTATGCCAAGGAGTAGATTCCCATCTCCTTGGGGCATCAGGACTCCCGGCAATGGCCGTCCTGCCAGATGGCTATTGCTGCGGCTGGGTGGCGCCCGTGGGGAGGGCCCTTGGTCGGAGTAGGTGGCATCAGGGCGGATGACCCGCAATGAAGCGTGGTACATCATCTCTCGCTGGTGGGCCTCCACCAGCAGTCTCTAAGCGATCGAGGTCTAACCTCAACGGCAGGAAGTACGAACCACGATAATTTCCCTCCCTGGCCACTCCATGGAAGGAACGTATGGCAAAAGAAGTCAGTGAAGACTATTCCCCCCGGTACCTTGTGTGTACGCGAGTTGATGGGGAATCGTTTATGTCAACCAAGCCCCAGTTTTTTGTGGAGCATTTAGAGGACAAGATCGGGGAGATGGAGGGCTTGTCCAAGATGCGCTCTGGTTCTGTGCTCATCCAAACGGCATCCTCTGCCCAGTCACGGCGGTTGCTCAATTGTGACAAGTTGGGGGATATTTCAGTTAGCATCACGCCGCATAAGAGTCTCAACATGGTCCAGGGTATTATATTCCACAGGGATCTTCTTCTGCAGTCCGACGATGAATTACGCGCCAACCTCGAACGACGAGGTGTTCACTTCGTCCGGCGCGTCCATCGGGGTCCGAGGGATAATCAGGTAGCCACCGGTGCCTTCATCTTGGCCTTTGAGGGTGATGTATTACCCGAAAAGGTTTAGGTGATGGTTTACCGTTGTGATGTGAAGCCATATATCCCTCCTCCGATGCAGTGTTTTAAATGCTGGAAGTTCGGGCACATGTCATCTCGCTGTACTTCCAGCATCACGTGTCGGGATTGTGGACGTCCTTCGCATCCTGATACTCCATGTGCCCCGCCTCCTATCTGTGTTAACTGCGGAGAACAACATTCCCCCTGCTCGCCGGACTGTCGGATCTTCCAGAAGGAAAGGAAGATAATGGAATATAAGACCCTGGACCGTCTGACCTACACCGAGGCAAGGCGGAAGTTTGAACGGCTACATCCTGTGCCCATGCCGTCCACCTATGCTGCTGCTGCAACTCCTTTCGAACCTCTTCAGTGTCGTCCCCAACAGTTCGGACTCAGCTCTGCCAGAATTCACCGCCCCCCTTGGTTGTGGGGGGCACTTCACTCCCTGTTGCTCCTGCTCCATCTACTTCAGTAGCAACACCACCACAACCACCAGGGACATCTGTTCCCCCTTCACAGCCGGAGAAGCGTGAGCCTTCTTCGGCTCCTCTCGCCCGGAAGGGGTCCCTTGGGGCCCTCCCATCCCAGTCTTTGCCCAGTGCCAAAGTGGACACCCGCAAGTTTGCCAAAAAACCACCGGTCTCTGGTTGTAGGGCGTCGCGGACGTCTTCAATCCCTGAGACTGACCCAGTGTGGCCCTCCCAGCCAGAACCACCAAAGGCACAGCGCGCAAAGCAGTCGAAGAAAAAGGCTCCCAAGAATCCTGAAATTGCGGTGGCACCTGTCCCACCGCATCCTTCTCCCTCTGCATCTGAGGATGAGGTGGAGATTCTGGCATCCGCTCAGGACCTGGATCTCGCCAGTCCCTCGGACGCAATGGATGGCTGTAGTACAGGTGGTGATTCAGTAGCAGCAGGGACCCCGGAGGCGTAATCTGCCTTCCCAGTTCCTTCACGCCTTTCCCATCCCTGGCCAATACCATCCTCCAGTGGAACTGCAGCGGTTTCTTCCACCATCTAGCTGAGCTCCGCCAACTTATCAGCCTTCACCCTTTCTTCTGCATTGCTCTCCTGGAAACTTGGTTTCCAGCAATGCGAACCCCCACCCTCTGTGGCTATCGGGGTTATTATAAGAACCGAGCAGCTTATGAAAGGGTGTCTGGTGGCGTATGCATATATGTCCTTCACACTCTGCACAGCGAGTCTGTCCCTCTCCAGATGCCTTTATAGGCTGTCGCTGTATGCGTGTGGACGCCAGAAGCTGTTACCGTCTGCAGTCTTTACATTCCACCGGATGGTGATGTCTCGCAGCAAGTCCTGGCTGCACTGGTCGCCCAATTGCCGCCACCTTTCTTGCTATTGGGCGACTTCAACGCCCATAACCCTCTGTGGGGTGGGTCAGTGGCAACAGGTCGAGGCGCCATCCTTGAGCATATATTGTCGCAGTTCGATCTCTCGCTGTTAAATGATGGTGCCTTCACACACTTCAGTGTGGCGCATGGCACCTACTCCGCCATTGACCTTTCAATCTGTAGCCATAGCCTCTTACCGTCTGTCCAATGGAGTGTGCATGACGACATGTGTGGCAGTGACCACTTTCCGATCCTTCTTTCACTGCCACCATGTCACTCTTCTGGGCGCCCCAGCAGATGGGCTATGAATAAGGCTGACTGGAACTTGTTCTCCTCCACTGCCGCTTTTGAGCCTCTCTCTACTGATGACATTGATGCGGTGGTTCAATCGGTCACCACCGGCATCGTTACTGCCGCCGAATCTGCCATTCCCCGTTCTTCTGGGTCCCCTCGGCGGAAGGCTGTGCCTTGGTGGTCGCCTGAGATCGCTGAAGCGATTAAAGATCGCCGGCGGGCGCTCCAGCGTCACAACGACATCCCTCCATAGACCACCTTATCGCCTTCAAACGGCTGCGTGCGCGGGCCCGCCTCCTTATCCGCCAAGGCAAGGAGGAGTGCTGGGAGCGGTATGTGTCCACCATTGGCCTCCATGTCACTCCATCGCAGGTCTGGGCCAAGATTCGACGCGTCTACGGCTATCGGCCACCTGTCAGCGTCCCTGCGCTCTCACTGAATGGAGCAGTTTGTACTGACTCCGACGTCATTGCAAATCGCTTAGCAGAGCATTTTGCTATGAGTTCCGCTTCTGCGAATTACCCCCAGGCCTTCCGCTCCATTAAAGAGCGGATGGAACGTCGGAGCCTTTCGTTTCGCACCAACCACCCAGAATCTTACAATGCTCCATTTAGTGAGTGGGAATTTCGCAGTGCCCTAGCTGCTTGCCATGATACCGCTCCTGGGCCAGATGGCATCCACTGTCAGATGCTGAAACACCTTTCAGTGGACTGCCAGCGGCGCTTTCTCGATCTTTACAACCGTCTTTGGGTCGAAGGGGAGTTTCCGTCGCAATGGCGGGAAGGCATTGTCCTCCCCGTTTTGAATCCTGGAAAGAACCCTCTGGAGGTGGACAGCTACCGTCCCATTAGCCTCACCAACGTTCTTTGCAAGTTGCTTGAACGGCTGGTGAGCCGGCGCTTGAATTGGGTACTGGAGTCTCGGGGCCTTCTGGCTCCGTCTTAGGGTGGGTTCCGTAAACGCCGCTCCGCCACCGACAATCTGGTGAGCCTGGAGTCGGGCATCCGTACTGCCTTTTCCCGCCGTCAGCACCTGGTCGCTGTCTTTTTCGACATGCGGAAGGCGTACGATACGACATGGCGTCATCACATCCTTTCTACGCTTCATGGATGGGGTCTTCGTGGTCCTCTGCCGATTTTTATCCGCAATTTTCTGTCGCTTCGTACCTTCCGCGTGCAAGTCGCGGCCTCGTATAGTTCCTCCCACGTCCAGGAGAACGGTGTACCACAGGGTTCTGTTTTAAGTGTCTGTCTGTTTTTAATAGCCATTAACGGGCTTGCTGCGGCCGTGGGAAATTCTGTCTCCGCTTCACTGTATGCTGACGACTTCTGCCTTTACTACAGCTCTACTGTCATTACAGCTGTTGAACGTCAGCTACAGGGCGCTATCCGTAAGGCTTAGTCTTGGGCTGTAGCGCATGGGTTTCAGTTTTCGGCATTGCAGCTGTTGAACAACAGCTACAGGGCGCTATCCGTAAGGCTCAGTCTTGGGCTGTAGCGCATGGGTTTCAGTTTTCGGCAGCCAAGACCCGCGTTATGCATTTCTGCCGGCGCCGAACAGTCCATCCTGAGCCGTGGCTTTATGTTGCCGACGAACTCCTTGCTGTGGTGGAGACCCACAGGTTTTTGGGGGTGGTTTTCGATGCCCCTGTTTACTTGGCTGCCTCATATCCGGCAGCTTAAACAGACGTGTTGGCGGCATCTAAACGCTCTGAGATGCTTGAGCTACACCAGCTGTGGCGCCGACCGCTCTACCCTGTTGCGGCTCTACCAGGCGTTAATCCAGTCCCGTCTGGATTATGGGAGCCTGGCTTATGGCTCAGCATCCCCATCTGCGTTGCGGGTGCTGGACCCAATTCTCCACAGCGGGATACGCCTTGCCACTGGTGCTTTCCGCACCAGCCCTGTGGACAGCGTCCTAGTGGAGGCAGGTGTCCCTCCACTGCGGTTCCGACGCCAACAATTACTGGCTGCTTATGCTGCCCATGTTTTTAGCTCGCCCGGGCATCCAAATTACCGTGTCCTGTTCCCGCAGTCAGTCGTCCATCTGCCAGAACGTCGGCCCCGGTCGGGTTGTCCGATCGCCTTATGCGTCAAGGAGCTTCTCTCCGGGCTTGGGCTTGTCCCTGTTCCACCTCCTTTCCGAGCACCTCTGCGTACACCCCCGTGGTGCGTTCCTCGCCCTTTATCTTCATCATCATCTCTCACAATTCGGCTCTGAATTGAACTTTCGGGAACGGGCGCTGATAATCTCGCTGTTGTGCGCCCTAAAACACTAATAATCATAATTATCATAATCCTCGCCCTTGCCTTCGGCCAGACTTGGCACAGGGCTCGAAGGACTCAGTCCCTCCAGAGGCCTTCCGCCGCCGCTTTTATTCCATCCTGGCCACGTATCAGGGCACTGGCATTGTTTACACCGACGGCTCGATGGTTGCTGGTCGAGTCGGTTATGCGCTCACTCTAGGGGACCATTCCGAACAACGTTCCTTGCCGGCTGGCTGCAGCGTTTACACTGCTGAGCTGGTCGCCATCTTTCGAGCCCTAGAGTATATCCGCTCCTGCTCAGGTGAGTCCTTCGTTATCTGTAGCGATTCCCTGAGCAGTTTACGAGCTCTCGACCAGTGTTTTCCTCGTTCCCGTCTGGTGATGGCTATCCATGAGTCCCTGCATACTCTTGCGCGTTGCGGCCGCTCTGCGGTCTTCGTGTGGACCCCAGGCCATGTTGGGATCCCCGGCAACGAGAATGTTGACCGGCTGGCGAAAGAGGCGACTAGTGCACCATCTCTGGACGTTGGCCCCCCGGAGACAGATTTGCGAGCATTCCTACGCCGCAAAATTCTGGAGCTTTGGGACACTGAATGGCGCGCCCTGCCTTCACGCAACAATCTTCGGGCCATCAAGGGGGCTACCGGTGTGTGGCGCTCCTCCTTGTGGGTCTCTCGCTAGGAGTCTGTTGTCCTCTGCCGGCTGCGCATTGGGCACACGTGGATGACGCACGGCCACTTATTGCGACGAGAGGACCCACCTTTATGTCGCTGCGGCTCCATTTTGACAGCGGTCCACATTTTATTGGACTGTCCACTTTTAGCTGTGCTCAGGCAGTCGTTCGCACTGCCTGACACGCTCCCTGCCCTTTTAACAGATGACTCGGCTATGGCTGACTTAGTTTTACGTTTTATTCGGGCAGGGGGTTTTTATCATTTAATATGAGTGTTTGTGTTTTATTTTATTGTTTTGTGTTGATTCTGGCTTTTGGCCTACGGTTTTAAACTCGGTTTTTAATGTGTTCTCGGTGTTAGGCTTTTCCTTTTTTTTGTTACTGTGGTCGGCCAACCACCGTGTGCTTTTATTTCGTTTTGTCTGATCTCTGTCGGAGTCTTTCTTGTCCCGTGTCGTCTGACGTCTTCCCTGTTCGTTTTTATTCTCTTTGGGCGATTTTAATTTTTTGGAAAAAGGGACCGATGACCGTCGCAGTCTGGTCCCTTTAATCCCCCAAACCAACCAACCAATCAGGTCAATACAGGGTTATAAATAAAAAATCAGACAGGTAGGAACAATACAGACTTAGGGTTAATAATGAATAAGAAAATAGGAATGTCGAAAGCTACTATGATCAGCATAGTAAACATATTATCATATCCAAGGTACACACAATGCTAGCACCCACCACAATAGTACAAGTGTATACGTCAAGAAGATCTGCCGATAATGAAGACATAGAAGAAGTGTATGATGAAATAAAAGAAATTATTGACATAGTCAAGGGAGGCGAAAATTTAATTTAGTGGGGTTCTGGAACTCGATAGTAGAAAAAGAAAGAGAAGGAAAAATTGTAGATGAATATGGACTATGAGCAAGGATTGAAAGAGGTATGTACCTGGTAGAACTATGCACAGAGCATGATTTAATTATCGTTTACACTTGTTTTAAGAATCATGGAAAACGACTGTAAACGTGGAAGAGACCTGAAGACCCTTTAAGGTTTCAGATTGATTATGTAGTAGTAAAACAAAGACTGCGGAACCAGATTTTAAATAGTAAGATATTTCCAGGGACAGGTGTAGACTGAGACCACAACTTTTAGGACTTTAGACATTGGAGAAAGATAGGAAATTAGGGATGTTATATCCTAGCCAGTAATGCCAACCGAGCCCGCTGCCAAAAAGGTTGGCAGCATCAAAGTCCGGACGCCGTCCGCATAAGCAGCGCCAGCGATACAGGAAATCGCCGCAAGTCTGCGCGCGCCAGCGCTGGCTTCTGGCTTCTTAAGCGCAGGAGTCGCGAGCGCTAGGACAGTTCTGGATTCGCCGCTCAGTTGTATACTCGCCACCGAATTGTGTACCTGCTAGTCAGTTGTGTGTTCATCGCAGCAGAGTTGTTGTTTGTCGTCAGCCTACGCTGACCAAGCCGCTCCGACTCGAACTAGACAGATTTCTGTAGACCATGTTCACCACTGTGTTCTGTATCGTCGTTAATAAAGATAAGTACCGACTTTCATTTAATCCGAGTGTTTGGGTTTTCATCTTTCTGTTCACTGTTCCAGCGGAGCGGTCGGCCCGCTATTAAAAGTGTGGCGGTGACTTCGTAGGCCGTTTCTACAGCGAAGTGTTGTCGCTACGAAGGCCGCCACAAAAAGGGAGATGGGACCTGGATAGGTTGAAAGACCAGACAAATAATCCTGTTGGACGAACATCCCCAACTGAGCATTATACCAGAAGTGGAAAATACCGCTTCAGTTGTAAAGTTGCTTTATTATTATACGACCACTTTCGGGCTCTTATAAGCCCGTCTTCTGGTGTCGTACTGTGTACATAGATGACATGGGAGACATGATTATCCAAGGAGAATTTGACAGAGCACTAAAGACGTAAATCCAAACAAGGCCCCAGGAGTAGACGAAGTTCTGTCAGAGGTACTGATAGCCTTGGGAGAGCCAGTCATGAGAAAACTCTTCCATCTGGTGTCCAAGATGAATGACACAGGCGAAATACCCCCAAACTCCAAATAGATTGCAATAATACCAACTGCAAAGAAACAAGGTGCTGGCAGATGTTAATATTAGCGAATTGTCACGGTTGCAAGATACTAACAAGATTTCTTTACAGAAAAATGGAGAAACTGATAGAAATTGACACCTTGTGGAAGATAAGTTTTGATTCCGGGACATGAGTGATAATACTGACCCCACGACGTATCTTCGAATATAGGGAAGTAAAGGCAAACATACGTTTTAGTACTTCTAGACTTAGACAAAGCTTTTAACAATCTTCACTGGTATATTCTCTTTGAAATTAAGAAGGCAGCAGGGGTAAAATACAGGAAACGAAAGGCTATTTATACCTTCTACCTAAACCAGGCAGTCTTATAAGATTCGAAGGGCACGAAAGAAGAGCAGTAGGTGAAAGGGGAGTGGGACAGAGTTGTAGGCTACGCCCGATTTCATTCAAACTATACAGTGAGCAATCGGTAAATAAAATCAAAGAAAGGCTTAGAGCAGAAATTAAAGTTCGACGTGAAGAAATAGAAACTATTAGGCTTCCCGATGGCATTAAAATTCTGTCGAAGGCAGCAAATGAATGGGGAAACCAGTTCAACGAAATGGATAGTGTCTTGAAAGGATGATATAAGGTGAACAACAAACTAAAGCAAAACAAGGGTAATGGAATGTAGTCGAAACAAATCATGTGATGCTTAGGAATTCGATTACAAACTAGATAATCAAAGAAGCGGATAAGTTTTGTTATTTGGCCAGAAAAATTACTGATCGTAGCTAAAGTAGAGAAAATATAAGATGTAGACTGGCTACGGCAAAGAAAGCGTTTTTGAAGAAGACAAATTTCTCACCAACGGACATAGATTTAAGTGTTAGAAACTCTTTTCTGAAAGTATTTGTATGGAGTGTAGCCATGCTTGGAAATGAAACATGGATGGTAAACAGTTTAGAGAAGGAAGAATAAAAGCTTTTGAAGTCTGGTGCTACAGAAGAATGCTGAAGATTACATGCAAAGATGACTTAACTACCGAGCAGGAACTGAACAGAAGTGGATAGAAAAGAAAGTTGCGCCACAACCTGACCACAACAAGTTATCGGTTGATATGACACATTCTCAGTCATCAAGGTATCACCAATTTAGCATTAGAGGGAACAGTGGGTCGAGGGTGGGAGTTAGAAATCGTAGAGGCAGGCCAAGATACGAATACGCAAGTGTATTAAGAAGGATGTAAGTTGCAGTAGTTAATCGGAGATGAAGAGGCTTGCACAGAAAAGAGTATCATGGAGAGCTGCATCAAAACAGTCTTATGACTGAAGACCACAGAAACAACAACAGCACATCTACGACATCAGTTCCTGAGCAGCAATCCGCTTCGATTGCTACTGCATTCGTGAATAACTTGTTTCTTAAATTTAATGTAGTGGAAACCTCGCTAAATGATCAGGTCACTGATTTCTTATCCGATTTTATGAAATAAATACACTGTGTACTTCGTGTTCGCAAGTTACGGGCGAGTTCGTCTGATCCGATATAAAGTGGACGTCCGAAACGTGTTCTCCAAGCAGTATTGAAGAGTGTCAGTTACTTCATTAACAGTCAACATGCAGACTCGTAGACATATCACAATTATTTTGCCATCAAGGCATATTATTCTAAAGTCCTTACTAGTAGCGGCCTCTCGCCCTTCGAAGTCGTCTGTGGAACAAAAGTGCCGTCCCTAAGAAATTTCCAGAAAGAATACCAGACGCATGAAGACGAGGAGCCAATGCTAAAACACTGGAAATGCAAGAACGTGCGGGACTGCAGCAAGTCAGCTACCACTTTTAAGAGCTGGACACTGGGTGTTGGTGACCAATCCATATTCACCAAAAAGGTAAAATACAAGAAGTTTTTAACGAATTATAATTTACCTTCATAGGTAATACAGATGACTTGCTAGGTCAGTGTTAAGATACATTTCTCTGCCCAAATTTCCAGTGTACGTAGTAGTTGTGTGAAGCCACTGGATGGTGCTCTAGATGCTTTCCCGAAAATTCCGGTAACATTACCACAGCAAAGTAAAATCCAAGGAAGTCTAAGAAGAATGTGGTACCTGAAATTCGTGCTACGCACAAAGCACCAAACTAACTTAGATCGAGGAAATAGTTTACAGTGTACTTTTCCATAATTTTTTTTTCTTTAAATGTTTTCAGAATCTTTCTCCTTCTTTCCTGCGGGTTCGGGGGTAAGAATAGGCCCACGGTATTCCTGCCTGTCGTAAGAGGCGACTAAAAGGAGTCCCAAACGTTTCGGCCTTAATGTGATGGTCCCCTAAGGGGTTTGACCACTATCTTTCAAAATTTTCTGTTAGTGCGTACCATTTGGGGAAGGACACCTTTACGTGGTGTATTATATATCCGTCTTGCCCTAAGATCTGGCACACCCAATATTGTCATGGAGTTGGCCTTACACCGTGCTTCCAGCCACATCAGCTGCTGTGTGTTCCTGGCAGCATACATGCCCTCCATTATGAACTTTCATCTTTGCCCTCCTGACACATATGGATATTCGACACCCGACATCCAGCACGGTAACCAGTCTGTTGTGGTGGGGTCGTCATGTACCCTCTTGGTGGTAGCCCCCTGACTACACAGGGATCGCACTGCTGATGCCTGAGCTGCTACCTCCCCACGTATGCCGAGGAGTGGATGCCTATCCCTCTGGGACATCAGGACTCCCAGCAAAGGCCATCCTGCCAGGTGGTCTTTGCTATGGCTGGGTGGCGCCCGTGGGGAGAGCCCCTGGTCAGAGTGGGTGGCATCAGGGCGGATGACCCGCAATGAAGCGTGGTACATCATCTCTCGCTGGTGGGCCTCCACCAGCAGTCTCTAAGCGATCGAGGTGTTACCTAAACAGCAAGCAATTCAATCCAAGATCATTTCCCTCCCTGGCTACTCCATGGGAGGAACGCATGGCTAAAGACAGCAGTGGGGATTATTCACCCTGGTACCTTGTCTGTACGCAGGTCTATGGTGAATCTTTTATGCAAACTAAGCCTCAGTTTTTTGTGGAGCATTTAGAGGACAAGTAAGGGGAGGTGGAGGGCTTGTCCAAGTTGCGCTCTGGGTCGGTTCTCATCAAAACAGCATCCTCGGCCCAGTCACGGAGGTTGCTCACTTGTGACAAGTTGGGGGATGTTTCGCCACCATCACTCCCCATAAAAGTTTAAACATGGTCCAGGGTATTATATTCCACAGGGATCTTCTTCTGCAGTCTGACGATGAACTACGCGTCAACCTCGAACGACGAGGTGTTCACTTCTTCCGGCGCGTCCATCGGGGTCCGAGGGATAATCAGGTAGCCACCGGTGCCTTCATCTTGGCCTTTGAGGGTGATGTCTTAACCGAAAAGGTTAAGGTGATGGTTTACCGTTGTGATGTGAAGCCACATATCCCTCCTCCGATGCTGTGTTTTAAATGCTGGAAGTTCGGGCACATGTCATCTCGCTGTACTTCCAGCATCACGTGTCGGGATTGTGGACGTCTTTCGCATGCTGATACTCCTTGTGCCCCGCCTCCTATGTGTGTTAACTTCGGAGAACACCATTCCCCCTGCTCGCCGGACTGTAGGATATTCCAGAAAGAAAGGAAGATAATGGAATATAAGACCCTGGACCGCCTGACCTACCCCGAGGTTAGACGGAAATACGAGCGGCTCCATCCTGTGGCAATGGCGTCAGCCTACGCCGCTGCTGCAACGACGGTTCTCCCATCATGACGAATCGGCTCTAAGATCGGTCAGCATCCACCATCCCCCTTGCTTGTGGGGGGCACATCACAACCTGTTGCTCCTGCTCCATCTACTTCAGGAGCAACACCCCCCCCCCCAACAATCGGGGACATCAGTTCCCCCTTCCCAGCCGGAGAAGCGTAAGACTTCTTCGGCTACTCTCGCAAGGAAGGGGTCCCTTGGGGACCTCCCTTCGCAAGTTCCGACCAGCGGCACAGCAGGCACCCGCAAATGGCTGATACAACCACCAGTCCCTGGTCGTAGGGCCTCACGGTCGTCGTCCGTCCCTGAGGCTGACCCTGTGGAGCCCTCCAAGCCTGAACCACCGAAGGCACAACCAAGGAAACAGAAACAGAAACAGAAGAACGTCCCCAAGAATACCGACATTGTGGTGGCACCCGTCCCGCCGCTTCCTACAAGCTTTGCGTCTGAGGACGAGGTGGAGATTCTGGCGTCCGCTGAGGACCTTGATCTCGCCGGTCCCTCAGACGCCATGGATAGCACTAGCACAGGTGCTCAATCGGAGGCAGCAGGCGACCCAACGGCGTAATCTGCCTTCCCAGTCCCGTCACGCCTTTCTCAGCCATGGACAACACCATCCTCCAGTGGAACTGCAGCGGTTTCTTCCACCATCTAGCTGAGCTCCGCCAACTTATCAGCCTTCATCCTTTCCTCTGCATTGCTCTGCAGGAAACTTGGTTTCCAGCAATGCGCACCCCCGCCCTCCGTGGCTATCGAGGTTATTATAAGAACCGAGCAGCTTATGAAAGTGTCTGGTGGCGTCTGCATCTATGTCAAATGGTTCAAATGGCTCTGAGCACTATGGGACTCAACTGCTGTGGTCATAAGTCCCCTAGAACTTAGAACTACTTAAACCTAACTAACCTAAGGACATCACACAACACCCAGCCATCACGAGGCATAGAAAATCCCTGACCCCGCCGGGAATCGAACACGGGAACCCGGGCGTGGGAAGCGAGATGCGGGCGCATCTATGTCCTTAACTCTCTTAACAGCGAGTCTGTCCTCTCTACAAACAGCTTTAGAGGCTGTCGCTGTTAGGGTGTGGACACCACAGGCTATTACCGTCTGCAGTCTTTACCTTCCACCGGATGGTGATGTCTCGCTGCATGTCCTGGCTGCACTGATAGCCCAATTGCAGCCACCTTTCTTGTTACTGGGCGACTTCAACGCCCATAACCCTCTGTGGGGTGAGTCAGTGGCAACAGGTCGAGGCGCCACCATTGAGCATTTATTGGCACAGCTCGATCTTTCACTTCCAAATGATGGTTCCTTCACGCACTTTAGCGTGGCGCATGGCACGTACTCCGCCATCGACCTTTCGATCTAAAGCCCTCGCCTCTTACCGTCTGTCCAATGGAGTGTGCATGACGACATGTGTGGCAGTGACCACTTTCCGATCCTTCTTTCACTGCCACCATGTCACTCTTCTGGGCGCCCCAGCAGATGGGCTATGAATAAGGCTGACTGGGACTTGTTTTCCTCCACTGCCGCTTTTGAGCCTCTCTCTAGTGATGCCATTGATGGCGGTGGTTCAATCGGTTGCCACCGGCGTCGTTACTGCCGCCGAATCTGCCATTCCCCGTTCTTCTGGGTCCCCTCGGCGGAGGGCTGAGCCTCGGTGGTCGCCTGAGATCGCTGAAGCGATTAAAGATCGCCGGCGGGCGCTCCAGCGTCACAAGCGACATCCCTCCATAGACCACCTTATCGCCTTCAAACGGCTGCATGCGCGGGCCCGCCTCCTTATCCGCCAAGGCAAGAAGGAGTGCTGGGAGCAGTATATGTCCACCATTGGTCCCCATGTCGCTCCATCGCAGGTCTGGGCCAAGATTCGACGCGTCTTCGGCTATCGGACCCCTGCCAGCGTCCTTGCGCTCTCCCTGAATGGAGCAGTTTGTACTGACTCCGACGTCATTGCAAACCGCTTAGCAGAGCATTTCGCTATGAGTTCCGATTCTGCGAATTACCCCCAGGCCTTCCGCTCCATTAAAGAGCGGATGGAACGTCGGAGCCTTTCTTTTCTTACCCACACTTCTGAATCCTACAATGCTCCATTCAGTGAGTGGGAAATTTCACAGTGCTCTTGTCGCTTGCCCTGACACCGCTCCCGGGCCAGATCGCATCCACTGTCAGATGCTGAAACACCTTTCAGTGGACTGCAAGCGACGCCTCCTCGACCTTTACAACCGTCTCTGGGTCGAGGGTGAGTTTCCGTTGCAATGGCGGGAAAGCATTGTCATCTCCGTTTTGAAACCGGGCAAGAGCCGTTTGGAGGGGGACAGCTACCGCCCCATTAGCCTCACCAACGTTCTTTCCAAGCTTCTCGAACGGATGGTGAGCCAGCGCTTGAATTGGGTACTTGAGTCTCGGGGCCTTCTGGCTCCGTCTCAGGGTGTGTTCCGTAAAGGCCGCTCCGCCGCCGACAATCTGGTGATCCTGGTGTCGGCCATCCGTACTGCCTTTGCCCGCCGTCAGCACCTGGTCGCTGTCTTTTTCGACATGCGTAAGGCGTACGATACGACATGGCGTCATCACATCCTTTCTACGCTTCATGAATGGGGTCTTCGGGGCCCTCTGCCGTTCTTTATCCGCAATTTCCTGTCGTATCGTACCTTCCGCGTGCAAGTCTCAGCCTCATATAGTTAGTTCCTCCCACGTCCAGGAGAATGGCGTACACAGGGTTCTGTTTTAAGTGTCTGCCCGTTTTTAATAGCCACTAACGGGCTCGCTGAGGCCGTGGGACTTTCTGTCTCCGCTTCCCTGTATGCTGACGACTTCTGCCTTTACTACAGCTCTACTGGCATTGCAGCTGTTGAACGTCAGCTACAGGGCGCTATCCGTAAGGCGCAGTGTTGGGCTGTAGCGCATGGGTTTCAGTTTTCGGCAGCCAAGACCCGCGTTATGCATTTCTGCCGGTGCCGAACAGTCCATCCTGAGCCGCGGCTTTATCTTGCCGACGAACTGCTTGCTGTGGTGGAGACCCACAGGTTTTTGGGGGTGGTTTTCGATGCCCGGTTGACTTGGCTGCCTCATATCCGGCAGCTCAAACAGGCGTGTTGGCGGCATCTTAATGCTCTGCGATGTTTGAGCCACACCCGCTGGGGCGCCGACCGCTCTACCCTGTTACGGCTCTACCAGGCGTTAATCCAGTCCCGCCTGGATTATGGGAGCCGGGCTTATGGCTCAGCATCCCCATCTGCGTTACGGTTGCTGGACCCAATTCTCCACAGCGGGATACGCCTTGCCACTGGTGCTTTCCGCACCAGCCCTGTGGACAGCGTACTAGTGGAGGCAGGTGTACCTCCACTGCGGTTCCGACGCCAACGTTTGCTGGCCGCTTATGCTGCCCATGTTCTAAGCTCGCCCGGGCATCCTAACTATCGTCTCCTGTTCCCGCGATCGGTCGTCCGTCTGCCAGAACGTCGGCCCCGCTCTGGTTGTACAATAGCGGTCCGCGTCAAAGAGCTTCTCTCTGGGCTTCAGGTTTTCACTGTTCCACCTCCTTTCCGGGCTACTTTGCATACACCCCCATGGTGTGTTCGTCGCCTTTGTCTTCGGCTCGACTTGGCACAGTGCCCGAAGGACTCAGTCCCTCCAGAGGCCTTCCGCCGCCGCTTTTATTCCATCCTGGCCACGTATCAGGGCTCTGGAATTGTTTACACTGACGGTTCGATGGTTGCTGGTCGTGTCGGGTATGCGCTAACTCTAGGGGACCATTCCGAACAACGTTCCTTGCCGGCTGGCTGCAGCGTTTACACTGCTGAGCTGGTCGCCATCTTTCGTGCCCTAGAGTATATCCGCTCCTGCTCAGGTGAGTCCTTCGTTATCTGTAGCGATTCCCTGAGCAGTTTACGAGCTCTCGACCAGTGTTTTCCTCGTTCCCGTCTGGTGATGGCTATCCATGAGTCCCTGCATACTCTTGCGCGTTGCGGCCGCTCTGCGGTCTTCGTGTGGACCCCAGGCCATGTTGGGATCCCCGGCAACGAGAATGTTGACCGGCTGGCGAAAGAGGCGACTAGTGCACCATCTCTGGACGTTGGCATCCCGGAGACAGATTTGCGAGCGTTCCTACGCCGCAAAATTCTGGAGCTTTGGGACACTGAATGGCGCGCCCTGCCTTCACACAACAAACTTCGGGCCATCAAGGGGGCTACCGGTGTGTGGCGCTCCTCCTTGCGGTTCTCTCGCAAGGAGTCTGTTGTCCTCTGCCGGCTGCGCATTGGGCACACTCGGCTGACACACGGCCACTTATTGCGCCGTGAGGACCCGCCTCTGTGTCGCTGCGGCTCCGTTTTATCTGTGGTGCACATTTTATTGGAGTGTCCGCTTTTAGCTGTGCTCAGGCAGACGTTCGCACTGCCTGACACGCTCCCTGCCCTTTTACTAGATGACTCTGCCATGGTGGACTTAGTTTTGCGTTTTATTCGGGCAGGGGGTTTTTATAGTTTAATCTGAGTGTTTTTTTTTTTTTTTAGCGTTGATTCTGGCTTCTAGCCTCTGATTTTAAACTGAGTTTTTAATGTGTTCTTGGTGGTTGGCTTTTCCTCTTTTTTTCTCTATGGTCGGCCAACCACCGTCACACTCTGTGTGTTTTAGTTTTGTTTGATCTCTGTCGGAGTCTTTCTCGTCCTGTGTCGTCTGACGTCTTTCCTGCTGTTCGTTTTTTATTCTATTTGGGCGGTTTTAATTTTTTGGAAAAAGGGACCGATGACCATCGCCGTCTGGTCCCTTTAAATCCCACAAACCAACCAACCAACACCCGCTGGGGCGCCGACCAATCTACCGTGTTGCGGCTCTACCAGGCGTTAATTCAGTCCCGTCTGGAATATGGGAGCCTGGCTTATGGCTCAGCATCACCATCTCCGTTGCGGGTGCTGGACCCAATTCTCCACAGCGGGATACGCCTTGCCACTGGTGCTTTCCGCACCAGCCCTGTGGACAGCATACTAGTGGAGGCAGGTGTCCCTCCACTGCAGTTCCGACGCCAACAATTACTGGCTGCTTATGCTGCCCATGTTTTTAGCTTGCCCGGGCATTCAAATTACGGTGTCCTGTTCCCGCAGTCAGTCGACCATCTGCCAGAACGTCGGCCCCGGTCGGGTTGTCCGATCGCCGTACGCGTCAAAGAGCTCCTCTCTGGGCTTGGGTTTTTCTCTGTTCCACCTCCTTTCCGGGCACCTCTGCGCACGCCCCCATGGTGTGTTCCTCGCCCTTGCCTTCGGCTAGACTTGGCACAGGGCCCAAAGTACTCAGTCCCTCCAGAGGCCTTCCGCCGCCGCTTTTATTCCATCCTGGCCACGTATCACGGCTCTGGCATTGTTTACACTGACGGCTCGATGGTTGCTGTTCGAGTCGGTTATGCGCGCACTCTTGGGGACCATTCCGAACAACGTTCCTTGCCGGCTGGCTGCAGCGTTTACATTGCTGAGCTGGTCGCCATCTTTCGTGCCCTAGAGTATATCCGCTCCTGCTCAGGTGAGTCCTTCGGTATCTGTAGCGATTCCCTGAGCGGTTTACGAGCTCTCGACCAGTGTTTTCCTCGTTCTCTTCTGGTGATGGCTATCCATGAGTCCCTGCATACTCTTGCGCGTTGCAGCCGCTCTGTGGTCTTTGTGTGGACCCCTGGTCATGTCGGTATCCCGGGCAATGAACGTGTTGACCGCCTGGCCAAACATGCCACCAGTGCAGTCATCCATGCGAGCCACTCGCAGATATTCAGTTGTTCTTTGTCGGCTCCGCATTGGCCACACCCGACTGTCTCACAGTTATTTATTGCGTCTTGAGGACCGGCCTCCCTGTCGCTGTCTGGCGGCTTTGACGGTGGTGCACATTTTATTAACTTGTCCGCTTTTAACTGTGCTCAGGCAGACATTTGCGCTGCCTGATACGCTCCCTGCCCGTTTACTAGATGACTCTGCCATGGTGGACTTACTTCTGCGTTTTATTCGGGCAGGGGTTTTTATAGTTCAATCTGAGTGTTTATGTTTTTTAGTGTTGATTCTGGCTTTTAGCCTCTGATTTTAAACTGAGTTTTTAATGTGTTCTTGGTGGTTGGCTTTTCCTCTTTTTTTCTCTATGGTCGGCCAACCACCGTCACTCTCTGTGTGTTTTAATTTGTTTTGTCTGATCTCTGTCGGAGTCTTTCTCATCCTGTGTCGTCTGACGTCTTTCCTGCTGTTCGTTTTTATTCTCTTTGGGCGGTTTTAATTTTTTGGAAAAAGGGACCGATGATCATCGCAGTCTGGTCCCTTTAAGCCCACAAACCAACCAACCAACCTTCTTTGTTTTGTGGTATTATATTTGTATTGGACTTTGGTGGTTTATCAGATATTACTGTGAGTCATAGTTTATTTTTGATATGTAGGGAACATTTTTTGTAGAAGGAAGAGGTATTGGCAGGCATTCCTTCCCACTAGCTGCCGTATCTACAGGGAACCCTCAAAGAATAATTCTGTCGGTGAAGCTACTTCACGTCATCGGAGAAGTGCGAATTGCAGTCTTCAACCAGCCAATGAACTCCCGAGTGTTGTCTTCCAAACAACCACATGTATTGCTGACAAGTCGTCACTGGACACTGTGACTAACCTTCAAGGTACGGAAAGTTAGACACGGGATTTATGGCTGCAATAACTATTCAGGGAGTCATACACGAAGGCACAGAAAGAAGAGAATAACAGCAAACTGCATGATCTGCAACTTTCGTATGCCAAGTTCAGAGCTCATTTGATTCTATTGACTGACGTAGTACTTAAAAGGAGGAAACGGATCAACCCACGTGGGACCTTGTTAAAAAACTTAATTGGGACCGCGAACGAAGAAGATTTGCAGGAACTGAATAATGTGATAACTGAAGTGCAAGAAAAAGTAGAAGAAGTGGAAACCTCGGTGGAGTGGGATACCACTCAGTTAATGAACCTGGAAAGTAACCTGCTGAAAAATACTAGTCATACGGGAGGTGGGTGAAGAACGCACAGAATATGTGCGCAATACAGTAGTGAAAGCCAATTATAACCCGGCAGTCATTCAGAGACGTTTGAGTACCTGAGACGAGAAGATGACTATCGCTAGAATGTTACGGATACCGTCAGGTAGTATTATCGACCCTTGACTTCAGAATGTTGGAGTATGAAAAGCTCAGAACAGTGAACAATTAAGGTCGGCGTTGATGGCTTCTGAACCATTACGTAAACTTCAACATGCAGTCTAAGTGACATAAAGGAGTTTAGTGCTGTTTTATAGTATAGGCACCGTCGAGGGTATAACACGTAAGGCGAGATTACTGATAGCAATCCGAATTCCGTTAGTAAATCGAAACACATCAATACTACATCATTAATCCATGCCCGATGAAGTGGGAAACCATACGTAAATGGGTGAATCTATTGAACGAAGACTAATTAATAATTACGGAATGAGACGATAATGGATTTGCAGGAGTGTAAAATAGGGAGTGTTACCATTCGTCCAACTATGACAGTGCGAAAAGATACACGTTCACGCGAAGTATAACTGTTCAGAGGTGAACATGACACCGCAAAAAGGCACTGAGAAGTATCGGAACCTACACCACTTTTCCAGCAAGTAGGAACCCACTAAATTTATTCAGTCTGTTCGCTAGAATCTGTTGTTGTCAGTTGTTACGCAAATGAGAAACCTAGGGACAGGGACAGGATGGAACTAGAGAACAGTGGTCTATTGATCGAGGGCACGACTTGTGATGCAGCAGAGAGTAATAATTGCTTACCTTTATCCGTTTTAGGCACGGGCATTATTAAGTTGTCAACACCAATGCTGTAGTCGCCAGAAACAACTTTCAGTATCCTCCATATTAAAAATCTAACTTTATTTAATGACTCCGGAACACAGGACTTCTACACTCTATCGATGAGCTAATTCCATATGGAAAAGGGACGTATTACTACGGAACCGATGTTCACTTATATTCAGAATTTTGAAGATCGACTTCGTCTAAACGTTATTACTAACAGTGTTTCTGCTACTGGAATGGCCGTGTTTCCTATAGCGACTTGTATGCTCTATCTACGTTTGAGGCGTAAAGCTCCATCCCTTCATTGCTATCTTCATATCAGATCCGCATAGTATGCCTTGACAACATATGTAAACAATAGGAACTAGTTTACCTTGCCGAAATACCTTTTATCAGATTATACTAATTGCACCGTAAAATTAGATTTTATGGAACAGAGTGATTACAAGCAGTAAAAACCACTCTCGTGAGTTTATAAACAACAGTTGCTAAATATAAACTCAAAATTTCGGGCGAATTTTTTGAAGAAGGCAGATTGTTGCACAGCAGTCCTAATAATATTCGAAGCTTTTGCTCTACGCAGACGGTAAATAAACCGAGTCCAGCTCAGACTGTGTGTGACAATCATAATCGAGAGCACGCAAAGAGTAACAGTACTTCAAAATCAGGGCACTCCCCGTACCTGATTGTAGCACAGCAAGCATAGCTGTACCATCGAGAGCAAGCGCTGCTGTATGACAGCGCACTGAACGAACTTCCGAGAACTGTACCAGTAGTAACATCCAACATACGAGCTCCACCGCTCCAAGGCGTTCTAGTACTGACGAGAAACGCAGAGGCAGGGAAAACCGTCCGCACTTGAAACCCTATGGTGTTGACAGGACCACTGACTCCTCGGGTTTTGCGAGGGAAAATTGACTCTTAGCTTGCTACAGTTACTAGTCATCTAGTCTGCATCACTGACTACGACGGAAAGGCCGACTCGCTAGTTACTGGTGAACTCTGCTGGAGAACTGTGATGTGTTCCTTGCACCCCGTTTGAATACTTTAACCCTGAGCCTGCAACCTGCTGCCTGCAGGTAAACTTCACCGCTCCGTGCTGCCACAGTCGACGGGTCACCGGGATGCCAGAATGCCGGGATGCCGACCTGCTGAGCCTTCCTCTTGCAAAACTTCTAACCGACTGACTGCAAACTGCCAGCTTCAGCTTGCTCTGAGGGCGCCTGAGTGCCGCCTCCCTAGCTGTACATGTATCGGCTTCCTGGTTGTACGCTGTGTGTGCTGAGGTAGCCCTGGACTTCTTGCTGCGGCTTCTGCCCATCGTCAGGAAGATGCTGTCCTATCTCTAGTGTTCAAGGCGTTCTGTTTTTCTCGGAACGTGAGTGTATTATTTCTTGATTATAACTCTACCCCTGTTAGCTGAAGGCGTTTCCTAAATGTCGGGGACCGGTCCAACGTCCCACCCAAATGTTTGAGGTGTCAACAAAACTGCAGATTTTGGTCGTGGAAGATTACCTTCAGTTCTTTGGTTTCTGTTCTATCGGTTAGGTGGAACAAACTGACTTTTATTTTGTTAGCGTTTACGCAAAGTCTTTTTATTTCGTATTAATGGGCAAACTTTTATACATGGTTCTCTAGTGTTTGTTCACCTTCTTCAGAAGTGTTGCTTTGAGTCTCTATCGCAAGATCGTCCACGTATCTGAGCTATACAGATTCATTGGTGACTATTTCGCTGGTGTAAAACTTAAATAAAACTTGGTCGAAACCGAGCCCTGTCTATGATGTAAGATTTACTTGTAGTTTCTATGTTAACCTTAAAAGAACGGTGTTTCAACATGTTTTCCATTACTGCTGTGATCGTTGATCTTGGAGCGTTATGATTTAGCTAATACAATCGTCCATTGTCAGACGGGGATGCTGTTTTGAGGCAGCGATCAGTTCTCCCTGTTTTTGACATTTGTATGCGAAGCTGATGATCTAAGGATATCTAACTCTCAAACGTTCACCCTTGATGTCAGGGTAATTTACATGGATGCCATTTTGGGGGACAACGCATTATGGGAGATTGTAGCCGAGTGGGAGAAAGACGACTGGAGACAGAGGAGGTGATTGTGGCGTCAATAAATCTGTAACAGAAGTACTGGCACACTGAATGAGCAGTCATTTCACAAGTACGTCTTCGAGTCAGTCGCATGGCCTCTTGGAAGTTTTTTTTTTTTAGAATTTGCAGTTGCATTCCCAACGTCCCTTCGCATTGGCAGTACTTTTCCTAAACTGGACACCATATTATACATTACACGTGTAGATTATGAATTCATTTTGATGTTTTGTATACACCTTGTTAGATGATAGGTACAGTAAATAAATGTTACACAGATTTGTTGCACCGTCAAATTTGTTGGCAACTTGCAAATTTGGAGGGGGCGAGAAACTCATGAGTCATTTATTCATAAATGTTGCCGATAACCACTGTTCTCGCGACAGGTTCGGTATTTGACTTAAACGTGTTGAACATGGTGCCATCTTCGATTACAATTGGGGTGGCTCTAGGCTTCGCCTTCGACAACGTCAACCCGCAACGCATCAGGTTGTCGTCAGCTAAACCCCTGTGTTCAGGCTGGTTTCCTCAGTATCCGGCTCAGCCTCCAGTGAGTCATGCAATAACCAACCAGAGGGCGCAGAAGACAGCAACAGGGTCGCCCCAGATATGCATCTCTTGCTGCATCCACCGCAACTTCCATAGCGAATAGGAAAATTGGAACATTCCAACGCGCGAGTATATCTGCCAGCCTAGAGCCGGCTAGAGCCAGTTCCGGTTTCGACAGCCAGTGACTGATGTACCATCACCGTTTAGACACTACCTTGGATCAGACATCACTTTCACCACCGGGAAGGCTGCACTCCTGCGACCTGTGTTCGAAGCCTTGGTGTTCTGCGCCATGAACAATTCACGCTGCTTGTGAGATGTGTTTTGAAGATAAGCCTTTTCATTGATCAAAAGAACTTAATCTACGCTATCAAGAATCTATTATCATTTCGATGAAGAACAATTATTTGTGACGAACTTTTACTTCACATTACTAAGAAGAATTTCTGGAGAACGTTTACTGTGCCAGAAACAGCCGACTATTCATATTAGGAGGTTACATGTTCAAATAAACAAAGTTTAATTACATGTACCTGTGAACTTGCGGAAGTATTCAGTGTGAGGAATACCCCAGCTGGCGATGAGGTATTTCAAAGACTTTCAAGCGACCGTTCCAGATACTGGTTCAGTGTCTTCGTCACAGTAGCTACTGACGAGTTGGTAGACATTAATCACCCAACGCTGTGTACCAACGAACTGCTCCTAGAGAATCTCACGCGAGTCTCACATTCAGCGCTGGAATTTGAGGTACGTGTGGATCTGAGTCACTTCTCAGCCCTCAGCTTCCAGTCGCCGCCACCGTCGTTTCGTGAGTTTGACCGCAACGTGGGACCTTGGTCCTGTTACATAGCATGGATGAAGTGACATATCCTTGTGTGCAGAATAACAGGTGATACGCAGCATTGCTCCTGTCTCCTGGTAAATGCTGGTCCCTCTATCTATCAGTTGATCCAGCAATTATATCCAGAGACTGACCCAGACTCTCTTTCCTATGCGGTGATAAAATCCAACCTTTAGGACTATTTTGCATTTCAGGTTCATGTGGCAGTCACGCAGCCATAGTTATTTCACTGTCACAAACTGCCCAGTGAGTCTTATATGGATTGGATCACGCAGCTGCAGGGGCTATCAAGTGACAGTCGCTTCTAGTGCGCAAACGCTCATTGCAAACATTCCTGTGCCTCTTCACTGGTGTGGGACATAGTGTTAATACACTCCATTCATTCGTGTGGAACGCCTAACTGATTTTATGTCAAATACTCTCAATGCAGCACAACAGCATTATAGTCAGATCAAAAAGGGAGTTTTAGCTATCATCTTTGGCATAAAGAAATTTCATAACTAAGTCTATGACCGGGCATTCACTCTCGTAATGCATCATAAGCCCCTATCATTCTGCTCAAGTCTTCAGCACCAGTTCCCACAAATATGGCAAACTAGCTGCAATACTTGTCTCTCTTTCATTCCAGTTACTGTTACAGGATAAAATTTCAGCCAACCACGCAGGATGTTAATGCGGTCCCACATTCCTGGTTACCAGTACTGCAAGATCCAATGTTTCCCACTCATCCTAAAGTGTGCTTCCACCTGAACTCCAACACAGAAACTGCCATCTCACAGCTCTCTTTGAATTTGGACCTCATCCAATGGCAATATTCAGCAGCCCTATCTCTGACACGTATTGTGGCACAGCCAGTGGAGCTGGCTAAACAAAAGCACAGCCTTGGTACACACACATCTACTGGTATTCTGGGCACGTTGACAGGGCTTCTCTTCATGGGATGGCATATTTCTGGTACAGGGAAACAATGGTCGCACTTAGGTGGTCATTCCTGGGGACCTCCACACTTTAGTTGTTACACAGGGACTACTGGGGGTCTTCCTGACAAAGCGACTGGTCAGACCACGTGTATACTGGTGGGTCATGTATGCCACCATCAGTGACACGGTTACAGCCTTCCCTAGTTGTCAATGCAAGCAAGCGACTCCAATATGCTAATGCTTTCCTAAGCCAAAACATTCGCCCCTCGTCCTGTCTCCAACTCCACTTTTCCGGAGTCTTCCTCAGTTGCTGGCATGAGGCTTTCGTTTGTCTCCCATATTCAGACCGTTAAGGCTCTGACACAGTTTGGCCCTGAAAGGACTCCCAAAAACCATTATAACCGACAATGTCCCACAGTTTATGTCCTCCGGTATTTCCTTCTTTTGGGCTTACCATGATAATTCTTTGATCCCTTTGCTCCTTTTCGCACAGCTTTAACTAGTGTGGCCAAACGTTTTGTTCAGGCTTTTAAAAAGAAGTGTCCAAAATCTGCCATCACCACTCCTTGGATGTGGTGCTCACCCAGTCCCTAATATATTACAGAGCCACCCCACAGGATAGGTCTTCACCTGTGGAGAGCTTTCATGGCTGACCTTTTCAATCTTTGCTGCCCATCCTTCACTCTCACCACATCGCACAGGTTCACGCCCCAAGATCCTAACTGGGCTATGAATTTTGTCCATGGACAATCATGGGGGCTTTCCACTACCATCCTCTGCCTGCTTGGCTGTGACATGCTCCTGGTTACTCTACTGAATGGCACCCAGTGCCACAAGCAACTCAAACATATCTGCCTTAACCGTAGTTCCATTCCTCCACCACAGTCTCTTACAACATTCTATGCTCCAGATACATAGTAGTGAGAGTGCGTTAGTAACGTTAGAAGTGAGAGGATTAGAATCGATAAATAGGCTGCGTCCGCCTCCTTGCAATTTTTTTTAAATGTCTGATTTCTACCAACTTAGATATTTTCAAATTTGCACCTTGGATTTCGGTGATTGCAGCACCACCGCTATCTCGGATTTGTGTGCTCACCACCGTGGCCATCTTGCAGTTTTAAATTTTCCATGAGCGCTATCTTGACTTTTTCGCAACTGTATTGCAAACTAGTGGCGGGAGATATAACTATGGTCTGTGGTATCCGCAGCATACTAATGTCATCGTACTACTTTTGCCAATGAATTCTTACAGGAATTGTCTCCGCCGCACTTTGTACAAATCTAATTCCTACGACTGTGATCACATTTCCTTCAGTTGTCATGCGTGTAGACTTTTGCCACTTTGAATAAGCAGAGTGCTGTCCACATTGTACCATCATGGAGACTGTCTACAGTTAGCAGCTATGTGGCTATGACGTGGCTTGGTATCTGACTATGTAAGTGTCAGGCCACAGACGCAAATGTCAGCGATTTGGCCCCAGTCAGAACTCTCAACTCTGTCTCATACTACTTATTTTCCCACTAGAAGTAATGTGATCAGGTAGATAAAGCTAAGCTTCAACTTGATTTGGAATCCATGTTAAACCGCAAGGTGCCCCACAAGTGGTTGGGTAACTCAGAGGAAGGCAGCTCCAGCATGGTGCTAAGGGCTGTGCTATTCAAACCAAGCTACAAGTAGAGGAGAGCATTGTACAAGCGAGTGAAACACAGATAATAGAAAATTATGATTCAAAATAATCATTCTGCAAAAGTCAGTCGCCTATTGTACCTCTATTTCAGAACTGCAGTCCTGCAAACTGGACCATAGATTCAAGCAAAGTAGGCGAGCTCTAGGAAATCTGGATAAGTGTTATTAACGTTTAAAAACCTCCAGAGAGGCGGAGGTAATGCTGAGACAAGCGATTCAATATGAGACCCATCGGGCTACCAGTGTAAGGAAATATCTCAAAAGTGGATGACAAATGTTTAACTTTTGACGTTAAAAGACGGTGATGCCATTCAGGCACGCCACTGCTGTGCTTATACCCGTCAGGCCATCCTGGCGGCCGGCCTTATTCCGCTAGCGGCCAAGCAAGAGGGTGGGAGTGCCGTGGCTGAATGCGAAATGACACTTCTTTATAAACTGATGGCGCCGGGCATCCTGGCATCGGCCTAACCGCTTTATTAGTGAGTGGACGTGGTGTGTGGCAGCCTGGTCTCCTTATCCCGTGTGTGGTTCCAGGTAGAGTGGCGTTGCTCCGGTGCCTGGCTATTGTGTTTATTACAAGAACAGCGTACCCTACCAGACGGAAATACGAATATCTCCGCATGTGACGTCTCTTAGATGCCACTGCGCCTCGCCAAAACGGCACCGACCAAATCGTTTTATGAACGAGATTGAGCTTGTTTTCACCATGAAGTTTCCCTCATCCTGTGAAATGCGCCGGGGGTTTGGTTGCAGGACATCCAGGCATTGTTTACTGTTTCTTTCGGAGAGGAGAAAGTGTACTGCACTGCACTAATTGGTTGAGGAAGATCGGGTCTCTTGCTAGAAAACATGATTGGCGTGGTAACCACTGGTGGACCATGATAGGTTTATTCTACAATATTGGGGGGAACGGCTGTTTTTTTGGAAGGTTTTGAGTAAAAGAGAGAAGCAGGAACTTGCTTCTCGATGGTTGCTTAGTACAGTCCCTAGAGCTCTTCCGTTCATAGGGAGAGAGCACTTTGTTGTAAAGACGTCCGTACACCTGGGCGAAACTTTATATTTTCGTGGATGTGAGACAATCACCGGCTGACATGGAGTCATCTTCCACGGTACGACACTTCAGCAGTGCCCGCATGCAGACGACAGTGTCTCGTCTTTCACTGATTTTGTCGGTAACGTTGAGCATCTTTGGCAAATTCAGAAACTTATCAATCATTTTTACGACTATCTTTCTTCATACCAGCATTGTACTCGCAGTAGTCACTCCCAGTATCCACTGCGTGCTTAATTGTGTCTTGACGAGAGAGACCAATCAGTGGAACGATACAGCAGTGTGTGCTTGCCTAGACTGGCATCCTTCCACTCACAGTAGCCAGTCTCATTTACACGTAACTTCCATTTAGGTTCCCCAAGTCTATTGCCAGCCAACCTGAATCCATGCAAATGAAATGTTACACAATTGAAGTTACTGTTTACATGTTTGTTCTCTCTTGACCTTGATATTACTTAATCAATCTCTCTGTGACACTGTAAGTCCTTCTTATTATTTTTTCAACGACACCCACTCTCACTCCCTACGATGTCATTTATTTTTTTGTGGGTTGGAAGTCATTAAATTTATTTTATGTCTAGTTGGGCAACTCAGGGGTGATCCACACAGGGTCCACCGTTTAATGTTTGATTTCCTTGTGTCATCGATAAATGTGGCACCTCTTGGATATGGTGGTTACGACTTTATAGTGGTTTGGCAGACGGAGAACTGCCGCCACCATAGGCTATCTTGCAACGTCAACAGATGACATACCTCGTTGTGCGTGCAGCAGTGAGCTCTTTGTTCTGTCAGAGGTGGTCATCCCAATCCGATTCAAGTATTTCTGTCAGATTTAGTTGGGGCTTACATGCAGGTCTTCCGCATGTGGGCTCAATTTTCAAATCTTGCGTTTCGTGGGCGGCATTTCTTTGCAATGCTTTAGACAATTACGTGTTTACCCTGAGACAAAATTTATTTTTTTTTATTTGTCGGTCTCATAGTGTCCGCTGATTCATTGTAAAATACAGTAGAACAGTGACCAAACATATTGAATCACAAGTAAATTAGTGTAAGCTTCCTAAGTATGCCGCTACCAGTAAGTAACTCACATTTTCTGTACAAAATAAAGTCTTTCAACAACAAAAATAAGGAATAAAAGGAAATAAATATAAACAGTTTTACTTTGGTTACAGGGAGGACCATAATTTTGTAGCTTCTACTTTTACAACAGATCACAACAACAAAAGGTGTTCGAAATTTTCATCGCTCTCTCGGATGCAAGTATTATTACATTGCTCAATCCTCCCTTCACACACACGCCCAAAAATACCCTACGTCATCTGGTGACGTCACATGTTTTACATTTGTCATCTGCTTTTGGTTTATTTGCCGACATGTGCGGCACTATGTTTCTTACTGTAAACCACTTGTCGTAGGGTCATCTGCGCCCCTTCGGGGACTTTTTTAAACGTTAATAAGACTCTGGAGCTACATGGACCTTGAACCCTAAAATGAATGAATTTTAACTCTGCGTACACATGACCAATTTTATGATCCCTTCTCGAGCCTCCATCCTGCTAAGGATTGTGGGTGGCAATTTCTTGTTTACATTAATACTTATACTGACTTCTCAAGGGTGCCTCATTCACTCATAGAAGCAGTACTAGCCTTATGACCAGAAATAATCATTAAATTTGAACTCAAATTGCAAATTCAGACAAAAGGTGAAATTACAAACCCAATGACCGCAGTCACGGTCGATTGAGTCGAAAAACGTAAAACGTGAAATTGCCCTGTTAAATCAATTTTTCTGGACATTGTAGACCCAAGGATAAGTTGAAGAAGTATAGGACTATGGGATGGTGATGTCAGAATAATTTTATGATTCCCATAAAGTACATAATTAAGACACTTTCAAGATGACGTAGAGTGTTAAAAGACGACAAAAGCTTTTATTTCTCAAATTTTCTCCATGGTCACGCTGACACAGAAGGACACAGTTTTTCTCTCTGTCCTCGAGTTGGCGCCACAATCTAATACCCAGTCTCTGAGCTGAGATGGCGCTCTGTCCTCCACCCACCACAATGAGGAGCGGCAGAGGTCAGCGCAGTCCAGTCTCCCCCGTGAGGTTTGCTGCACGACTGTGTTTCAGGTGTGCAGGCCGTCCAGCCAGGTATCGAAGCTAGCGGAGATCTGATCACCAGCCCACCGTTTGGCAGTTTCTCGGCACGTCCGCTCCATGTTGACGATCGCGAATTCTGGAGCGGAAATCTGCTGCCGTCTTAACCTACGGGATATTATGAACTCCCTCACCTTGCAGTCAGCCACACTGACCTTAACTGCGGTATCCATTTGGACGCACAGTGAGAACACATACTTGATTACCGCGGTTGCCGTGACAACGTGCACCCTTTGAAGTCTGCGCTTCGACCTGAGAACAAACAGCACTCAGTGGCGACGTAGCCAATCTTTCCACGCGTTTCATTCTTTGCAGCGAGTTTCGGTTACTCTCACAGTCGACCAATTTTACGCCGATACACCCACAGACAGACATCAGTAGTGATCTCTATGTTTGCTGGACGTAAACTATCTGTCCTACACAAAAGACCATATTATATTTCTCAGTGTGCTAATTATTCAAGTGTCGTTTTCCTAAGCCACTTAATTTGAACACCAGAATGATTTTTTCAAAAATAGTCTGTCCCATTTATTTCTATGTTTTTCATAGAGCTGATCACTCACTTTCATTGGTATTGACGTTTATGGGAGCCTACACCGTAACCTGCATCGGTTTTAATTCTCTGGAGTTCAGCAAGGGGTTTGTCTTGAATTTCATATGTAATTACTTTCAATGTGATATAAAGTGTGAACGTAGAATTGAGCTTTCGACATACCGCTGTGGATCTCACAATAGTCCGCATCGATCCGACACCATGCGTGCTCACATTTTTTTGCTTTTTGTTTTTGAGTCATTAGTTTTCTGACTGGTTTTTTTGCGGCCACCACGAATTCCTCTCCTCTGCCAACCCCTTCGCCTCAGACTAGCACTTGAAACCTACTTCCTCAATTATTTGCTTGATGTATTAAAATATCTGTGTTCCTTTACCGTTTTTGCCCACTACAGCTGCCTCTAGTACCGTAGAAGCCATTTCCTCATGTCTTAACAGATGCCCTATCATGCTGCTCCTTCTCCTTGTCAGTCTTTTCCACATGTTCCTTTCCTCTCCGATTTTTGCGCAATAGGTCTTCATTCCTTGACTTATCAGTCGTAGTAATGAGAACAGTGAGAAACGTAGCATCAAAACTGGTGGACACGAAGTAGCTAATTTTCTACATTCCTCTTTAGCACACCTCAGTTGCTTCGAATCTCTTCTGTTGAGGTTTTCCCACAGTCCATGTTTCACTATCATACAATTCTGTGCACTAAACATACATTATCCGAAATTTCTTGCTCAGATTAAAGCCTATGTTTAATACTATCACACTTCTCTTGGACAGGAATGCCTTTTCTTCCAGTGCTAGTCTGCCTTTCGTGTCCTCCTTGCTCCATCCAATATTGTTTATTTTGCTGCCTACGTAGCAGAATTCCTTAACTTCATCTATTTCGTGTCCATCAGTTTTGATGCTAAGTTTCTCACTGTTCTCATTTCTACTACTTCTCATTACTTTCCTCTTCCTTCGATTTTTCTCAATCCATGTTCCGTATCCATTAGATTATTCATTCCAACCAGCATATCATTAATTCTTCTTCACTTTCACTTAGAATAGCAATGTCGTCGGCGAGTCGTATCATTAATGTCCTTTCCCCTTAAATTTTAATCCTACTCCGGAACCTTTCTTTTATTTCCATCATTGCTTCTTCTAAGTACAGATTGAACAGTAGGCGCGAGAGGCTGCATCCCTGTCTTACACCCTTTTTAATCCGAGCACCTTGTTCTTCTCTTTTGGCTCTTGTACGTATTATATATTACCCGTCTCCCCCTGTTGTTTACCCTTACCTTTATCACAATTTCGAACATCTTTTAGAGTTTCACATTGCCGAACGCCGTTTCCAGGTTGGGAAATCCTATGAACGTGTCTTGATTTTTCTTTAGTCTTCCCTCCATTATCAACAGCAACGTCAGAATTGCCTCTCTTGTGTCGTCACCTTTCCTTAATCAAACCGATGATCATCTAAGACATCCTCAATATCTGTTCCATTCTTCTCTATATTATTCGAGTCATCTACATGTCTGCATGAGCTGTTAAGCTGATTGTGTTATAATTCTCGTATTTGTCAGCTCTTGCAGTCTAAGGGAATGAGTGGATGACACTTTTCAAAACGTCAGATTGTATGTCGCCAGACTCGTCCACTCTACACACCAACGTGAATAGTCGTTTCGTTGCCACTTCGCCCATTGATTTTAGAAATTCTGATAGAATGTTATCTATCCTTTCTGCCTTATTAAGTCCTTAAAAGCTCTTGTAAATTCAGATTATAATACTGGATCCCCCATCTCTTCGCTATCTACTCATGTTTCTTCAACTATCACGTCAGACGAATTTTCCCCCTCATAAAGGCCTTCACTATACTCTTTACATCTACCTGCTCTCTCCTCTGCATTCAACAGTGGAATTCCCGTTGCACTCTTAATGTTACGACCCTTGCTTTTAATTTCACGGAAGGTGTTCTTGACTTGCCTTTTTGCTGAATCAGTCCTCTCGACTACGATATTTTTTTCGATTTCTTCACATTTTTCATGCAGCCATTTCATTGTAGCTTCCCTGCACTTCCTATTCATTTCATTCTCAGGGACTTGTATTTCTATACTCCTGATTTTCCTTGAACATTTTTGTACTTCCTTCTTTCATCGATCAACTGGAGTATTTCTTCTGTTACCCACGGTTTCTTCGCAGTTACCTTCTTTGTACCTATGTTTCTCTTTTGAAATTCTGTGATTGCACTTTTTATAAATGTCCATTCCTCCACAACTGTACTGTCTATTGAGCTATTCCTGAGTGCTGTATCTACAGCCTTAGAGAACTTCAAGAGTATATCTTGTCAGTTCGTAGTATCAATCCGTTGTACTTCTGTGTCCCACTTCTTTGCGTATTGACTTTTCCTGACTATTTTATTGAACTTCAGCCTACTCTTCATCGCTACTACCATGTGAGCTGAGTCTATATCACTCATGGGTAAGCCTTACCATCCAGTATCTGATTTCGGAATTTCTGTCTGACCATGATGTAATCTAACTGAAATTTCCCATATCAAGCGTCGATTTCCAAGAATATCTCCTGCTCTTGTGGGTCTTGAACAGAGTATTCATATACATATAATAAAAGGTGCCATGAAGTGGAAACTAATAGGATAGGGGTGGTGCTAAGAATAAGTGACATGGAAATTGCACCTCACCAAACATTGTGAACAGGATTATAATCTACCTACGAAATGAAACAATAGCTAGATTAATTCCTCTCATTTTTAAATTTGCCTCAAGATATGTGCATAAATAAGACATTATGAAATGAGGTATGTGATCTCAGTAAATGCAGTGAATCGAAAACTGACTATTATTGACGAGGGACAGTACTAACGTAATACACGAACGTCCCAGCAAAGGCTGGATAATTTAGGTGAGTGTGATAAATCCGCAATCTACTAACGGTTTGTGAACAGAGAAATTAAAGGTGGACATACAGCAATTGCTTGAATTCACCAGAAGAATGGAAAAGTACAACGAGCAAATAACGTCACTGACCGATTCAAAAATGAGCCTTCAGTCACTCGAGAAAAGCATAAAATCCTACCAACGTTCTGTAATTGTCATACCTTCCTTTCCCAGGCTGCCATTTCTCACCATATTCTGCTCTCAGCTGATTGTAATGTTGCGAGTACGTGTCAACTGCTGGCGTATGTCTCCCCCACAACTGCATGTACGGTTCTCTCCCCTGTTTCCTTCCGTGTCTCCAGTCGAAGCGTTCGCTACCAGCACTGAGTTGTCTCTCATCTCTCTACATAACGGCTCTAGTCTATGCCTGTCAATGGTATTTTGTCCCCTCTAAGCCAAAGTTTTACAGAGCCAACCAACCGTTTCATTCCCTCCCAGGTACATATTTCGTACACAGTTATGATAAATCAGTCCCACTCTTCGCGAAAGTTATACATTTTACGCAAGACGCAGGTCTCCACGTCTTCATTTCTCGGAGACTGCCGTTCTCGTCTATTTTTCTAAGTTTGACCAATGATGACCCGTCTCACAACTTTTTACACAATAGGGTGTTCACCCGAGCTAAAGCAGTGCCAAAAAGTTGGCCCAGTGCTTTACAAGGAAATGGAAATTTTTAACACTATGCAGCTTCATTGAATCTCACAATACACAGACTACTCCTTGCACAGCGTTCTCAAAAGGCGAACATTTCGCTCAAAACCAGGTTCCTTTGAAATGTGTTTGTTTAGATGTCACTGCTTGTAAAAACTATTATTCTGCTCAAGCGTATTAGACGACTTCGGTGGAGCAGTCCAGTAGCCCATATGGCACAGGGCGCATTTGGCGAAAAGATGACAGAACGCAGCGCCCAGAGGCCAAGCTAGAACAATACCTAGGTTGTGGCGTGTGCCTGCCACCATCAGACGCTTCGCCTCACCCCACTCTTTCAGTCTGGAACCGAGCGACCGCTACGGTCGCAGGTTCGATTCCTGCTTCGGGCATGGATGTGTGTGAGGTCCTTAGGTTAGTTAGGTTTAAGTAGTTCTGATTTCTAGGGGACTGATGACCTCAGATGTTAAGTACCATAGTGCGCAGAGCCATTTGAACCATTTCACGCCACTCTCTTCCTCTTCTCTGAGCGGAGCCTGACTGGACATCAAGTCACTGCTGCCCCCCTCTCTCCAGACCATGGCTCATCTTGGACCCAGTTAACCTATAGGAAATATCAGATGGAATAAAACCACAAGGATAGATAAGGAATTCATGTGAAAGTCGATGGATAATTTTGTACATCATTGCCTTTATTTACTACAAGCGTTATATATTCTAACAACTTGTACGAATATAATGCAATTAGTAACGTTAAATAAATTATGAACTGATGCTTATCAAAGGCAGCCTCAAATATTGGAAAGAATCACTTAAAACCCCTGAGCCTTAGAAAAACATACCATTCAGTATATGTTAAATTAATTTTCAGTTTAGATTTGAGGTAACAAGCCAGTCCATTAAACGTCAACACAGCCCACACCATCATGGACCCATCATCAGCTTGCACAGTGCCTAGTTGACAACTTGGATCCATGGCTTCGTGAGGTCTGCACCACATTCGAACCCTAATATCGTCTCATAACAGCTGAAATCGGTACTCTTGTGGCCAGGCTACGGTTTTCCAGTCTCGGAGGGTCAGACCGATATGGCCAAGAGCCCAGGAGAGATGCAGCAGGCGATGTTGTGCTGTTACCAAAGGCACTCGCGTCCGTCGTAGCCCTTAACACCATATATCTCCACACTGCCCTAACGCATACGTTCATCCCACGTCCCAAACTGATGCATATCTACGGTTACTTCACGCAGTGTTGCTTGTCTGTTAGCACTGACAACGCTACGCAAACGCCACTGGTGTCGGTCGTTAAGTGAAGGCAGCTGGAGGCTGCGTTGTCCGTAGTGAGAGGTAAGGCCTGAAATTTCACGCTTGAGATCTCAGAATATTGAATTCCCTAACGATTTCCGAGATGGAGTGACCCATGCGACTAGCTCCAACTAGCATACTTACGCCATCTGCACATGTGCATATCCCCTATCCCATGACTTTCGTCACATCAGTGAAGAGTACAGCTATGTATTCAGATTTATTTTTCGTCTTTTGTTGACTTTAACTATGCTCACATATATAACTTAATCAGATTTGGTTAAATTAACTACCGGTACTTGGCATAAAAGTGTAATCGTCTCCTTTCTAGACACACTATATGTCATCATTTTCTTTGCATTTTCGATGTAACCAGTACCTGTTGTTATGTGTGTTAGCGTCATTCATTTTCCACGAGATGCTGAAAGCCGTTTCATGAGCAAGTGAATAATGATTTGGAGAATTTTAAGGAGGTGCTTCCTGTTTAGTAGTTTGCAAAATTAAGCTGTTGAATGCAGAAGCAGTAAGAACATTCAGAATTTAGTGACAAGTAAGTTATATTTTCCACAAACTGTGAACGAAGTGTGCTCTTGGGATCAGAAGTGCGTCAGAAATTAGTTTCTCACCTTAGATATATCCAGCTTCGTTGACACTGCCAATCGCCATTAGACAGATCACTTTTTCTCCATCCCTCACACTCTTTAAATATGCTTTGTACTTCCCGTAAGAAAGCATGACGAAATATTTTAATCTGATACCTCGTGGCATTAATCCATGGAAGTAGTAGGTCCCCTGAGAACAGAAAAAGTTCTGTAATTACACGACACAAATTTCCTGACTCATTCAAAATTTTGAGACGTATTAAAACTCCATGTAGGAGTATTTAATGACGAGAAGAGAAGTGCTACAGTCGAAGCAGAAAAATTCGCATACGTTCCTCATCCAGAGTCCAACAGGAAAGCGGGAAACCAGGTGCCTCAGTCCTCATTCCTCCTCCCTCATCAAAAATGTAGGCATCAGAACATATTCGAGCTCTTTTAACACAGAACATTGTAATTCCTTTTCCCGGTTCCTCTTTATAGTTAAGCTTTCATACTCAGCATCTCCCTCTGACTGCTGCTGTCTTTTTTATGCCTCTTTCCCACCGCATTCTTATTCTCTTTTTCATTGACAGTTTATCCCACTGCCAGTGCCCCTCTCTCACTTACACTGTCTCCTTTTGCCGGTTTCTTTCCACTTCCATTGTCTTCACCACACCTCAACAGCTAAAAAATTCCGGGGCTCCAACTTACTTCTCTCGTATTTCCATGTGGTTAAAATTTCGGTCTAAAATGCTCCCTCTCCTATACCAAAGTGTTAAAATTCGCCGGTCTGTCAGGGCGCAGACCCTCCAAGGCTATGTATGATGTCCACTCATCTGTGTTTTTCAGCTACACTGACTCCTATCTCTTTTACTCCCACTGTTTCTATCTCTTTCTCTTTTACTTCCACTGTCTCTCACTGCCCATCAACATCTTCTCTCTCTCTCTCTCTTTGACTTGCACTGCAATCCATATCTATTTTCGAAACTTCCTGGCAGAATAAAACTGTGTGCCGGACCGAGACTCGAACTCGGGACCTTTTCCTTTCGCTGGCAAGTGCTCTACCAACTGAGCTACCCAAGTACGATCACGCCCCGTCGTCACAGATCTACTCCTGCCAGTACCTCGTCTCCTACCTTCCAAACTTTATAGAAGCTCTCCTGCGAGGGTTTCAGGCTTTACCGTTCGTTCAAAACAAAGCACTGTCACTTAGCTGATAATGTCTCGAGTAAAGTATTACATGTATGATACGGGTTCAGTCACGTATGCAATATATCACTATCGAAAGCTGTATTCCCAAATGTTATTCTCAAACCATTTTAGAAGCACCTCGAAAGCGCTAGAAAGGATTATGTACGCAGAAAGCATAACAAACCATTTTCAAATTACTAAAGTAACGCTTAATTTATGTTTCGATGTGCTCTCTGAGAGAACTTGCTCTTTTTCAATTCATTAATCAGAATATATAAAATAAAAATGGAAAAAGAAAACAAATTTTGAACTGATTTTGACTGCGCCTTGTCAAAAACATTTGACTGAGCAGGCCATAGCACTCCCGGTCTTCCATCATCTCTACTTCAAAGGATGCAGAGTGATGCATTAAGAGACCCAGGATACGTCCTGAACTATACAGCATCTGGAGAATGGGTAACATTCAGCAGAGGTGAACCACAGAGATCTGCATTGGGTACACACTTATTCTTGCTGCAAAGAATGTTCCGTCATTATATACGCAAGAAACAGAAACGGTTATCTCCGACAATACAAGTATTATAATCGAGTCTAGAGAAAAAAACTCACTATCCGCAAAGTAAACAAAATTTTTCTCTCAACTTAATAAAAATTGTCAGTAAAGAGAATGTCACATAAGTTAGATAAATACAGCACATGCAATTTTGTATGTAGAAGACCTGACCTTGCCCTTAGAATTTAATACATGAGGGTAAATCAGTAACTAGAAGAGACTGTTCTTAATTCGTAAGTATTTAAATTGACAAAGACCTGTACTGGAAGTTACTTGCTGCAGACCTGCTTAATCGTCTAAGCTATGGAAGTTATAAGTTACAGTTAAAGAATAATACTACTTACAAAAACATAAAACTAGAAGGAGAAATGTCTTACACTACCTATCACTCAGCCTTATTATAACACAGAAGGGAGTAAAGTATTCCACAGCAAAAATCTTTCATCACCTGCCCAGTAACGTAAAGAAGTCAACAGATTATAAAATTAGCTTCAGACACAAACTTAAATTACATCTGTTTGAAAAATTCTTCTCTCTCTCTCTCTCTCTCTCTCTCTGCGCGCGCACGCGCGTGTGTGTGTGTGTGGGGGGGGGGGGTGTTTGTATGTGTGTGTGTATGCATATGAGAGAGAGAGAGAGAGATAAACAGAATGCAAAAAATTGTGAATATCCTAAGACAATAATGTACGTCGTCAGCATGTTCTCGTGGTCTTCAATGAGAAAATGTAAAACAATTATAAATATTATAATTATAAATATATGTTATATAATGACTTCATGGCTAGAGGGCGCACTTATGAATCACAGGGAGTTAAAATAATTACACTAAACTCGCATGACTAGATTTTGTTACGTTGAATTCAAGACAGGTGACACGAACTTCAGATGGTACAAACAGGCTCTGAGTGAAAGTGCTTTTTTCTGTTGGTATCCCTTCTCTACTTTAAAGTTGTCACCAACAATTTAGTAATTTGTATTTGTTTGTGACGCAAGTGGCATACTGGAGTTACTTAGTCCTCGTACAATTCCACAAAGTATACTATTAAATAAAATTACGTGCAGCTTTTCTATATGTGATAGTATGCTACATTCTATGAAATAATATGTTGCTTCCCTCATATTTTTCAAGCTTGTGTAAAGACTCTCAGTTCAGTGTACTGCTGTAATACTTGCCGGAGACACTGGCTTCTGTTTGATACCTATTTTCTCAAAAGTATATTCAAAGACATTGGGCAAGTTAGTCTTCAGGTATTCGAATGGTTTGGAGAATTGCAGGCGGTAGTCAAAATTCCATCCACCAGTACTGCCCCATTTGTATGTCGTCACCTCCATCTGCAACAATAACACAGCAAATCATCAGAGAATGTTACATGAACACTTTCTGGAAGTAGGCCACTACGAGACAGTTTTCGAGAAAATTTAGTGGAATCGTGTAGAACAATTGGTGTGCTTCCAAACGTACAACAGTTTGTGTGAAATCAAAAAGAAAGTAGTGGATTTCCAGGTGTTGTATCTGTCACTTAGCGATCAGAAATGATTTCTATTTCAATCATACATTTTTAACCATTGCAAAGAAGATTGTACACTATTCTGCAATTTCTATTATTTCTAGGCATTCATCAGAATGATAAAGTTGGAATGATAATTACCAGATTTCGAGCTCGAAGTTGCAGAGAAAACCTATTTTACTCTGTATAGATATACAATTCAATAATATAAAGCCCCTCCCCAACTGACAGCAGCATTTGTTAAATGCCTAAAGAAAAAAAGATCTATTGACTTCGTACTGCAGGAGATGATAAGGGGTAGCGTTATTTCTGCAGGTACAGAGCTCAGGGAAATGGAGAACGGTTGTATTATACATCATTCAATAATATCCAACAGGTCGATTACATATGAGTCAGCTCGTATATAGAAAGAAGTTTAAGCGAAATAAAACAGATGACTAAATTCGACAATAATGTCTATTTAATCAATATTAGACTGTAACAATACCAGAAATTTTGTATTATATACAAATGTATTACTTTTCGTAATCCTTGCAAAAATTTGCAGAACGAACCGTTGAGCAATAAAAATGTTCTTTAAGCTAACGTACAGGTCACACACATCACATGTATAGCATTTGCGATGTACTTTTAAAGAAATTTCGTCATTTCTTTGATTCTTTCCGTTTTATTACATACAAATACATCATATCTTATTGTTAGATGCTTTAATACCGTACTAGAATTATAGACATTTCAATGGTTACCGCTCTAAAGTCCAACATGTATTGTTTGTTAGGATTGGGGAGAATTTCGTACGTCGATGAGGTTAACATTACAGGGAAACAGCTGCCTAAGCAGTCTGCCACTGTGTCAGCGTAAGATATTTACCAGGATATATTTCACACATTCTTTTGAGTCCTTTAATACATGTTCCGCTAAGCCTTCTCATACAGTACTACTTCTAATTATTTATTTCTGTCAACCTTCACCATTTTGCATGTGGGTATCTGAACATGACTGTCTGAGAGATGATTAAGTTTCCGATATAGAATGTCATTTTTCATTAGGAATGTTCGTATAAAAATACCAGCTGAACACCTGGGACTGATGCCCTCAGAAGTTAATTCCCATAGTGTTCAGAGCCATTTCAACCATTTGAACTCCTGGAATCACCCAGTTACGTGTTTATTACAGTTCTATTACTCCATGTCCTCTTTCTTCCTCTCTCTGTTGAGCTCTTCCTTCGCCTTCACTGTGCCCATACCCCCGGCCCCTCCCTGTATCCAACTGCTACTCCCATGTCTCTCTCTCTGCCTGCCCCCCCCCCCTCCCCCAATCTGTTCATGTGTTACCGCCCCATCTCTCTGACCATTTGCTTCTCCCCCTCTATCGATACTTGCTTTCCGCTCCTCCCATATCTTCCTCCCTTCTCTAAGTACAGCTCCTCCTGCCCCTCTGTCTCCTCCTCAACCCACCTCTAGTCAAAATCCTCCTGTCCGTCTCTCTGTCCATTATCTCCTCTGTTTCTCTGTCCATCTCCTCCTCTTTCCTTTCACTCTCCATCTCCTCCTCCCCCTCTCTCTAGCCTACTCCTCCTCCACAGTCTTCATCCAACTCCTTCCTTTCTCTGTCCACCACCCCATTACCCTCTCTCTACCCTTCATCTCCCTTTATCCATATTCCCCTCACCTTCTCACTGACCATCTCCGCCTCGCCCATATCTATGATCATCTTCCAGCTTTCCCCTCTCTTTCTGGCCATCTCTTCCACCCCCTTTTCTTTGAACGTTATCCCCACATTATTCCTGCCCAGATAGTAAGTTTGGCTCATTCAGTCCAAGGGGTTAGCAGCAAAAATTTTTACCTGCAGCTTTGCCTGCATCCTTAAATGTCACATATTTAACAAACTTAAAACATGCAGGGTGACCCAAAAATCCGTTAACATTCGAAAATTCAATATTTCATGGAATAACGCATGTGGGGATGTAATAGTTGATACATAAGCTTGAAATGACGTGGGGTCTCATTGAAACCAAGAAAAGTGCGCATGATGACCAACAGACGGCGCTTCATATGATGCAAAAGAAGTTCAATAAGTCACCTGTCGTTCATTAAGAATACCTGTAGTCGAAGAACAAAGTTGTGAACAGCACTGTACAACATATCCATTAAGTATGGTGAGAGACTGCCGTCGGATGTTGTCTGCTGGCATCCCTAACGAGGTTGACCGATCGCTGTAGACTTGAGGCCTCAGGTAATCCCACTATCAATAATCATACGGATTGAGGTTTGGGGAACTGGGAGACCAAGCACGATGGAAGTTGCGACTCAGCACGCGATCCCCGCCAAACGACGTGAGCAAGATGTGTTTCATATGTGTATCAATAAGGGATGCCCCAGCCTGCATAAATGTCGTATCTTCCAGCTAGCCTTTATCAGCCTATCTAAGGATGACGCAATTTTACAACATACTGGCGTACCTCGCACACATCACGCTGACATTTAAAAGTAACATCACACATTTCCTAGAAGAAAAAGGGTCCGATCACCATTTATGTGGTAAATCCACACCACAGCGTAACTTTCTCGTCACTCAGTGGGTTTCCATGACAATTCTAGGATTTTCCGTCGCCCGGATTCTATAATTCTGATTGTTGCCTGACCCTCGGTGTATGAAAGAGGTTTCGCCGGTCCATTACATGTCAGACTACCAATCGTCAACGTCCCCCTTTTCTTGAAGCGTTCACATCGCAAATACTCGCTGCTTCACAAAATAGTTGGCTAAAGAGTTCATGATGACGCTAGATTTTGTACGAATAGCAGTGGATGATATGCCTCAGTGTTCTCCAAACAGTAGTGCGTGGAATGCCGATGTTAATCCACTAGAGTCTCCACTTCTTTCTGATCGAGCAGCAGTAGTGACTGCGTCTGATCGCCCGTTACGGAGCCGATCGTCTTAACAGCTCGAATCCTCGAGCTTCTTGATCATTTTCTTCGCTACGACACTTCTCATGCGAGCTTTACCAGTTCGAAAATCTTCTTATGGCGATAGAATTATAAAGCTCCAGTTGCGTATTCTCCATTCTGATAGTAAACCTTCACTAACAGTTCCTTTTCTGGTGAGGTCAACATGTCGCATTTGCTGGCACGTCTGACCCCCTCTCTCACTACAGCTTATATTATACACGCATTTCTTGCGGTGTCACTGACATGTTACTCTGCAGCGCCATGCGTTGGCCGGTTTTAGCACTCGTCTTCAGTTTTAATAAAACCTCATGTCATTTTACGCATGTGTGACAAGTTTCACCACTCTACCTAAGTTATTCCATAAATTTGTGCACTTTCAAATTAACGGACTTTCTGGTCACTCTGTATATGTACACATATTTCACATATATTTAACATATTTCATTATATATTTATACATATATTTCACTCATATCTCTAACGAATTTTACCATGCAGTTTCGTTTGAATGCAGCTCAAGGTTTATGGCTTCACATCTTCAGAACAGTGTGTCGGACAACGACAGTATTTTCCAGATTAAGTCCTGTGGCACTTGTGGACGCTGTCTGTGAAATGTTCCGTGAATCGAGTGAGTGGTAAAGCAGTAACAAATCGAATTATCAGCATGATTGGGAAATTTTTGATTTATCTCAGTGTTAATGACTTCATATATACTGAACTATGTGTTATTTTGCAGTTATGTTGAGTGGTATATGTGAAAATAGTGTTGGCAATAGAGTTGTTGGTCAAGAAACAAGAAATTAAAAGCTCATGCCAGATGAAGCAGTTTTACTGCATGAATAAAATAATGTACACGCGATAAACTTTTTTTCCTTTCATAAGTTTTTTGGGGGACGAGTGAGCGAGAAAACATCTCGGAAAGGTTTGAAGGTATGTACAATGATTGTTTAAAGTCAGCGAGTGCACCCATTCTCAAATGATGGCTGAATATAATCTGGCTATTCATAAGTTATGAATTATGCTTCTTTTACACCCCCTCCCCGATCCCACAGCTTTGAGAGACAAGAGGTTGTTAAGCACACAGTGGTTCTTCATAGTCTGTAATGGATATGTGTAAGAAGTTTGAATAAAACTGATACAGTGGTTTAGAAGGACATGTGTACACGCACATATACATACATACAGTTTTATAATACACTCTAAGACAAAGAAAAGGACGCTCCAGGTACCACAAAGGAATTATTCGAATAGGAGGGAAATCGGTAGATGTTATTTACATGTACAGAAATACAAACAATAGCTATTTGACAATAAATGTATAATTTATTCAACAGAACGTGTTTCACAAATTGAAAAAGTCAGTAATGCGTTGGTCCACCTCTGGACTTTGTGAATTCAGTTATTCGGTATGGCATCGATTGATAGAGTTGTTGGGTGTCCTGCTGAGGGATATGGTCCCAGATTCTGTTCGACTGACTCGTTAAATCGTCAAAACCGTGAAATGGTTGGAGGCCCCTGAACGTAATGTTCCAGACGTTCTCATTTGAGGAGAGACACGACGACCTTGCTGGGCAAGGAAGGGTCTGGCAAGCACTGAGAAAAGAAGTAGATACTCTCACTGTGTGCGCGAGGGCATTATCTCGTTAATATGTAGGCACTGGATAACTTTCCATGAAGAGCGACAAAACGGGACGTAGAAAGTCGTCGACGTACCGCTGCGCTGTAATAGTGTAGCGCGTGACAACCGAAGAGGTCCTGCTGTGAAAACAAATGACATCCTAGACCATCACTCCTGGTTGTCGGGTCATATGGAGCGCGACAGTAAGGCTGGTATCCCACTACTGTGTGGGGCTTCTCCAGGGACGTCTTCGGGCTGGAGTCTCAGTGACTGGAGCAGAATTGTCTTCAGTGACTGATTGCCTCTGTCGATATCTTTTATGGCACAGTAGGTCAACTTGAAGAACAGATAGCTTCAGCTGTGCTGACCCCGTTAACTAGCGACTGGACAGTGTTGGGATACCAACCTGATTGTTGCCTATGATATGGTCCGACAATAAGGAATGATGGTCTGAGGTGGCAACCCTTCCATAGCAGGACCTGTTGGGCTGTCACTGGCGGCATACTTACAGCTAATCGGTACGTAGACGATATTCTACGCCCTGTTCTATTGCCCCACTAGCAGTCCATACTAGGCTTATGTTTCAGCAAAATAATGCCCGACCCCACATGGCTAGAGCTTCTATTGCTTTTCTTCATGCTTGCTAAACCCTATTTGGGCTGTCAAGGTTGCTAGATCTTTCCCCAACTGAGATCGTTTGGAACATTATGAGCATGGACCTCCAAACACCTAAGGATTTTGACGATCTACCACGTCTTTAGGACAATTTAGCGAGAAATCGCTCAGGAGGACATCCAACAAACGTATCAGTGTTAGGGAAGCTGAATAACTGCTTGCAGAAGGGCCACAGGCGGACCAGTGCATCTGTGAAGCTCTTTTTCTTGAATTAATCAACAATTTTTTTTCTGAAATTGGAATCATTTGGTTATTTGTATATGTGCGACGTATCAATTTATGTCCTATTCGGATATCCTTCTTCGTTTCTTTTTTGTCTGGCTTCTCTTTTTCCGTTTTCCAAGAGATATGCTGCTGCTGACAAATCTGGTTTCGTATTACTGCGGCCAGTTAGATGATATGTTATAGCAACGGACTCTAGTATAACGCTGGATTGCATGAATTCTAGAAAGTTTAACCTCTGTTTAGTGTTACCTCACTGTGTTTGCGACAATAACTGCATATCCAATTATCGCAGCCCAGCCAACAGATTCACACGGAATGAATTACTGTGAAGCGTGTCTACATGAGCCTCTTCATCATTTTGTTTAACATTTATCTGGCCACAAGGTATATTACCTTTATTTTATCAAACATCTTACTAAGAATTTTGGTAATTATCGGAGTCCCACGCGCATATTCAGTTATTCAATACATCTACTTGCAATATGTTAGTATATACATCCTTTCCTCCTCTCATTTAATGAATGAAAAGCGTGAATGAGAGTGTAGAAGATAAATTTTATTATCTAGTCTGCTACGTGGCAGAATAGCCAACCCTATAAAACAGGTATCAGGTAGCAAAGAGATTTCTGTTCGCCTTGGACAAAGCTCTTGTAGAGTTTGGCACCACACAGTAGGGAGCCGTCTGGTGGTGGTTAGTGTTTAACGTCCCGTCGACAACGAGGTCATTAGAGACGGAGCGCAAGCTCGGGTTAGGGAAGGATTGGGAAGGAAATCGGCCGTGCCCTTTCAAAGGAACCATCCCAACATTTGCCTGAAACGATTTAGGGAAATCACGGAAAACCTAAATCAGGATGGCCGGAGACGGGATTGAACCGTCGTCCTCCCGAATGCGAGTCCAGTGTGCTAACCACTGCGCCACCTCGCTCGGTAGCCCTCTGGGCACTTCCGGAAGAATGGAACGCGTGGGATCCAAAAGAATTCCCTTGACAGTGTTCTGGGAGACGCGAGACGAGCGAATCCAACTAAGTGTAAGTGTGTTGATTCAGTATCTTATTTTTGTAGATTTCAGCTAAAGTCAAAATTACCGTCTTGCTCTCATCGCTTATCGCCCCTTTAGAGGTATACGGAATTTTCCTTGCTAATTTCGGAACATTATGAGCAGTTGCATTTAGCCACGCATGCAAGCCATTGTTCTGCTCTACCTCTGTTCAGACATGTGGAGTCGTGATGCATCTTCTTAGTTCAGTCTGATTTACTTCGTTGTTGATCTCGCGAGAGTACAGATTTCTGAAACTTCGCTAATTTAGATTTCAGTTCGTTGTCTAGTTTCCATGTGTCTTTGTCGTCTCGGTTCATGTTAAATACGGATCTGACAGCCTTAAATTCGCAGATCGTGTCTCACAGTAACACACCTCTTCAATTAGCTTCACTATTCTGAATTCTAGCACTCATTTTACCCAGAATTTGCGTATGTGACGATCACGTGTTCGAGGTTTATGAGACTCGGTAAAGGTCATTTTTACTCAATCTCCTGGTAAAACTTCCAAATTAGTTTCAGAACCTCTTCTATGGTGCAACTAATAAGAATCTATTTTTATCGGTGAATTCTTGTTCACTTCCTTTGTGCATTCAAGCCTAGGGAACGACCGTTTCCCAACCACTATCATACTAGTGAAGTTTTTCATTACTCTTATATTTGTCCTGAATTTCTATTACATTGTCGCCGATGAAAGATTCCTCTGGCACTCCCATAATTAATAATTAATGACAAATTGTAGTGGGTTCACCAAGACGCAGTTGTAAATGTTTCTTTGTAGTTCAGCCGAGAGTGTTATGGAGAACAGCAACCATCACTCATTTATTAGTTGTTTAGCTTATTGTTTTGTTCAGCTGTCCTTGAATACAGGTGATGTTTTTGCCAGAGCGCATGCTTACGTATTCCCACGCAGACGTCGGTTTTAGTCCTCCTGCTATCCATTCTGCAACAGATAAATATGGCCAATTTATTTATTTAATATTTATTTAACTGTCTTAATTATGCAGAACACACAGCTGTGGTACTGACGCTCTGCCGCTGTCGACAAATTTTGTGGCTGCGTCGTTAATGAATGTATCGAGAATCATGTAAGGGATCCGTCGACAAGTCGTGATTGCAGCTTCAGGCATATTAGGCAATGATAGCCCGATTTCTGATTAAGAAGACGAACGAGATAAGCTGCTCTCATGGCGGGGAATCTGCGGCGCACATCTCCACCACGAACTGAGCACGAATACAGCTAGCCGTAGGGCTGGGGAGAGCAGGCGTGTAGTGCAAGACCGCCACGCATACGACTGCGGAAAGCATGTGTGGTCCACTCTTCAAGCTGACCAGCTGTCTCACAAATAAGTTTCAACGGAGAACACAGGACACTGCGCAGCTTTGGTGTTCTTATACATCGAACTTGTCTTCGATAAATTATGGTAAAATGACCTACACCACAAGCTTGCTACCATGGGCCTACGAACCAAAACGGTCACAATAATTAAACTGCAAAACACAAATCATACATACAGTGTTGATGTCGATGACCAAAAGAATCCTGCACAACTCAGGAAGCAGTCTCCCAAGATACTATAGTGTCCGTTTTACTTCGTTCATTATATGTAGCACATTTAGCCAATTGACAACGAACAGCACACTGGACTAGCTCTGGAGGACGACGGTTCAATCCCGCGTCCGGCCATTCTGATTTAGGTTTTCCGTGATTTCCCTAAATCGTTCCTGGCTAATGCCGAAATGGTTCCTTTGAAAGGGCACGGCCGACTTCCTTCCCCGTCCTTCCTTAATGCGATGAGACCGATGACCTCGCTGTCTGGTCTCCTCCACCAAACAACCAATCCAAACCACCAACGAACGCAGCGCCGTTATCCTTAGAAGCGATAGAAATAGCAAACGGCAGCTGGGAATTGGCCTCGATCTCGTAAAAACTTGAAAAATGCCCTCAGGGGCGCAGCATTCGTTAGCTGGGAACAGGCTTGGCGACCTGGAATTCCTCAGCTGGTACTGGTGAGCGCCGCCAGTACTCTGTCACCATAAGCTCTGGAAGTGCTTCAGCGACCAGGATGCAGCACATTGGTGGAACGTCTGGTGTCACAGGGAATGTGGACCTTGGCATAACCGCACAGATAGCGACCATGGTAAAACTTCTATAAAAAAACTTCAGTCTGAAGATGTGCTGTCGGTGAGAAGCAAGGCTGTTACGATGGAACATTCATTAGCGGCCAACCTTGTGGGGAGCTGCCGCATCACAGATGTATAAGGCTTAGCTAGGCACCTGCTGCTCTATCCGGGTTGACCACCTAGTTGCTCATGGGACCAAGTTCGACACTTTGAAATTTTCCGCTTCTCCGAGGGCAATGAGTGGACCCTTAGTAGGTACCAACAAGCTTGTTACGTCCAGAAGGGTTTAGAGGGAATTTCATGTACGTTAATATCTGTTTAGGTATTGCATAATGGGACACTGTTGGTTGAAACCCTGAGTTCCCAACAAAAGAAAAACCTACAGAAACCAACCAAAATCCGTGGTGAATGTGTCACGGAAACTGAACTCCATGACACCTTCAAATACAGTGTTGTGATGTGCAGGGATATGGTGGACATTCCCAAAAACGAATGTAAAGTTGAATGGGTCCAAGAAGGAAGCGTTGACTTCCAAAACCTAATGAAAAATGTGGATGTGGATCTAGTTAATTGAGGCTCGCTTATACTTACTTTTAACAGTACAAAATTTCCAGAGCATGTCAAAACAGGTTTCCCTAACCTAAGCATGCGGCCATGTGTCCCCAACCTCATGCGCTGTTTCAAATGCCAGCGTTTTTGGCGTACTACTTTTGTGTGTCCGGGAGAGGCCACTTGTGACAGATATGGTGAGGCTGCCCACGAAGGAGTCGCTTGTTCACCTCCTTTGAAGTGTGTGAATTGCTATGGGATCACCCTGCCAAGGGTAGGGACTGCAGAGTATGTCTTGACGAATGGAAGATGTAAGAGCTTGAATGGTGAGGCGAAAAATATTTATGAAATCACGCTGCTTTCAACATTCGCTACCCGTTTTGCTCCTGCTCTTGAACCGCCTGTTCAGACGGAGGTTGCTGGTGTCAGCACTACAGTCTACACTTTTATGTCTCCAGCCTTGTCATCAAATACGGATTGTCTATGAATCCTTCGTACTCGGTTTGCTAGACAATCAAATCGAACAAGTCATGTTAATGAGTTTTATTGCAAAATTAAAAGAGACAATACTTAACTTTTCAATCACACTGATGTGTCGCAAGCAAAGGGCGACATACAAAATAAGCAACTTTCTTCATCATAAAAAATTCCAAGCCTGTGCTACTTAGGTAGTACAAGCAAAGTAACTAGTGTCGATGCTGCTATAGAACTCGCTAATCTTGAAACTACTGTTCAACTGGAGCGTCAACAGTCGGTCGCGACGCTTACGTCCTCTTCACGTAGGGGCCGCTGCTGTTGCGTTGTCGTCCTGGGGAGGGGTCTGTCTGTGTGCCATTGGCTGACATCTTCTCACAGCCATCTCTTCTCTATCGTTCCCGACTGGCGTGCCGGTGCTTCACTGTACACTGCAGCATAAACAGCATAAGAAGGTCTTTGACAGCCTGCAGCAATGTTTCCAGCTTGCAACTACAGAGTGCCATCACCTGCAAGCGAAAACGGTAGCCATCTACAGAGCTGACATCAATAAGACGTTTCCATAGAGAGATTTACAAAATAGCGCTACCTGGTCTGCTGCAGTTACTTCAAAGCGCATACCTTCCATATGAACAACAGAGAAACCCATGATTGCCAATGTTGCAGAGCTCTGTCGCTCTCCAAAAGTTCAGTGTGGGTCACTATCTAGTACTGCCACTACGACTTCAGTTGTTGTGGCTCCAAAGACTCCTCATGCAAAAAGATGCGAAGCCAAAGGCAAAACATAAATCGCTGACAAGTTATCTGACGACGTCAGCTTCAATCTGTCTGATGTTCTCACAATCCTTATTTAGAGCCGATGGACCTCGATGTTGATCTCATTTCTCATAAAGACTGAGACTGCACCCACTACAGGCTCCTCTCCCAAGCCGGCCGCGGTGGTCTAGCGGTTCTAGGCGCGCAGTCCGGAACCGCGCGACTGCTACGGTCGCAGGTTCGAATCCTGCCTCAGGCATGGATGTGTGTGATGTCCTTAGGTTAGTTAGGTTTAAGTAGTTCTAAGTTCTAGGGGACTGATGACCACAGATGTTAAGTCCCGTAGTGCTCAGAACCATTTGAACCATTTGATCCTCTCCCAAGGTGTGAAGACTGGGTTAAAATGCTACCCAAGTGACAAATGGCTCCTATACTACAGTGGAACATTAATGGATCCAGGACATATGTGTGAAAAACTGAAACTCTGAGCACATGAACGCCCTCTGTGTTCGTAGCAAATGCAGTTTCTTGCGTCTAATGCCCCTTTACTGCAGCGTTATACCCTTCATTAAGATGACCTGATTGGGGAGATGGCCGACGGGTTTCTATGTTTGTCAATAATACACACAACTCCTACGCACTCGCCCTGGTTGTTGACCTGCAACCAATTTTGGAGGATCACTGTTTATACGATCTATTTACTTCAACAAAATGCAACAGACTCTACAGTTCTACTAGAACAACTCCCCTACAATTTCTCCTACTGGGAGGCTTCAATGCCCATATTGTATAGAGATGTTCGACCTCTTCTCTCCCCCTGGGTCTATTTTTAGAGAGCCTCATGACATCTCACAAGTTGTGCATCCTCAACACAGGCATTCCCACTATTTCTATGCTGTTAATGGGTCCTACTCAGCCATCAGCCTCTCTGCCTGTTCTCCAACTCATGGCCAATGTTCAGTGGGAAGTCACTGGTGACTATCATTCCAGTGACCATACTGGATGGATCTCTCTCTGAAAGGACCCAGTCATGATCGATAATCAGCAGAGCTGACTGGACGCTGCTCAGCTCGCTGACTTTGTTTAAATGGGGCAACAGCATCCAGGAGTGGGTCGATCCCATCACATGAGTGACCTACCATACTGCTAACGTCTCCACCCCAAAGTCTTCAGGTCACCATCGGAGGCAACCAGCTGCTTGGTGGATTGTGATGTGTGCCCTTTAGTAGTCTGGCTCAAAGTGTGGCTCTGCCAAGGTTTAAATGCCGCCCAATGGCCAAAAATCTCGGAGCCTTTCGAGTGGGAAGGGACAAGGCTCACTGCATCATCAAGAAGATCCAGAAAAGTTAATGCAAAGAGTTCCTGGGTCCTACAAAGCGTTCCACTTGATCTAAAAACGTATGAGAAACCATCAGGACGATTTACACTTAAACACAGTCGTATACTAATACCAGTAGTAATGAAACAAGGTTGTCTCCAAACAACACCCACAGAGAAAGGCCACTTCCCAAACTCGTAGATAGAGGCATGTTTGATAACCACTCCTTACATCAGATAAGGATTCATAGCAGTGGATGGAGCTCACCATAATGAGCTGTATAGCTATCCATAATCCAGTCTAGATGTCGGAGATCAGGCAACTTCTTAGTCGCTCTCAGTATGGATTCATAGTTATATCCACTGCTGACGATCTGACACTGATAGAGATGGCTGTCCAGCAGACTTTCCTAAGTAGACATCACTGTCTCGGTGCATTTTTTGTCAGTAAGGAGTAAAATGTACAACACTACTTGGAGACACAGTATTCTAGATCATCTCCAACTATGGAGCTTCCATAATAACCTCTCTATCTTTATCTGGTCCTTCCCGTCTAACTGATTTTTTTGTGTCCTGAGACGGTGACGAGCTGTCATGTGTTTTTGAGCAGAAGAATGGTGTTCCTCAATTCAGTGTTTTAAGTGTTACCGTCTTTACAGTAGCTATAAACGCTATCACATCTACGGTAGGGAGTCCTGTACAATGCTCCTCATTTTTGGACAATTTTGCGGTGTTCTGTTGATCGTCCAGTGATTCAACGGCGACTAGTCAGTTGCGTAATAGGATGACCGGAGCGGGTGACATGGTCGGGGCGACATGCTGATACGCGCAGCCCAGGGAACGCGACGCCTTGCTAGATCAGCGGCAGGTGGTAGGAGGTTATCAGGACGAGGTCCGGCCTATCTTGCCTCCTGAAGACGCTGCGGCTCGTGATGACGCCAGGAGTCGCCGGTGCAGCAGCGGGCACCGCCCTCTGCCGGCTGGTCCTCGGGGACAGCGTCACTGATGACGACGTAACAGCGACTGAACGCCCAATCGGTCGAACCGATGCCAACGCCCACCTCTGATGCGCTTAAATGGTGCAGATCGCTGCTGAATCTGCCGGTTACGCAGCGCTGTGTTTATTAGAATGTTCTCGATGAGTTGGCTAACGCAACCGCGCCACATGTGGCCCGCGCCTGCGTAATTTTGCTAATGCTGCATTCTGGCTGTTGATGGCTGCCGCGCACGTACACACATACCGACGCTCGTTGCAAAACTGTGTCACCAGCATAACGCGACGGCCAGCCTTCGTCCGCCGTCTGCAGTGAGGCTGGTGTATCGCGAACTTAAACACACTAAATCCAATTTCGTACCAAATTTTCTAAAAATAACCCCTTGTCCTCTACAGTTGCTCCCTCGTACGAAAAGAATTCGTCCCCGAATCCAACCAAAAAGTCAAAACAACTACAGTTCACTTCACAAACACCACAAAATGCGATTGATTCACTATTTACACTGAGTTCATTCACCCCTATGCTCCGTCTAATCTTTGTTCATAAACATTACTCAGTTTTCTGCTGCAGTGCCTCACAACTATTCAGTGATTTTGTCTGGACCCTCAGGATAAAGGTTGGAAGTGGCGGGCTTTGGGCTACCTTCCTGTTGAGCCGATAGTACACTAATCCTACGACAAAGATAAAAATACAGGTGGCGGTGGTTGATGATCCAATAACTAGAAAGCGTTGCTTATGCTCATTACGGTACTCATGCACTCGTTGCAAAAGATGTTTCATAGTTATAAGTCCATCCTGAGCTGCTAGCATCCGGTCCAAAGAGGCGAGCAAAGTCGGGTCTAACGTGCTATTCAAAAGAGTGATATTATCTTTCGTGACGAATTGCACCGGTTGGTTGGGCACATAGATCAATGTGCGTCTTATATTCATGATAGTAGCTCCAGTAACCATGGCTGGTAAACGGAAAGTTGGCCCTGAAATGTCACACTGTGTGCCGTTAATTAGTAGTCCCTGCCCCTGCAATTCTATCCTTTGCGTACTCCCTTGCTTACCTGCTCCTAACAAACGCAAATAACGACTGTGTTTTCCATTGCTGAAGATACCGAATGTGGAATCACTTGCTGAAAGAACTGCACCGTACCTGCTATAATTTCCTTAGGGCACTCCGCGACTGGTTCTTGAGAGCGGAATAGAGAATAGTCAGAAGATTTGGGAACAGCGTGTAACAATTTCGCGGGGCGGATGGTAACTGGAACTGTTCAACAACGCAGCAAGTCTTGTGGAGTGAGGAACACATGAGCTTGTCTGTTAGATGCCACTAACAGTATTTCCCGTACGGTTAATTGTACGAATTTCTGCAAAATTTCCCACTTCACTGGATACGTATGCAAGGCGTAACATTCAAATTTACAATCCTTACATGTTAATGGTATTATGATATGAATTCTCAGCAGGGTACCCGTCCGCGTACTGGTAACAGTGGCCATTTTGTAGTACAGAGATAAGTGTTCGTCAGTAGTTCCATGGATGCTGGCAATTCCGATTGAACTCTCCGTAATCCTTCCCAAAGTTGTTCCAAAGGTAACAGTACCGGGGATAGGTACCCACACATTGCGTGCAACAAAGCGTCCTGTAGTTTCGTGGCTTCTATGCATGCTTCCGTAATACTATCAGCAAGAAAACGGAACAGCTTAGCGATTATCAGCTGTGAATCGATGTTATCCAACCGGTACTTGATTATACTCAAGTCGTGATTGGTTGTGTCTGCTGTGGCCTTAATGTGGAACATCAAGGTCGCGGCCAAAGCTCGCAGTTGGCTCGTATTGTTAACTACATCTTTCTAAAAGCTCTCTAATTGGGTTGTGTGAAGATATAGCATTCCCTGGTTGCTATTCACATATCCTGTACCTGCCGTAGCGTATCATTAATACTTTTAATATCTTCCGCGTCAGCGGTGCCAAAAACAGTCTTCAGGATACCGCCACCTGCGTCTAACCGTCCTCTTTTCCTATGAATGTGCGGGATTAGCCCTGCACTTAGCCGCAACTGAGCTTGAAAGCGTGCAAAAGCTGATCGTAGTAGGTGATATTCCCCCTGTGTCATTAAACCTTGACTGATTAGCCACCATGGAATGAAGCTCATTAAATGTATCCTGTAATTTACAGATTTCGTCTTCAGCCGCCCAAATATTACAGTCCACCCTTAAGGTCCATTGATGTCCCGACATAATTACGTCCGCTTGCCGCGAAAACAAAATACCACTTGATATAGGACGTACCTTCAAGGCTTACCAGAACGTCACGCCTCCTGAAAAAACAAAAGGAAAACAACTCACATTAGCTCTTCCATTTTATGCGTGGCTTAAGAGCATAATAGCATGTCTGATCACTTCCACAATTAACTTGGTTCTCTTGTTTATCTACTCCTTTCTTATTATTTTTCTTAGATTCATCTTTCTCTCCACTAGAAGTTACTGCAGACAATGAATGAAGTTCCTCAAAATTCCCTTGAAAGGCCTAATTCTGCTCACATGCACAATAGTAGGGCGAGTTGGAAGCTGTAATTTTACGTTCACCTGCGATGTCATCTCGATCACCTGGAAAGGACCTTGATAACGGGGTACAAATTTTTTCGTTTTGCCTTTTGGCACACACAGATTATTCATCATCACCCATTGTCCTACATGATATTTGGGTAAAGCCGCCCTTCTATTGTGAGCTTTGTCCAGTCTCTCTAACGCTTTAGTGTTCATTTTTTTCACCTGCCAGCAGACTGTTTTCAACTTTGTGGATAAATCTTTAACAGCCGAAGTATCGGTTCCTGGTGAGTCATCTTCTGACGGAACAGTGCTTCATACGGAGACAATCCTGTACTTTCATGCACTTTTGAGTTATACGCCACGGTTACAAACGCCAATAGGGTATCACACTTGTTGTGTTGTGAATTTACATAATAACTTAACATCTTACCTATTGTGCGATGAACTCTCTCGGTCCGACCATTAGCCTGTGGGTGTAACGTGGTCATTCTCAATTTCTTTACATGCAACAACTTGCATAGCTGTTTCGTCAAATCAGGCATAAAGTTTGTCCCTTGATCTCTAATTATAGTTTCAGGTGTACCGAATTTTAATATCCATTGATGTACCATGGCGTTAGCCACTGTTTCAGCTCACTGGTCCGGAATAGCTGTCATAGACACATAGCGCGGAAAATGAACTATTATTGTTAAAACATAGCGATTGCCCACTGGTGTTCGTAGAAATGGTCCTAAGACGTCTAAGCCAAGTAATTGAAAATGTCTATCTGCATCCTGTAGTCGTCGCAACACAATTTTCTGGTGATTCATTCCGCCCGTTGAGCACACAGAATGCAATTCTTTATGTACTGATCGACATCTTGACTACGCGTTGACCACCAATAACTCTGTGCTACCCTCCTTTCCATTGCTCATCGACCCGAATGACCAGAAAACGTTGAATCATTTTCTTGCCTTATAATGTCGCTTCGCAATTTTTCTGGTACGACTATGCGTGGACTGTTCCTACTTTTATGGTACAATATCCCGTCTTCCACGATGAACTGTCGCTGCGAGGTGAATCATTGACAGTCTGTGTCAGCGGTTTGTGCCTCCTCCCATTCGTTCTCATTTATTCTTGTGCATTCCATGGCGCATACTTTACGACTCAGACCATCCACGTTTCCGTGCGATTTACCCAGTCGATGAATCACTTCAAAATCGTATTCACTAAGACGCAAAGCCCACTTAATTAATCTACTGGTTGGGTCTTTGAGCCCTAACAGCCACTTAAGTGCTGCATGGTCAGTAATCACCTTGTAACATCGTCCATACAAATAACACCGGAAATAGGTTATTCCGAAAATTTATGCCAATAACTCCTTCTCAGTTGATGAGTAATTTTTTTCTGCATTGTTTAGCTGTCTGGAAGCATATGCTATCGGTTATTCCTTCCCATCTATTACCTGGGATAATAAAATACCCAAAGCAAAATTGCTAGAGTCACAAGATAATATAAGCTGTTTACTAAAATCTGGAAAACCCAAAACTGGACTAGATGTTAAGAAATATTATAACTTTTGAAAAGCCTCTTCGCATTCTGCTGATCAGTGAAATTTTGCTCCCTCCTTCAACAACTGTGTGAGGGGTCTTCCAATTTCCGCAAATTTTGGAATATACCTCCTGTAAAATTTGCCGGGACCTAAATAAGACTGCAACTCTTTTATTTTTGTAGGTGTCGAAAAATTCATTACCACATCTACAAGTTTTGGATCCGTGCGGGCACCCCCCTGTCCTATAATATGACCTAAATAACGGACTTCTTGCAACAAAAAATGACATTTTTCCATACGAAGAGTTAACTGCGCTGCTTTCAGACGATCGAAAACTTCGCGCAAACGGCGCACATCTTCTTGCACTTCCTTTGAGAAAACAATTATGTTGTCCAAATATACCATACACTGATTAGGTTTCAGCCCTCGTGACACGCTATGTAGTAACCGTTGGAAAGTTGCCGGAGCATTTTTGAGTCCGAAAGGCAGTCGCCAATTTTGAAAATGACCTGTCTTTGGTCGGTCTTCTGGGGCGACCTCCAACTGGTGGTACCCACCTCGGAGATCCAAGGTCGTGAAGTACCGACACTGACCCAAATTATCCAGAGATTCAGTGATATTAGGCATTGGGTATGCATCCAATACAGTTTCTTGATTCAGGAAATCATGATCACAACAAAAACGATATGCCTTACCCCCATCTGGTGATTTTTTACCCACTATTACTACAGGAGCGGACCAGGGACTACTACTGGTTTCTATTATCCCATCCCTAAGCTGTTGATTAATAAATTCTTCCATGACAGGCTGTAAACTATGTGGAACACGTTATGGACGTTTATACACCGGTGCTTCATTCCCAGCGGGGATGTAATGCTGAACTAACGGTGTGGCGGGCAGTGGACCATGAGAATTAAATAAGTCTTTATATTCCGTCAGAAGGTTCTCCATGATTTCTCTGTCTTGCCCTTCTAAATGTGGTACTTTACCCCTCAGTGCGGACCAGCTGACAGACTCTCCCAGCATTGTGTAATCGGCTCCGAAATCCTTATCCAGTTCATGTTCCCCTATTAACTCCAGATTCGCTATCACGGTACCCCATGCTAACTGCACCTCTTCAAGGCCAAAATTATCAATACTGACAGGCACAACCTTTTTTCCTTCTATCTCCCGCACGTAGGACACGCTACGTCGAGTAAAACAATTTTATCCAGCGGCTCATTCTCAGACAAGGGTTTAACGACACACAACGAATTTACCGGCACGTTATCTCAAACATCTGCCAAGATTATTTTCCCTGTACCCTTCGGTATAGTATCCTGCGAGTTAACCCTAAGGACCTTGTAGGCAGTTTAGGTGGCCCACGCGACGTCTGGGCGGTTCCTTGCGACAATAATGGTTTTTCGGCCGCAGAACCTACGCGAAATTGTATTCCATCCAGTTCTATTGTACGCCGTTCCAGGTTAACTTTTGCGTGATGCGTAGCCAGGAACTCCAGTCCGAGTACGACATCATAGCTGCTGCCAACAACTGGGAGAACTTCTACCTTCACCTGGAAGTTCCTCATTTCCACTTGGAAGTTTAACAGTGCTGATCCGAGTGACTTCACCTGTCCCCCACCCACGCCAATTAACGCCCAGCGTGGTGGTTTTAATTTTACTTTACTAAGTACATTTCTACTCGCCGTGGATACGCCGTGCACGGTCTGCCCCTCACCAAGCTGACCAGAAAAAAGTTTGCCACTGATTCTGCACTAGCATTAATCCTTAGCAGGGGTGTTGCACAGTGGACACACCACCCCTGCCTCGTTTAACTGAGGGGAGTGAGGCCCATCTTATGGTTTCCTATCATGTTTCTGCCAGGAGCCATTGCAATTACGCTCCCGATGACCCCAACATCTGCATTTCCTGCACTGCACTTCCTTGCAATCGCATCTGATGTGTCCCATCTGACCACATCTGAATCATTTTATTTCTGCATTAAATACTGCTTTACTTTCAGATGTCTTTGTTTCTGCTTCAACATCCTCTTACGCCACAGCGATTCCGACTGCCTCATTGAGAGTCGTAGGGAATTCAATCGTAATCTTGAGGGAGGTTTCGGGTTGTATTCCCCACAAAAATGCGTCTAGTGACCTCTGCTCAGCTTCCTGCAGAATGGCTTCATTGACCATATCGGAATACATTAGCTCATAGGTATTAACATTATTTTTCGAATTCGATCTACAAATGCTTCTATTGATTCCCTATTCCTTTGATACATTCGATTCAATTGTTCCCGATAATATCTAGATATATTTTTCCTCCGATACCTTTCCAGCAACCCTCTTTTGAATACTTCAACTGTCCGAGCATTCCTTAATTCTTCATGGCATGTAACGTACGCTCTGGCATCCCCAGTTACTTTCAACTTAGCCACATGCAAAAGTGTTTCTGCACCCCAATTTCCCAATTTAGCGGTCGTGCTAAGGTTCTCAAAAAAATCATAACATCCTCCCCAGCTTTTCCTGAGAAAGGGGTGACCAATCATGCTCAGTCAGTGGCTGCGCAGGCAGTAGGAGGTTAGCAGCACGACATCCAGCCTAGCTCGCCTCCTGCAGACGCTGCGGCTCGTGAAGGCGCCGCGAGTCTCTGGTGCAGCAGCAGGCAACGCCCTCTGGCATGTGGTCCTCAGGGACAGCGTCAATGATGACGACGACGTAACAGCGACCGAACGCCCAATTGGTCGAACCGATGCCAATGCCCACCTCTGATGCCCTTAAATATTGCAGACCGCTGCTGAATCCGCCGGTTACGCGGCGCCCTGTTTATTAGAATGTTCTCGATGAGTTGGCTAACGCAACCGCACCACACGCAGGCCGCGCCTGCGTAATTCTGTTAATGCTGCATTCTGGCTGTTGATGGCTGCCACGCACATACACACATAACGATGCTCGTTGCAAAACTGTCACACCGGCCAGCCTTCATCAGCCATCTACCGTGAGGCTGGCGCATCGCGCACTAAAACATACTAAATCCAATTTCGCACCATATTTCCTAAAAATAACCCCTTGTCCTCTACAGCTGCAACTTACAATGTAGAGCCAATCATTTTACCTCGAAACTCTTCCATTGGTCTGTGTTTGCATGACAACTATAAATGGGTAGTTAATCTGCCTTGAGGCTAAACATTTTTGTTTTTATTCATTGTATTCTGATTCCCAGACTAGTTTCAGCGAAAATACCGTTACCATAATGGGTTTCTTTTCTTATTTAAAGATATGCAAAAATTTCTTCGTTATAAACATTTAAAACTTTATGACACATGATTCGTTTAGTTTCAGATATAGTGTTCTGTGAATAGTTTCATAATATCTCATTTAATTTATACCACAAAATGGTTATTACATTTGTCGCCGTTATTTACGGCACATTTTATTAATGCTTTTGTGAAAACATGGACTAGTGGACGAGTTTCGCGATAAAATGATTGTTTCTATGCCATGCCAGTCATCGCCAGTGAAGTTTTTCAACAAGCGTAAGGGAAAAACGTGCAAACTGCATCAGGCATGAAAATCAAGAACAACAGAATCTACTCAGGGAAAGCATTGTTCGTTATAATACTGTAACAGTTCTGACGCTAAATGTAACACTTCTGTCACTAAATGTAACTGAGTTTTCTCTTTTGATGCCTGTCAGTTTTCAGGATGAGCATTACTGCAACGGGCATTTAATTCTAAAGCATTATGTCAGGGTGAAAATCCTAAATAAATTAATTTTTCTCTCTTAACAACATGTGGGCAGGGTGGGTTCTTCCTTGACTCGGGTATGAGGTAGAATGAAACAGCATTTTTACATAAGATAACTTTTATTGAAAGTTTTTACAACTGTTTCCTTACTCGATGTTCTGGCTCAGAGAGCGGCAGCTGTGTCGCTTGCGAAGCCTTCTGCTGCAGCAGAGGCGACGTCTGATTACGCCTGGCGGTGTGTATCTCATGTCGCCGTCTCACCCAGTTGACTGGAGACGCGCCTCGTGCGGTGGCCCGTTTAATTATTGAGATCGAAGTCGTGCATCGGATGGTGATACCTTGGATGTGACGTCCCTCCCCTTACGGGTTCGGGGGTAAGAAAGGGCCCGCGGTATTCCTGCCTGTCGTAAGAGGCGACTAAAAGGTGTCTCAAACGTTTCGGCCTAATGTGATGGTCCCCTAAGGGGTTTGACCACTACCTTTCCAAATTTTCTGTTAGTGCGTACCATTTGGGGAAGGACACCTTACGTGGTGTATCATATATCCATCTTGCCGTAAGATCTGGCACAACCGATATTGTCATGGAGTTGGACTTCCATCGAGCTTCCGGCCACATCGGCTGCAGTGTGTTCCGGGTAGCATACATTCCCTCCATTGTGCACTTCCATCTTTGCCGTCGTGATGCACATGGATATATCGACACACGACATCCAGCATGGTAGCCAGTCCGTTGTGGTGGGGTTGTTATGTACCCTCTTGGTGGTAGCCCCCTCACTACACAGGGATCGCACTGCTGATGCCTGAGCTGCTACCTCCCCACATATGCCGAGGAGTAGATGCCTATCCCTCTGGGGCATCGGGACTCCCAGCAAAGGCCATCCTGCCAGGTGGTCTTTGCTATGGCTGGGTGGCGCCCGTGGGGAGAGCCCCTGGTCGGAGTGAGTGGCATCAGGGCGGATGACCCGCAATGAAGCGTGGTACATCATCTCTCGCTGGTGGGCCTCCACCAGCAGTCTCTAAGCGATCGAGGTCTAACCTCAACGGCAAGCAATTCAATCCAAGATCATTTCCCTCCCTGGCTACTCCATGGGAGGAACGCATGGCTAAAGACTGCAGTGGAGATTATTCACCCCGGTACCTTGTCTGTACGCAGGTTGATGGTGAATCTTTTATGCCAACCAAGCCTCAGTTTTTTGTGGAGCATTTAGAGGACAAGTTCGGGGAGGTGGAGGGCTTGTCCAAAATGCGCTCTGGGTCTTTTCTCATCAAAACAGCATCCTCTTCCCAGTCGCGGAGGTTGCTCACTTGTGACAAGTTGGGCGATGTTTCCGTCACCATCATTCCCCATAAAAGTTTAAACATGTTCCAGGGTATTATCTTCCACAGCGATCTTCTTCTATGGTCCGACAATGGACTACGCACCAACCTAGAACGACGAGGTGTTAACTTCGTCCGGCGCATCCATCGGGGTCCGAGGGATAATCAGGGGGCCACCGGTGCCTTCATCTATGCTTTTGAGGTTGATGTCTTACCCGAAAAGGTTAAGGTGATGGTTTACCGCTGTGACGTGAAACCATATATCCCTCCTCCGATGCGGTGTTTAAAATGCTGGAAGCTCGGGCACATGTCATCCCGCTGTACTTCCGGCATCACGTGTAGAGATTGTGGACGTCTTTCGCATCCCAATACACCATGTGCCCCGCCTCCTATCTGTGTTAACTGTGGAGAACACCATTCCCCCAGCTCGCCGGACTGTAGGATATTCCAGAAAGAAAGGTGGATAATGGAATATAAAACCCCGGACCGCCTGACCTACCCCGAGGCTAGGCGGAAATATGAGCGGTTACATCCTGTGCCAATGCCGACAAGTTATACCGCTGCTGCAACACCGGTACAATCCACTTCCATGTCGTCACGTACAGTTGCCTCTCAGCTATGTCAGACTTCACTGGCCCCCTTGATTGTGGGGGGAACTTCACTCCCTGTTGCTCCTGCTCCATCTACTTCCGGAGCACCACCACCCCAATCTTCAGGGATATCTGTCCCCCTTCCCCGCCGGAGAAGCGTGGGCCTTCTTCAGCTCCTCTCGCCCGGAAGGGGTCCCTTGGGGCCCTCCCATCCCAGGCTTTGCCCAGTGCCAAAGCGGACACTCGCAAATTTCTGAAGGACCCACTGGTCGCTGGTCGTAGGGCCTCCTGGTCGTCGTCCGTCCCTGAGACTGACCCAGTGAGGCCCTCCCAGCCAGATCCACGAAAGGCACAGCGCGCAACGCAGACGAAGAAAAAGGCTCCCAAGCGTCCTGATCTTGTGAAGGCACCTGTCCCACCTCAACCTTCCAACTCTACATCTGAGGATGAGGTGGAGATTCTGGTGTCCGCTGAGGACCTGGATCTCGCCAGTCCCTGAGACGCGATGGATAGCTGTTGCACAGGTAGTGACTCGGTAGCAGCAGGGGCCCAGGAGGCGTAATCTACCTCCCCAGTCCCTTCATGCCTTCCTCAGCCTGTGGAACTGCAGCGGTTTCTTCCACCATCTAGCTGAGCTCTGACAACTTATCAGCCCTCAATCTTTCTTCTGCATTGCTATTCAGGAAACTTCAGCAATGCAAACCCCCGCCCTTCGTGGCTATCGGGGTTATTATAAGAACTGGGCAGCTTATGAAAGGGTGTCTGGTGGCGTCTGCATATATGTCCTTAACTCTCTTCACAGCGAGTCTGTCCCTCTACAAACACATTTAGAGGAGAGTGCATGGACGACCTGTGTGGTAGTGACCACTTTCCGATCTTTCTGTCACTGCCACACCGTTTTTCCTCTGGGCAGCCTTGCGTGTAGCCACTGAATAAGGCTGACTGGAACTTGTTTTCCTCCACTCCACAGTCTTCGGCTGTAGCGCATGGTTTTCAGTTTTCAGCTGCCAAGACCCGCGTTATGCATTTCTGCCGGCGCCGAACGGTCCATCCTGAGCCGCGGCTTTATCTTGACGACGAACTTCTTGCTGTGATGGAGACCCACAGGTTTTTGGGTGTAGTTTTTGATGCGCAGTTGACTTGGCTGCCTCATATTCGGCAGCTTAAACAGGCGTCTTGGAGGCATCTAAATGCTCTGCGATGCTTGAGCCACACCAGCTGCTGCGCCGACCGATCTACCCTGTTACGGCTCTACCAGGCGTTAATCCAGTCCTATCTGGATAATGGGAGCCTGGCTTATGGCTCAGATTCCCCATCTGCGTTGTGGGTGCTGGACCCAATACGACACAGCGGGATACGACTTGCCATTGGTGCCTGCCGGACCAACCCTGTGGACAGCATACTTGTGGAGGCAGATGTCCCTCCACTGCGATTAAGGCACCAACATTTACTGGCCGCTTATGCTGCCCATGTTTTTAGCTTGCCTGGGCATCCTAACTATCGTCTACTATTCCCAGAGTCGCACATCCATCTTCCAGAACATCGGCGCAGGGCTGGATGTACGATCGCGGACCGCGTCCAGGAGCTTCCCTCCAGGCTTGGGGCTTTACCTCTTCCGCCTCCTCCTTTCAGGGCACCTCTGCGTACACCCCCGTGGTGTGTGACTCGCCGTCGCCTTCAGCTGGAATTGGCACAGGGCCCAAAGGACAGTCCCTACGGAGGCCTTCCGCCGCCGCTTTCCTTCCCTCCTCGCAACGTATCAGGGCTCTGATATTGTTTACACTGATAGCTCGATGGTTGCTCGTCGTGTCGGTTATGCGCTAACTCTAGGGGACCATTCCGAACAACGTTCATTGCAGGCTGGCTGCAGCGTTTACACTGCTGAGCTGGTCGCCATCTATCGTACCCTAGAGTATCTCCACTCCTGCTCAGGTGAGTCCTTCGTAATCTGTAGCGATTCCCTGAGCGGTTTGCCGGCCGAAGTGGCCGTGCGGTTAAAGGCGCTGAAGTCTGGAACCGCAAGACCGCTACGGTCGCAGGTTCGAATCCTGCCTCAGGCATGGATGTTTGTGATGTCCTTAGGTTAGTTAGTTTTAACTAGTTCTAAGTTCTAGGGGACTAATGACCTCAGCAGTTGAGTCCCATAGTGCTCAGAGCCATTTGAACCTGAGCGGTTTACGAGCTCTCGACCAGTGTTTCCCGCGTTCTCGTCTGGTATGGCTGTCCACGAGTCCCTGCATACTCTTGCCCATTGCGGCCGCTCTGTGGTCTTTGTGTGGACCCCCGGTCATGTTGGTATCCCGGGCAATGAACATGTTGACCGCCTGGCGAAAGAGGCCACCAGCAAACCACCTCTAGACATTGGCTTCCCAGAGACCGATTTGCGAGCAGTCCTCCGCGACAAATTTTCTCGCTTTGGACGCTGAGTGGCGCGATCTACCCACGCCCAATAAACTCCGTGTTATAAAGGAGACAACGTCTGTGTGGCATTCCTCCATGCGAGCTCCTCGCAGCGACTCCATTGTCCTTTGTCGGCTCCATATTGGCCACACCCGGCTGACTCACGGGTATTTACAGCGTCGTGAGGACCCGCCTCTATGTCGATGCGGGTCTGCTTTGACAGTGGTCCACATTTTGTTGGAATGTCCACTTTTAAGTGTGCTCAGGCAGACGTTTGCGCTGCCTGATACGTTCCCTGCCCTTTTAACTGATAACTCTGCCATGCCATGCTTAGTTTTACGTTTTATTCGGGCAGGGGTTTTTATAGTTTAATCTGAGTGTTTGTTATGTTCTTTTGTGTTGATTCTGGCCTTTGACCTACGATTTTAATCTGAGTTTTTAATGTGTTTCTCGGTGGTTGGCTTTTCCTTTTTTGTTTCTATAGTCGGCCAACCACCATCACACTCTGTGTGATTTTAGTTCGTCTTGTCTGGTCTTTGTCTAAGTTTCTCTTGTTCTATGTCGTCTGTGATCTATTCTGTTAATCGTTTTTATTCTCTGTGGGTGTTTTTAGTATTTGGAAAAAGGGATGGATAACCGTAGCAGTCTGGTCCCTTTAATCCCACAAACCAACCAACCAATTTGGTGCGTCTGTGTATGATGTAGTCTCTTCTTGAATGACGGTCTTCAGCACCGAAACTGACTGAAAACAACTGCTATTCTTCTCTTCTTTCTTCGTCTGTCGGGTCCACTGCGTCTCGCGTATTTATTCACTTCAGTTCACTAGAGGCGAACGACTTCACGGTCATTGCCTCTTCCGTCACGTCGCAAAGCTTCTCGAAGAATCTTCTTAACATCGGTCATTGGCTCTTGGAATGTAGGTGATGGCCTTTGCTGACATGTGCCAACTGAGAAACACGTGAGCCAGTCGGCCGATGCCATGAGGGCTGAATCGACAGCGTCCGCTTATGTGGGGAGGGCGATGGCTTCTGAACTCGCTGACTTCACGGTCATTGTCTCTTCTGCTCTGCTGCTCTGCCCGCTGTTTGCCAGTGTGTAATTCTTCTAAGCTAAGTTTTTCATTTTTTTCTAATTTCTACTTCACTTTGATTTCACTAATTTCTTTAATAATCTTAAGTACCACTCAACATTCCTCCACTCTTCGGAGAAATTCACCCTCGAATTTACCACTCAACGTTCCTCCACTCTTCACACGGCTAAAGCACTACCACAAGCATTGAAAACTCTCGACTTAAACGATTACGCATGCTTCACATTAAGTATGTTGAAAATACTTTATCACTTTACTAAAGCACTGTACGCTCATGAATCACATAGTTCACACATAAATCGTTGTAATAAGTGTAGCAAATCTTGATGACAATGAATAAACAAAATACATTTTTCACTTAGAAAATTACTTAGCAACACCTGTTTAATCTACCCTGTATTAATGCAAGAATATCTATTCTACAGTATTGTTTATTTTAACATGAGACTGTTTAATAAATACTGAAGTACAATAAACAAAATTAATTCACTAATGCTCAAAACTAGCCACTGAAGTACACCAAGTAAGAGTGTTGTATCCAGTTAACAGGGATTTGATGAAATGGTATATTATTATTTGGTTTATTCTTTCGTCTTAAATAAAACAAAACTGTACAAAGCAGAAACATGAACACAAAGGTTCCAGATAAACCCGTTCGTAGCATTATTATTTTAGTTTTGTGTTAACTTTTTAATTTTAAGACATGTTGCAGCGTAAAATTGGCATCAATTTTGCCTTGCTTTGAGTTTATGGACATATCTAATGACTTCAGAACGGAACTGTCAAGGGAGTCATTGAGTTGGGACAGGTTTTATGTAGGTAATGCTTCCGTGGCGTTATCTGAAAAAAGCAAACAACATGGTTATGGGCCTACCAACCTAGAAGAAACAAAGAAAAGAAGGAAAACATTGTTAACTACAAGATCTACATGTTTTTACGTTCAACTTTTTTTTCTTAAAAAATAACCTTTATCATTTATTTTTTATTTACATTTGTATACTATCCACAGGCTACTATGATTAAACTAGGACATTCGCACCCTTCGTCGAAGATTGTATGGTGCCACGTCTGTATGTTGTGCTGGCGTGGCCACTCTTTTTCCTTTTCGGGTGCTTCCTCCACCCTTCGGAAAAGCAGACACTATGGTTGAAGGAATTACATCTGGAGCGCTCTTAAAAGTTTTTAAACGACTTGCATGGACAATAGTAGTTCGGGTGGGCAGTTGCAGTTTAACGTTGACTGGTGATGCGATCTCAATAATTTGATAAGGACCTCTGTAGTTTGTTACAAATTTCTTCGTTTCTCCTTTTGTAATGTATGGGGTTGACAGCATCACCCACTGACCGATTTTGTAATTTGGATATTTAGCTTGGGCATTACCTAATGCCGGCCGAAGTGGCCATGCGGTTAAAGGCGCTGCAGCCTGGAACCGCAAGACCGCTACGGTCGCAGGTTCGAATCCTGCCTCGGGCATGGATGTTTGTGATGTCCTTCGGTTAGTTAGGTTTAACTAGTTCTAAGTTCTAGGGGACTAATGACCTCAGCAGTTGAGTCCCATAGTGCTCAGAGCCATTTGAGCCATTACCTAATCTTCCTGGCGTTCCAAAGCCTTTGTATTGGATTTTTGAACCTTTTTCCATACATCCTTCATCATTCGACAGAAATTTTTTACTGTTTCTCCGACTTTTCCGTTTTTCTGTCTGATTACATCAAAAGGGGACGGCATTTTTCTCCCGTAGACCACTTCATAAGGTGACATGCCTGTTGATTCATGAGTTTTGGCGTTGTATACCGACACGATTATTGCTAAATACGTATCCCAATTAGAATGTTATTCGTTAATATAATAACTAAGCATCTTGCGAATTGTCCGATGAACTCTTTCTGTGCGTTCGTTGCTCTGAGGGTGTAACGGAGTTGTGCGTAATTTACGTATTTTTAGTAAGTGGCATAGCTATTTCATTAATTCAGACCTAAAATTAGATCTCTGATCTGTGATAATAGTTTCAGGTACGCCAAATTTAAGTATCCAGTTGTTAACTAAAGCTTGGGCAACTGCATTGGCTTGCTGATCTGGGAGTCTCACCACAGCTAGATAGCGTGAAAAGTGATCTATAATCGTAAGAACATACTTATTACCAGCCGGTGTTTTATGAATGGCCCGTAGAGATCCATTCCACAGATTTTAAATGGAAATGAAGCGTCGGGGAGCCTCTGTAACGGTATTTTTAAACGAGAAAGTTCAGCTCGTTGTGCGCACGCAATGCAATTACGAACGTTCTGCGCAACATCCTGCTTTCTAGTTTGCCACCAAAATCGCTCTGCTACGCGTCTTTCGGTTGTCCGCTGTCCACCGTGTCCTGCAAGGATATGATCGTGGGCCTCTGCCATTATTTCTTGTCTAAGGTTTTGGGGAACAACAATTCCCGGTCCAAGTTTTGTTTTATGGCATAATAAACCATCTTCAAAGCAAAATTGTTTTTGAGTTACATATTTTTTGCATTCTGTATCCTCATCTTGTGCCTTTCTCCAGTCCTCAGTATCTTGGCCTGTTGCTTCCAAAAGTGCTATTTTCCGACTTAGGCAATCAGCATTCGTGTGTTTTTTGTCTGGTTTATGGGTAACTTCGAAATCCATTTCGAAAAGACATAGGGACCAACGGGTGAGACGACTAGATGGATCCTTTAACCCAAGCAACCATTTTAAAGCTTCGTGGTCTGTAATAACCCTGAATTTCGTACCATACAAGTAGCATTTAAAGTATTTGATGCCATAAATAACACTTAACAATTCTTTCTCCGTTGTGGAATAATTTCTTTCTGCCATTGTTAGTTGTCTCGAAGCGTAGGCTATGGGGTGTTTCGCGCCATTAATATTCTGACTCAAAACAACTCCTACTGAATGACCACTTGCATCACAGGATAAAATAAATTCTTTATTATAATCTGGGTAGGCTAATACTGGACTGTGTGTTAACTTATCTTTAAGGGTTTGAAATGCTGATTCACAATCTTCAGACAAATGGAATTTTGCACCCTTTTTCAATAATTGGGTTAAGGGTCGAGCAATTTCAGCAAAATTTTGAACATATTTTCGGTAATATGTTGCGAGACCAATGAAACTTTGTACATCCTTAATGCGTTGTGGTGTTGGGAAGTCTTGAACTGCCGAAATTAATCGAGGATCTGGTTTAATTCCTTTTTCACTAATGACATGCTCTAGGTATGTAACCTCTGTCAACGCAAAACTACATTTTTCCATATTTAATGTTAATTTAGCTTTTCTAAATCTCTGAAAAACGTTACGCAGACGCACAGCATGTTCATTAATGTCTTTGGAGAATACAATAATATCGTCTAGATATACACAACATTGCTGATTTTTGAGTCCTCGCAGTACTCCATCGAGTAGTCTTTGAAAAGTTGCTGGTGCATTTTTCAAACCGAAAGGCATTCTTTTAAATTGCCAGTGGCCTCCACGGGTAGAAAATGTTGTTTCATGCCTATCTTCAGGTGCTACTTCCAGTTGATGATATCCGCTACGTAAATCGATTATTGAAAAGTATTTACTGTTACCCAAACTGTCAATGATATCTGTATTGTTTGGAAGAGGATAAACATCTGAGATAGTTTGTTCGTTAAGGTGTCTGTAGTCACAACAAAATCTATATCGTTTCGTACCGTCGGAAGACTTCTTTGGAATAATGCTGTTTCAGAAGTTCATCCAGTACTGGCTGTAAGTGACGCGGAACTCTATAAGGCTTCCTATAAACTGGAGGGCTATTTCCTGTTGGGATCCTATGCTGTGTGATATCTGTCGCTGGCAGTGGACCTTCTGCACTAAATAAATCTTGGAACTCAACTAAAACTGCTTCTATCGTGTCTGTCATTTCCTTTCAAATGCTAAATCTTCTGGCGTAATGTGGTTTTATAGGCGTCTGGTTTCTGACCATCATCAATATCTGACCAAATGAAATCTTCTTCTTCAAAAGTACTGACTGTAGCTACTAATATTCCCTTATGCATCTCTTTGTCCTCCACTCCGAAATTGTCAATATGTACTGGTACTTTTCTTTGCCCCTCAACGTCTTGAACCCGTACAACACTTCTAGGTACAAAACAATGTGATACATCTAATTCCTCGTTTTCCTCTAGTGGCTCCATTAGACACACTGTATCTGTAGGTACCTCGGGGTCAACGGTCATCCAGAAAAGTTTTCCTGAGCCAAATGATATCTTATCCCGCGAATCAACCATCAACGACGTTACACGTAATGTAGTTGATTTCGCCTTCCGGTTAGGAAAATCTTGCGGCAGCGGGACCTTTGCAGCGGTGTCACCTAGTTGAAACACTATTCCGCTAAGTTCTACAGTTTGCTGTCTGAGGTCGATTTTAGCGTGATGTTTATTCAGGAAATTCAGCCGTAGGATCGCGTCGTACCCGTCAGTTACCTTTGTTTCCACTTCTACATCTTCTTGAAATTGTACACCGTGAATATAGAAAATCAATTATGCACATCCTAATGACTTCACTGTACCTCCTCCTACCCCACTCAATCTATACCTTGGAGGGTCATATTTCTTTTCTCCAATGCATTCATTACTCACTATTGCCGGCCGTGGTGGCCGAGCGGTTCCAAGCGCTTCAGTCCGGAACCGCGCGACTGCTGCGGTCGCCGGTTCAAATCCTGCCTCGGGCATGGATGTGTGTGGTGTCCTTAGGTTAGTTAGGTTCAAGTAGTTCTAAGTTCTAGGGGACTGATGACCTGAGATGTTAAGTCCCATAGTGCTCAGAGCCATCTGAACCATTTGAACTCACTATTGATGCGTTTGCGCCTGTATCCACCAGTATCCTTGCGTCTTTATCTTGTATGGTAGCAGATAACCAGCATTCCGCCTTCACATTCACCTTAATGGCATTAAATTTTATTGGGAACGCCTGGCGGTGGCTCCGACATTCGCGTTTGAGTTTAGCTGATTTCTATTTCCAAAAACTTTCGTAGACCTGCATTCCTTGAATGTGTGACCTATTCTTTGACAATTAGTGCATTGAAGTTGTCTGCAGTTTTTTGCTATATTTCCCTGTCGATCGCACCTAAAACATCGTACTCCTGCTGAAAATACATTTCGCTTCTCCTTGAATGTCAATTTCTTTGAAAGCCGTCGCCACAGATACAGCTTCCGCTAAATTTTTAGGAAACTCTGCCCTGACACGACGGGATGTTTCAGGAGGTAACCCACGTAAAAATGTACTCAGAGCTCTATCTTCTGCCTCTTGTAAAATAAATTTACTTGCTTCATCATTAGTTGTCAACTGATAGGTGTTAATATTAACTTTTCTAATCCTATCTACAAAGCTTTCTAACGACTCGTTTTGCCTCTGAGTGATAGTGTTTAATTTTTCCCTATAAAATCTACAGCTGTTCTGTTTTTTGAAACGTTTAAGTAAACCTTTCTTCAATTCCTCAAATTTTGGAGCATTCCGTAATTCTTCATGGTATAATACGTGCGCTTTAGCCTCTCCTAGCAATCTTAACTTCGTCATTTGTAAGAGCTGTTCATCTGACCATGATCCTAACTTTGCAGCTGCTACTAAATCATCAGAAAAGGCTGTTATGTCTTCCCCAGGTTTACCTGAGAAAGGAGTTACCAAGGCTGCTGCTGAGGAATCTAGGGTGGGAGGGCTTGAACTGGTTTGCCTAACCTCACACAACTGTTTAAATAATGCATTATTATCATTTTTAAGCTGTGCTATTTGATTAACTAAGCCCTGAGTAGCTTCCTCAGTAGAAACCGCTTGTGGTGCTCGCTCTGACTTTGCACGATTTCGTGTGATCATTTTACAAAATATTAGTTACACAATCTTACTACACTGAATTAAAAAGATGTTTAAATAATTTCGACAACCTCTTAAAATTATGAAAGATAATACACTTCTAAATAAAGAAAATATTACGACTGCTATGCTTACCTCTAGCCTTTCACACATTAAACAATACTAAGTGGGACCTTTAGGGACTGTCATTCACACCTCATATTGAGCCAAGGGTTTTTTTCTCTGACACCGAATGAAACACTTCTGTCACTAAATGTAATTGAGTTTTCTCTTTTGATGCTAGTCAGTTGTCAGGATGAGCATTACTGCAATGGACATTTAATTCTAAAGCACTATGTCAGGGTGAAAATCCTAAATAAATTAATTTCTCTCTCTTAACAACATGAGGGGAGGGTGGGTTCTTCCTTGGCTCGGGTATGAGGTTGAATGAAACAGCATTTTTACGTAAGATAACTTTTATTGAAAGTTTGTACAACTGTTCCCTTACTCGATGTTCTGGCTCGGAGAGCGGCAACTGTGTCGTTTGCGAAGCCTTCTGCGGCGGCAGCGGCGGCGTCTGATGACGCCTGGCGGTGTGTATCTCGTCTCGCCGCCTCGCCCAGTTGACTGGAGACGCGCCTCGTGCGGTGACCCGTTTAATTATTGAGAGCGAAGTCGCGCATCGGATGGTGATACCTTGGATGTGGCGTCCCAGTGTTCCCCTTCTCTAAGCGGCCGCGTGTGTTGTGCGTCGGGCAGCGGAGCGGCGCGGCGGGGGAAGGCCAGTGTCCCGGACTCGAACAACGGACTCCCGCTTGCCAGTCTTTGGCTGTCAGTTCTTCATCCCAGCTCACGGGTGACTGCCGATGTGAGGCCGTCTCCTTCCCGTCCTCACGAGTCAGCCGGGTATGTAAAAATCAGACTTCAAATAACTTCTGGCGCCGAGGCTGCTGATTGCTATTCCATTACAGCGGCGGACTTGGTGCGTCTGTGTATGATGTAATCTCTTCTTGAATGACGGTCTTCAGCACCGAAACTGCTACTCTTCTCTTCTTCCTTCGTCTGTCGGGCCCACTGCCGTCTCGCGTATTTAATCACTTCAGTTTACTGGAGGTGAATGACTTCACGGTCATTGCCTCTTCTGTCACGTTCAAAAGCTTCTCGAAAAGTCTTCTTAACGTCGGTCATTGGCCCTTGGAACGTAGGCGAGGGCCTTTGCTCACATGTGACAACTGAGAAACACGTGAGCCGGTCGGGCGATGCCCTGACGGCTCAATCGACAGCGTCCGCTTATGTGGGGAGGGCGATGGCTTCTGAACTTGCTGACTTCACTGTCATTGTCTCTTCTGCTCTGCTGCTCTGCCCGCTATTTGCCAGTGTGTAATTCTTCTAAACTAAATTAAGTTTTTCATTTATTTTCTAATTTCTACTTCACTTCGATTTCATTAATTTCTTTACTTATCGTAAGTACCACTCAACAATACTAAAATCAATGTAAGCAACATGTAACCTGCAGCACACATGCTAAACAAACCGCTGAATGAGTTTAACTGAAGAATTATATTTGTATCTGTAGTCAGAAAAGAAAGATTTGAATGTGAGATTCAAATTACTCTTTGGACTAGCAAACAATGTCACTTGTTCTTCGATGCTGTATGACACTATAGAAAGAATAAATAAAAACGCAGTATCTACAATGAGAAGCAAATTTCAGAAACAGGAGCAGAGATAAAATAATGAACAAAAACATGTCTGAAATTAAGACACACGCACAACGCACATTACATGATGGCTTGATTAATTTTACTAACGTAACACTCACAAAACAAGAAGAATAGCAGTTACTTTAAAAAGTTCTCAAAAACTATTTGAGCCTCCACATAACACACAAGACTACAGGAAATTTTATTACTGAGACTGAGTACATCAGAGGACAAATTGGAAAGAAACTACCACACCAGACTTCAATTCAAGTCTAACTAGAGAACTAGTAACAGAGGAAACGAAATAAATAATCAGAAAGAACAAACCTTCTGTAAATATAAATCCAAAACATCTGATGAGAAAATCATAAACAGTATACACACAAAAACAAGACCACATAATGCACTCGTTACCTTGGTGGACAAAGGGGACCTCTAATCTTAATAACTTAGGCAGAATACAATGAGAAAATCCAATAATTTAGATCCATAAACCCCTTATCCCGGATCCACGACCGAGCGAGGTGGCGCAGTGGTTAGACACTGGACTCGCATTCGGGAGGACGACGGTTCAATCCCGCGGCCGGCCATCCTGATTTAGGTTTTCCGTGATTTCCCTAAATCACTAGCCGGCCGAAGTGGCCGCGCGGTTCTGGCGCTGCAGTCTGGAACCGCGAGACCGCTACGGTCGCAGGTTCGAATCCTGCCTCGGCCATGGATGTGTGTGATGTCCTTAGGTTGGTTAGGTTTAACTAGTTCTAAGTTCTAGGGGACTGATGACCTCAGCAGTTGAGTCCCATAGTGCTCAGAGCCATTTGAACCATTTGAATCTAAATCACTCCAGGCAAATGCCGGGATGGTTCCTCTGAAAGGGCACGGCCGAATTCCTTCCTCATCCTTCCCTAATTCGATGAGACCGATGACCTCGCTGTCTGGTCTCCTTCCCCGAAACCAACCAACCAACCGCATCCACGCCAGACTAGGGCTTGATTTCAGAAAAGCCCTATCTTACGTACTAGAGAGACACATGAAGACATCCCTACAGAAAGCATAGACATACGCAAAAAATGTAACCTTCAGAAACACAGGAGACATAATACATAAAATCAAGAACACAGACGTACCCCCAACAAGAAAACTGGCACTTTTTCAAATTAAATTCACGTACATACATATAAACACAAAAGAAACTACAAACATTCTAGAACAATGCCTAAAAAGCAAGAAATTCGTAGACATGCAAGTAAATGGAATCCATCCATCCTTGCGCTAATCACAGAACAAAATTACTTCACTTTCAGCAAGGACCTTTATTTGGAATGAGAAGGGCTATACATGCTGTCGCTCACCTGTGGAACTTTAGCCAACAGTTCCTTGGATCATATAGAGGATGCAGTATTCAACCACATTGTACAACAAGAGGGTAAAAAATAATGAACTGCTATCCATATGTCAATAACATAATCTGTCTCAGAGACGAGACACAAAGTAGGGTAGATGAGCCACACAGCAACATCAGCACAGCACACCTAAAAATGCACTTAGCAATTGAGATTGTAGAAAACAAGAAACTAGGTCTCTTCGATCTTACAATTACAAGAAACAACAAAGAATACGAATTTTCAATCGATATCCACAAACACACATCCATAGCTCATCCAACCACCTAACAGCCCCAAAGTGCGCCAGTTTCACACACATGCTACACAGGATTAACAGAGGATAGTTTAAACCCGAAAACCACGTAGGGGCTACAGTAACTAAATATAATCCAACAATTTGTTGCTGAAAATTGACAGAGAAGAGGCACCAAAAAAGCAAGCTCAATACCAAGGTAAAAAAGAAAGATCATCAAAGTAGCCAAAAAATCTGAAAACAGAAAGCCAGAACACACAAACAATGCAGCAGACAATAGCACACCAGGAAAAAGAAACAGATGGTACACACTAACATAAAAGAATAAAATAACACATAGAAAACGAAACATTGAAAAAGCAAGGGACCCCAGTAACACTCAGAACAAATAACACATTTCAACGAAGGCTAAAATGAGACTGAAGATTCTCAGACGAATTCAGCAGTGCAAGAATATATCATCTCACATGCAATTCCTGTCAAGCCCAGTATGTAGGACAATCAGTCAGAAACTTCTGAACAAGATTTACAGGACACGAGAACTCTGATGAGTAACAGCACACACTCCACTTTCGCAGAACAGCTAATGAATAAAAACAGATCGAAAATGGTCAACACACTTCGAAACACAGCGACAGTTTACATCAAAAACTAACAACAGAAGAAAATTATTTTACACAAATGGTTGTAACGGAAGGGAAAAACGTGATAAGTGAAAATTCAACATTGCAACAACACATTGTTCACGCATCTAAGAGAAATGAGACACACACATATACACACAATCACCACGCATCAGACACAGGGCCATAAATAAGGAACGGAAGTGGTCAGAACTCACGCTACAATTTTTAAAACTTTCTCGGAATATGCAATGCATTGTTACGAGACACGCGAACAGCAGGTTGGCGTAATGTTTCGATTACGAGTAAGCTGCAAATGTTATGTTATCCTGTGTTTAAAAGCAACTGCAAGCCGCCCAGCGAACGTGAGTACATTACAGATTATGTAACAACTTAGTGCGCAACAAAACTGTATGTACAATATTACTGCCATTCCCAATATGACTTATGTGAGATCACTTTTTCATACTTGTTAATAACAGCCACTGATACAGTTGCAAATGACATGTTGTATGCCGAAGGAATGGCAGCAAAAACAGAGAACATACGCCATAAATAACGGCAACAAACTTAAAACCTTGCTCTGATTGAAGTAAATAAGGTATTAAGAAACTGTTCACAGAATACAGTGTTTGGAAGTAAATAGTACACACGTCTTAATGTTTTATATTGTTCATAACGACGCTATTTTTGCGTGCTTTAGAATAAAGAAAGGAATTCACTGACGATGGCGATACTGCCGCTGTAGTTGGTTTGGTAAATATAACAAAATAAATAAAAACCGTTGTTCTGCATCAAGGCAGACGCACAATCCCATTTAGCTGCAGTGCAGAAGTTAAAGGAGTGGGCTGCCTAAACGAATTTTAATTTTTCAGTGGGGAAGTGTGTGTGTGTGTGTGTGTGTGTGTGTGTGTGTGTGTGTGTGTGTGAGTGAGTGTGTGTGTGTGTATTCATTTTATTCGCTTACGTCTTATTTTAATGTTCCTCAGTTGTGTATGTGGAACTCGGTTCTCCCTTTTAAAGACTTAGTGACGTTTCTGGGTCTCTGTTGACTCCATACTGTCGATGTTTACCCCACCTAATGGTCCTGAAGGCAAGGACCCAGAAGGCACTGAACATCTTTAAGTGCCTCCGCCACAAGTGCTGGGAGCGAACAAGGCGCGTCCGCTCCATTTTATAGGGCTTTGCGAGCACAGTGTGTGGATCAGTAAGACCCTCTTATCTGAATATTTTTTACATTATCCACAATGAGGGGCTTAGGCTCGCCAAGGGCGCTTACAGTTGCAGCACCATACCCAGTGTCTGTGCTGAGGCTGGGGAACTGCCCCTCACCATCGGGCAGTTGCTCCTCATGCTATGTAAATTTCTCGCAACTTCCAATTCACCAGAATACCGCAACGTTCCTCGTCCAGCTACGTAACGCATCTTTATCAATCAACAAAGCTCAACGAGCTCGTTTTGGATCTGTGCGAAGTATGAACTGGCGCCACTTGGTGTGATTCTATCCTGAATCCTGGAACCGGCCGGAGTGGCCGTGCGGTTCTAGGTGCTCCAGTCTGGAGCCGAGCGACCGCTACGGTCGCAGTTTCGAATCCTGCCTCGGCCATGGATGTGTGTGATGTCCTTCGGTTAGTTAGGTTTAATTAGTTCTAAGTTCTAGGCGACTGATGACCTCAGACGTTAAGTCGCATAGTGCTCAGAGCCATTTGAACCAAATCCAGGTATTTAGCCGCTTGCCACCCTAGGTACCGCAGAGGGCTTAGAGTGACCCACCGCAACTGGTGGGTCTAAAACCAGGGGACTCCGCTGCTCTGATGTTTCCCCAGGATGTGTCCTCAGGATGTGTTGGATTGCTTCATGTGTTCTCAGTTATAGGCGATCTTGCAGACACTTGAGAAGGCGAAATGTATTGCAGTTGCAATATTTTTTATCTGCACCGATTTCCTGGATGCCCTTCGCTCTCTGCAACACTTGTAACCAGCAGCTAAAGTAATTCAGAATATCCAGGAGGCCCTCCTTCGGCTATAAGAAGGTATCAAGGCATGTGGGTATTGCGTGGAATGAAAGGGCAGATTAAAAGCCAATGTGGCGGTTCGAGTTTGTTGCGTGTGCCGTCCCCCTGCATGCAATCACCTCGGTTTTAAGGTATAGTCATACGTCGATTGGAGGATCAGTGCCTGGAAGTGACAGGAAACAAGCTCCGTCTCGTAAAGCCCAAAACGCGGCCGTAGCGTACCTCTTCCCAGCCATGCCGTCTTCGCATTAGGCCACAGCCAGATGATGCTTCTTGCTCTAGCGAGAGGACCCTCCAATGTGTGCTGCTTGTGGCGTACCAAATTTCGTTAGACAGCCTTTTATTTTCAGACCAGAGGGCAGCAACAGATTTGCCGATAGATGTGCCCTCTGTTATAAGTGATGTTCAAACGAATGGGGTCAGAGATTTTGTGATAGGTCTAACTTGTTTCGGAATATATTAAGGACATGTGTTAACAAGGCGACGGTCTCACTTGCGTTTTTGTAAGTGGTCAGCCAGTCACATTTCCCTTCGCCATTGTTTTAGCTCTGTAGTTTTACTTATTTTTTAATGCCGCTGTCACATTTTTCACACTTTCTCAGTTCTTTTACGGTGAGTGTGACAGAGTAATATTACAGGTCAACTCGAGTGTGATAGGAGTGAATGGGCAAGTGTCATTTTGCAGGTTTACTTATCATTGTGTGACAGTCCTTTTAACCATTTTACCCACATTTGTTTATTTCGTAATTTGTAAGGGTGCTGATAACCTCGCCGATGAGCACCTGTGAACTCCAAACACACACACATATTTTTGTTGCGTCACAGATACCTCAACGCAAAAGCCCGAACAAGAAGAATAAGATATACAAGTAATCCTCTGTGATACGCCACTTAGGCTTCAAGGTACAGTCAACTGTTCTGGAGTGTATCTAGATAAATATGTGAACTGGTGCTCACGGTTTCTCGACCTTCTCAACAAAGCTTGAAAACGTGGAATACGCTCTAGATAGGAAATGGACCGTGTCCACTTGTCCTCAACCAGGAGAGCCATCCTCCCTTACAAAGAATTCACTGGCCCTGTTTCCGAGCACTTCTATGCACAACCAATCGGCGGGCCGAAATCGTACAATGACAGGCCAGTGGCATTGGAAGACGGACCTTTCTTTTGAGTAATCAGTCTTCTGAATAGTTTGATGCGGCCAGCCACGAATTCCTCTCCTGTGCCAACCTCTTCCTCTCAGAGTAGCACTTGCAACCTACATCCTCAATTATTTGCTGCATGTATTCCAATCTCTGTCTTCCTCTGCAGTTTTTGCCGTCTACAACTCCCTGTAGTACAGTGGATTTTGTTAACTCCTATTATGGATGATCCAAATTGCTACAGGAAAGTGTAAAACACAATTATTGTTTGTAGTGACAGGATCAGAAAGTTCTCGTGGGACATCATTGCACTGCAGGCATATCAACACTGGGAACATTCCCTATACATCCCAGTGGAGGATATCGCAAGTTGTTACAATGGAGGGCAATGTAGAGAAACAGAATGATTGGAGGTAGCAGTGTATTAATAAGCTGTATTTCGTGTGACATTTTGGGACCAACTTTTGGCCTACCAGAAAAAGTAACGGGGGCTATGATTCAGAACCTGACATATCCAGCAGTGTATTTGCCTGATAAATCTTTGGAAATGCTGTCTCGCCTTACTGAATAGTACCTTGGATCCGATAATAATCAGTTCTCTGGAGAAGTTGGTAGCATCACTGATGTGACATTTTAGCATGGAGCAAATGTTCATGCAAATACAGCAGTATCTTAGAATATACAAAAAAGAATCAACTTGAATGACGTCTCAGCTTCAAGTACAACTTTGCTTCTGGTTCTAGTTTGTGCAGCTTACATCTATCTACTGCAGGAAACCGATTACCTTCCTGAGCTCCTTCTACACCACATACTCAGCAAGTGGGTCACCCCGAGATAATAGGTCGAGGGTGGGCAAGCATTCAGTTCATGAGCCATGCCTTGTCATGAGTGCCATAGCAATAGTAGCTAGAAAGTGTAAGTTTTAACACAGTTGTAGCTCACCATCTCACTCATACCTCATGAGGTATCTGAGTAGATGTTACCTAGCATGTACACCATCTAGCTACTATTATCCCATTTTCAGGTCTAACTCACATAATTTAATTTAAAAATTCTATTTTAAATTAAACTGATTAGAAAATTAATAAAAATAAATATTTTTTGTATCACTTTCAACAATTTTCAACATAATAATTTTTTCATTCAAAAACTAACCTAACAACAAAAATTTATTATTTTTTATAAAATCTGTATGCAAGAAAATAAATAAAATGAACTGTGGCGAATGTAAAAAAGTATCAAAAAGTCCAAAATTTTCACAGACTGAATTCAATATCATGAAATTAATTATAAAATTCATTTTCAAAAAGTGAAAAACATTGACTGTCGAAAACCTTCGACCCAGTTATTCCTATAGACAGCGTTTCTGGCCTCCAGACCTTTCTTACATAAACGCATCACGAAGGCCTGTCTCTGATGTAACAGAGCCCTCCTATATTTTAGGCTGAAACACTCAATCCACTCTTAAGCCCACCTGTGACATGGTGAGGAGTCATACAGAAGCGATAGTAAAAAGTTTTGTCAAATGGCTGTCTCTCCTCTACATTACTGACGTTTTGATAACTTCGTGAGGTAATGTCTCAAATCCTTCAGTCTACATACTCAGTTAAGAGGTTTGACATTGTTACATACGCTAAAATATCTGTAGGAAATGTTTCATTAAAAGTTACACAAAGTTTCATAGTCGTTTTCTGGACGATGCAGTATTCTTTCTCCATGTCATGTTAGTCTCAGAATAGTTCGTTATGGAGTTATATGAAGTTATGTCAGTAACTGATATGAGTCACGTAACTCGATTAAAATCAAGACTGCATCATATGCGTTGATAAAATTTTGTGGAGCATTAAATGTTCCACATCTCCATTGGAAAATTTCATTTCTTCAAATGTTCAGGTATATATATTGTAGCTTAATGTGTTCGAATAATGAAGAGTCTAGTAACTGATTATTTTTACGATTTGTCTGAAATGTAACACACACGAAATAAAGCATATCCAATTCTGCAGAGTTATGGTAACTTGTGATATAAAGTCCAAAATTTTTCATACTACTCAATCCTGCAACTTCTACATTTTGTAGTTCATAAAAAGGTATCAGAAATTTTGGACATTTTAGAATATTTTCTAGTTGTTCTGACTCATAAGCTGGTTCATGTTTATGTTCAAAACACTGGGGATTTTAACTCCTCCATGTGAATACATTTACCAGTCAGTTGTACTTATCAAAAGTAACATTGGTAATTACTACATAAACGGCTCTGTCCATTACCATGGAACAAGAGTTAGACTTAACTTACATTTGCCAAGAAAAAATAAACATAAAACTCAAAACAGCGTTTTCTAGCAAGGGATAAAACTGCGCAATTAATTACCAAAAGAGGTTAAAGAAATTGCAAAAGTACACTTATTTAAAAAGGCATCAAAAAGTACCTGTTATGCAACACTTTTTATACAACTGGCGAAGAGTTCTCGGGCTTACAGCCGGGTGGCGGTGTCTTCAAACTGCGACGTTTCGACGAGTGACATACTCATCATCTTCTGGCGAAGTGACTTCGCCAGAAGATGATGAGTATGTCACTCGTCGAAACGTCGCAGTTTGAAGACACCGCCACCCGGCTGGAAGCCCGAGAACTCTTCGCTAGCTGTATACGCCGGGAAAGCATACATTCACTTTTTATACATTTTCTAGCAAGGCATAAAATTGTGCAGTAAATTACTAAAAAAGAGATTAAATAAATTTCAGAAATACACTTATTTAAAAAGGCATGTAAAAGGTACCTGCTATGCAATACATTTTATACGTTAGTGAATTACTTAGATCTGAGTAGGGATTTGGCTAAAAATGTTGTACAAATAAATAATAATAATATTCTCCAAAAAATCCCAAATAACCATGTCAAAATCCTTATGGGCGATTTCAATGCACAAATCGGTAAAGAAAAGAAATATCGATATTGGGTAGGTAAATGGTCAGGGCATACACAGACCAACCGGAATGGCATGCGACTCATTGAAATATGCAAAAACCATGACCTATTTTTCAAATCCACATTTTTCAAGAAAAGAGCCTCGAAAACGAAAACTTGGATCTCGCCTAATCCATTACTAGGTGAATATCAGTTGGATCATGTAATGATCTCCCGCGTAAATACAGTAGAAATCATGAAACTTAAAGTCCTTAATGGACTAGACCTAGATTCCGACCATTACCCAACAAAATTCTCCCTAGATGTCATTCCAGAAAAAAGAAAATTCACTAAGAAATCTCCACACCGTAAATATGATGTACAAAAGATAAATGGCAATGAACAATTTACAAAAGAAACGCAATATTTAAAACCACAAAATTGGCAACAACTGCAAGCAGGACTTTTAAATGCAGCTGAAACTGTAGCACCGCAAACAAGAACACGTAAACACCCATGGTGGACAGATGAGTGTGACCAACTGATAAATCTCAGACAACAGGCGTGGCAAAATTGGTTGTGTAACAAAAATCAAAAGACCCTGGAAGATCTCAAAGATACTAGGAAAACAGTCACAAAAGCAATACGAACAGTCCGTAAACAACACGGAGACAAAAAATTGCAAGACATAGAAAATGATTTCAAGAAAAACAATTTCCCGAAATTTCTACAGAGTATTCAAACAAAAATTAACAAAGTATTCTCCTCCATCACTCCAGTTCAAAGATGACCATGGGGAAATTGCTCATACCAACACCGAAAACTGTGAAATTCTTGCGAAATACTTTTCTAAATTACTGAATTGTGAAAAGCCTGCAGAAAAATTTGAGTTCCATCGTACACAACGAAACCCAGACTCAAAGCCACCAAGTTTACAAGAGATTAAAGAGATAATTCAGTCACTGAAAAATAACAAAGCATCAGGAGAAGACTATATCATCCCAGTATTATGGAAAAATGCAGGAGAAAATCTTATTGCAAAACTCAAAGAAATTATACATGAAATCTGGAAAACTGAAAAAGTCCCCACAGATTGGAAGACTGCAATCATACATCCTCTGTACAAAAAAGGAAGTAAAACAGACCCCAACAACTATCGTGGAATCTCTTTATTGTCAATAACATACAAAATTCTGTCTAAAGCCCTACTAAACCGCGCAGAACCTCAGCTGGATTCAAAACTAGGCGAATACCAAGGTGGGTTCAGAAAAGGTCGATCTTGCGTAGAACAGATCCTTAACTTGAAAAACTCAATGAAATATTTACATATTACTTCAAACAAAAGTTATGTCATCACGTTTGTCGACTTTAAAACAGCATATGACAGTATAGACAGAGAATCCCTTTTTGAAATATTAGCAGAATTTGGACTAGATCAAAAGACAACAAACATCATAAAAGAAACACTAGCGGAGACCAAATCCAAAGTAAAATATATGGGGAATTGAGCACAGAATTTGAAATAGACACAGGAGTACGACAAGGGGATGTACTGTCCCCAGTGCTCTTCAATTGTGCTCTTGAAAAAGTTGTTAGAGAATGGAAAAAAGCAGTTGCACCAGCACACAGACTGGGACGAAGACATAAGGGCATAGAATTACACTGTTTAGCATTTGCTGATGACATGGCACTGATCGCACAAGACATTACTGATGCACAGAAACAGCTAGAATTATTACAAGAACAGGCTGCTAAAATAGGATTACAAATTTCATTTGTAAAAACAAAATTTATGACTGACGTCAAAGATGCACCTTCTGATCTCAAAATTAGTAATAACTACATCTCTCGAGTAAAAGAATTTAAATATTTAGGTGAATGGATTGCAGAAAATTGTAATGAAAAGAAATCTGTCAGATCAAGAGTCCAGAAAATGGAGACGGCGTTTCAGTTAACAAACAACATCTACAACAAAAAGAGTCTCTCGTGGAACTGCAAAATACGACACTACACAACAGTAATTAGACCCGAAGCCCTCTACGCATCTGAGACACTAAACCTTCAACACAGAACACTAAAAGAGGAATTAGAAGTGAAAGAACGTAAGATAATGAGGAAAATCCTAGGACCAAGAACTAAAGATGGGGTACATTATCCAAAACCCAATGCAGACCCCCCTGCGGGTTCGGGGGTTAGAATAGGCCCGCGGTATTCCTGCCTGTCGTAAGAGGCGACTAAAAGGAGTCTCAAACGTTTCGGCCTTATGTGATGGTCCCCTGTCGGATTTGACCTCCATATCTCAAAATTTTTCCGAAAAGCGAGCCGATTGGGGAAGGGCGCCTTACTTGGTGCCTTGTGTCCATGTTGGGTTCAGAACTTTCACCATCTTCTTCGTCGTTGCATTGCAGTCCTGCCCGCTCTCCATCGCTTGGGCATGGATACGCTCTTGCGTACACTTTCTGCCAAACACTGTGCAGGGCCATTTTCTGCACTGACGGCGACCATGGACCACATGTCACCTAACATCCAGCACAGTAGCCAGTCCGTTGTGGTGGGGCCGCCATGTACCCTCTTGGTTGTAGCCCCCAGACAACACAGGGATCGCTTTACTGATGCCTGCGCCGTTACCTCCCCACGTATTCCAAGGAGTAGATGCCCATCTCCTTGGGGCATCGGGACTCCCGGCAATGGCCATCCTGCCAGGTGGCCTTTGCTGTGGCTGGGTGGCGCCCGTGGGGAGGGCCCTTGGTCGGAGTAGGTGGCATCAGGGTGGATGATACGCAATGAAGCGTGGCACATCTTCTCTTGCTGGTGGCCAGCCACCAGCAGTCTCTAAGCGTTCGAGGGCCCATTTCAAAGGTAACGTTTTTGACCCCAAATCGTTCCCCTCCCTCGCCACACCGTGGGAGGAACGAAAAGCATTAAATGCAAGTGAGCAGTATTCGCCCAGGTATCTTGTGTGTACTAGAGCTGATGGTGACTCGTTTCTATCCGTGAAGCCTCAGTTCTTTGTAGAGCATTTAGAGGACAAGTTTGGGGAGGCGGAGGGCTTGTCCAAGATGCGGTCCGGATCGGTGTTGATAAAAACGGCGTCCTGCGCCCAGTCGCGGGCCTTGCTCGCTTGTACTTAGCTGGGGGATGTCTCCGTCACTATCACGCCCCATAAAAGTCTGAACATGGTCCAGGGCATTATCTTCCACAGGGATCTCCTTTTACAGTCCGATGACGAGCTGCGCGCCAACTTGGAGCGCCGAGGTGTCCATTTCGTCCGGCGCGTCCACCGGGGTCCGAGGGATCGTCAAGCTGCCACCGGTGCCTTCATCTTGGCCTTCGAGGGTGACACGTTACCTGAGAAGGTCAAAGTGGTGGTGTACCGTTGTGATGTCAGGCCATATATCCCTCCCCCGATGCGGTGCTTCCGACCTCGTCTGTCGCGATTGCGGTCGACCTTCCCATCCTGATCATCCCTGTGCCCCGCCTCCAATCTGTGTGAACTGTGGTGCGCACCATCCGCGTTGCTCGCCAGACTGTCCGATTCTGCAGAAGGATCATGGAAATCAAGACTCTCGACCGCCTGACATACACTGAGGCGAAGCGGAAATATGATCGGCTTCATCCAGTGTGCATGGCAGCATTTTATGCCGCAACTGTCACTCCTGCTACCGTTGCATCCGCTCCAGCCAGCTCTCAGAGTCGAAGTCCCACACCTGCCCCGTTGATGGTGGGGGGTACTAAACCCACTGTTGCTCCTGCTCCATCTACTTCAGGAGCAACCATCGGGGACATCAGTTCCCCCTTCCCAGCCGGAGAAGCGTAAGACTTCTTCGGCTACTCTCGTAAGGAAGGGGTACCTCCCTTCGCAAGTTCCGACCGGTACCAAAGCCGACAGCCGCAAGTGGCTTAAACAACCGCCGGTCCCTGGTCGTCGGGACATACGGTCATCGTCTGTCCCTGAGACTGACCCAGTGATGCCCTACCAGCCTGAACCACCCAAGGCGCAGCGCGAGAAGCAGAAGAAGAAGAAACTCCCCAAGGCTACCGATATTGCGGTGGCACCCATTCCACCGCTTCCTACAAGCTCTGCATCTAAGGATGAGGTGGAGATTCTGGCGTCCGCTGAGGACATGGATCTCGCCAGTCCCTCGGACGCAATAGATGGCTGTTGTACAGGTGGTGACTCAGTAGCAGCAGGGGCCCCGGAGGCGTAATCTGCCTCCCCAGTCCCTTCACGCCTTTCCCATCCCTGGCCAATACCATCCTCCAGTGGAACTGCAGCGGTTTCTTCCACCATCTAGCTAAGCTCCGCCAACTTATCAGCCCTCATACTTTCCTTTGCATTGCTCTGCAGGAAACTTGGTTTCCAGCAATGCGAACCCCCGCCCTCCGTGGCTATCGGGGTTATTTTAAGAACCGGGCAGCTTATGAAAGGGTGTCTGGTGGCGTCTGCATATATGTCCTCAACTCTCTTCACAGCGAGTTTGTACCTCTACAAACAGCTTTAGAGGCTGTCGCTGTTCGGGTTTCGACGCCACAGGCTATTACCGTCTGCAGTATTTATCTTCCACCAGATGGTGCTGTTGCGCAGCATGTCCTGGCTGCTCTGATAGCCCAACTGCCGCCACCTATCTTGTTGCTGGGCGATTTCAATGCCCGCAACCCTCTATGGGGTGGGACTGTCTCCGATGACCGCGGTCGTGCTGTGGAGCATTTGTTGGCTCAGCTCGACCTTAGCCTCTCGAACACCGGTGCTCCCACGCATTTCAGTGTGGCCCATGGCTCGTTCTCGGCCATCGATCTCTCTCTTAGCAGCCCCGGGCTTGTACCATCCCTCCACTGGCGAGTGCATCCTGACCTGTGTGGTAGTGACCATTTTCCCATCTATTTGTCACTGCCCCAGTGTCATTCTTCTGGGCGCCCGCCCCGCTGGGCTCTCCACAGGGCTGACTGGCCGGGTTTTACTTCGGCGGCAACCATTGAGTCTCCCCCACAGGGTGACATTGACGAGGTGGTCCGTGTCTTAACCACGTCAATCATTTCGGCGGCCGAGGCTGCCATCCCCCGCTCTTCTGGACTCCCTCAGAGGAAGGCTGTACCCTGGTGGTCGCCGGAGATTGCTGAGGCTATTCGCGACCGTAGGCGGGCTCTCCAGCGTCATAGGCGGCACCCGTCTCTCGAGACCCTCATCGCATTTAAGAGGCTCCATGCCTTCGCCCGTCGTCTTATTACACAGCGTAAGCAGGAGTGCTGGGAGCGGTATGTCTCATCCTTGGGCTCCCGTGTCTCCCCCTCGCTCGTGTGGTCCCGGATCCGGCGGATCTATGGACACCAGACCCCTATGGGCGTCCCTGGGATCTCTTTGGACGGCGCTGTCTGCACGGACGCTGCCGCCATTGCTGAACACCTTGCTGCGCACTTTGCTAAGAGCTCTGCGACTGCAACTTATCCCCCGCCTTTCGCTCTCTCAAGGAGCGAGCCGAGCGGACGCCGTTATCATTCCACACGCGTCGTTCTGAAACATACAATGCTCCCTTCAGCGAGAGGGAATTCCTCGCTGCCCTCGCCGATTGCCCTGATACAGCACCAGGACCAGACTGCATCCACGCACAGATGCTGATGCATCTCTCCAGGGACTGCCAGAAACACATCCTCACCATCTTTAACCACATTTGGAGCGAAGGCGTGTTCCCGTCGCAATGGCGAGAGGGTCTTATTGTCCCCATCTTGAAACCCGGTGCGGACCCACTGGCGGTGGACAGCTATCGTCCCATTACCCTCACCAACGTTTTGTGCAAATTGCTCGAACGTATGGTGGGGCGGCGTTTGTGTTGGGTCCTTGAGTCGCGCGGTCTCCTCGCTCCATCCCAGGGTGGCTTCCGTCGGGGCCGGTCTGCAGCGGACAATTTGGTGCGGCTGGAATCTGCTATCCGTACGGCCTTTGCCCGACGTCAGCATCTCGTTGCTGTATTTTTTGATCTGCGGAAGGCGTATCACACCACATGGAGGCATCATATCCTTGCTGCGTTACATGCGTGGGGTCTTCGTGGTCAGCTCCTGGCTTTTCTTCAAACCTTTTTATTGCGCCGCTCTTTCCGGGTGCAAGTGGGTGCCGTCTCAAGTTCATCTTATATACAGGAAAATGGGGTCCTGCAGGGCTCAGTGTTGAGCATCTCCTTATTTCTCATGGCCATTAATGGTCTGGCTGCAGCTGTGGGGTCGTCGGTGTCTCCTTCCTTGTATGCCGACGACTTCTGCGTCTCATTTAGCTCCATGACTACGGGAGTCGCCGAACGCAGGCTACATGTAGCCGTTCGCAAGGCAGCATCATGGGCTCTGACTCATGGTTTTCAGTTCTCTGCAGCCAAGACTGGAGTTATGCACTTCTGCAGGCGTCACACGGTCCACCCTCATCCTGAAATTTACCTCGACGGCCACCTGCTTTAAGTGGTGGACACTTGCCGCTTCTTGGGACTCGTGTTTGATGCCCGGCTCACATGGGTTCCTCATATTACTCAGCTGAAGCAAAAATGCTGGCGGCACCTCAACGCCCTCCGCTGCCTGAGCCACACGTCTTGGGGTGCGGATCGCTGCACGCTGTTGCGATTGTACAGAGCCCTTGTGCAGTCCAGGCTTGATTATGGGAGCCTGGCCTATGGGTCTGCATCACCCTCAGTGTTGAAGTTGTTAGACCCCATACACCACTGTGGGGTTCGGCTTGCAACTGGCGCATTTCGTACGAGCCCCGTGGATAGTCTACTGGTGGAGGCCGGGGTTCCCCCGCTGCGGCTCCGCCGCCATCGACTGCTCGCCGATATGCTGTCCACGTTCATTGCTCGCCGGGCCATCCCAATCGTCGCCTGCTTTTCCCTGTCACGGTCCTCCATCTGCCTGAACGGCGACCTCGGCCTGGGCTTTCCATAGCTGTCCGCGTTCAGTCCCTGCTGTCCGAACTGGGGTCATTCCCTCTTCTGCCTCCCTTTCGGGTCCGTGCACCTACGCCTCCCTGGTGTTGGCCCTGGCCGGCCGTCTGACTGGATTTGACACAGGGACCCAAGGACTCGGTTCCACCTGTGGCCCTCCGTCGCCGTTTTCTTACGCTCCTCGGCTCATTTCCGGGCTGTGAGCCTGTCTACACTGATGGTTCCCTGGTTGATTGTCGCACTGCCTACGCTTTTGCTCACGCTGCCCATGTTGAACAGTGCTCCTTGCCGGCTGGCTGCAGTATTTTTACTGCAGAGCTGGTGGCCATATTGCGCGCTCTTGAGCATATGCGTTCCTGCTCAGGTACGTCCATCGTCATCTGCAGTGACTCCCTGAGCAGCCTCCAGGCCATCGACCGCTGCTATCCCTCTTCTCCTCTGGTGTCCTCTATTCGGGAGTCTGTTTCCACCATTACCCGCTCTGGTCGTTCGGTGGTTTTTGTTTGGACTCCAGGTCACGTTGGCATCCTGGGGAACGAACGTGTAGACAGGCTGGCCAAAGGGGCGATCGACGCCCCAGCTTTGGAGATCGGCCTTACGACTCGCGACCAGCAGCTGGTGTTGCGCCTTAAGGTGCTTGGGATGTGGGATGCTGAGTGGCGTGGCCTGACATCCCCGAATAAACTGCGGGCTGTCAAGGAGACGACCGATGTGTGGCGCTCCTCCCTGCGGGCTTCTCGCAGGGACTCTGTAATCCTGTGTCGGCTGCGCATCGGCCGTACCTACCTGACGCACGGCCATCTTTTGCGTCAGGAGGATCCCCCCCTGTGTCGGTGTGGGTCCCGGCTGACGGTCGCCCACATTTTCTTGGAGTGTCCCCGACTGCGCACCCTCTGGCAGTCTTTTAATCTCCCGGGCACTTTGCCTTTGATTTTATGTGATGATGCCTACATGGCTGACAATGTTTTACATTTTATCCGTGGTAGTCCTTTTTATGGTTCTATTTAGGGAGGTCCTGCACCTTTCCCATTCTGTGTCTTTTGTCCTCACGTCTCTCCTAATTTGTTGCTGTTTTGGTGTATAGTCTGATGGTTGACTCTTCCCCTTTTTTTTTGTCTCGCGGTCAGTCAACCAGTCTCCGGCCATCTTCTTTTCTTCTGTTTATTTCTGTCTGGTGTTCATCTGTACTCTTCGTGTTTGTATTGTTCGTTACCGCATTTGTGTTCTTTTAGGGCCTGGGGGGGGGGAGTCTCCTTCCCCTTGGGGTTTTACCTGCTTCGTGCTTTTATGTCTCGCCTGTTTTTGTAATGGGGGACTGATGACCTTAGCTGTTTAGTCTCCCTTAAACATCCCAACAACCACCACCACCACCCAATGCAGAAATATATAAAAATATCTCCAAAATAACAGACACAATGCGCATGAGAAGAATCCAGTTCATGGGGCACTTAGAAAGAATCGACCCAAACAGGTTAACGCACAAAATCCATACATTTTTGAAGAACAAAACCACAAGACCGAACTGGTACAAACAGACAGAAAAAGACCTGAGAGAATTAGGGTCTCCAAATCTACATGATAGAAATGAAATCAGAAAAATCACAAACACACGGTGTTTTGAGGAAGAAGAGAGAAAAACTAACCGACATACATGGTCTACGCAACGAAAGCTAGCCCATTCGTTGTTTATGAAGGAATACTGGGTGAAAAGGAAGGCCAACAAATGTTGATTACGCGTGGTCCTAAGTGATCCATCCGCGAAGAAGAAGAAGAAATAATGATTATAAGACATTCAGCATTCTACATAACACCTTCACACTATGGTTTTTCCTTCTTTTTCCTTTTCTAGAGAAACTTATCCCAAGCTATGCATAGCACAATACTAACACCTCTTTTTCTTTCTGATCTCAACAGCTACTTCATTATAGAGGTATGCTGACTCAGTTTTTCAGGATCGCAAATCAGAGGTTCGGTACAGAAAATGGCCAAGATATCGCCAGTGTGCGTTTGTGTGTGTGTGTGTGTGCATGCAAGTGTGTGTTTGTATGTGTAGTTAATAAAATGCTATGAAAGAATGTGTGTATAGTGTGTGCAGTGACTGACAGTGAGATATGAGTGAACAGTGTGGCATTACGTATTTAATAAGTTATTTGTAAAAAGAGTACTGTATACCAGGAGTAAATCTAATGATTGTCTCTAACTAGAAGTCTGTAAAGGTATGTGTGTACGAATTAGCTTATTTTAAATAGGTCTAAACTTGTAAATACTTTGACATGTGCTATATACTTGTAAAAAGAGATCTAAAGATAAATAAGAATACTACTACTACTACTACTAACAACTGGTACACGATTCTATTACAATTTCTGTTTCCTTAGGAAGTGTATCTTCAGTTTCCAACTCTGGCATTGATATAATCAGGCTATCTAAGAATTGCATCTCCAGAGCTACACAACGTAGAAAAAATTACTGATAAATCTCTTTTGCACCTAATTTCTCTATAAACTGTAAAAAAATTACCTCAGTTTTCATACTCCTTATTTTTCCATTATCAAGATTCTGTCCTTCCAAGCTTATTTCATCAGTGACAGCTTTAGTCAAATATAACACAGCTGTTTATGAAATAAAATTATGATCGGTTATAGATAAAATATTATTTCCGTTCTTGATAGTCAAAATCAAACGATTTAGTCACATAATTACCAATCAATTTTTTGATAAATTTTACGTCATTTGTTGAAAATCTGATGCTGATCCATCTGGATTAGGTATAATAATTCTAAAGTTTGAGTATAATTGTGCATGATTCGTATGAAGCTATCCATTACCAATACTTATTTAAATCTCTGTATCATTTTTGGGCGCATTTAAAGTAGTTTTTTGTTTTCTCATAGTGAGGTAACGGGCGAGTTGTGGCGCCCTGGAAATATTTTAAGTTTGGTGTTGGCGTGGCCATGCTGGGGTCTCTCTGTGGGCAACGGCCCAGCTGCAGCCACATTGTGTCGAACGTTAGCTGAGCATGAGGGGTAGCCCCAGCACTTGGTCCACCTGTGTGGCTGGGAATTCCATGCTGACGTTGTGTCTATGAAGGAGACGCGCTGGGAGTGCCAAAGATGGTGGACTTTGTGAAACCTTAAGGGCAAACATTTCACAGTTTGTATGGAAATTAATAGTAGCCACATGAATCTTGATACCTCGAAAAGAAACATGTATTACCATTATTTGCACGATGATTCTGAAGGTATAATCAGATTTACAAAATCTTCGTTAATTTAAAGTTTCGTATCTAACTGTAAGTTATACAAGTAATACCCAGCAACTAACTTCCCAAATCTAAACAATTCATCCTATTGCGTCGAGCGACATTTCTTTAGAAAGCTGTTAGTGTAAACCTAAAAAGGGATAAATTACAGGCAAGTAACATAAATAGTACGTGAGTTATTGGAGGTGAAAGTGGCCAACTACAACAGATCGCGTCAGGCCATAAGTACTCCACAGTTACACGAAAAAACGGTAGCAGCATGATTAAAAATATATTTGCTCAGCTGCGTCTTTGCTTATATCCGATGTATACAATTCAAAAAGAAATTAGTCAAATACTAGCCGTGTTTTAGGGATCACAGAGACACTAGGCTACTGGCCTAATTTTGCTTGCTTTTCCTTTGATATATATGTTTATTGAATTTGTTTATGTATTTAGTAATATATCTTAGTGGGTGTTTATAATCCAGCAGTAGTAATATTGATTTAATTTCAAGTTAATTAAATGCAAATCCAGTATTTCGAATGTGTTTCATTCTGTTTGTGAATGTGTGTTGGCTTGAAGACATGTGGGAGCGCTCTAGCCAATCACAGCGCTCTTGAATGGGGAGACTTGATGGAAGTGGGAGAAGAGTACAGCACAGGACATGGGGGAGTCTGGGACAGGATAGTGTGACAGACGCACAGTGGCGAGAGAGAGTTTGAGTGTGGAGCTGTTTGCGCATGGTCGCGGGAGATATAAATACTTGAGAGTGCGGACTTGTAAACTTGTGTGATTTCCTTGGTTTAAAAAAAACATGGTTCAAATCGCTCTGAGCACTATGGAACTTCACATCAGAGGTCATCAGTCCCCCGCTCTTTAGCGCCCGTAAACCTCAAACACACACACACTCATCAGTCCTCTAGAACTTAGAACTACCTAAACCTAACTAACCTAAGGACATCACACATATCCATGCCCGAGGCAGTATTCGAACCGGCGACCGTGCAAGTCACGCGGTTCTGGACTGAAGCACCTAGAACCGCTCGGCCACCGCGGCCGGCCTCCGAGCTATCTGCACTGAAGAAGTAATATGCGTTTAGAAGTGAATATCTCGTGAGCTACAATGCCGTTCATAACTAATTACGTGCAGTACGAATCAATTGTTTCCCTGTAATTCAACATATATTTTATTTAATTGCTGGACCATCGACACCAATAAGTGTTTGGCAGAAATATACCACATTGTCAAAAGTACTTCTACTGTTGTAATCATCATTTAAAGTCGTTAAGATAGTATAGATAGAGGATCAAGTAGGTAAAAAGACGAGGGCTCATAAAAATCCTTGGGTAACAGAAGAGATATTTAATATAATTGATGAAAGGAGAAAATACAAAAATGCAGTAAATGAAGCAGGCGAAAAGGAATACAAACGTCTCAAAAATGAGGTCGACAGGAAGTACAAAATGGCTAAGCAGGGATGGCCATAAGACAAATGTAGGGATGTAGAGGCACATATCACTAAGGGTAAGGTAGATACTGCCTACAGGAAAATTAATGACACCTTAGGAGAAAACAGGACGACTTGCATGAATGTCAAGAGCAATATCAAGAGCAATACCCTAAGACTTCAAGAAAAATATAATAATTCCAATCCCAAAGAAAGCAGGGGTTGTTTACAGACGAACTGAGGATCAGTTTGGATTCCGCAGAAATGTTGGAACACGTGAGGCAATACTGACCCTACGACTTACCTTAGAAAATAGATTAAGGAAAGGTAAACCAACGTTTCTAGCATATGTAGACTTAGAGAAAGCTTTTGACAATGTTGAATGGAATACTCTCTTTCGAATACTGAATGTGGCAGGTGTAAAATACAGGGAGCGAAAGGCTATTTACAATTTGTACAGAAACCAGATGGCAGTTATAAGAGTCGAGGGGCATGAAAGTGAAGCAGTAGTATGGAAGGGAGTGAGACAGGGCTGTAGCCTATCCCCAATGTTATTCAATCTATATATTGAGCAAGCAGTAAAGGAAACAAAAGAAAAATATGGAGTAGATATTAAAAATCCATGGAGAAGAAATAACAACTTTGAGGTCCGCTGATGACATTGTAATTCTGTCAGAGACAGCAAAGGACCTGGAAGAGCAGTTTAACGGAATGGACAATGTCTTGAAAGGAGGATGTAAGATGAACATCAACGAAAGCAAAACGAGGATAATGGAATGTAGTCGAATTAAATCAGTTGATGCTGCCGTTATCAGATTAGGAAATGAGACACTTAAAGTAGTAAAGGAGTTTTGCTATTTGAGGAGCAAAATATCTGATGATGGTCGAAGTAGAGAGGATATAAAATGTAGCCTGGCAATGGCAAGGAAAGCGTTTCTGAAGAAGAGAAATTGGTTAACATCGAGTTTAGATTTAAGTGTCAGGAAATCGTTTCTGAAAGTATTTCTATGGAGTGTACCCATGTATGGAAGTGAAACATATATGATAAATAGTTTAGACAAGAAGAGAATAGAAGCTTCCGAAATGTGGTGCTACAGAAGGATGCTGAAGATCAGATGGGTAGATCACATTACTAATGACGAGGTATTGAATAGAATTATAGAGAACAGAAATTTGTGGCTCAACTTGACTAGAAGAAGGGATCGGTTGGTAGGGCATATTCTGAGGCATCAAGGGATCGCCAATTTAGTACTGGAGTGCAGTGTGAAGGATAAATATCGTAGAGGAACGCCAAGGGATGAGTAGACTAAACTGATTTAGAAGGATGTAGGTTTCAGCAGGTACTGGGAGATGAAGAGGCTTGCACAGGATAGAGCAGCATGGAGAGCTGCATAAAACCAGTCTCTGGACTGGAGACCGCAACAACAACAACAAAATAGTACCTACAGATTTTATTTACTGCAATCTTTTATTTATAAATTTTTACGTAACTTTCACGATTTCCGAGTGATAGGAACCTTTGACCATTCGATTCCTGTGTATATTCATATTGTTCACTGTAGACTCAGCAGTATTTGGCTTGGAATGCGGCAACTACGTATCCCCGCCCCTAGAGAACGAAATCAGCAAAAACTTTTAATATTTCAACTTTTGAGTTAAAGGGTATGTCGGTAAGGGCACACCCCATCACAACATCTTTAATTTAATTTGAAATCCCACATCATTCACAGGAAATGAGTAAAGCTGATAACTCTCAGTTTAGTTCAAGATTTAGTAAGGATAAAATTTATTAAGACATTTTAAAATAACTGTTACACAAGCACCATTAAAGTAAGTCAGATAGTCATTTTCATCAGTTATTGCAATTTCTAAATCTTGAAGAGGGTGAAAAATACTAATACCTACAGGATAATGCTGTTAATAAAATATTGGGCTTCCAAAATCAGTATTTGGTTTAAATGAAGTAATTATATTAGTTTCTGTATGAAAAGATTCGTATGTTGAAGAAACATTAAATCAATCAAATTCAAATTTATATTAATCAACTGAAAAAGAATAATTTTATGACCTTCTTTAGCAACGCTGTTTTCTTTAGCTTCAACGACCTGGTCACTAAATCCTAATAAACTAACAATACCATCCTCTATGTAGGCATGTATAATTTTACATCACTTTTGATAACAGTTCTCTTTTAAATTTTGTTTGCTTTAATATGGAATTTGGATTTTTGAAATGAATAATTTTGATTAATTTCTTAAACTGTACTGACCTATAGGAATTTCTTTCATTTCTCCGTTGCAACACAGTGTAGAATTCTTCAATATAATATTTGGAGAAGAATAAAAGAAATTTAACATAATGTTTATCAGCTACTCTTATTGCAACAGATATCCTTTTCTAAGAATGGAGGACTTACCAATTAACTGAAATAATCTACTGTGGCAGATGAAGGATTCTTGACTGCATTCCATGTGTATTAATAAAAATTTATTTAAAGAAATGACAGATCCGAGACAAAAAATAAGAACTCGATAAAAGGAATCAAAGCAGTAAGCATTGTAAACTTTCACCAAATTCTATTTGATGTGCAGTTATATGGTCAAGCTGTTGTGGAAAAACGACATTATTGTTTGGCAAATGTATTCTAGCTCCAAGGGTAGTTAATTAGAGTAAATGTGATCATTCTGGCACTCACTGTATTTATTGTAAGAATAAAGATACAAAATTTGTTTTTGATTCATTTGGTGGTAATATACCATAATTACCGATCAAATATTTGGGAAAAATGACCTCTGTCACAATAATGAGAGGATAAAAAATTTTGATGAAGTAATTTGTGGTCAATTGTGTTTATTTGTTTGGAAACTATTACGCATGAATTATAATTTTAATGGTATTTTAAATTTAATAAATGTCATATTAGGAATTATGGCACAGCGTAACGGTGGCTTGATTAATAGTCAGGTAAATTTAGAAAAAATAAAAAGTCAAGTGGAAGCAAAAATCTATCTAAGAAACAGAATCTTTAACTAAACAATTTAATAAGTAATTACATAAGACTTTTAAAGAAACTAAATGCTACATTCAGTGTAAGGGTAGAAGAATAGTAGATACAAAAGGTCTGATGCTGTCACCAGTCAATAATAAAAAAATTATATAGGACAAAACATGACTATGTGAGTATTCTAACACAATTCGATAATTGTGTCACAAAAACACATTCAATGTAAAATTTACACAGATTCATCCAAATAATTAATGTAAAAAATTAAGATCAGAAATGTTTTCTGTGGTCTATAAAGCTTGTTTATATCCTGTAGGTAAAAATTCTGAAACAGTAGCAAAACATAAAAATGTTTGTGTTGATCTTGATCAAAAACTTTAAAATATTGAGTTTTCTGTAGTGGTTGACCATATTCCCAAAACTGGAAACAAACGTCTAGAGTGATGAAAAATATCAATGGTATGCACTAAAAATAACAAGAAGTAAGACAGAGAAACATGTAAATATTCTTTATTTCAAGGAAGGAATTTATTCACACTATTGTTGTATAAAATATTTATATAGGCTTGTTTCAAGTCACATTAATAAACATGAAGAAATAAAATTTATTTTTGATTGATGTACACTCCATTTCTCTAATAAATAAGGTTAAGATAATCACACATTGAGCCTTTTACTTATCAAACCATTAAAAGTAGGAATGTCAGAGGAATATTGCTATTAAAGTTTCAAAAATTATCAGCATGTACAGAAAGTTCTATTCATTATTTATGCTGATGCTGAGAGTTTACTATTGAAATGGACAGCTGTTAACCAAATCCAGATAATTCATATACAATGGAATATCAAAAGTTCGATCAAGTGGATTCTGTTATTATATAAATGTATAAATGGATATTATAAAGATATTGTTATTTATAGAGGCCCAAATTGTCATAGGAGATTTATTGAATGTATAGAAAAAGAAGTTACAGAAATTGGTAGGATTTATTCTGAAGCCGAAGAAATGAAACCATTAAGTCCTGAAGAACAATCATGATATGCAAGGTCGAAAACATGTACATTGTTTCACTGTCATTATTCACCAAAAAATAAAAAGGTTTGACATCATGGTCATTTGACTGGAAAGTATGAACTACATTATGTAATAAATGAAAGTTGCATTTAAAACATCTAAATTCTGTAGTAATTAATTTATATATCAAACAATGAAGACAGACACATTAGTTTTGGTAAGACAACAATAAATTTTAAAATGAAATTTATTGACACATTTAAATATATGGCTTCTTGATATGGCAGACTTTCATGAAATCTGAAGAGAGATCAAATGAAAAATATTGAAACATTTTTCCCAGAAGAGTAATTCGATATAGTGATCAGAAAAAGTGTATATCCATATGAGTACATGGATACTTGGACCAAATCTGAAGATGCACAATTACCAGCAAAGGTAGAACTTTACAGTAAACTGAATGACTTTGAAATAATTGATGGAAATTATAAACGTCCAATATTAGTTATGGAAAAATTTAATATTAAAAATCTGGATGAATATCATTATCTATATTTTAAATCAGATGTCTTGTTATTGTCTGATGTATTGGAAAACTTTTGAAGAACTTGTACAAAGCAAATGATCTTGATCCATTTTGGTATTTTACTGCACCAGTATGATCTTGGGATGCAATGTTGAAAATTACTAAACAACCACTTCATTTATTACATTATAATATTAGGATTTTAATGTTTGAAAAATTAATAAGAGGAAGAACATCACAGCACTGTAAAAGATGCATTAAAGCAAACAAAAATGCAAAAAGGGTTTTCATAGGAAAAAGGATAACAAATTATCTAGCATAGTTAGATGCAATTTATTTATATACTTATGCTATAAGTCAATACTTACTATTTGGTGGATTTGAATGGGAAGAACAGAATCGTTTGGACTGTACAAAAATTAGTGAAATATCAGATACTGTTAAAAGTGGATATATTTTAGAAGCAGATATAGTATTTCCAAAAGGATTACATGATTTACATATAGATCTACCATTAGCTCTTCAGAATGAACTAGCTCAGGTGGTATGAGTGAGCTAGTGAGCTATAACTAAGCTAGAGCCTGCGCTCTCTAGCTACAAACCTCAGCCGGGCTGTACATTTGCCCCGCTACTGCCCCACATTGTCTTTGTGTCAGGAGGAAGAAACGGAAAACACGCTGCATTTAAATTACGATTAAATCGTACAGCAAATGACTTCGTTTTATACCTAACATTTCTCAGTATAACAGTTCACAAACAAAACAGATTTTCAGTGTTATTTAATTATTTATGGCCGACTGAAGAATATTATCAGACCGACAGATGCAGACAATTTCTCAGAGTTTCACACTGTGTTTCCTATGTAATCGTGAGTTATTTAGTTTCACACATATGATGGTCGAAATATTGTAGCTGTAGCACGTTCGCTACTTCACGATGGGGATACAGAAACCCTACCTGAGGGAAACAATGCACACACCCTGTACAGTTTTAACATCAAAGGAATTGCCTTTACAACAGGAAATACGTGTATCAATCAGTTACTTCTGGACATGCACAGGTGCACTTTCAACTGAAATGGAAAACAATGAAGAAAACAGATCGAAAACAGATGTGGGATGGAAAATTCCTCAAAACTTTTAGAGAACTATTTTTCCAATTCTTTCAAGGCCACAAAGACTTATTCAAACCTCACACATTCTTTAATATCAGTGAAGTTAGTGATATATACTTTGTTTTTGTCACGATTTGTTCCTCCTACAATGCGCTGCAATACGATTTTCTTTTTAAGTACGTCCCCATGAAAGCAAATACAAGTTATCTCTCACATTATAGTTTCTTATTGTGGACACTGTGCAGTCACGTCCACTTAAAATGCAAGGTCGGCAATCCTTTCCGGATGTTTTAATTTTCGTTCCTAACACTCATTTTTCCTTCATATATTCAATAAAAACGGGTTTTAAATAGCAAAATATTCCAGTCATGCCCCTTGGCCTGGGCAACGTACTCTATAGTAATATATAAGTTCTCCATATTCTTTGTGCAGCTCCATCGAAAACTGTTGCAACCGAAAATGAAACACTGAGTGCGATTTCAAAAAATTTAACATTCATAACACCAGTGCTACCAAGTGATCCACGACTACAAATTTAGCACGGAGTGCTTCTTGATGTGCACAAACATGGAACTGTCTGTCGATCTTTGTAATTCCTTGTTCTTCCATTGCCTACTAAATCTTTAGATACTTTCTGCATGTTGTTGTAATGTTCCATAGAAAAATTTTAGTAATCGTCCATTATGCGACAGCGTAATACATGCTGATTATTCTCATCTCTCTCTACTGTAATTCTCATTCACTTTTTAAGGCTTATGAGGATAGATCTTTAGACTGCTTCTTTTTGTGCAAACGATCCGACGACCTGTGAATGACCTTCATACGACGAATATACAGCTAAGAGTAAACAGTGCTGACCCTATGAATCTGCTGAACTGAAGAGAGTTATGCCAACCGTAAAATGCCACATCGCAATAGTAACAGAAATGTCGTTTTGTACTGGGTACTTCCGAGATCAACCGAGCAAACCCGAAGAACGACGATGTCTGTATCACAAGAAGTATGCTCATCCAGACCACACGCAGTTTGACACGCTGTGGCTGGCCATGGGGTATCGAGTCGTTGCTCATTGAGACCTGGACTGGATTCGTTCCAGAGGAGTTGGAACGAAAATCTTATAAAAATTGAAAACAATTGTAGATGTACTATGAAATACTCAAGTCATCAGAGATATGACAGAAGCTGGTGGATCTGTGGACCAAATGATCTAAATAGATGAGGAGTCTTACAGCCATCAGCTAGCCAAGCTCGTTCCTCAACTTGCAGTCCGCTGCCTTTTAAATCCCGCTGGCGGAGCCAGAAAGGTGCTTAGTCAGCATGGCAGAAACTTTCACTCTGTGCTGTGGAGAGCATGGTTACCACACACTGGGCCCTAGGGCTTGCTGCCTGTGCCCTACACATGACTGAAAGGAGTGACTTTTCGTAATAACACCGAGGGAAGCTGGTAAAAATGTTGCCCTTCGAGACTCTGCAGTATCTGTCATTGACATTTGCCTATTCCATGAAGGCCTCCATTGCCCAATGTGAGTCAGCCAATCAGATATACAACTAGCCACCCCTCTGCTAGCCGTTGCTCTGCTCCTAGTTCGCATGCTGCTGGGTCCTGCACTGGTGCTTTCCACCTACTTTCTACTGCAGGTTGTCACCTGCATGGGAGTCAGCTGTATATTAGCAGTCTGCATTTCGGTGCCTCCAGTACTTGACTCATAGCTAGCTACAGGATAATCGTTGCATTTATACCAAACAGGCTGGTGCACAACTGAGATTGCTGCCACTGTGCACCTGGTGCCAGTGAGACTGATGTAGTTGTGCGCTGACACTGGTGATCTGTCGTGGCCACCTGCTGGCCTGTCGTCCCCCTGCTGCCTCAAGCTCCTGCGTGCTTCACCAACACATAAGGTCATCATAGTCCACTGGGCAAGCCGTGTAGTGTAACTCACTGCTTACCGAGCAGCAAGGAATGCCAGTCCCCTACACGAATCAACCCAGTGGATTTCTGTCGAGGTCCGGTGTGCCAGGCAGCCTGTGGATTTTTAAGGGGGTTTTCCTTCTGCCTCGGCAAATGGAAGGCTGGTTCTCCTTATTCCGCCTCACTTGCACTATGTCGGCGATTGGTGCGCAAATACTGTCTCCGCGTATGCAAACACCATAATTACCACGCCAACATTTGGGGTTATACTCGTCTGGTATGAGACGTTCCTGGTGTGGGTCCACTGGAGGCCGAACCGCCCAATAGCTCTGACTTCGGTGTGGTGCGGCGGTGTGGTGGGTGAACTGATGTGGTCTCCTGTGGGGTTGTGGACTACAGAGGGCTACGGCAAGAGTCGTTTCTAGGTCCCCGGTTCAATATATAAAATACACACAGTAGGGTCATCACACGCCACAGGGACGTGGTGCTAAACAGTTTTATGAATTCTGCTGAATAAACATGCTTTTGTTACCACTCCATTTATGATTCCATGATAGCCAAGGAACTGGTTCTTCATTCCTAGACCTCCGCCATCCATCTTGCAACATCACATTACTCGGTCACTGAAGTAACGATCAATCACATTCATGTCTTTGTTATGGTCTTCTATCTGAAGACATGATACGTGCCACTCTCGATACTATTTCAGCTCCAAGTAACTACTGCAACCCGCCTTCTCTTACAACTGCGCAATCTATTCATCTCCCTCTACAATCTTACCCACCTGTAGGGTTCTGTGATGCAAAATCTCATAAAATGTGCGACGGACTATTAATATGACGATAAATGTAAAATACCTGCGCGAAAAGTAAATACGCTGTGGAATACAAGCATTTCTCTGCAGACACCATAACAAAGACATACAGACTGTATTAAGCTACGGCAAAGTCATAATTATTCCATGTTGGACATTGGAAAAGAGATGTTCTGTGTTGGGTTAAGTTCAGATTGTTGGAAGCCGCCATTAAGGCAGTAATTATATTTTATGGTATTGAAGAAAACAAATACATATTACAGGACAAAAAGAGTATCAGATGTGTAGAGTTCATAACACTTAATCATTTCTAAGGAAATATTCAGTCATTATAAGGACGCAAGTCGTTCGGAAGTGTTGTGTCGTTTGGTGGTGCGACCCTGTAGTTATACACGGTTTTGGGATTCGTCGAGAATATTTCTCCGAAGACCTAAATAATTTCACAAGCTTAAATTGGATGCCACATTACACAGCATAGCACTTGGCTGTACCGATCGATTTCCGTAGAGTGATAAATTATCTTTAGCCATTTAAGGTTGAGAAGTTCCAGCAAGGAGGTTCAACGAGATCTGTTGCTGTGGAACGCAAATGGCATTACCGTATTCTTTAACTTATCGAGAACAGTAAGCAATATAGACTTCATAACCACCTCAAACATAATTAAAAGGACTCAAATAAAAGCAGCAAGCAGTGAAAAGGAATCGCTAGACCAAACTATAAACAAAAATCAAATAATAATAATACTCAAGCACAGTAATAAAACGCTCATTAAATAAAAGAGAAAATAAAAATAAGAACCTTAAATTTGCGACCGTGTCACGACGGCCAATAATTAACAACTGTTGTTGTATATTGTGTGTATGTGCTAATTGTTTCACTGTGTGTGTTCCATGTACGCTGAGCTTTGATGGAGTTTGGTACGGTGAGCAGAGCAGTCACGATCCCTTCCGCAGAACTCCACACCGCTGAGAGCTGAATCAGGCAGACACACAAAAATTTCACAACCTTTACTCAATCTGGTCTATATTTATAAAGAAATTACAGTTCTTAGAATAGGAAGAGGTAATTAATATTTACAATTTTTTTTCAGTATTGCAGAAGTAGATATAGAGAAATATATTTTCATTCTTGTGAGGAGTAGCTTCATGTTATAGTGTATTTAAGAGTGAAACCTGTCGGGTATTCTGTGTGTTTTTTGATTTGTTATGGTAAAAACTACTGTCCAAGTAAAGATGGGTCATGAAAAATTTCCATACGTTCATGAAATAAGTGATAATTCTGCTGTAGATGAAATCGTAGCTTCGTCTCGGCAAGAGACCAACTCCATCGTTCAAAGTTTAGAGCAACTAAAACTTTTGTCTGTAGTGGTGCAGGCTGTATCCCAGAAGCAGGAGGATATGTCACAGAAGCAAACTGACATGTCAACTCTAGTGGAAACCATGTTACAAAAGCAAACAGACATGGCACAAAAGCAGTCTGATTTACGTCAGAAGCAGACAGGTATGTAAGTGGTTATTCAATCGTTAGTGACGCAACAACAACAGATCTTAAAGGAGATAACAGAGTTACGCGAGACCCAAAAAGGTGACACAGGAAATGCATACTATAAAGTCGAAACAGGGGGAACTGGGGAATTCCGTAGTCGAGTTGACAGAAACAATAACAAATATAGTTTCTAATTGTGATAAAGTCACACGCGAAAATTTCCTCGAACAACAACAGGAATTTTCCAGTAAGCTAGACGAATGGGCATCTGCGAAAGAGAATCAAGTGACGCTATGTTTGGATGCTAGTATTTAAGAAGTGGTAAGCAAATTGCCGATCGAAAGTTTAACAATTACTGAGAGTATTAAAGAAGACTTAAAAGATGTTACAGATCAATTAGGAACGAACTTTAAGCAATAGACGAAGTAGTCCATTCTGTGGAAAATATTTTAAAAAATCTCGAACGAATGCAGTAAATGAGTGCTGGAATGAACTGCCTGAGGTTGAACGTACGCAGAATTCAACACCAGAATTTTGTTAAGGGACTGGACATGCTTCGCATCCTATGAAATTAAGTTATAACAGAATGGAAGCAGTGCCGCCCAACAACAATATTTACGCTGTGGTACTGATGGAAGAGAAATTGCTTAAGCGCAGACAATTTCAACCGTTCTCACCCGACAGGAAGCCACTAAACCCTGTAGTGTTTATACGTAGATTTCTAGGTATATTACCAGGGCATGGACGGAAGGACAGAAAATAAGTTGTGTGTCAGGATACATTCAGGGTAATGGTGAATTGTGGACCACAGATATGGTGGAGACATGTGAGACCTACGAAGAGATTGAAAAGGCATTTTTGGCGAAGTAATGGTCGCTAGGCGTACAGGAACGTTTACGTAAGGAAGTATTTAATCCTGAACCGTTCTGTAGAAAGACAGGCAGCCTACGCAGATACTTCGAGAAGTATGTAAATAAAGCCAAATATTGGGACGAGCCCATCACACATAAAGGTATCTTACGCATTCTGAAGGCAAAACTTCTCGCAGAAACTAGGAAAAAATTAATTCATGCTTCAGAAGAGAGTCTTGAAGAATCTATGTCGGCATTACATTCAATAGTACTTTAATCCAATTCTGTAAATTACTGGGTGGAAACATAAGGTTAAATCAGCCTTGTTCCGGATTTTCCTTAGGAACCCTCGACCTAATGAGAAGGCTTAGTTGATTTAAAGTCCATGGCCACATTAGCCGTTAACAGTTCCTCAAACTGCTAATGTCAAAAATTTAACCTTATGACCAGTAGCGAGTGATTATGAATGATAGACAGTTAATAAGTGGCAAACGTTGTCAGCTGCAAGTACATTCTGCTTAGAAATATGCTACGGGAAGGTAATGTCATGTTGTCAATGTTTTGGTCGAGTATTGTCTTACACACAAAATCCCCGCCCGAACAGGTGATTCTGGAGCGTTTCGTGATGCAGTACGCGGCCAAAGTTGTTCTCGGCCGCCAGTATATTCCGGTCAGTAATATGCTACGGAAAGGTAGAGCCACGTTGTGGATGTATTGATCCAGTATGCTACGGAAAGGTAGAGTCACGTTGTGAATGTATTGATCCAGTATTCTTTTATACAGAAAATCACGCTCAAAACCGTACTTCTGTAGCGTTACGTAAAGCATCAACCACCAACAATAGTGCGACGAACTATTAATATGACGAGAAATGTAATATACCTGCGTGAGAGATAGATACTCTGTGGAATATAAGCATCTCCCTGCGAGCACGATAACAAACACAGACTGTATTAAGCTTCGAATAAGAGATAATTATTCCATGTTGTTGGAAGAGAGATGTTCTATGTCGGATTAAGAGGAGATTGTTGGAAGCCGCCATTAGGGCAGTAATCTATATTTTATGGTATTGAAGAAAATGAATACACATAAAAGGACGAGAGGGGTATCAGGTGTGTAGATTCATAACCCTAAACCATTTCTAAGTAAATATTCAGTGCTTATAAAGACGCAAGTCGTTCAGAAGTGTTGTGTGGTTTGATGGTGCGAACCTGCAGTCTTACACAGTATTGGGATACGTCGAGAATATTTCTCCGAAGACCTAAATAATAACATGAAATATAGTTGGACGCCACATTCCATACACATGACACAGCATAGCACTTGGCCCTACCTATCGATTCCCGTAGAGCGATAAATTATCTTTAACGACAGCAGCAAGGAGACTGAACGAGATCTACAGCTTCGGAACGCATTTGGTATTACCGTATTCTTTAACATAAGGAGAACAGTATGCAATACAGGCTTCATAACCACTGCAAACATAATTAAAAGGACTCAAATAAAAGGAGGGAACAGTGGAAAGGAATCACTAAACCAAACCATAAATAAAAATCAATAATAATGCGCATTCACACTAATAAAGCACTCGTTAAATAATAGAGAGAATAAAAATGAGACTGCTGCCACTGTGCACCTGGTGCCAGCGAGTAGTTGTCCGCTGACACTGGTGATCTGTCGTGGCCACCTGCTGGCCAGCCGTCCCCTCGCTGCTTCAAGCTCCTGTGTGCTTCATCACCACTTAAGGTCATCATAGCCCACCCGGCTGGCCGCGCAGTCCAACTCACCGCTTCCCGAGCGGCAAGGCGTGCAGGTCCCCTACACGACCCCACCCAGTGCATCTGTGTCGAGGTCCGGTGTACTGGCCAGCCTTTAAGGCAGTTTTCATTCTGCTTCGGCGAATACGAGCTGGTTCTCCTTACTCCGCCTCAGTTACGCTATTTCGGTGATTGTTGTGCAAACCCTGTCTTCACGTACGTGTACACCATAATTACTCTACCACGCCAGCATTTAGGGTTATATTCGTCTATTATGAGATGATCCCGGGGTGGGTCCACTGGTGGCCGAACCGCAACAACTCTGGGTTCGGTGTGGGGCGGCCGTGAGCCGGGTGGACTGCTGTGGGATTGTGGACCTCTGAGAGCTACGGTGGGACGAAGTCTCCCGTCGTTTGTAGGTCCCCGCTTCAATACACACAATAGGGTCATCGCACGCCACAGGGACGTTGTGCAAAACAGTTGTATGAATTCTGCTGAATAAATATCCTTTTGTTACCGCTGCATTTATGATTCCATGAGGGCCAAGGAACTGGTTTACATTCCTAGACCTCCTCCATCCATCTTGCAACATCACATTACTCGGTCAGTGGAGCTTAGACTATCCTCTCCTGTAATAAATCATTAAGGAACCTTCACTGAAGTAACGACCAATCACATTTTTGTCGTTGTTGTGGTCTTCTACCTAAAGACATGTTACATGCCACTCTCCATGCGATTTCATCTCCAAGTAGCTACTGCAACCCGCATTCTTTTCCAACTGCTTTCTCTATTCATCTGTTCATCTCCCTCTACAATTTTACTCACTTCACTTGCGTTCAGCACTAAACTGGTGATTACTTCATGACTCAGAGTGTGTTCTATCAACTTATCGCATACTTTAGCAAAGTTGTTTCACAAAATCCTTTTCTCCCCTACTCTGTTCAGTACCTCCTCATTTGTTACACGGTCTAACCATCCAGTATTCAGCATTCTTCTGTAACACCACGTTCCCAACGTTTGTACACTCTCCTTATCTGAACCGTTCATCGTCCATGTTTGACATTCATACAAGGCTATAATCAGCACAAACACCTCCAGAAAAACACATCCTAACTCTTAAATTGACATTAACCGTCCAAAATTTCTCTTATTCAGAAACTTTTTTCTTGTCATCACCAATCTACATTTTATATCACATCTATTTCGTTCGTCACCCTAAATAGCACAACTCATCTACTATTTTCAGTGTCTTGTTTCCTAATCTAATTCCTACACTGTAATTTGATTAAATTTATCTACATTCCATTATCTTTCTTTTTTGCTTTTGTTGATGTTTATCTTGTATCCTCCTTTCAACACACTGGCCACTCCGTTCAACTGCTCTTAAAAGTCCTTTCCTGTCTGTCACAGAATTGCAATGTCATTGGCAATCTCAAAGTTTTTCTTTGTTCCCCCTGAATCTTAAATACCTCTCTACATTTTTCTTTGGTTTCATTTACCGCTTTCTCAATGTACAGATTCAATAATAGTGAGGATAATCTACAACACCACCTCACCCAGTTCTCCTCCCCTTTCACGCCCCTCGACGCTTAGAATTGCCGTCTGGTGTCTGTACACACCCTGTCTTTTACCAGTGCAACCTTTACAGTTTCAAAGAGAGTAACCCAATCACTTAGTCTCAAATAAATCTTTACTGAGTACAGCTCAGTTACTCTCATCAAGTAGCTTCTACATTCTCTGCGAAATTTTAACGTATTTTGTTTTTCTTGTATTGTGAAAGACATTTCTTTTTTCGATATAGCCAGCACTCGGCATACGTGCACGACATGGACAGAATGAAAGCTACATTTCATCTGTGCTCCTGGGTGCTCATATTGCTATACTGAAACTATTTGTTTTCTCACTGTCCGACGAAAAGAATTTCCGTAATTGTGTATGGAATCGATAAATTCCGCATATGACAGTAACCCATTTCATGAGCGAAACAGGCAAATCCTATGTTTCAAAAATTAATTACTCTTAAATAAATCTTCGGTTTTGGAAACATGAAATGCTAATGAGCTGTCTCTGTTAGCTCTGCAATACTATCAGCAGTAAATGCCACATGTCCATTTTAACCGTCGTGTGGTCGCATCGATTTTTGAAACACCAGTGGTCGCGTGGTTGACTCTGTCAACCATCCATTATTTTCACTAAAGATGTGAAAAGTTATAGCATTGTATGCTTCCTACTGAAAACTAATAAGCTTATTTTGGTTTTTTAATTAACAGAAATACAAATTTTAATATTTTACCTTTATTGTTTCTAAAGATACAATTAAAATCTAATTAAGGAATCTAGTTTTTCATTTAACAATCCACTCCTAACATACAGGATCTAGTTAAATAACATTTGACCTTCATTCTTTCTCAGTATATGTTACTCATACAGCTTTTATTGGATTATACTCTCTTTATTGTACATGACTATATTGTTTCTACGTAAAAACAGAGTTTACTCATCCTGTTCCTCTACCTCATCCGTAGTGTTACGCGCACACTTCTCGCACACAACTGCCGAATGCTTCTTGCATACAGACATCTTACACTGACTACAACGAAGTGTGGTGACAACATTGTTTTCTCTGCCAAACACATCGCAGCGACTCTTCTTTTTGTTTGGAGGTTCTTCTGGTTCTTGAGGTTCTTGCAATTTATAAGGCAGCGAAAATATTTTGAGATCATTTGGAAGCATCGAAATGTTGGATCTTGTAACTAAATTATCTTTAGTAAGTTGTTGGGATAACAGTTTCACAAACAGCCCCGTTGGTGTTGTTGGGTTTTCTGCATTGCAGTGAAACAGTATTTGGGCTATGATACCAGCGATGTTTAGTACAGCGAACCATTCAGCCAGTGTCCACCGCCTTGTTACTAGTGCAACTGAATGTCTACTGTACGTTTGGTCGACAGTGTCAACCCCTCCTTTTGTCTGTTATAGTCCGTGATAATGTGCGGTTTATTGGTATTCTCATCGACTGTGCCTTCACTGTGCATGGTGTTAAGCAGAACAGCACATTTGTTTCTTTTGGGCACATATGACATCAGTGTGATATCTTTCTGGTATCCTAACAGTGAAGACCTAATCTTCCTGGATTTCAGAGGTAGGAATTCCGGGGGAATTTCCGTTTTATCTTTCTTCAGAGTTCCAATCCATGTGACGTTTCTCTGCAAAAGTGAGGCTGACAGTGGATAACTGGTATACCAAATATAAAAAGTAATATTCCGATTTCATCCCAGCACCGGTTCTGCCAGGCGATGCGTGATATCGTAGGGTTTATTTGGCACTCTGTTAGGGCCAAATATAAAAAGTAATATTCCGATTTCATCCCAGCACAGGTTCTGCCAGGCGATGCGTGATATCGTAGGGTTTATTTGGCACTCTGTTAGGGCCATTTGGTTGCGTTCCACGGTACAGCTCAACACATTCTGTATGGAATGTTTTTGGCATCGCAAATAGCAAAGAATTTCGGGCTGTACTTTGCTGGTTTGTTCGGTATGTACTGAACATATTAATATCGCCCTCTAAAACGTGTGAGCATCTCGTCAATGGTTACAAACTCTTGCAAACTATATCTTTCCTTACAATTGGTGACAATATTATCTAAATATGATCTGATTGCTGAAAATTTGTCTCTCTCGCGTCTTTGTGTTCTTCTCAATTTGTCGTCAAATCTCACGCTCCTGAGGAGAATAAGAACCGTCTGTATGATATACAAACTATTGATCTTCATACCAGTGCCATCTTTACTCCAAAGTTCTTCAACATTTGTTTTATTCCCACCCTTCAAGCCAGTCAGTATAAAGATTGCAAAGAGAGCATATATCTCTTCCCTAGAAGTTTCCTTCATCTCTCTATTCTCTCTCTCTCTCTCTCTCCTGTGATACTGCGTTGCTGATTGATGTATTCCAGAAGTTAATTAATCATATCTGCACTAACAATTTTACTCAATGCTGTCACTTATTGTATAATGCCCTTAGCAGGTCTCTTCAGACCCGGTAGAATTTATTTACATTTTTTGAGGGCGTTTTCGCCGTTTTGGCTCTTACACTTTCCTTGGACGACTTAGTTTAGCCATTTTTACCAACAAAATACCCACACATAAAATCAAAATTATCGTCACCATTTTCTTCATCTTCATTAAGTTGTATTTCGTCTTCGATATATGTATGTCCTCCTCCCTCTAAAGGAACTACTTCTGCTTCTGATTCACTGTTGTGATCACTAACTACTATTTGTTCTTCTTCCTTGTCAGACCAGTCAAATTCAGAACACTTGCTGTCGTCTAAGTCTTCTTTCAGAAGCCTTCCAATCTCCTCCTCTGGTAACCCCTTTTTGAAAAAGCCCCTAAAAGTATAAATAAAAATAAAATATAGTTGCTAGTGAAAGATTTTAATCTTAAATAAATACAGTATTCACAGTTACCATAAAAAAATACTTACATCACAGGTCGCGTGGTTGACTCTGCGCACCAAACAGAGCCAGGACTAAAATAAGCTGCAGTTGCTGTCAATGTGTGAGCGCTACAATCACAGCAACAATTCAATTGACAGAGGTCAAACTTGAAGATAGGCGGAGCCGCCAGTACTGCAACAATGCGTATTTTGACTTCAAAGTGAAAAACGAACACTAGTTGACTCAGTCAACCAATGCGACCGCCCGAGGGCTAAAAAGAGGAGGTAATGCCCATGCCTTTGTAGTTAATGTAGCTATGAAACAGGACTGTATCATATGTTGCGTACTGTCTCGCAGTTAACATAGGTGTAAACAGTATTACCATATGTTACATGATTCGGCAGGTATTAGAGGTGCACGGATTAACTGACTCAGAGTTTGTATCAAAACAGAAGTGTACTCCCGAGCTCGATTCCTCAATATGCAGAGGCCCGGAACGTCACAAACCAGGAATCGCTGGCAAGGAGCGTGGGCGTCACCTCTCACATACCTGGTTTGTTCCAGAGTTGAGGAATACAACGCGGAGAGCGCATGAACGAGGCGAGCTGCCACTGAACCCTCACCTCAAAGTCGTCCGCAAAAATGTCGTAGTACAAAGTGAGGCTTCCTTTGTACGTGGTTTCCTTGGTTTCCTCGTCTACAGTCTGTGAAATGTTGACCAAAATGCCTGGGTATTCCCCATCATCGCAGGCGCCAAGCTCTAATATGTCTATAGTGTATGGACCCTGCCGAACAAAAAAAAAAAAAAAAAAAAAAAAAAAAAAAAAAAAAAAAAAATTTTAAGAGCGCTTCACTAGAGTACCAAGGATACATCTCAAAACAACAGCAGTGCTACTGAGACTGACTGTAAATTGAAAAGCTTTCTTACTACCGGCTGTACAAAAATTCAGCAATTAAAATTCATAAATACATTTCTTACATAGATTAAAAATCGGTTATTTTTAGAGCACACATCGCAACATGAATAACCATAGGATTATTTGAGTGTTTACCAGTTTGTGCATGCCTGCACTCCGTAACAGCTGGAAGGCTGCTTCGATTCTTGAGCAAAAGAACTTTGCAGAGCTGAATAGACGGATAAAATTAGTAAAGTTCATAACAGACCAATGTAATTCTTTGTAAATTTAGCAGTCACTGCGCCAGTCAAATATTTAAAGAACTACAGTACGGAACAACATAATAAAATTGTGCTCGGCATAGATTATTGCTATTAAAATTCCGAGAGCCCAGAATGAATGTACAATTATAAGATAAGAGCTAATGTGTGTGAAATGCAGCGTGCTGAGTTTCAGTTCCTGATCCCGAACACTGTTTTAATCTCCCAGGAAGTTTCAAAGCCGTACTTGCTAGGTCCACAGAGAAACACCCATTGTTGAAACAACTGCTGAGCTATGAGACAGCCTTTTCCCAGCAATATCGTTTCTTTCAGGACTTCCACTGGATATCCGTGGGTAACTTGCAAACTACGTAGGAAGCAAGCCTACTTGGAGGAGTGAAGCCATGAGAGCAACTTATGGGTCACGAAAGTAAATGTTTTGGGAAAGGATTCCAGATGCGTCACAGAGCTTTGATATGTCAAGAAGTTCTCTCACCATAATGATCATGACGATAAAATTACATAAATTTGGGTTCATACAGATATTTACCAACAACAGCTAGTAGTGATATGCTCTATGGGTTTCTGGAGCATCTGAACTCACTCCACTCAAGAATGAAGTCCAGCCTGGCACTGTAAAAGGATGGCCAGTTGTTGTTGCTGGCTGTGGTTATCAAAAGAATGGCCAGATACCGTTGCTGATGTAGTTATCAAAAGGAGAGCAGACGGCTCGTTTGACCCCAGTGTGTTCCTCAAACATACATACATGGATTTATACCCGCCAGTCAGCAATTGTCACCACCCAGTGCAGAGTTCTGAAGTCACTGGTCCACAGAGCACACACCTCGTCAGATCCAGATATCCAGGCACTGAGCCTTTATGATCACTGTTCTGCAAGAATGGATCCACTACCAAACAGAATCGGAAGAACTTTCAACTAGTCACCCTTCCACACGATCCAAAAGTAGAGAACGTTGAGGCAAAGACTGTGGCATAACTGGCCTATGCCGGATCCCTTTCTGCCAAAACCAGCAACATTATGAGGAAGCACGATTTTAAGTATATGTCCAGTCCACCTACCGAAACAAGACAGCTACTGGTAAATGTCAAGCAGCCTGGGGCTACAAAAACCGGGAAGCTATTATACATCTTGCCAATGTGGCATGCTGTACATTGGCCAAACAACTAGGACAGTGGACATCAGATGACAGAACGTCAGAGGCACACCACTAAGACAGGCAACAAAGTCAGCCATTGCATTGTGAGCTCTGTCTGGAACTTAGTCTACGAACTGTGATTAAACGAGGGATCTGGCACAGGCCCTAGATACTGGGACAGTATTATAAGAATGGCTACAGAGGTACAGGTGACTAATAACCTGATAAATCGTGACACGGGGTTACTACTCAGCAGAACATGGGATCTGCCACTGCAACTGCTGAAAACGCAATGGGAGCAGCAGCAGAAAGGCACAAAGAGAAGGAGAGAGTGCATGGACGTCTGAAACGAACCACAGATGCAGCATCAGGTGCACCGAACCTAACATGGAACGTAGCGGGGCGCTTCTAGCGGCAGCGATCTGCAGAGAGAACAGCTGGAACCACAGCGGAACCTGGAACTGCACGGGCCCGAAGACGGAATTCAATCACATAGACGGGTGAATGGGACCGAAGACGAAATAACAGCGCTCGGCCTGACACACCAGGCTCAAGAAGGACCGCCTGAGAACGTTTCTAACGGGAGAGAACTGCAGAGAAAGCAGGTGGCACCGCAGCCGTTTCCCATTCCACTGACCAGCGGATTACCTGAGGTCCACGCCGACGAGTAGAATCTCGTGGCGAAATCGCGGATGCGTCAATTCAGCGTCGGGAGTCTCGAGTTCATTGTAAAGCTACATCGTACTGAAATATCGTGGCTGATGCATATCCAGAGAGATTTGTTCTGCACTGTTTGCAGCCTCTTCATTTGCTTTACTGCCCCAGTGGAGCGAAGAGGGAATGCGCAACAACGCGGACCGCTGACGGGACGAATGGACACGACTATGAAGGAGGAAGAGAGTAGATATAAATACTGGATCCGTAAAGGAGGAGATCGTTGAGTTTACGCAATAATAAACCTATAATGAGCTTCATACTTAAAAGCATACATCAAGGCACATCGGACGACTCAGAAAACTGCTTCCACGGGGCCTTAACGTAAACAAAGCATAGCGCAGAGATGACAGGAAAATAAACGACTAAACTGCATAGCACAACAACCAAGCGACCCCCCCCCCACCCCATCCTCCTAAACCAGCGCAGTGTGGTAGGTGCCTTTCACATACACACACAACAAATACGTGCATGAAACAAAGTGTCGAAGATGGTATGGACAGCATGACCTCTTCACCTGCAACCAAAAAGAAGAATAAAGATGCTCCAATCGTAAGGGTCCCAACTACGCCCTGTTCTACAAATGCCTCGAAAGACCCAAGGAGGCCACAGCGGTCGAGACACTACCCCATAGATATCATATACGAGCTAGCGTGTCTTACGAACAGCGACGACGACCTATGCCACCACGTAGAGCTCAAAGACGACCTGATACGGGTCACAGCCACATTACCGTTCCACCTACTTCGAGATCGCAAAGAGGCAGTCAAAGTTCTTTGGTACACGCAACATGGCCGATACTGGGAAAATACTTCGAAGTTGGACAAACACGAAATAAAATACACATACGATAAGGGCACAACAGCACCCTGAATCACGAATGCACACAAACACACACACACACACACACACACACACACACACATACACACACACACACACGACAGTGACACAACCTACAGAAACTAAACAACCCCGTCAACACCTCTAAACCAACTTCCCCCTTTATCACTATCGCAATGGCTAATGCACAACGTCTAAACTTCGTCTACACCTACATCTATATGGATACTCTGCAAATCACATTTAAGTCCCTGGCAGAGGGTTCATCGAACCACCTTCACAATTCTCTATTGTTCCAATCTCATATAGCGGGCGGAAAGAGTGAACACCTATATCTTTCCGTACGAGCTCTGATTTCCCTTATTTCATCGCGGTGATCGTTCCTCCCTATGAAGGTCGGTGTCAACAAAATATTTTCGCATTCGGAGGAGAAAGTTGGTGATCGGAATTTCGTGAGAAGATTTCGTCGCAACGTAAAACACCTTTCTTTTAATGATGTCCATCCCAAATCCTGTATCACTTCTGTGACATTCTCTCCCATATTTCGCGATAGTACAAAACGTGCTGCCTTTCTTTGAACTTTTTCGATGTACTCCGTTAGTCATACCTGGTAAGGATCCCACACCGAGCAGCAGAATTCTGAAAGAGGACGGGCAGGAGTAGTCTAGGCAGTTTCGTTAGTAGGTCTGTTACATTTTCTAAGAGTCCTGCCAATAAAACGCATTTTTTGGTTAGCCTTCCCCACAACATTTTCTATGTGTTCCTTCCAATTTAAGTTGCTCGTGATTGTAATACCTAGGTATTTAGTTGAATTTACGGCTTTTATATTAGACTGATTTATCGTGTAACCGAAGTTTAACGAGTTCATTTTAGCACTCATGTGGATGACCTCACACTTTTCGATATTTAGGGTCAACTGCCAATTTTCACACCACTCAGATATCTTTTCTAAATCGTTTTGCCGTTTATTTTGATCTTCTGATGATTTGATTAGTCGAAAAACGACAGCGGCATCTGCAAACAACCGAAGACGGCTACTCAAATTGTCTCCAAAATCGTTTATATAGGTAAAGAACAGCAAAGGGTCCATAAAACTACCTTGGGGAACGCCAGAAATCTCATCTGTTTCACTCGATGACTTTCCGTCAGTCACTACGAACTGGGACCTCTCTGACAGGAAATCACAAATCCAGTCACATTACTGAGACGATATTCCATAAGCGCACAATTTTACTACGAGCCGTTTGTGTGGTTTAGTGTCAAAAGCCTTCCGGAAATCCACAAATTCGGAATCGATCTGGTCAATAGCACTCAGCACTTCATGTGAATAAAAAGATAGTTGTGTTTCACAGGAACGATGTTTTCTAAACCCATGTTGACTGTGTATCAATAGACCGTTTCTTCGAAGTTATTCATAATGCTCGAACACAATATATCTGTGAAATCCTGCTGCATATCGACGTTAACGATGTGGGCCTGTAATTTAGTGGATTACTCCTACTACCTTTCTTGAATATTGGTGTGACCTGAGCAACTTTCCAGTCTTTGGATATGGATCTTTCGTCGAACGAACAGTAGTATATGATTGTTAAGTACGGAGCTAATGTATCAGCATACTCCGAAAGGAACCTAATTGGTATACAGTCTGAACCAGAGAAATTGCTTTTATTAAGTGATTTAAGTTTCTTCACTACTCCGAGGATATTTACTTCTACGAAACTCATGTTGGAAGCTGTTCTCGATTCGAATTATGGAATATTTACTTCGTCTTCTTTTGTGAAGGCATTTCGGAAGGCTGTGTTTAGTAAATCGGTTTTGGCAGTACTGTCTTCGATAGTATCTCGATTGCTATCGCGCAGAGAAAAGATTGATTCTTTATTGCCGCTAATATACTTCACATACGACCAGAATCTCTTTGGATTTTCTGCCGGGTTTCGAGACAAATTTTCGTTGTGGAAACTGTTGCAAGCATCTCGCATTGAAGTCCGTGCTAAATTTCGAGCTTCTGTAAGAGATCGCCAGTCTTGAGGATTTTGAATCGGTTTTGATGCTCTTTATTAACTGAGGATTATTTGTTGCTAAGAGGTCAAGTGTGTTTTCACAACCGTTTGCTATTCGCGTGTGCTCATGAACTAACTGCTCCTAATAATTATCAGAGAATGCGCTTAGCACAATTTCGGATGATATTTTGTGTGTACCTCCGGAATTAAACATGTGTTTTGACCAACATATGGAGGGTCAATTAAAGTCACCACCAACTATTATCGTATGAGTCGGGTACGTGCTTGAAATCAAACTCACGTTTTCTTTGAACGTTTCAGCAACTGTATCATCTGATTTGGGAGGTCGGTAAAGGGATCCAATTATTATTTTATTCCGGTTGCTAACAATGACCTCTGCCCATACTAACTCACTGGAAATATCTACTTCAATTTCGCGACAAGTTAAACTACTTCTGACAGCAACAAACACGCCACCGCCAACCGTGTTTAGCCTATGCTTTCTTCGTCTTTGTCAATACGCACAGAGTGAGGACTAAAGGTACAATGCTGATGCAGACACTACATCATGGTGATGTTCATGTTGCTGCAATCATTGAAACGTGGATAAAGGCCAAGAACAAATTCAACTTCCTCAAATAGAACACTTTTCGGAAAGATAGGTAAGACGGCAGCAGTGGAGTGGCTATATGTACACTCGATTCAATAGCAGCGAAAGAAATCCCTCTACAGGCAGTACTTCAGAACATCGAATGTGTCGTACTCCAAATAAGAGACAGGAACAGGCGCACCCTCAACATAGTTTGTATGCAAAATCCACAGGGAGGCTCCTATCAACACAGTGCTTACGATACATAACGGCACTTGATAGAATACTGATTCTGTGTGACTTTAATGCAGTGAAAGAGCAGACAACGGCAGCGGACGCCGACTCTTCGACCTTCAGACAAGAGGACCAGAGACCAGAGACCAGATTCCCAGTATATCAACTGATCTTCATCTGATTTCATGGATGTTAGACAGTAACCTATATACAGCACAGCCCCAACACCAGCGACGAAATCACGGAACCTAGCATCGGCGATTCCATCACAAGTGACCACCTTCCCGTTCTCTTCGCGACTAGTGCCACCGAACTCCCAGACCAGCTGCCCACGAGACGGACAATACTAAAATATGGTGACGGAGGCACGGACAGATACAAAGATGCAGTGAACACATAGTGTGTTGTGGGGCGATCACTCTGTTGTATAAATAATTCAAAAGCCAAAATGGCTTAAACACTGTTTATTATATGACTGGTTTCAACACACTAAAGGTGCCATCATCGGGTCTGAATGTAGCTTAACATGCATAAGTCATTTGGATATAACGATACGTGAGGCAAACCAGCTGATATAAAATCACTGTCGCAGAAATAAAAGTTAAAAAACAACTGCTCTCATGGTTATCCTGTTCCATCAGGCATATAAAACTCCGACAAATCAAGGACTGACGCGATGCCTCTGCTCGGCGTTATAGGAAAGACATATGATCGATTTTTAACCGAGTGCCTAAAGACATACTGTACATAGAGCTCAGAGACGTCCTCCCACTGACACAACCGACTTTCTACATGATTAATGACCCGCTGGTTAATCTGACCGACGGCATCATAAAGGACTTCAACAGAGGCCTTTTTAGAGACAGAACGTGCCTTTGAAAAGCTCTGTCAGAACGGACAACACAAATGGGACTCCGAAACAAAACTGTACAATTAAAAATGGCATATATATCAAACAGGCAAGGTACATGTCTACAGCGCAACATCCCGAGAATGCACACCACAGGATGGCCCTTCTGTCCCCGCTACTGTACGCACTGCGTACTGCTGGCATGCCAGCTGTAACAACACCCTCTGACACAGTAGGAATTTAAGCTGACGAAACGGCGTAGTGGTGCACAGAGCTCAGAACAACCACTACACAACGGAGGACCCAACTTATTTTTAACGACTTGAAGACCGAGTGGCAAGGTGGAGGGTTCGGCCAAACCCACACAAGAGCCAAATAATACTGTTCAGACACAGACTAAAAAAACGGTAACGGAGCAGTGATGACATACAGATGGAACTCTGGGACAGGTCCCTAAGACTTAACGGCTCTGATAGGTTCCTTGGCGTGTTTGTGGGCAAACATCTGAACTGAAAAACACACCTAACTTACTTACTCCAAAAACCTAATAAGGCTGGTTTAAGGAAGACTTTATGTATGTCACTACCAAACAGCCATACAGACATACAAGACGTACGTAACACCACTAATAGAATATCCCGCAGACCCCTTAGCAGGCATACAAAAATAAGTAGCGTAACGACTATACTCGACTAAAAGACGGCTTCTACGAAGCGACATCAAATTCCCAACAATTACACCCTCTAAAGACGTATACCACCGCGGCAAACCCGACCAAGGAAACCAAGAGCCAACTAAAGAAGAAATGTTCTTACTAACCGACCAGACATGGAGGAAATTCTGACAACAAGACTATGAATAACCAGCCGACCCAAATACATATATACATAGCCAACACGTACAGTAGCCCATAACACCAGCAAAAGGTTCCTGAGCTTGCCTCCACAATGGAACCTCTAATTAGAGAGATACCAGCACCCCCTCATCTAGATCAAACACAGAACCACAAAAAACACACTGGGACATATAGATTACAAATAAATAAAACACACATTAGAACCAAAACTATCTCTCTCTCACTCTCACTCTCTCTCTCTCTCTCACACACAAACACACACACTGTCTCCCATACTGTAAGGTGGCGTTATTTTACTGATAAACCACGTTTACATCCAGTACGACATTAGTAAGCCCATACAATGATAGAAAGGGCATGTTTGTGCTCATTCATTAATACATGTATGTGACTGAGATCGTCTACTACACTTAACTTATAGTATAATGTATGATGTCGGGTGACGGTAACAAGCAGAGCTGTGAAGCAAGTGGTAGAACGGAACGACACAGGAAGCTCGCGCATTCCTTCGGACAACAGAACGGCACAGCCACCTATGGCGCTAATCGGGGGACCCGCGTGTGAGCTGGACCACCTGCAAAACGGGATCACGTGTTCCGCATGCAGGCGTGAGGAAACAGCCTGGCCAGCCAAGAACACATGGCAACAGGTATTCGCGTACATTCCTACGGACATACAGGGTGGCTCACGAAATATGTTACCGATTGTTTCTTTCACAATTTACGACGCACATTAGATATCCCGCTGGGATCTCTACAGCAGTACCAGCAGAGTTTGGAAAAACAAATGAGTTACGAAATGACGTGTAATTCACGATTCTGCCGCTAGGAGACTAGTAATCAGCAATGGCTGACAATGGAAGACTGACGACACACCAACGATCGGCAATTGTGTTACTTTTTCTTGAAACGGAAAGCCTTGTTGTGACTCAGAGGCGTTATCGACAACAGTTTAACACACGATGGGTCCCTTGCAAGAAGACCATCCACAGGTTGTACGATAAATTCGTACAGGAAGGAACAGTATTGGAAGCGAAGCGGCCTCGGCCTAAGCCTGTTTGTTCGCCGGAGAATATTGAAGCGGTACGAGTTGCTGTACAGAGCAGTCCCAGGAAATCGTGTAGAAAGACAGCAGTGCAACTGGGAATATCCAGATGCTCCGTTCAACGCATTCTTAAAAGTGACCTCCATATGTACACATACAAGATGACCTGTACACAGAAGCTCACTGAAGAACACAAGCAGCAGAGACTACTGTTTGCTCAGTGGGTGGAGGATAGGGAAGAAACTCTCAACAACGTTTGGTTTCCAGACGAGGCGCATTTTCATTTAGGCGGTGTGGTTAACAAACAAAATGTACGATTTTGGTCTACTGAAAACCCACAAGTGCTTCATGAACGACAACATTATGCTCCGAGGATTACAGCGTGGGCAGCAGTTTCCAGTCACGGAGTTGTTGGACCCTTTTTCTTTGAAGAAACTGTGAACAGCCAGCGTTATTTGAGCATGCTTCGCAATAGCTTCATTCCACAGCTTCTTGGTACTGCCTTGCCCTTCAACACGCAGTGATTCATGCTAGATGGAGCAAGGCCACATACTGCATACGCTGTGTTGGACTATTGACACGAGTATTTCGACATGCGGATAATTTCACTCTGGTTTCTAGGTCGCTTCAATGACGGACGAAATTGGCCCCCCAATAGTCAAGACCTCAATCCATGTGACTTTTTTCATTGGGGGTACCTAAAGGAAAAAATTTTCCCGAAACGTCCACGTGATTTAATGGAGCTCAGAAGACTTATTCTTCAAGCTTGCAGTGATATTACGGAAGACGTGTGCCGTAGGGTAATCACTAACTTCAGTGTTCGTTTGAAGAAAGTTAGGAAACGAAATGGTGGACATATTGAGCATATGCTGAGTTAGAACAAATCTCCATGGACGGCTCTTCATTGTAGTATACGTTCCTTTCAGATTCTTCTTCTTCTGTAGTGGTCAATCCAAGGATTGGTTTGCAACAGCTACAATGGCAGCTTGTCTCCATTCTGTGCGTCTTTCAGCTTTTCTCTTCATTTCTTTATAGGTGTTACATCCCACATCTTTCACGATTTGATCCATGTACCTCAGTCGTGGTCTTCCTCTTGGTCTTTTTCCCTCGACATATCCCTCTATGATTGTGTTCAGGAGTCCTTTATGTCTTAATAGATGGCTGTAAATTGTACTCTTCTTTTAACAATGAAACTCCAGAAGCTTCTCTTCTCACCTGCTCTTTCCAGAACCACTTCGTTTGTGACCTTGTCGATCCATTTTATTTTGAGCATGCGTCTATAGCACCACATTTCAAAAGAATTTAGCTTCTGCTGTTCCTCTGTCCCGAGAGTTCATGTTTCACACCCATAGCATGCCACACTCCACACATATGATTTTAAAAATCTTTTCCTGGTTTGAAGGCTGATGCTCTTAGATGTTAATATGTTTTTCTTCTTGTTAAAAGCAGCCTTTGCTTGAGCTATTCTACTCCTCACTTCTGCCTTGCTCCTTCCATCCCTGGTAATATTACTGCCCAGATAAGTAAATTTATCAACTTTCAGATTGTATTGACAATAAAGTTTATATTCAAAAACAAAATGGTAACACATTTCGTGCGCCACCCTGTAGACAGAACGTCCAGAAACTTCGATCTGGATTCTAAACTGCGATTGTGTGGAATTCAGAAAAGAGCACGTTACGGAAATACGATTCGCCACCCCAATTTAAGGGGAACAAAAGACTTTGAGCAGGGCAAAGATGAGAGAAGTTTAAAGTCGTTGCTGGGTCGTGGAGCAGGAGAGTCGTCTTGGACGTCCACGGCAGTCGACGGACGTCTTCGGCTGTGATTTTGGTGTAGTACAGTTTTGCTATTATCTCGCTGAGGGGAGAAGTTCTGTATTTATAGCTTCTGATCATTATGGTCATCTTGCTTATGCACCCACGTGTAGGAAAGTGAATTTACATTGTTGAATCACGTGTTCTGCCCCGTTCTGCACTGAGGTTTCACACTGCTCACTATGACAGTAGTTCCTTCTTCCTATTTAGCGAAACAGGGGATGTCAGTTAATCCGTACCCAATCACTGAAGGGAGTTTCTATCCCTGAAGAATTAAAAGAGGGCATAACCGTTCTAGTTCCTAAAAGGAGAAATACGGAACTAAAACACATAGCCCGCATCTCGTGGTCGTGCGGTAGCGTTCTCGCTTCCCACGCCCGGGTTCCCGGGTTCGATTCCCGGCGGGGTCAGGGATTTTCTCTGCCTCGTGATGGCTGGGTGTTGTGTGCTGTCCTTAGGTTAGTTAGGTTTAAGTAGTTCTAAGTTCTAGGGGACTTATGACCACAGCAGTTGAGTCCCATAGTGCTCAGAGCCATTTGAACCATAAAACACATAACCAAAATGAGGCCAATTACTTTAATGAACGCTGACTATAAAATAATTGCGAGGGTAGTGAAAGACAGACTTAGATCAGTGATGGATACAGTAATTGGTTCCCATCAAACATGTCTTCCTGGCCGGAATATTTTTAAAACGGTCTGTGAGTATAGGGATATAATCCGACTGTTTTCGACTACTTCTGCAACAGCAGGTCCTGCCTTCATTGATTTTTCGAAAGGCTTTGACAGAGTCAACCAAGAATATCTATTCAATACAACGACACACAATGGGTTTTAGAGAAAGTTTTATTGTTGTTTTACGAAATCTCCTGCTGGGAATAAAAACAAGAATTTTTATCAATGGTCATAATACGAGACCCATAGAGGTTAAAAATGGCGTCCCATAAGAAGTCTACTGTCAGTGCTTTTATACATCGTAGCTTGAAAACCTTCATTGTGTCGATTGAATAACGAGCTAAAGGGCATAACGATCTCAGGGGAAGGTCGACTGACCAACGCTTGCGCCGATGACGTCGGAGTAGTTGTTAGAAGTTACGAAGATATCCTAAGACAAAAAAATTGTTCAAATGGCTCTGAGCACTATAGGACTTAACATCTTAGGTCATCAGTCCCCTAGAACTTAGAACTACTTAAACCTAACTAACCTAAGTATATGACACACATCCATGCCCGAGGCAGGATTCGAACCTGCGACCGGAGCAGTCACGCGGTTCCAGACTGAAGCGACTAGAACCACTGGGTCACTGCGGCCGGCTATCCAAAGGCTGACAGCACTTGTTCGGCTCTACTGCAGCGCCACAGGAACGAAAATAAATGATACTAAAAGCTCGTTTTTTTTTATAATCTCAACGGTTTTCGACACGTACACATAGAGTGGGCGAAATTGAATGACCAACACAAAGCGTTAGGGATTACGTTTTACAGAGACGTATTAAAAGCATCAATCTTCAACTGGAGGAAGGTATTAACGAACATCAGAGGGACTTTAGTTCTGAATCGTATCAGAGATTTAAACTTGATACAAAATATCAGAGTTATTAACTGTGCTGTGCTCTCCAGAGCTATATATATGGGGCAAATATTTCCAACACCAAAGGAAATATCAAAAAAACATCATGAAAATTATTTGTAAATTCATCTGGCAGGGCGAGATTTTCAGAGTGGCTATGGGTACGCTCACCCTAAAACCTGAAGAGGGAGGACTAAGGTTGATCGACACATGTCACAAGAACACGGCACTATTTGTTAAACGAATACTTGAGCTGATAGAGAACTATCACAATAATATCCCACCCCAACTATTCAAGATATTCCAACGGGAAAGTTCAAAACCATCTTTACATATAGGTAGAATACACATAATGTCTCGTCCACAGATGTGCAAGGTGCGTGGTATAAGGTGGTAAATAACATCGTTTGTTCGAATGACAGACTTTGTTTTATCGGTTTAAGTGACACAAACGTGTCAGACATGTAATGCAGTTGAGTTATGCAACGGTTACCAGTGTGTCTGGAATAATGTACTAAAACAAATTGCCTTCATAAAAAGGACTGATGGCTCGACGTAACACTTAATACCATACTTTGGCCACAAAATGTCTCGTCTCCTCCAGAAATGCACAATGTTATCTTATGGCTACTTGGAAATTTCGTCCATTGTGTCATTAATAAAAAAAATGCCCCCAACGACGTTCTGGAATATAATTACAATCTAAAAGCACATTACTACCAAATACGCCGTAAAAAGGCTTATCAAAAGCATTTTGGGAACATGTTACACGTGCTTCTCGAAAATCAGGGAATCGGATGACACATTCTAGGAAACGCTGCATGCATGCTGAAGAAGCGGATTGCTGCTGGTGGTGACGTACGGTGGGGACTTTGTGGGTCCCGTGGCCACTACGGAAGCCATGAAGGCCTCAGCAGAACCCTGAAAAGGTACTGCATGCAGTGCTTGGACAGGCTAGTATCTTCTTGTGCGACATCAGAAGGAGATACCTCCGAAATCTTAGAAGATATTTGTATATTTATTTGTTACTATTTTGGGGAATAAGCGCTCTGCCTGAGCTGCCTGAGAAACACGAACACGGTTTCTTATAGAAGGGAACAAATATTTGTTTTAGAATTAGAGAAAAGTTAACAGTAGCAGAAGAAGCTCGTTGGTTTTAGAAGCACTATTCTTACTATTATGAAGGAACTCACGTCCCAGATTCTGAAGAGGACTTAATTATTCTTTGGAAGAGCAATACCGTTACGTTTCGGAAGAGACATCTTATTTAAATTGTTATGAATAGCAGAGGCTTGAAATTATAAAATGACAAAATCCTTATTGTTGAAATCGTAAAGACGAGGCTGCCCTCTTCTAATACAAGAAATTTTAATGTTGGACGACCATACGAGCAAATTGTTTTTTTTATTTGTTGTATTACTTTAGATTCAGGTAGGGAAGCATGAGAGATCGCATGAAAGTAGTTTAAATTAAGAAGAGGGACATTCATAATCAACTGGGTAAATTATATTTTTGTTTACATTTTTCTTTGGCTGACACGCGTTATTTTGCACCTTAACATTATAACAGTCGTGCTACAAATCAAAAATAATTCAGACTATAAGGCACCGATTAACAAAGAAGTAAATAATTATCATGTTAATAAAATAAATTAAAATATGTAGCATCCCAGGAGTGAATGTTAGGTGAACGGATAAAAGCGTTGGTGTTTATGTGTCCCTCAGCTCTCGATAGGTTCGATAAGTTGATAAGTGCATAATATAAAAATTTTGTACTGCATGAGACGACACTATATGCGTCATCTAATACTAGTACAAAATTCCTGGGACCGGGGAGGTATTGTAAGGTGGCGTTATTTTACGACTTATATATCGCGTTTGCACCCAATACGACATCAGTAAGCACGTCCAATGATAGAAAAGAACGGTTTGTGCTCGTTCATTAAAAACATGTATGTGACTGACATTGTCTAGTACACTTAATTTATTGTATAATGTCTGCATGTTGGGGGACTGGGGAACAAGCAGAGCTGTGAAACTCGTGGTAGAACGGAAGGACACAGGAAGCTCACGCATTCCTTCCTCCTGGGACCTGGCCGTGAGCTGGATCACCTGCAAAGCGGGAACACGTGCGCGGCATGCACGCTGAGAAATCGGACTGGGAAGCCAAAAACACATGGCAGCTGGTACTGGCGTACTTTCCTATTGACATTGATATAATTTCCATAAATTTCGATCTGGATCCTAAACTGCGATTTGTTGGCGTTAAGAAACGAGCGCCTTCTGCAAACATGATTCGCCACCCAAATTTAAGGGGAAGAAAAGACTTTGAGCAGCGAAAAGAGGAGAGAAGTATAAGGGAGAGTCGTTGCGGGGTCGTAAAGCAGGAGAGTCGTCTTGGAGGTCCACGGCAGTCGACGGACGTCTTCGGTTGTATTTTTCGTGAAGTACAGTTTTCCTATTATCTCGCTGAGGCGAGAAGTTCTGTGGTTATAGCTTCTGATCATTATGGTGATCTTGCGTATGCACCGGAGTGTGAATCACGTGTTCTACTCGGTTCTGCCCTGAGGGTGCACACAGCACATGGAGTTAATAGTTCTTTCTTGCTATTTAGTAAAACGGGGAGGTGTCAGTTACTCCGCACCTAATCACAGATCGCGAGAACCTTATAGGGCAGAGTCAGAGAGTTTCAGGGCCAACATTAATACTAGGAGAACCTGAAATTTCTAATAATTACTTAGTTTCTTTAAATTGTTTTTTGTAATGAATAAACACGGCATTTATCCTTTAGTAGATTATAATTTCCTGTACCAATTATTCTTGTCTCTTGTGTACATTTTATAACTTATTCGTTAAAAGGGGGACTGGATTTTGTCGGCTTATCCTGACATTCTATCGTATCTACAGGATAAGATTAGGAAATGGGTAGATTATCGCATGACAATTTATTTAATTAATGACAATAACGTACTCCTACTGGGGGACGTATAAGTGTCAGGGCGACTCCAGCAGCGTTAAAATAAGCATTGCGCAAATTATCACTTGTACGTACTCATGGCAAGTCTTCGGCATCAATAGCTAGTAGAAGAAGTGGAGGTACGTTAGAATACAAACAATAGTATACTAGATTTAAGCACAATGAAACTAAGACAACTATAGAACGAAGAATAGGCTTATAAGTGCCCCAATACCGTTTCTCACAAGTTGTTATGGTGAATGAAAACTAGACTCACCTAATAGACATTAGCAGCTAACAACTATAGAAGATCATTTTGTAAGAAACTAAGACTGTATTCCCTAATATGTCGTCAGCATCCAAAGATGCCAACACTCACACAGTTTCATGGAAAGACCGACATATTACAGGCAGATCTGTTTCAGATAATAGGCAACCTAATTTACCCGATTATCAGGAATTTGTTCCACCCATGTCTCAAAAGTGTAGTGGCATAAGACTGTCCAGACTGAAATAAAAGTTGCCACTAAATATTTCCTTCCACTACTACTAAATACATGAGTCTCTGCCACTAAAGGTGCGTTTACACCTGTCCGCCTTGCGTCCAGTCGCCGTGCGACTGTGCTTGTCTCACACGCAAGCAGATGCGCGTAGGTTCGTGCGTCTTGCTTAACACTGTGCATGCGAGTGATTCCATTCAGATCAGTGTTCACACTGGCGCCTCTACTCCGTTGTGTGGCGAGTTACAGCCGCACGACGACTCCGCAAACACCACAGGCGTAAACACCCCTTAACGATGTTTGTATGTGACAGAAAGAGGGCGAGGAAATCTGATTTTATTTCCTACTCATTATTTTTGTAACAAAGCGTCACGTCCAACAACAGGTCAGTTCATACCACTTAGTTTCTTGAATACGGAAGATCTCTGGTTTATTGAGCTTCAACTACAATTTCACCATAGTTTATGTTTATCTCGACTAAGATTATCTAACAGTAAGTGCCTTACAGACGACTGATTGATCAGTATTTTTCTCTGGTAGGAACGTGTGTCGAAAAATAAGAAACACGTAATAAGTAGATATTGCCCTAGATGAAAGAGAATCACGCTTATTGTAATCACAATGTACGTGACTTCCGATGATGACAATGTTGCCTTAGGAGGGAGAAACAACGTAAATTCGAAACGGAGGGATGACGTAGGTGCATCGCGTAGTGGAATAAAGCAGGATGGTGGAGACTCACTGCGAGGGCGAGGTTTGCAGAAGCCAAGTTGGCGGCGGAGCTGACCGCCGCGACCAATGCGAGCAGCGCCCGGGCCTCCATGCTGGACGCGACTGGAGCTCGTATTCCCCGCTCTGCTGTGGTCGCAGCCTCGCGTGATCACGTGGCCGCCTGCTCTGCTAAACGCGCCAAAGCTCACCACACGCTACCTGTGAACCGCACGCTCGAGCGCCTCGGTTAACTAACGTCCAGTCCTTGAAGCTCATATCTGTACGACGTGGTCTTTCTCCTCTTCCTGTTTTCCAGCAATTGTCAGCTGAGCGAATAGCAAATGTGGTCCATAATGTTTTATAATATGAAATTTGTCGTGCTAACTGTTTGGAATCCTTAGATGATGTATGTCCACAAATTTTTACATAATTATAATGCAAGGTAATATTATTTCACAACAGACAGCTGAACAGGGCACAGATGAATACAAGATGGGATACATGATACTGCGAGGAGAATTTGACGTAACAATGAGAAACGGAAGACTAAACAAAGGACCTGAGACTAGAAGTTCCATCTGAACTACTACCAGCCTTGTCATAGCTAGCCATGAAAGAGCTCTTGCACCTGCTGTGCAAGATCTATGAGACGTGCGTAATACCCTCACGCTTCGAGAAGAATATAACAATTCCAATTTCAATATAGAAGGCGCTAATAAGTGTCAATATAACCGACCTATTAATTTAATAAGTCATGGTTGCAAAACACTAATACGAATACCTTACACTGGAATGGAAGATCTGTAAAAGCCGACCATCGGGAAGATCAGTTTGGAATGTAGGACCACGTGAGGAAATACTGACCCTACGACTTGTCATAGCAGATAGGTTAAGAAAAGGCAAATCTAAGTTTATACTATTTGTAGACTTAAAGAAAGAAAGCTCTTGACTATGTACACTGGTAGAGTCTCTTTGATATTCTGAAGGTAGCGGGGTAAAACACATGGGGCGAAATGTTATTTACAACTATTACAGACACCAGACGGCAGTTATAAAAGTCGAGGTGCATGAAAGGGAAGCAGGAGTTGAGAAGAGACTGATACCGGATTGTAGTGTATCTCAGACGTCATTCATTTTGTACAATGAGCAAGTAATAAAGGAAACCAAAGAAAAATTTGGAATAGGAATTAATGTCCAGAGAGTGCAAATAAAAACTTTGAGGCCTCCCAGTATCACTGTAATTATGTCAAAGGCAGTGAAGGACTTCCAAGAGCAGTTGCACGAAATGGAGAGTGTCTTAAACCGAAATATGAGTTGAAGATCAACAAAGCCAAAACGAGGATAATGGAATGTGGTCGAATTAAATGGGGCGATGCTGAGGAAATTAGATGGGGAAACGATACACTTCAAGTATTAGACGAGTTCTGTTATCTGGGCAGCAAAATAACTAACGATTACTGAAGTCAAATGTTGAAATGTGTGTGAAATCTTATGGGGCTTAACTGCTAAGGTCATCAGTCCCTAAGCTTACACACTACTTAGCCTAAATTATCCTATGGACAAACACAACACCCCGGGACCAGCCACACAGTGCATGACTGCAGCGGATGGCTGAAGTAAAGAGGATATAAAATGCATGCTGCCAATGACCAGGACAGTGTTTCTACAGAAGAGAATATACATTTATGTTTAGGAGGTCTTTCCTGAAATTATTTATATGGAGTGTAACCGCGCATGGAAATGAAACATAGACAATGAGCAGTTTAGACAAGAGGAATAGAAGCTTTTGAAATGTAGTGCTGCAGGAGAAAGTTGAGGACTAGATGGGCAGATCATGTAACTAATGAGAAGCTGTAGAATTGCGGATAAAAAAAATTTGTGCACAACCTGACTAGAAGAAGCGATCAGTTGGTAGGATACATTCTGAGACATCTACAGATCACCAATTTAGTACTAGAGGGGGGCTGTGTGGGTAAATATCGTAGAATGAGATCAACAGATGAACAAAGTAAGCAAATGTAGGTTGCAATAGTTATTCAGCAATGAATAGGCTTGCACAGGCTAGAGAAGCATGGAGAACTGCATGAGACCAGTCTTCGGACTGAAGTCCAAAACAATAGATAGCTGGCAGATGGCTCCTGTATGCCATATGATCGTCAATTTCATCTAGACGTAAGTGAAATAGTTATTTATGAAAATAACGTTACTGACACTAAGTTAGACGTAAATAAGAGTCACAGTTCACTTGAAAATAGCATTGCAAGCGAAAACAGCCAAGTTTGTTGTCGTTGTTTTGGTGTTGTGTCCAAAGACAGGTTAGATGCTCCTGTCCACGTTACTATATCTTGTGCAACCCTCCGCATCACGGACTAATTACTGCAACCTACATCCTCCTGAATCTGTTTAGTGTATTCAGCTATTGGTGTCAGTATATGATTATTCCTCACCACCCTTCCCTCCAATATTAAACTGGTGATTTCTTGAAGCCCCAGAACATGTCTTAACAACCGATCCCTTCTTCTAGTCAAGTTGTGCCCCATATATTTCTTCTCCCCAATTCTATTCAGTACCTCCTCATTAGTTATGTGATCTACCGATCTAATCTTCATCATTCTTCTGTAGCACCACATTTCAAAAGCTTATATTCTCTTCTTGTCTAAACCATCTATCATCCATGTTTCACTTCCATACATAGCCACACTTTATACAGACACTTTCAGAAAAGACTTCACATAACCGTTAAATTGTGCAGAAATATCTAAATACTAGCAAATAAAGATTACTTTGCGGCTACTGGAATTGACTTCTGATAAAATGTACAGAAAGTTCTGCTTGCGAATAACGAGTTATTCAGGAATAAAGGAGACGACTCACTGAAAAGCAGAAATGCTGCGTCGTCGACAAATACACAACGAAAGGTACAGATACTTAGTTTACCAGCTTTTAGGAGAATTTCCTTTCTCAGCCTGTAGGAGATATAGACACACACACACACACACACACTATTATGTGGGAGCAGGCGGGGGGGGGGGGGGTGTAATAGCGAGTTGCTTTAGGTTTATGCCATGGAGGTTACAGGAACAACGAAAGTGTACTGTAAGGTTAGCTACAATCTGCACGGGCCGGCCGCTGTGACCAAGCGGTTCTAGCCGCTTCAGTCGGGAACCACGCGCCTGCTACGGTCGCGGGTTCGAATCCTGCCTCGAGCATGGATGTGTGTGATGTCCTTAGGTTAGTTAGGTTTAAGTAGTTCTAAGTCTAGGGGACTGATGACCTCAGATGTTAAGTGCTATAGTGCTTAGAGCCATTTGACCCATTTTCACAGCTCAGAACTGGTGGCGGTGGTGGCGAGGAACCAGATGGCACGGGTTGTGAAGCAGCATTGAAATGTCACATTTATGCTCTGCTGCATGTTCTGCTACTGCACCTTGTTTTTGGCAAAAGTTTGACGGTGGCCAGTCACATCTCAGTACACATGAAACCCACCAATCACTAACAGTACCTGCACATTGACAACTGCCTTCTCTTCCACACGAGAAAACCCTTCCATACAGCCCAGCAACCTGTTGCAGATGCATCTGCAGTGATGAGAACTCCCTCACCCTGTATTGTGAAGACCTCACAAAGGCCTTGGCAGGTAGGCAATACTCCCCAGACTTAGCACACAATAAGATCTCCTGTGCCATACCCATACACACAACTGAGCCTCACATCCACCCCAAGAAACAACCACAAACATGCGCCTCCCTTGTTACCCAATACCACCTGGTACTGGAATGACTGAACCACATTCTTTGTCAGGGCTATTATAATCTGTAATCGTACTTCCATGCTTACCAAAGTGGTTTTCTGCCACCCACCCAAGATCGAAAACATCCTTTTCCATCCCTATGCCACTCCCCCACAACCCCCTTCCACCCTTGTGGAAGGCTCAGATGCAAGGCCTACCCTATTAAACCACACAACACCTCCTGTCTCATCGCAGGCTTATATTACCCCATCAGAGGCTGGGTACCCTGTGAAAGCAGCCACATTGTATAAAATGGTTCAAATGGCTCTGAGCACTATGGGACTCAACTGCTGAGGTCATTAGTCCCCTAGAACTTAGAACTAGTTAAACCTAACTAACCTAAGGACATCACAAACATCCATGCCCGAGGCAGGATTCGAACCTGCGACCGTAGCGGTCTTGCGGTTCCAGACTGCAGCGCCTTTAACCGCACGGCCACTTCGGCCGGCCACATTGTATACCAGCTCTGTTGCAACCACTGCACAGTGTTTCACATCGTTTTGACAACCAACCAGCTGTCAACCAGAATGGCCACCGTCAAACTGTTTCCAAAAGCAACGTGGACCATCCAGTGGCACAACATGCAGCAGAGTTCAACATGTGAGACGGCAATGGCTGCTTCACAACCCATGCCATCTGGATCCTCCGCACCACCACCTACTTTTCTGAGCTGCGCATATGAGAGCTAACCTTACACCATATTCTTCGCTCACGTAACCTCCATGGCCTAAACCCAAGGCAACTCGCTGTCGCTCAACCCCCCCACCCAATAGTGTGTGTGTGTTTGTGCGTATGTTTCTCTTATAGCTTCAGAAATAAATTTCATTCCACAAGCTAGCAAAGTAAGGCTCTGTACCTTTTGTTTGTGTAGTTATTGAAGACGCAGCGCCTCTACCTTTCGGTAAGTCGTCTCCTTTATTTCTAAATGAATCTTATACGGTCCACTTGGAAACAAGTAATCGTGTACGTAGTTCATATGCACACAAAAGAAACGACTTTGTATAAAGTAATCAGACTTCGTGGACAGATGCACGTTCGACTTTCAAAAGATAAAGGGTTCAATACGTACAGAGTTAACTATAAAGCGCTTATGGCACTCGATTGTTGGTTGCCATGCAAGTCGCCTCCAACTGAAATTAAATGGTCAAAATACAAACTGAACAAAAGTGCGGAAAGGCAGATTGTTTTAAAAATTAAAACACATTTTTGAATTAAATTGTCCAATTATTATTAGCAAAAAGACGACAAATAACGCAATCACATCTGTATCGTGCCGCAGCCAAGAGAGAGAGAAATAGACGAAAACAGAAGGCATTTTACCCAGGAAAGATATTTGTGCATTCATAGGACGGAGATTAACGTAATATCAACGATTTATAAAGACTACTTTTAAAAACACACATTGAATTGTAACGAGTATAATTATTTACTTTTCATTTATTGACGTTTACGTTTAAAAACACAATAAAAAGTAACCGAAAAGAGTTCGGACACCAACATGTCCGATGAAGTCTCAATTCAGTTTATCTGTTCCAACGAGAATTAAGGAAGCGCCGAAACTAAATAAAAAATTACCTGCACCAGTATCCTGCTGAAGTTAGTGATGTGAATGAACTAAAGCGTCCAGTCGTACTTTAGGGTTTCGAGATTAGCCGTTGGTACCTGAATGAAGTGTTTATCAGGCCGTTTATGTCGTCACTTTTTCTTGCCTTGCCAATCAGAGTATGTCAGCTCTCAGAACATACGCCACTGTCCAACAGAAAATCTTCCCCTATACTCTGAAGAGAAGGTTATGTAACTCAAGAGTCTGAGATGGGCGGGTTTGCGTAAAGCAGTATGCCCAGGAACTGTTTAATTCGTACGTGGGTCCACTTACGGAAGACGAATCACTGTATAGGTGCTACTCCTCAGGCAGAGGTCATATGCGTGTCTCGCAATCTGACAAATCGTGCACAAGGCTACATCGACGTCAGCGGCGGCCGTTCCCAGTATTTTCTGTGGTGTTATTTAACAATGGCCAGTATTATTGTAAATCCAAATGTGTTCCGAGAGAGATTCATTTTGGCCGCCTTGTCTTCCCGTCCGATACATTCACCCAAATGAATTCTGAAAACATCAGCGCTAAATGGCCTACAGTCTCTCTGCAAAGCTACATTAATTACACAGACACCGGTATCAATTTAGTTAGCTTGACGCAGCTAAGCGTGTCTGCGTACAAACGCGGAATAGTCGAAAACGTTCGATTTAAAACTGATACTAATCACGCTCGGCTACTTGTGGTTGAACAGACACACCAGGTAATGCACGTAGTATCTAAGTATTATTCGGCTGTTAACTACGGTAATAATTCTTGTCTTCTTGTCTTGTTCTTGTCAGAGACCTGAAAGAAAGGATCGCGTCAAAAATTGAATCGATTTCTAAAACAGGAAATCGTGGTGTAAATATTTCTAAGTAATACCTTTGTGTCATCAATTTCTCAAAATAAACACGCCCATCACAAAAAAGAAATCACAATAGTGTGTGGTAATAAACGCATCATTAAAATTCTGTTTGTATTATAAAAACTAAAATAAACTAAACTCCTTCCGAACAGGTCATGAAGGCCCAACGGCACCGACCGGCCGCCATGTCATCCTCTCAGCCCATAGGTGTCACTGGATGCGGATGTGGTGGGGCATGTGGTCAGCGCACCACACTTTCTGCCGTATTTTAGTTTCCGAGACCGGAGCCGATACTTCTCAATCGAGTAGCTCCTCAGTTTGCCTCCCAAGGTCTGAGTGCATCCCGCTTGCTAACAGTGGTACGCTGACCGCATGGCCACCCATCCAACTGCTAGCCCAGCCCGACAGTGCTCAACTTCAGTGCTCTGACAGGAACAGGTTTTATCACTGCGGTAAGGCCGTTGGTTGTTTAAGTCGGTGGTGCACGTATTTCTCCATAGGCTGAAGAGATTCCTTTGAATATACACTGCCAAAAAACCAAATACTACATACTTTTAGAGGTTCCCTATTCACTCAACATTTATTGTGGCAACATTGCATATGGGATACATAAAATGATTATTTTTACTGGTCAGTAACACAAGAGGTGGTGAGGAAGCAGGTATCGACCCATGCTGAAACACCCATCTTAGTACACGGCATGGCCTCCACAGGCAGCAATGCAGACTCAGACTCTGTCATCCAGTCCATCGTACAGCTGGCGAATATTGCCTTTGAAACTCTATGCCACGCTTACTCGGCTTGTTCACATACTTCTGTAAGAGTTGTTGGTTCACAAGTCGTATGAGTCACTTCTCTCCCCATCACATCTTATATCTGCGTGACTGGAGACATGTCCTGAGATATTGCTGGACAGGGAAGTTGCTGCACGTCTTGCTGAGCACGTTGAGTTTCGCAGTCCAGCATTATCCTTTTGGAACAACACATCACCTTCGTGTTGCAAGAATGGAAAAGGAACGAGTCTAACAAAAGCGCTGATTAGCGTCGCCTCCAGAAACACAAAAGGTGAACCATAGTTTTAGCTTATCAGACCCTAGACCATAAGGTATGGGGTGGGAGCAGTGTATCTCATCCAGTAATAAGCCATGCTGTGGGAGGTGGAGATACCATAATTCTGTACCTGAAGATTTTTAGTGATTGGTTGCGTTATTATGCTGTACATCTCTCTAGTGGAATCCTGACTGGATTTCACTATACGAGATAGTCGGTCTTGGTTTTCTACTACTTAATCACTCTAGATGTCGTGTCTAAGCTATAATTGCGTTAGAATTCATGATTAGAAAACTGGCAGATGTGCATGCATTTTTGGAGCAGATCGAGGCAGTTTTTTGAGTTTATTGCTATACAAATGCTGATAGAGTTGGTAATGTTCGAAAGGGAACTTCATAAAGATTTATTAGCTCTGGTACCAGACAAGGCTCTTTGAGACGGTGACTGGTTAACTAAGAAATAGATGTTAGGTTATTTCTTCATTAGTGATGATGTCACAACCACTCATTGCCTATTCTGGTCACTGCACCAATTTAAACCTAAGGATAAAATTATCGTCTGACATTTTTCTTTCTTTGATATATCAAATTGATTTTTCATATCAAAATATATACAGTAAAGTTAGTGGTTGCAAATAAGTTAAGGTGACAGAAGTTTAAGGATTCATGACATGAAACAGTATATGGAAGTTCTTTGAGGCTGAGAAATGGACCTCCACTTGTGTAGGCGTAAATTGGAGATAAGATATTCTAGTATGGGAACTTACGATTGTCAGTTGTATTTAGCATATTATTCTGTGTTTATTGTTTATAATTAAAAGGTCCTCAACTGCCACTCGTAACGGGATGTCAAGGGGCACTTTGTGGCCGTCAGCCTGCCCTGCCCCTTCTGCAGAAAAGGTCGGAGGGAAGGCGGCGAAATCATCGCCCGGTTGTGGCCGAGGGCAGTTCACGCCAACTGCTCATGCCAGGTTGTCAGCACACAGTTGGTTGGTCACAGATGGAACCTGCCACTTCGCGTGAAAGACGGGAGGGACATGGAAGGCATTCTGGAGGCGTGTGCATTTACACATCTGTGACGGAAAGCAAAGCCGAGTTCATGCCCAGGGTGGAATGGGAGGATCAATACTGAGCAGAAACACTGTAACTCGATGTTTAGCGCCATGAAGTGGATATAGTTAATGGAAGGTGACAATGGTGATGGAGTGAGATATTTAAGCGTGTGGACAATGTAGGGTTATAAATACAAAATCAAATAGGGATGCTGCAGGAGTAGGTTTAATAATGAATAAAAACAATGGAGTACCGGTAAGCTACTACAAACAGCTTAGTGAACGCATTATTGTGGCCAAGATAGACACGATGCCCACGTCTACTACAGTAGTACAAGTTTATATGCCAACTAGCTCTGCAGATGATGAAGAAATTGATGAGATGTATGATGAGATAAAAGAAATTATTCGGGTAGTGAAGGGAGAAGAAAATTTACTAGTCATGGGTGACTGGAATTCGAGAGTAGGAAAAGGGAGAGAAGGAAACATAGTAGGTGAATATGGATTGGGGCTAAGAAATGAAAGAGGAAGCCGGCTGGTAGAATTTTGTGCAGAGCATAACTTAATCATAGCTAACACTAAGTTCAAGAATCATGAAGGAAGGTTGTATACATGGAAGAACCCTGGAGATACTAAAAGGTATCAGATGGATTATATAATGGTAAGACAGAGATTTTGGAACAAGGTTTTAAATTGTAAGACATTTCCAGGTCCAGATGTGGACTCTGACCACAATCTATTGGTTATGAACTGTAGATTAAAACTGAGGAAACTGCAAAAAGGTGGGAATTTAAGGAAATGGGACCTGGATAAACTGACAGAACCAAAGGTAGTAGAGAGTTTCAGGGAGAGCATAAGGGAACAATTGACAGGAATGGGGGCAAGAAATACAGTAGACGAAGAATGGGTGGCTTTGAGAGATGAAGTAGTGAAGGCAGCAGAGGATCAAGTAGGTAAAAAGACAAGGGCTAGTAGAAATCCTTGGATAACAGAAGAAATATTGAATTTAATTGATGAAAGGGGAAAATATAAAAATGCAGTAAATGAAGCAGGCAAAAAGGAATACAAACGTCTCAAAAATGAGGTCGACAGCAAGTGCAAAATGGCTAAGCAGAGATGGCTAGAGGACAAATGTAAGGATGTAAAGCCTTATCTCACTAGGGGTAAGATAGATACTGCCTACAGGAAAATTAAAGAGACCTTTAGAGAAAAGAGAACCACTTGTATGAATATCAAGAGCTCAGATGGAGACCCAGTTCTAAGCAAAGAAGGGGAAGCAGAAAGATGGAAGGAGTATATAGAGGGTCTATACAAGGGCGATGTACTTGAGGACAATATTATGGAAGTGGAAGAGGATGTAGATGAAGATGAAATGGGAGATATGATACTGCGTGAAGAGTTTGACAGACCACTGAAAGACCTGGGTCGAAACAAGGCCCCTGGAGTAGACAACATTCCATTAGAACTACTGACAGCCTTGGGAGAGCCAGTTCTGACAAAACACTACCTTCTAGTGAGGAAGATGTGTGAGACAGGTTAAATACCCTCAGACTTCAAGAAGGATATAATAATTCCAATCCCAAAGAAAGCAGGTGTTGACAGACGTGAAAATTACCGAACTATCGGTTTAATAAGTTACAGCTGCAAAATACTAACGCGAATCCTTTACAGACGGATGGAAAAACTGGTAGAAGCCGACCTTGGGGAAGATCAGTTTGGATTCCGTAGAAATGTTGGAACACGTGAGGCAATACTGACCCTACGACTTATCCTAGAACAAAGATTAAGGAAAGGCAAACCTACGTTTCTAGCATTTGTAGACTTAGAGAAAGCATTTGACAATGTTGACTGGAGTACTCTCTTTCAAATTCTGAAGGTGGCAGGGGTAAAATACAGGGAGCGAAAGGCTATTTAAAATTTGTACAGAAAGCAGATGGCAGTTAAGAGAGTCGAGGGGTATGAAAGGGAAGCAGTGGTTGGGAAGGGAGTGAGACAGGGTTGTAGTCTATCCCCGATGTTAGTCAATCTGTATATTGAGCAAGCAATAAAGGAAACAAAAGAAAAATTCGGAGTAGATATTAAAATCCATGGAGAAGTAACAAAAACTTTGCAGTTCGCTGATGACATTGTTATTCTGTCAGAGACATCAAGGGACTTGGAAGAGCAATTGAATGTAATGGACAGTGTCGTGAAAGGAGGGTATAAGATGAACATCAACAAAAGAAAACGAGGATAATGGAATGTAGTCGAATTAAGTCGGGTGATGCTGAGGGAAGTAGATTAGGAAATGAGACACTTAAAGTAGTAATGGAGTTTTGCTATTTGGGGAGCAAAATAACTGATGATGGTCGAAGTAGAGAGGATATCAAATGTAGACTGGCAATGGCAAGGAAAGCGTTTCTGAAGAAGACAAATTTGTTAACAGCGAGTATAGATTTAAATGTCAGGAAGTCGTTTCTTAAAGTATTTGTATGGAGTGTAGCCATGTATGGAAGTAAAACGTGGACGATAAATAGTTTAGACAAGAAGAGAATAGAAGCTTTCGAAATGTTTTGCTACAGAAGAATGCTGAAGATTATATGGGTAGATCACATAACTAATGAGGACGTATTGAATAAAACTGTGGGAAAGAGGAGCTTGTGGCACAACTTGACTAGAAGAAGGGATCGGTTGGTAGGACATGTTCTAAGACATCGAGGGATCACCAATTTAGTATTGGAGGGCAGCGTGGAGGGTAAAAATCGTAGAGAGAGACCAAGAGATGAATACATTAAGCAGATTCAGAAGGATGTAGGCGGCAGTAGGTACTGGGAAATGAAGAAGCTTGCACTGGATAGAGTAGCATGGGTAGCTGCATCAAACCAGTCTCAGGACTGAAGACCACAACAACAACAACATGGACAATGTCACTACAGTTGATGTTAATAAAATTTTTGTGAACCTAATTGAATGAAAGTCGATGTTCAGTATGGTTTATTATTATTTTTATATTTCTCGTGTCAGAAACACACATAAAACACAGTTTAACAATTAAAAACAGATCAACACAGGTGTATAATATTTGACACTGAAGCATATGTTGAACAGTCTGTTCTTCCCAGCAAGTCATGTACGTTTTTGTTTTTTTCAGTGTTTCTCCATTTGGCCAGGTTAGCCTAGGATGCACCCACACCTGAGCTCAGCCTGTTCAGGGACTTCCAGGTTGGCCAGTTCTCTTCATGAGCAGGTGGTAATGATTCTGTAAATCGTTCACAACCAGGAGGGTGGGACATCGCATTCCTCCATAGTTGCAGCATGTCTTTTTAGTCAGTAGTTGTTAGTTTCTCCGATGTTCTTAGGATACTTTCCCTTGACGTTAGTCGTTTCGGATTGGGTTGCTGCCTGTGCATGGAATGCGTTTCTTCCTGCTCTAGTTTCGTTCTTTCAGTATTTCATGCTATTTCTCTTCGAACATTAGGTGGTGCAATTCCTACAAACTGATGCAGCCAGTCGACTGGAGCTGACTACCAGCAGCCTGTTCTAAGTTCCATGTGTCGTTTATGGCAATATCCACCTGTTTGTGATGTGCTGACGTATACCAAATGGTACAGGCATGCTCTACAGAGGAGTAGCATAATGCCATTGTAAAAGTTTGGATGGCTTTAGCTTGGCTTCCACACTGTGATACGGCCGGTTTCCCCAGTAGGTTGTTTGTGGTGGAGAATTTTGATTTGAAATTCATACAGTATTTTTTAAATGGTAGAGATCTGTTGAGTACTATACCTAGTCATTTTGGACTGTCAAAGTGTGTCAATTTAACCCCTGACCATTTCATCTTTAACTTGTTGGTTGTTTAACTATTTCTGAGATGGAAAGCACACGCTTGTGTCTTTGATGGGTGTGTGTTAAGCTGGTTTATTCTGTAGGAGATTTTCAAGAGCACTCCTTAGGCTGATTTATATTGAATAGAAGTTTATGCTTTGGGTTGCCAGAGGGAGATAATCAGCATGCAAGAAAGTCGTCAAGACTATGGTTTGTCTTTATCACATATACTGAGCAGTACTGGAGCCAACAAACTTCGATGGGGGACGACAGTTTTCTGTAGCCTCCATCGGATGTGCTGCCCTTGGAAGTCAACGAAGAATCTTCGATACAGCAGAAGATTGGCGACGAGTCTGGTGAGGCTGAAATCCTTGGTTGGGCAGTAGACCTTGTTTATCAGTCTTTACTGTCAACTCTGAACTTACATATTTTCTTTTGGAAGTATTTCCAGAATAATGTGATGATTGGGATGGGATCACTTGAGCTATGAGATACGGAGGCTTCTTACCAGATCCTGAATTATCAGAGAGACCTCTCTGATCCCTATGTGGGGAAGCAATGTGAATCCTATGCTGCTGTGGTCTGTCGATCCTTCCCTTTTTATGCCATGAAGACCAGAGAATGCTTGCTTACAAGCAACTACTTCCTTTGCACCAACATAAACCTAAAATAAATAAATAAATAAATAAAACAATGTAGAACTGGTATTATATAAAAAAAGGGTGTGAGTGCCAAGGTACTCACGAAAATATTGATGTGTAAACATGTGAGCTCATATCAGTTTATTTTGAGGAATAAATATTTGAGGTCGTGCACTGGTTTTGATCATAATCATGTGTTGATCAAAATTTATTTTCTAATAAAACAATGCGAAAATAGCTTAAAGAATTTAATAATATTATTAAAACAGGACGGTAGTGGCAAGCCCCAACAGAGGCTGCACCACACTCATTCTTAATAAAAAAAGGTAAATATTAAAACTTAAAATAATAGCATTTGCGTAAATCATACGGAACTGTATTAATATTCGTATACACAGGGTACACGAAAGCAATGAAATGAGAACTAACTATGGTATCAAAGAACTCTTATATGGAATATTAAGCCAATCAGCAAAACAAATGTAAATTTACAATAATTTCACGGGAATTATTTACGCATCTGGTGCTCGAAGTCTCAGCTAGTCCGTACCGGGAACCGAGCACTTATATGTTTACACATCAATAAAAATGTAATGCAATATTGTCAAGTACATGCCTTGTAGTAAAATGAACCCTTTCTGTGCTTTGGAGGAAGGACTCGGTTTGGCTGCCTTGTTTTACCTTTTTTCTTCTCTGTATTAAATCAGGCCGTTTCCTAAAATATTATATTGAAATTTTTTTAATTCATACAATATATGAAACGCACTTTCATTTGTAAATCTGCAATATCTAAATAATTAAATAACAATCTATATCATACCATTGAATAACCATGTTATTCAAGAATTCCAAAACCTTCAGTCATCATACCATGCGATATAAGACATACTGTCAAAACGAACTGCAACAAATACTTAAATAACTACATAGCATCTCTTAACTAACAGCAAATATATAAACTTCATCATTATTTTCATCTGCAAAGAAAAACTTCATTATCCATATCACCATAACTCCATTATTATCATCACCTGTAAAGAAAAACTTCATTATCCATAGTAGCATTATTCATCACCATTCATTATCATCTGCAAAAAAGTCACTTCATTATTCATTATACAACTATTCCTTATTTCTAGCATATTTCATCACTAAAACTAAGATGTGCAGTTCTGTCTGACAGCCTGCATCAATCGCCTCGTATTCTGAAAGAAAAAATTAGTTAAGACTGCTATCATACGATGTGTACAGTATATTCTTGTTAATGCTTGTTAATTCTGATCCATTTACTCTTCATCACGAGGTATTGCATCCTCTTTCGTTCTTTCCAAAGGTGAAATTGCCATTTCTGTTTAATTTATTTCGTTTGCACGCTATTTCTTTCTGAAAATTATGAACAAAGATTAATTTCTTCCATTTAATTCATATACCCATTAGATAAAAACTGGTTTATAGTAACATAATTGAACATACAGCATAGCATAACAGAAAACGTAATATGTCAAAAACATTGACAGTGTTCAGAAGCAAAAATGTACACAGTGTATCACAATGTATCAGCAAAAAAAAGTAAAGTAGTCACGATGTTGAGATATCATAAGGCAAAAATGTTCAAGTCATCTGGTGTTTGTTATATCTTAACTATTTCATAGTGCATACAAACAAAACAGGAAAACAATCATACATACATAAAAATGGAAAATATGCAGGTCTAGGGTGTATAACGACAAGAAATGTGATCTTGTATGTGTACAGCTTGTATGTTGTGTAGTTAATAGAGGCGAGAATTGAAGACTTTAATAGAGAGAAAATTTGATAAAATTAATACATCACTAGATAGAATTGCATAATTATTCGTAAGATACGTAATTTTATCTGGAAAATGTGCACTGTCTAATGTGTAACGACAAGAAAAGCGACCTGCTAACCTTACCTTGCCGGGCACTTGCCAAGAAAAAAATGCGATGATCATCAGTAAGTAGTCACATAAATACAATTGCATAAGTGGTCATAAAATGTATAAGTTCATCTGGAAAAATATGCACAGTCTGATGTGTAACGACAAGAAGAGCGACCTGCTAACCTTACCTTGCCGCGCACTCGCCAAGAAAAAATTACGATAATCATCAGTAGGTGGTGTTCATGTGAATATAATTGCATAAGCGGTCATAAAAAAATTAGGAAATGGCATTACAGTGTGATAAATCATAAAGTATTTTCATTCAATAAAAGGTTTGATTTTCGACACGTGGTGGTTCCCTTTGGTTTTTCTGGTTCTCAAAGTTTCGACGTGTACTACATTGGGGTGAGGAATGCTGCGAATTCGATATGGACCTGCGTATAGAAGCTCAAATTTACTGCATCTATTCTTTCCTTCATTCGATAGATAGTGTGTACGTACTAATATCTTCTGTCCACTGTGAAAGTCACGGCGTATACAAACCTGTTTTTGCTGTCTTCTCCGGCGCTCTGCGGCACGTTTGACGTTGTTCAGCGCAATGTCAATTATTTCACGGTGTCGTAATCGACGAGATGTAGGAAATGTTACTAATTCTTTAATTTTGTTAGGTGGTTCAACATTTTTCAGTATAACAGACGGAGATAGCATAGTAGATTCATTCGGTATGGAATTAATTACATCTTGGAATGAGAGTATGTGTGTGTCCCAATCAATATGTTTTTTATGGCAGTATATTCTACACAGTTTACCAATTTCTTTCATTAATCGTTCACAAGGGTTCGAAGAAGCACGGTACCTGGATATATATATCGGAGAAATGTTTCTAGCTCGTAACATACGTGTCCATATAGCAGATCGAAACTGTGATCCATTGTCGGAAATTACTTTCAACACATGCCCTACATGAAATAAAAAATGTTTTACAAATGCTTTCGATACAGTTTTAGCAGTAGCTTTGCGTAACGGAGTGAAGGTAACAAATTTTGAAGTGAGTTCAACAGCGACAAAGGTGTAGCAAAAACCTCTATTAGTTCTGGGAATCGGACCAAAAATGTCTACAGCGGCCATATGTCTCAATTTAACAGGTACAATGGGATGTAATGGAGGAATATGTGAAGTCGTATCTGATTTAGCTTTCTGGCAGATTTTACATGACGCTAAAACTCGTCGTATACGTTTCTCCATGTTGGTAAAATAACAGTTCTGTCTCAGTATAAGAAAACATTTTCTGGCTCCGTAATGTGCGTAACTTAAATGAGTATACCAGATTAATTTGTTAACAAGTTCGTCAGGAATGCATAATAACCAATTGTTGCTGTCAGGATGAGAGCGGCGAAACAGAATGTCATTGTGTACAGTGTAATGGTTTCTAATGGTAACATTATTCCTATCTTGCCAAAGGTGTTTAATCTCTTTCCATACGTTGTCTTTATTCTGCTCTTGTGCTATGTCTTGTAATGACGACGAAATGAAATTTTCAAATGCAACTTGTTGAATGTACATGACGCTGAAATTTGCTTTGCAGAAGTTGGTTGCGATGTCTTGCTGATTGTTGCTGAGAGAACGGGATAGCGCATCTGCTACAATATTTTGTGTGCCGGGAATGTGAACAATTGTAAAATTAAATTCCTGCAAATAAGGTTTCCATCTACTTAATCTGTCGTGTGTAAATTTAGCCGAAAGTAAAAACTGTATCGCTCTATGATCTGTGTAAACGGTAGTGTGTCTTCCATAAAGAAAATGCCTAAATCTGGTAAAAGCCCATACAACACATAATGTTTCAAGTTCAGTAACAGAATAATTTCGTTCAGCAGGTGACAGAATGCGACTTGCAAAAGCTATGTTTTTAATTACTGTGCAACCATCTTCTTCAATTTCTTGAAAAATGTGTACGCCTAAAGCAGTGTTAGAACTGTCGGTGGCAATGGAAAAGTTTCTGGTAAGATCTGGGTGAGATAAAAGTGGTGCATTCAACAAAGCATGTTTCAAATAACATTTTCGTGAACAAGATTCTGCGTGTTAAAAGTGTTGCTTGCGTTACTGGAATATGCTACCTGTACTGTATCTAGTCAAATTCCATCTGACGTGTTATTATTTTCAGGAGGATGTTGTGACATTTCGACTATTTGAACTGTTCTGTTATTTCTACCTGACGTATTACGCTCTGGATGATACCTACTGTCTGGTTCATTCATGATTATATGTTGTGGCGGATGTTCTTGGTGCTGATAAGACCGACTGTTATTAAATGTACGCTGAAAATTGTGCTCATTACTTTTACGTCTGTCATGATAGTCATTTCTATACGGCACATTGCGATAGGAATTGAAATAGTGTGTTTTCTGTACGTACTGATTTCCTTGTTGCTGTGCGTTACTATTTGTTGGAGCTGAGACTATACGTGCACGCGGCGAAACGTTAAAGCTTGGTTGACCTTGTACATTACATTGTTGGTTAGGTATGCTAACCGGTTGGTTTTGTTGCTACTGCGGAGAAAAAAACCTCTATTGTTACCAAAATGTGTTTGCGACTGCTGGAAATTTTGCACATACTGATGATTACAATTTTATCTGTTATTAAAGTTACGGCGATAGTTGTCATTTCGGGAGTGTCTAAAGAGAACTGTCACATTCGGTAAAAACTTGTCATATCGGGTTTTCTTTACACTTTTCTTAATACTTGGTAGAGCAATAGTTGAAGAGCCGTTTTGATAGATATAAAGGATAGTAGAAGAGAAGGCAGCAGTGCAGAAAACTAACGATGAAACAGCACTACTACGGCTCGGGGCCCTGTGCACACTACGGCACATACTCATTAAAGCGTAATGAATCCCCTGAGATCTTTACGCGCTGCAAATACTTTTTAGCTTTTGCGTTACAGGCAATGCCATTGAAAATTCAAAAACAAATTGCTGTATCCATGCTAATTGTAGTTTCTGCATTACAGGCAATGCTGATGAAAGTACCAAAATAAATCGACGTATCCAGTTCAAAGCGTGTACCTGTGCTCTATCATTTTTAAATACTTTAAATTTTCTTACAGATACAAATTACTTATAATCAACGTTCTCGTCACTGAATGTGTGAACAGGTTCACGATTACGTAAGAATCTGTTTGTCTGTATCTTTTCGGATTTTAACTCCCGTAGCTTTTCGGTTTTTAAGTCACATAGTCTCTGTAAATTGCCTAAGTTACACTGGCTGTGTGAATGTGACAAATGTTCGAAATGTTACGTCTGCTGTGACGTGTTAGTGACTGAAACATCTTTCACCTCTGTTACCTTGATACTTCCGTCAATTTGACTGATCTGCTGTCCAAATTTCTTATCAACTTCCGTATCCAGACTGTGTGAAAGTTCGGGTGACTTTAAATTAAACTCGTCGCGTATCTGTGTTGCGTTTTCTGAACATTGTTCAGTGACTGCACTAATTTCATCTCTAACTGATTCTGTTGTCACTGCATCTGTATTACTTAATTCACGTGCAACATATCTAATTTCTTCACTACTGTTACTCGCGCAAACCTTAATTTCGTCACGTAATTGTTCTTTAGTATCATGACGTTCCACGGTAACAACTGTAATCTGTTCACTAAGTCGTTTGTTCTGTTCGTTAAGATTGTCTTGTTTTTCATTTGACAGTTTGAAACTTTCATTAATTAGTTCGGTCGACCTGTCATATTTTTCATTGAGTTGTTTGTGATTGCTGTCTTGCTTATCATTCGACTGTTTAAGACTTTCACTAAGTTGTTTGTAATTGTTGTCCTGTTTATCATTAATTTCATCAAGTTGTTGTTTGAGATTTTCGTTAAGTTGTAGCATTAATGCTATGACTAGATCCATGCCAAAATTAGCTACTGTATTCTCTGTGCTGTGTGATGGTGTATCTGCTTTTGTCGCGTTTTCTATAATCATTTGGTCATTCTGTAATTCTTGAAAAGGTTTGCCAATCGGATGTGCACTGTTAGTCACTAGACCGGAATTAAATAAATCTGTCGTATTTTGAGTACTCTGTTCATTTTCGTTAGAAAAATTTGTCTATTCATTAAGTAAATTTTGCAAACCGGGTGTGTCAAGCTGGGCAGCGTTCATTGTAACAGAACGTCCCACGTCATCAATTGTCCTTAAATTAACAGAGGACACAATTGAATTCGTCTGTTCATCACTAGGATCGAAATCAACATTAATAATCCGCACACTCTGATTGTCTGTAAATAAATTAAGACACTGAGTGTCGCAAGTACTATCGGTCAAGTTATTTAAGTCGGCTATTTCACTCATTATACATCGCGATGTACTGTTAACAGTTAGCCGGCCGAAGTGGCCGTGCGGTTAAAGGCGCTGCAGTCTGGAACCGCAAGACCGCTACGGTCGCAGGTTCGAATCCTGCCTCGGGCATGGATGTTTGTGATGTCCTTAGGTTAGTTAGGTTTAACTAGTTCTAAGTTCTAGGGGACTAATAACCTCAGCAGTTGAGTCCCATAGTGCTCAGAGCCATTTGAACCATTTTTGTTAACAGTTTTTCGCAGCATTTTTCTCAAATCAAAATTATTCACAAATGAAACAAGCACAATGCAAAATGCAACAAACACAAATACAACAAAGAGCAAAAAATTGCCGATGATCTGTGAAAGAAAGAGCGACAAATTAGTAAATGCGTTGCGCCAGATGCAAACCACATTTAAGTAAATAAGAGCAGATATATGACTACTTATCAGAAGATTCACAAAGAAAGACGATCGTGGCCGGATGTCGCCAAGTGTAACCTCCCCACACGAAAAAGTTGAATGATAAATGGAAATGGAACCATCCGTAAACTCCCCACAAAATTGATAAATGGAAATTGACCATAAACCCACACAATATTATTAATTAAATAATGAACCATGAACGAAATGTAACCTCCTAACAGAAATAATAATATCTGGTAAATTTTATAAGGACAGCAGCGCTGACCTTCGGCCCTATATTCTGAATAAGCAAAAATTCTTACCTCAATAAAAACTGCAACTATTTATCTGCTCTTATGTATACATTCTTCGACACAGCTTCGTGCAATGCTGGCGTATATTTTTTTTTTTTTTTGGATTCTAGGAAGCAATGATAATACATTGGAAAAATTCTTTAAATTGAAATTAATACTTTTCTTTAAAAACAAGGTTACTTTATATTGTAAAAATTATTATTGGGGCATTTTTTTGAACAAATTAAATTACAATTAACATACATTATTAATTATGCGCAAGGCTGCTTCTTTACCTTCTACAACAATACTCATCCTCCAGAGTCCTGACTAGAGTCGCGACCAGAGCACACAGCCGACGCATGCCGACTCCCGCCAACTACTACTGTCCACTCGCTACTAAGGCCGACCGACTACTGTATCCGACTGACTACTACTGCAGACTCGCGCAGACAAGCGCAGACTAGCGACAAGCAACAACTAACAATAAACTACTCTCTGGTCAGAGATTCTGTCATGCCTCGCCCATCGCCGGTGAAGCATACATACACCTTACAACGTTCCTTGCAACACTGTCATCAACGCTGCGTGGCATTTTGATCACTCATCCACTCCGCCACACTAATTGATACCAGATTCCGTTCTGTTGATAAAAGCTATAAGGCGTAGTTCCGTAACTATCCGCTGAAATTAATTTTCATGCAAGAGATTCAGAACATTAGCTCACAATTCCCTGTCTCTGGCACCAGTTTGGATCGCATGACTTTCCAGTTGTATAGATAGATAATTAAGGTCTTCCTCTACAATGAAGGCAAGGTCAGGAAACTTCCACGTATTTCGCAAGTTCTCGCAAGCGTTCTGCCCTTAAAGCCTCTGAAAATAAAATGAAAATGATCGAATGGCATTGATGGCTACGAGTCCACAACTGGGCAGATTCGCCCACCGAGTCACAAGCTCCCTCATTTGACACCACATTGGGCTACATGTGTGTCAATTATGATGAGGACAACACTGCACCTAATCCACCAGCGACGGAGACTCTGAGCCCACCTGGAATCGAACGTGGCCCGCAACATGAGAGTCAGACGCGACGACCACCCAGCTAGGAGGTCGAACACAGTTCATGAAGCAAATTGTTATAAATGCATCCGATTTAGCATCGTTCACCTACCTTTTACGCATGACGTCACCTACATTATTTCACTTAAAAAAACATTCTTTATTTCATAAGACAATAATAATCATACAATATAAACCCACCTCCTACGATGATTAGTGGGTCATAAAATGATACATGGATTAGATTACAATGCAGCTTTTACAATTATGTTAGTGAGCTACATTTTAACTACTACACTATGTTAGTTTCAGTTTTCTACGACAATGGGCAATTTGATCTAACTACTTGTAACTTAACTAATCTACTACGACTATTACCTGCAGCGTCACAGGTGTGCCGGTTGTATATAAACCTACTTAGAATAGCCAGGCTCAACGAGCTAAACCCGAGGAGCATGCCCCTGGCACTGGGCTGGCCAAGGCAAGTAATCGCTGCAGTTTCCTAAATCAGTGTCCTAATCTAAGTCCTACAAAACTAACTTAACCTACGTCGTATCCGGTGCTTGTCTTGATCGGTGGTGTTGACCCTACCCCCGCTAGTCCTGTACGTGGCGGATTCCAACTATGATGGAATTGGCCAGCCCACGCACAGGCAATATGGGAATGGGATCTGGTCTCAACTTGTTTGATCTACGAGTTGATACCTAATCTAGGTCCGTCAGGTATTCTAGTAACACTTTTCGTGATACCCCATCTGCCAATGCATTCGAAGTGTGAGAACTGTCTTCTTGCCTGAGTAGGTGGTATGTGTCGTTATTTGGAAGTCTGTCCCGGAGTGTTGTCGTGACATCATTGAAGAGAGGGCACTCTTAATCCAGGGAGTTGCCCTCTTCCCAAACCGACATAAGTATGTCGGATAGGGTCCATGGCCAGTGAGAAAGTGAATGAGTCCTCGTGTAGGTTCAAAGTATTTCATGCCACCAAGCTCTATTACATCTGGTAAAAACTGGAATGTCCTTCTCCCAGTTTCTTCTTCTTCCCGAGCCGTCTGCCAAAGTTCCTCCCCTCTATTTCTTATTTCTCTCTTATCCTCCACTCTCACACCCATGATTTCTATTATTTTCTCCATATTCCCCTTTTTGGCCCGGTACCACGCCGTTTGTTCTCGTATTTTGATGTCTAACGGGTAAAGCCCCATTATGACTAACAGAACTCGCCCCGGAGATGTTCTGTAGGCCCCCACAGATCTCAGAATCATGCTTCTCTGGACCCTTCTCACTGTCATGGCGGGCACGAACCTCGTGAGCCTGTGCGCCCAGACTCCCGAGCCGTAACCCACTGCTGTAGTTAGAATACTGTTTTGATAGATTTTTATGACGTGAGGAGGGAGATGAAAACTTTTATGTTCTATGGAGATGAGATTGTTTAATAATTGGAGAGCTCTCTGGGTTATGGTGTCAATGTGTTTCCCAAAGTTCCTTCTCTCATCAATGATGACTCCCAAGTATCGTGTCTCCCGTCGCCGAAGAACTGGTGAGCCATCGATTCTAACAGTAGGATTCCTGATTAACTATCCTTTTAATAGCAGGTATGTGGATTTACTAGGAGATATTGTCATTTTGGTATTGTGGCACCTTTGGTGCTGTTTCTCTATGGACCTTTCAATCTTTGGTTCTATGTCTTCTCGGCTGCGACCGCCGACCAACAGGGGGAGGTCATCCGCGCAGGCTATAGCACTTCTTCACTTTGCTGTAAGTTGTCTAATAACGGTTCCATATGGATGTCCCAGAAAAGGGGTCCCAAAACGGAGCCTTGGGGACATCCTTTGGTGATTGCTTTCCCAACTCCCTCGCTAGGGGATGATAGACAGACCTCCCGATCCTTACAATAGCTCCTCAGACACCCATATAGCAGCCCTGGACACTCTATCTCCCGCAGACAGGAGAAGAGCGAAGGCTACTACCGGTTGTCGAAGGCGCCACTGATATCCACCATGATGCCAACTACGTACTTGTGCGGGGTTGAGCCACAGACCTCAGCCGCCAGAGCGATAGCGTCAGATGGCGTCCGCCCCAGCCTGAAGCCTAACTGCCTGCTGTTCATCCTGCACAGCACCTGGTGAGCTGTCAGCCAACAGTTTTTCTAGTAGCTTCCCAAACAGGTCCAATAGGCAAATTGGCCTGTATGATTTAACCTCGGCTTGGTCTTTTTCTGGTCCTTTTTTGATTATCACCATGTTTGCAGTTTTCCACCTCTTAAGAAACTTCCTTTGTCTCAGGCGCTGATTGAAGAGATGACTTAGTGGCGCAATTAGCTGGGGGGGGGGGGGGGCAGAAATTTCACCACCTCAGCCACAATGCCGTCTGGTCCCGGAGCTTTCCCTCTTTTTAAAGATCTTATATGTGCAGCCACCTCCTCTTCCGAAAAGGGGTAGACTGCCGTATCGTTGTTATATTCAACTGAATCCACATTTCGCAGTTGCTGTTGCCCTTCAGTTTCTCCATCCGCACTGTCGTCAGGCAGCATGGACCGGAGGAGGACCTCTGCAGTCTCCTGCCAAGACTCCGTCATCCTGTATCCCTGCCTGACTGTCGATAACTCCATGGGAGAGCGGATTTTCTCTCTCACTAACTTATAGGGGGTCCAAGACCAACTGGTTTAAACGTAACTCTCCCAGCTACGCATCCTTACTTCCCGCAGTTCCTTTTGAAATGTCTGCTTGGCCTCCCTATATTGCAATTGTCATCTTTGCCTTTCGAGCCAGACGACACTGCAGTGGTAGTTCCTCCTTAGCCTCCTGACAGATTGACGTAGTTCCTCTAGTTCGGCCGACCATGGTGACGGTGAGGCCGCCATGGCCTTCCTCCTGGTCGGTACAGAGGCCCGCATCGCTCTGTGTACTGCGCCCACCAGTTCCTCAGCTCTTTCGTCCACGTCTATGTCCTGATATATGTCACCTTCCGGTAAAGCAGGAATGTCGCACTCCCTTGCTAGGCGTTCCCAGTTTGCTCTATTGTAATTGTACTTCCCACCCCATGGCCCAATGGCACTCCCTTTCACCTAGAGCGAAAGTTATTAACTTGTGGTCGCTTGTGGTGGCATTGCTCACGACCATCCAACACTGTATAAGATTTGCTGCATTCGGTGTTGTTAATGTTACGTCAATGTTCGTGCCCTGTCCTCCTCCTGCTGCGTAAGTAGAAGGGTTGCCAGGCTTGTTGGCCACCACCAGTTGCGAAGCCATAATAAATTCTTCCACTTTTTCCGAATTTGTATCTTTTGTGCCGCTGTACCACAGGGGGGATTTTGCGTTGATGTCAGCAGTTATGACTACCTTCCGTCCCTGCAACGCCGTGGTAACTCTTGCCAGATGTTCTAGATGTTGTTCAATGTCATCTCCGTATTGGAAATACGTGTTTATGAGAATGATTACTCACACTGGAGATTGAAGCTCCACGACGTTGCAGTGACTAGTCGTGAACTGCGAGAGTATAGTGACCCTCAGAAGTTTGTTTGTGATAACTATTGTCGCTCTTGGGTCATCTCCTCTGCTGAAAATTTGCCATGTTGCGGCAGCAAAAGCTATTTTCCCAACTTGGGAGTACGGCTCATGTAGGCAGAGAACATCCAGTCTCCTCTACCTCCCTACGGAGCTCCTGCATCACAAGTCGGCTATTGTGAGTGTTTAGCTGTCCAATAATTATAATCAAGGAATGTACGTGTGCATGTGATCGTCTGGCCAGGTCTTACTCCAGTCGAAAGCAATTCGTCCATTTGCCAGTACAGCCTGTTCATAGATGTCCTTGAGGTCAAACTTCTCACCTCATCTCTCAAAAACTTTCTTTAGCAGGTCCCACAGGGGTCCGAAGTCAGTGGGCAGATTCACTGATTTTAGCTGAATTCTGTCCACAGCCTCCACTACCGAGAAGGTGACCCTCCTACCCTCTTCGTGTCCTACACGGACCAAATGTCGTAAGGCAGTGGCCAGGGTAATCGGCTCTTTCAGCCTAGCCAGTTGCATCATGTACTCGATATTGGGGTACACCCTCACCGGGTCAACAGGTGGCAATCTGACTACTGGAGTGCTCTGTGTGGTGGAATTTGGACTTCTACTGGTGACTGTGTTTTCTTGAATCGGTTGAGTTACTTTGTTTTGATTATCTGTTGAGATTGTCACAGCCACAGGATGCCCTTGCCGCTTCTGATGTGCTGTCGGCTTCGTTCCCCGGCTTTGAGGGGTGGGGTCTATGCCCATTGAGGGGAGATCTGTTAGCGTGCTTTTATCCATCGTATAGGACTCTGTTTGGATGGTCTTATCCAATGTTTCTGTCTTAGTGGCACCCGAGAGCGACATCAAGAATTTATTAAATCTATTTGCAAGCAACTCTTTAATTTACTTGACATTGGTGTCTTGCCCAGGCAGAGTCCTGAGAAAGACCGCAGTGTCTGATCTCTTAGTTACTTTGTCTATTGTTTCCTTGGTGGTATTTGGCTTGGTAGGCGCTTGCGCAGCTTACCACCGTCCAAGTCTTAACAGGTTGCTTTCGTAGTCTGCTATTCTCCTTCTCCAGCTCTTCCACACGGCCTTCAAGCTTTGCATGAGCAATGGCCCATGCTGTTAGTTCATTTTTTATTACGGACAGAGCCGCCTGACTTATTTTGCCATTTTTTACATTCTTCTCCAAGAGTAGTGATATTCTGGCATGCCTCTGTGTAACTGTCTCACCCTCTGCCTGTCCCAGCTCGTCCTGGGGAGAGGGATCAGGCGCAAAGGAAGCGCGTTTTGACGCACTCGAATCACTCGTTTCTGTTGTAGCCATCTTTGGTTTAACGAGTGGTAAAAGGAGGAGCCCGTCTCTTACCCCGGATTATTTCACATTTGCAATCTGCGATAACCTAACTACATATTTCTACACTGAATAGCCAAAGAAACTGGCACACCTGCCTAATATCGTGTAGGTCCTCCACGGGCATGCTGAAATGCCGCAAACGACGTGGAATGGATTCGACTAATGTCTGAAGTCCTGCTGGAGGGAACTGACACCATGATACTGGACTGTCCTTAAATCCGTAAGAGTATGAGGAGGTGGAGATGTCTTCTGAAGAACACGTTGCCAGGCACCCCAGACATGCTTAGTAACTTTCATATCTGCGGAGTTTGGTGGCCAGCGGGATTATTTACACTTATAAGTGTGTTTCTGGAGCCAATCTGTATAATTCTGGACGTGTGAGAGGTCACATTGCCCTGCTGCAATTGCCCAAGTCCGCCGGAATGCACAATGTATATGCATGCATGCAGGTCATCATACAGGATAATTATGTACGTGTCAGCTGTCAGAGTCGTATCTAAACGTATCAGGGGGTCCATATTGCTCCAACTGCACACGCCCCACACCATTGCAGGGCCTCCACTAGCTTAAATAGTCCCCTTTGACATGCAAGGCCCATGCATGCATGAGATTGCCTCAATCCCCTTACACGTCCATCTGCTCGACACAATTTCAAACGAGACTCGTCCGACCAGGCAACATGTTTCCAGTCATCGACAGTCCAATGTCAGTGCTGACGCGTCCAGGCGAGGCATAAAGGTCTGTGACGTGCTGTCATCAAGCGCACACGAGTGGGCCTTTGTCTCTGAAGGCCTATATCGATGGTGTTTCGCTGAAGGGTCGCACACTGACACTTACTGATGGCCCACCACTGAAATCTGCAGCAATTTGCGGAAGATTGCACTTCAGTCACGTTGAACGATTCTGTTCAGTTGTTGTTGATGCCGTTCTTGCAGATCGTTTTCCTGCTGCAGCGATGACGGAGATTTGATGTTTTACCGGATACCTTATATTCACGGTACACTCGTGAAATGGTCGTACGGGAAAATCCCTTCATAGCTTCCCTCGGAGATATTGTTTGCCATCGCTCGTACGCCGGCATTCGGGAGGACGACGGTTCAATACCGCGTCCGGCCATCCTGATTTAGGTTTTCCGTGATTTCCCTAAATCGCTCCAGGCAAATGCCGGGATGGTTCCTTTCAAAGGGCACGGCCGAATTCCTTCCCCGTCCTTCCCTAACTCGATGAGACCGATGACCTCGCTGTCTGGTCTCCTTCCCCAAAACAACCTCGTACGCCGGCTATAACACCACGTTCAAACTCACTTAAATCTTGATAAAGAGATACAGAAATAACGGAAGTGGGGACAGTTGAAAGACTTGCATCGCAGCATCGAGTTACACGAAACTATTATTGTTAGTTATTTGTTAGGTATACTTTAATCTCTACCTTCCCCTACATTTGTTGTTCTTTACGGTTCTCTCTAGTGCCATGTAAGCTGTTCTCTGATTTCTTAACGTACGTCCTATCGTCCTGCCCCTTCTTGTCAGTGCTCTCCTCACGTCCCTTTCCATGCCCAATCTGCGGAGAACCTCCTCATGCCTCATCTTGCCAGACCACCTAATTTTCAATACTTATAGCACCACACCCCTAACGCTTCGATTCTCATTTTTTTCAGTTTCCACACAGTCCGTATTCCGCTACCATATAATGCTATGTTCCGAACGTAGATACCCTGACATTTTCTCATTCGGTATGATGCGAGGAATACCGAGGAATGTTTGTTCCTCACGTGCGTTACTATCTCCGTTACCAATGTAGCCTACCTCGTAAAAGAACCGTGAACGACCTCAGTACCCAAGCGTCAAGCGTCATTCGTGCCGGCATGATCTGTGATTTGGCACAGTTTTCTCCCAGAGAGTTCAACAATCGCTCGTATGGTCACCTCCACATCTCGTACGAGACATGACTGCCCAGAAATCGCATTGAGTGACCACACTGATGTGTGTGGCTGCATTACACATCTAACGCAGGCAGGGGCGCCCGCTGGGGCGGGGGTGAGGGGGGGGGGCAATGGGGGCAGTTGCCCCTAGTGAGAATTCTTTCAGTTTACGAATATAAAAAATACCTGTAACTTTAGGTCAAAGTTATGTATGATTTAAAATACCTGTAAAATTACCACTAAAATAACCGGAAAATATCGATAAAATGACGTATAAATGATATAAAACGTATGTAAACAGAATTACTGGATGAACTAGAGCAATGAAAAACTTTAAAGGAGAATCGAGCTAAAATTAAAAAATGATGATAAATTTAAAAATTGTGTGTTTTTCTTTAAGAAATCTCGTTCGTTGAAGATATGCAAAATTGTTATATATCCGTCTTAGAGCTATTGCCTACGAAGAATCTTTAGTTTTATTTCTACACCCACACGTGGTAGAAATTAACAACAGCAAGGGAGGCAATAATGGGAATAATCTGATGAACCATCAGTTTATTGTTAACTTTTACAAATGCATTCTTGAGCAACATTTAAGCGTTTCTCCTGAAGGCATGCCCACTGTTCATTCTCTACATATTAAAAGAATCAGTTGTATCATAAAGGGACGTTAAACACATGCGTAAAAAAATGATATCTTCCTTGAAAAATAATCTACGATACAGTATCTATATGACGAAAAATACAAAATTAAAGATAGATATCTATAGCCGGAATATTCGAGATTTTAGTAACTGTAAACAATGCATATCTGATAAGAAAGACCGTTTACATGTTAACAAACTGGGCATTACTAATAAGCTGTAATAAAATAAAGCGAATCTGCCGATCGACAAACTACTACATGTGTACGTGGTACCATTAAGAATGGTACCCATGGTGAGAGTTCTATCTCGAAAATGTTGACTTATAGGGTGCTAAAATGTCACCCTCTCTGTTCCCACCTCACTAGGTACAAACCTCTTCATAAACCTCAACTGGCCACGCAATACAGTTGCACAATAAAACACACTCGGCAAAATTTTATTCTTTCACATTTCAAATAATGGTTAACATTTGTCAGTCGCTAATTCAAATTAGCGTATTGTATTATGTCCCTTTTCGTTTGCTGAAGAAGTGTTCGAGCGTACTGTGTGGCCACTAATATCGCTACTTGTCTGTAGAAGTAGGCAGTATTCGTCATTGGAACTACTGTCAACGAACGTGATCTAGCAGCGTGTGGCGTGAGCTAGCTTCATTTCCGGAACGTTCTAGATGAGTCTTGCTATGTTCTAATAGGAACATATCGCATAAATATTTCCACATCCATCGCAAGAAACCGCTCCAAACGACCGCGCGAAACTCGAAGTCGCTGGCTTGCGGTCTAATGGATACCGCGCTGTTTCATTGTTGAACCAAACACCCTCCCTCCCTCCCAACACTGTGATACGATTTCAGCTTCTGTTCTTTAGTCATCGCTCAGCTGGGTTCGGCATCGCATCGCGTTAAGGGTTGTGTAAATTGATTGTGAGTTGTAAGTGAACAGTGGTGCATGACTGTGTTTTTCATAGACGTATGTGCGTTGTGAATGTAAAAGCGCAGTGTATACAGTGCCAAAATGACCGATAGACGTAAGTTTTTTGTACCTCATAAGCGAATGAAAACTACAAATGAAAGTGGAGGTGTCGAAGAAGATACCGTCTATGATGAGGTATCACAGGAAAAGGGTGAGTCAAGGGCAACCATCACTATTAAAATTCCAGTAGTTGTGCTGCTAGAGAAAATAAAGCCGAAGCCAGTACCGCTGCTGGCTCAAGTGCGTTGATGAAAAGGGTAGTTGTATCCTGGTCAGTATTCCCGATGTCGGAAATTACGTTGAAAAAAAGGATATTGACACTTGCCTAAAGTATAGGATTTTATTGAATCCATGGCAACCTGAAAAAAGTTATAATTTTAAGAATGACATAGACAGCACAAAAAGAAAATTTCGACCAGACTGGCTGTCATTATATCCGTGGATGGTCTGTTCTACAGCATTTAAAGGTGCCCTTCGCAAGTTTTATTTGCTTTTCCGCCCACGCATAACGCATGGCAGTCATCATGGCGCATTCATAAGCCGAACATTCACAACTTTCAAAAAGTTCCATGAATGTGCAAAAACGCATATGAATTCCGAGTGTCATAATGATGCAATAGAAAAGTTAAATAATTTCATTAGTGTTGTGACCAACAAAACTAAAAGTGTGGAAGAACTCGCCAACGAGAATCTTGCGAAATTAGTACAAACTAATCGTGAAAAGTTAAAATCAATTCTTTCTTGTGTATTGGTTTGTGCATTACAGGACTGACCTTTAAGAGGAAAAACGAATTCAAATTCTGTATTTGATGATTTTTTACAATTTAGAGTACAGTTAGGTGGCGAAACATTTTGAGGGTGCGCCTAAAAATGCTACATATGTTTCTCATAGAACCCAAAATGATTTATTTGATGTATCCGCCGAAGTGCTAAGAAATAATTTGATTAATACCATCAATAACAGCGAATCATTTTCAGTTTTGGCAGACGAAACAATGGATATTGCAGGCACAGAACAACCTTCTCTTTCTGCACGTTATTTTGACCTTGCAACTAATGTTGTCAGAGAAGACTTCCTTGGATATACACCATTAGCAAGGTTACATGCAAAAAATATCTCCAGCACAATAATATCTACTTTATCTGCTTGGGGTTTAAATCTAGATAAAATGGTAGGAAAAGGCTATGACGGGTGCAGTATGATGGCCTGTAAAATTGGCGGAGTACAGAAGATAATTGCTGAGAAATATTCCAAGGCTCACTTCTATCATTGTGCTAGCCATAGACTTAATTTAAGTGTGAATGATTTGAACACCTTACCAGAGGTTAGAAATGCCATTGGTACTATCAAAGAAGGAAAGTCTTTTTCCCGGGGGAGCACGCAAAGGAGAATCCTGGTTGGGAACCTTCAAAAACTATGTGAGACACGCTGGTCTGAGAAGCATAAGTCTACAAGGAAATTTAATGATAAGTTTTTAGAAAATGTTGAAGGATTAAAAATTTTACATAAAGAAGGAGATCGTGAAACTAGGCAGAAGGCCTGGCAACTTTACTGCATACTTACTTCTCCAACATTTATTGTTACATTGAAAGTCATAGCAAAATATTCAGTCAAACTTGAACCTGTCACCAATATCCTACAATCAGTAAACATTAACTTGTTAGAAGTTTCAGAACACATTCAAGGAACTGTAAAAATGTTATAGGATGACAGAGAAAATGCGGAAGCCGAATTTGAAATGATAATGAAAAGTGCTGAAAGCAACTATTGTGCACTTGGAACAGATGTCACTGGCATTCGACAACCGCGAGTTGTTGGACGGCAAATGTATCGTTCAAATCATCCATCAGTTTCTGTCACTGAGTACTACAGAAAATCGCTCTTTATTCCATATTTGGAATCCCTAGTCCAGTCCTTGCAAGAACGGTTTTCAGAAGAAAACAAGGCATCTTTTGAGATTTTCTGCTTGCACCCAAAGGTAATGATATCCCAAAGCGACCTATATATGAAAAGAATAATTGAAAATATCAAAAGATTTTATGGCGATCTTTTAGATAACTTCACTGAAGAAGTATGTGGAAACGCGATAAAGTAACTGAAGGAGATGATGCTGAATTAAGCCTGACTGATCTACTGGACAAAGCCAAATTCTTGCCCGCCGTAGCTTCAGCCTTGAAGATAGCCCTTATTTTACCGGCAACCACCTGCTCTGCGGAAAGATCGTTCAGGTACTTAATTACCACAGTAACATTTTTCCAATTGTAATTACTTAATTAGAAAGACTTCGAAGCAATTTCTTAAGTCAGATGAAACATTTCTTCCAATTATTTTTAAATCTTCTTTGAAATATTATCACAATAGAGTAATTGAAGAAGGTTACACTGTATGAATTAGTATAAGCCTACGTGATGTTTGTTTCCAACACTGTCAGGCGCGTGAAAACGTCTCTAAGAACTATCATGGCAGATAATCGACTCAGTTGTTTGTGTATGGTGTCAGTTCATCGTGATAAGATAAAATCCGAGGAGGAGTCCTTTATCGGAAAAGTGGTAGATAGTTATGGGAAGGACCCGAGACGAATTCAATTTCTGTCTACGTAATGCAGGTATGTGAGTAGTCAAGTTTTTTACATTATTAGTAACGGAACCGATTTCCACAATCGTATGCCTTCTTTTTTTCTTAATATTAAATTTACAGAACAGTCACATCATCCTTCCAACCAAAGTTCGCAAAATTTGTTAAGACATGAATCTGTTATGGGTTGTGCAAACTATTGTGTACATTTAGTTTTTACTTTACAAAATAGAAAGTAAAGCCCTGTTTTTTCAGTTTTCAGGGGACTAACAGAGAAAAGTGTAAATAGCAAGAAAATGTATTAAGGAAGGCGAAAATGAACGATTTATTCTTACTTAAAAAGAGAAACTAATTTATTTTTACCTATTTAACAATTGAAAGGTGGCTACACTGAGCCACAGCGCCAGAGATTGCGCCAAAGAGTATTATTCAGCCGCCTCCACAGGCAGTTCTTGTCGAGAAGTCGTAGTAGGCAGTGCTTGTTGAGATGTGGTAGTGGAGAGTTCTTGTCGAGAAGTCGTGGTGGAAAGTGCTTGTTTGGATGTTGTCATATTGTTTTGATGGGCTAGACACCAGATATTGTTGGATTGGGGATGCTGTAATGATCAGAGTGTGCTTTTTGTCAATATATATGAAGGTAAGAAAATTCCTTTTCTTTATTATTTCAATGTCTTAAACAATAATGCCTCTTGGTCACAGGTTCAGTCAACAAAGCATCTGGCTCGTGTTCTTGTATTAGACTGTATTTCTGGTTTCTATGTGCAATTATAGTATTTCTGGTTTTTTTTAATTACTTCAGTATAAATGGTGTTTAAAATATCTGGTCTTATTGAGGAAGAACCGTGCCAGATGTGTACGTTGAATCACACTTCCACACACAGAACAGCGACACTTGTGCCTTGTTATTTCGTAGCTTTCATAGTTGCTGGGGACTTAATTAATTGTGTTAACGGAAATTTCGTTTCATTCTTTGTTGTTGTTCTAAGCAGTCAGATTGCGTACTAATACCAGTCAGGGCCAACCGGTTACGAGACTGAGTAACCGGACAGACAGCGACAAAAATCAAAATTATTTGCATAACAAAATTTAATTAAGCCCCCATGCACGTGGCGACCGCTGCTTCGGATCGTCCCTTGGAATTCTTCTGATTGTAAAAATAGTAGACAGTGGTATTGTTGTAGTAATTTGTAGTTTAGTAATTGTAGTCTATATTGCATGTGTATATTTGGTAATTGTCATTCTTCTAATGGTATTTTTTGCAGAATTTAATTTTTGTTGTCTTGTATACGGGTTTGACAATTTTGTGCAATTATGAAGATTTCAATTGCTCGTTAATCGTGTTTGAGGGAAGCATTTCGTGAGAATGATATTGTTGGTGATAAAGTGTCATTGTGTGTAATTTTGATATGGTGACGAGTTTTGTATGTTTTGTAAATGATTACGCGATCGATGAAAAAGGCAAGAATGAGGAATAGTGAGAATGACGAAATTGTTAACATGGCAAATTCGCCAACACAGGAGAACAGGATGATGAATAATGAAGTTGAAAACAATTTAATAAGTCGGGATAATAGTCCGGAACCAGTTCAAAATTTTTCACAATCAAAAAATTTTCAGAATATGAGATTAACGACAGAAGATTCTGGAATAGTATCGAATACAGATAGCTTTACAGCTTTGACGGAAGAAGTTGGTTTTGCGGGAAATGTTAGGGGTGAATGGAATTTCGAACCAGTTAATATGGAGCAGTTGATGAGTGCAATATTTAATTTGGGATCTGAATTCAAAACAGTGGGATCACAGTTACGATCTGAAATTCAAACTGATATGGGAATAATGGAAACACGGTTAGACTCACTGGGATCACAAATAGGAACAATTAAAACAGAGATAGGAACAATTAAAACTGATATGGGAACAATTAAAACAGAGATGGAAACAATGGAAACACGGTTAGACTCACGAATAGGGACATGTTTCAAAAACATGAAAGATGAATTAAAGAAAGAAATTAGAGAAGAAGTACAACCGATTTTGAATTCTGACAATAATAGATTAATTGCAGTAGAGATCAGACAAAAGGAACAGGGTAGAGAACAGGGAGAAAGAGATCGCGTGATAGTACAAAAATTTTCAGAGTTAAATTTACAACGTGCACACGATAAGGAAGAAATATTTGAAAGAATCGAGGAATCCGTACCAAATGACAGAATAAATAACCTAACACAACAGTATGAACAATTAACTACTAAATGTGTCAATACTGAAAACCGAGTCGCGACACTTACGGAAGACGTAAATAAACAGAAAGAACAAATAGGTGACTTATCGGAAAGAGTCGAGGAGATTTCAGATAAACTGACGAGTCTTAGTTTAAATGGGGACAGAGATTCAGATGATTCAGCTCCATTGCCATTTGCAGAAACCGAAGAGTACCAGAACATTAATAAATATGTTGAAAATCAAGGAAAATTTAATGAACGCTTGAAAAGGGAATTTGAGGCATTACGAAAGCAAGTCAAACAAATTGAAGGTGAAATCGTACGAAAAGACAGTAGAAGAAATTTAGATTCACAGAAAGCAGAGGGGTTTGAAGAAAGTAATTTATTTCATTTACGAGAAGCAACAAGACAGCGCCAGGCGCGCGAACTTGACAATAATCGACATTCGGAATGGGACAGACGCGGTAGGTCTTTGTCGCCACGAGGAGAAAACTTTGACCATAAACACTTCTTAACTGTTCGGAAATTTAAGATCTTTCGCAATTCTAAGAATGACATACATCCATGTTCATGGTTAGATCAATTTATGTACGAACTTCCACCAAATTGGCCACTAAGTCACAAACTGGGATTTATGTGTGGATATTTAGAAAACGAACCGGCGACGCGGATGCGCGCACTTATTAGAGATTGTAATAATCTAAATGATTTTTATCATGCATCTCTATCGGCATATTGGTCCGAAAACACGCAAGACAGAGTCAAACATAGTCTTATTATGCAGCGTAATTTTAAACAGTCTGAGTTCCGCACGCCGGCAGAATACTTTGAAGACATGATTCGAAAGAATCAATTCCTGCCCAACCCCTATAACCCGACTGAATTGATTCGCATTTGCTTAACTAAGCTGCCACAATCCATAAGACAAATTGCTTTAGCCGGAAGATGTAAAGACGACATTGAGACTTTTAAGACTTTGCTACAAGAACTTGAGTATGACAACGACGACGGGACTTCTTGTAATTTTTTCAGTAACAGTAATTACAATAGATTTTCAGAGAAAAGGGACAGTGATCGGAACGGACGTTATAGCGGCAATTTTGAAAATGACAGACGTAACAGACAGGACAATAGATACCAGCCTTATGACAATAACAGACGGTCTAACAGAAATTACACAGACAGTTATAATAACGGAAATTCCTACCGGAATGATCAATCATACGGAAACGGTAATCGGTATCATCAAGACAGAAATTATTCATACAATAGTAGAAATTCTTACTACAGAAATAACCAGGGTAGTAGTTCTAACAGTAATTTCAAAAGTGACAGTCGAAATTATACAAGAAGCAGTCATGCAGATAGACAGGAAAACAGAGATTTTAATAACAGACACAACCAAGAATTTGCATCTAACAGACAGGAGGGACCTAATTGGCATCCTCCACGTGACAGAACTTCAGAGAAACAAGTGCAAATCGTAGAAATTGATCCGCGAAATGACGCGAATAATCAAAGACGTGACGCAGGCATTCGACAATGACTTGTAGCTTCGGCTTCTGGCAGCAATATAGACGGTTCAGAAAGTAATGACACTACGACTTTACACTACGTACGCCTGGAAGACATGAGAGACATTTTGCTAGACGAAAAGGAAAATAATGTAGACACATTTTTACATCCTGTTATTGAAGTATGTGTGGGTAAGAATAAGTTCACTGAGGTTTTAGATTCTGGGAGCCCATTGAACGTCATTAGTGAATCAGTTTTTCGTATATGTGAAAGAACTATTGCTTGTCGTGTGTTACCTGTTTCTAAAACTACAATTCGAGGAGCTGTTTCTGGATAAAGTGTGGAAGTCAAACAACAGACCAACTTAAATTTCATTTGTCAAGGATACGAATTTTCTGCTAATTTTATTATTGTTCCATTACTTAGTACACAAATTATATTAGGTATGGAGTTTCTTAACACACATAAGGCAATTTTGAACTTTAAAGAAGGAAGTGTGAATTTGACTGTTGCCGGAATGCCGAAATGTTTGAAATTTTTCGAGTGTTTAACAAGATTTGAATCAGATACAAAATGTTTAAGGTTTCTTACTTCTGATGTTTTCGCTGAGTATTATGACGACAATGTGTTCATTCATGACAACGACAACAGATACAGAGACGCGATGGATGATGTAACTAATAGCGAAGAATTAATTAAGGAAAAGGTTAAGAAAGCTGAAGTGCCAGATGACGTTGCAAGAGAAGAACTGCACCAAATTTTGACTTCACATGTTACAGTATTTAGTCATCACGCAGGAACTATACAAGGCTTACAATATTTATTTAAAGTAAAAGAACACACACCATTTCGGGGGAAAACGTATGCTATTCCTTTGGCTTACAGAGACAAGGTTAAGAGTGAACTTCAATACATGTTAGATCAAGGTATTATTGAGCCAGCAGTCAGTCCTTATACCAGCCCATTACACGTCGTTCTTAAAAAGGAAGGGTCAATTCGTTTGGTTCTGGATTCCAGACAGATAAATAATATCATCATTCCTGAAACTGACCGTCCACAAAATTTAGATGAACTTCTTCAACATTTCCATGGAATTAAAGTTTTATCCACGATTGATATGCGCGCAAGTTTTTGGCAAATAGAACTCCACCCTGCTTGTAGAAAATACACTGCCTTTTTAGCCTTTGGTAACTGTTACCAGTTTCGGAAATTACCGTTTGGACTTATTGTATCCTCTGCAGCATTCATTCGTAGTTTAAACGAAATTTTACCTGTTTATCTTCGTGACAATATTACTTCATATGTTGATGATATTCTTATTGCTAAACGTTCTTGGAGTGAGCATAACAAAATTTAGGATTCATTATTACGTATTTTTGCAAGAGTTGGCATTACAGTGAACTTGGAAAAATCTGAATTTGGTCGTTCTCAGGTGAAATTTCTTGGTCATATTATTTCTACAGAGGGTATTCTTCCTGATTCAGAGAAACTAGACGCTGTTCGTAATTATGCTGTTCCTACTACAAAACGTGATGTCCGTAGTTTCCTTGGTGTCTCTAATTTCCTTAGACGCTTTGTTAGATTGGACAATTTGGCCACACCTCGTTTTTGCAATCTATCTGGAAAGTTCTTTTTAAACGAAAATCGGTCAGCAACTCTGTTTGGTTAGTTTGTATTCCTGATGAGTGGGTCAATAAATTGATTTGGTACACACATTTCGGTTATGCACACTTTGGTCCCAGAAAATGCTTTCATAAATTACGAGAAAATTGCTACTTCAGTAATATGGAAAAACGTATTCGATCTGTTCTTGCCAAATGCAAATTATGTCAAAAGGCTAAGCCGCCAACTATTTCTCACAGAGCACCGTTGTTTCCTATCATTCCAGCGAAATTAAAGGAGATGGCTGTAGTCGATTTGTTCGGTCCAGTGGTTCGTTCTACTAATGGTTTTGCGTACATTTTGGTAGCAGTGGAATTGACATCAAAATATGTGTGTTTTACACCTTTACGCAAAGCAACAGCTCGTTCAGTATCTAATGCTTTCATCAAACATTTTCTTAAAGAAGTGGGTCATGTTGATAAGGTTATATCAGATAATGGATCACAATTTCGCTCTAAAATTTGGCTTCGTACTCTACGGCGTCGTAAGATTAAACCAATTTTCATTTCACTTTTTCACCCTCAATCTAACGCTTCAGAGAGATGGATGAAGGAAATAAATAAATTGTGTCGTCTTTATTGTCATCAGAATCACAGAACGTGGGATCACTATCTTCATATTTTTCAAAACATTCTGAATGAACTCCCTATGATTCAACTTCTTTACCGCCCATATTGATATTAAAAAATAAAGCACCGACAAATCGTATTTCAGAAATCGTTCCTTTTCCGCCTTCACGAAAACTGCGGCATTTTGAAGTTGTCAACCTGGCTCTACAAAATATTGCATCGGCGGCTCCTAGAAGAGAGAAATCAGCTAAACGTCCTGGTCGTTTAAAGACCTTGTCAGTTGGTCAAAAGGTGTTAATTAAGTCTCACCGTTTGTCTCACAAAGGAAAAGGCTTGTGTCGCAAATTTTTTCTGCTTCATAACGGTCCATATAGGGTTCGCAAAATTATTCATGATAACACTGTCGAAGTAGAAACTCTTAAATCTCGACGCTCTAAGGGAATACATCATATATCTAACGTTAAAATTTTTGTGGAATGACATACTTTTGAGAAACTAACAGTTATACGTAAACACACGGAGAATGCAAGGATACCGCGCAGTGTTCCGGCGGCGGCACATACTCAAAGCAAGAGTCAAGTCTGCGCGCCGCACAAGGCAGTCGTTGACCGCAAACAATTACTTCCTACGTCACGCATACCTGCAGCTGATCGAGCGCTCAGTGCGAATGCACTGACAGCCGTATACAAATACACAGTCTAATTTCTCCGATTAAATTCAGTATAAAGCTATAGTGACTTGATAAATTATGTTATTAACGTTCAGTATTTTTCAGGATACGGTTGTACAGAATATTTAAGACCTTCAGGTAAATTCTGTGCGTGTCCGACGTTAAGAGGACTTGCTCTCGAGAAAATTTCAGGAAGAATGTAATTTCGAAGAAGAAACTAATAAACTAAAAAGGTAACTATTAATTGAGTTTATTTTTCAGGTAATATATTTCCACTTGGTACGTACTTTAGACGTAATTTGCTGCTCGCGATTACGTGATTCATACTTCGTGTTAACTGATATTGACAATGATTGATTAATGAACAGGGTTGTTACTTGTGTATATTATGCATCGCTTGGCTGCACTGCTTTTTCACTGAGGTCATATATTTTTATTATGTGCCTGCTGTGCTTATTTATTTAAATTATAATTGTCCCCTGATTAATTGTGCCGATATGGTTATGTATGTAGGTTATACTTTGTGATTTATCTGCTTGCGCCTTCATGTTTACTTATTAAGATTGCATATGAACATTTATTTGCTTATGCTGATATGGTGCTAATGACCTGTTTATTATGTAAGATATATATTTGCTGCATTGCGTATGGATTGCATATTTACACATTTCTGTTTTGTTGCCATAACTACTCTTCAATTTAGAATATAGCAATGCTGATGTATAGTGTACGAACATAGAGTTTAGGTCACACTATGGTATTAATTATAGATTGTTCGCTTGGCAGAGCCTCGTTGTAGGAATTGTGCTGCATCCACTTGTTGACATTCTGTTCTCTACTGGCATATTTACTCGCTATTGCATGTTTTGCTTACGCTCAGTGCCTTATATTTTTAAGATAAGAAAATGAACTGCTATAATTCGACGAACGACATTAGTACAAGAAACTTCATTGAAGTCACATGAGCTGGAGGTTTTATGGAAGCTGTATAAATTTATGCTAATAGGAAGGAAGCTAACGACATGACATACCAACACTAGGTTTAGACCATTCACAGTTATTGCACTGCATTCTTCGTGAGCAATTGAAATAGCAATTGACACTTGACACAAGAAATACTCCACATGTTTGCTTCTGTTTTGCCATGATTCTTGAAGTGGTGTACACACCGTGAAATATTACGATTTATTCATTCAAAGTCTTATGTGATCTTTCATACTACGTACTCGCACCTACTTACTGAAAGTTATTCAAACTGAAGTCTGTTAAAGGTCATGTATGCATTTCTTTTATTTAATGATGGACAAGGTAACCAAAATGTATTTTATAATTCATAATGAGTAGAAGATTTGGCTCAGGTGGACTACACAGAGGTTGTGTGTGGACATTGTGTCTTCGGATTGCATGGGATGATAAATTGAAGTTTGCACTAGGATTTTATCTGTAATTGTTCGAGGAGACTGACTAGAGGAAAGAGTTGTTATGGAAGTGAAATGATATTGGTAATAAGGTTTATATGTATCGACATATTGAAGAGGTATTATTAAGGTATTGAGATTATGTGAAGTTGATGATTATTGGAGTTTTGGTGGACAAGAGGTAAGGTAAATGATATTGATGATAAGGTTTATATGTATCGACGTAAAAGGTATTATTGAAGTATTAACATTATGTGATGCTGATGATTATTGGAGTTTTGGTGGATAAGAGGTAAAGTAAGTGAGGAGCATATTTTCTTTTTCGTTGGTTTATATGGAACAAGGAGGATGAAGATAGCAGACTAGAACACTCAAGTGGAAAGAAGATTGTCTACACACACACTTTGTTAAATCACTAAGCAGTATATACTTTTTTTGGAGAGAGGAAGTATTTGCATATCTTGGCACACTGACAGTTGTTCAGCAACCATACATTTTGATTTGGCTTGGCAAACATTGGTCTTGACATGATGACTATGACGTTGACTAAATATTATTGACTGTTATACACTGTTGCCATTACTACTTGATACACATGTCGAACATCAAATCTTTGACAGAATTGCATTTACACAGTTAACACTATTCAACTACACAGTAGCACTTAATGTGGATGAAAGAGGAGTGAGTGTGTTTTGTGTGTTTTCCTTTCCTAATCTCAAATAATTGGTACCGACCTATCTCCTAAATATTATTTTACTTGCTTGTTGTGGCTTGCACTGACACCCATAAATATTTTAGGTTTACTGTTATTTGTGTATTGTAATAGTTAATATGACAATTATCTGATATCATTTGTGTGTTTATTATAATTTGTATGTTTAGTGTAAGAGCATTGATAATAATTTTGTAAAAGCAATTGTGTGTGCCTTCAAACTGTTGTTCGTGCTTGCACCTATTCAACATTGCTGGGTGCCACTTGGAAATGTTTAATTTCTGCTGATAAACTCTGATGAACTGTCTAATTAGTGATAGTGAATATTATGGACTGTTACTTGCACCTGCTCAACATTACTGGATGCCACTGATGGACTGTTTCTACTGAAATAATGTCAGTCATTGGTGTCTGCACCTGTTGACCATTGCTGGGTGCTACTGTTGGAACTGTCAGCTACTTGTTTATTGAACTATGGAAAGCATTTTATGTGAATATTTGTATAAACTGATTTTTTTGTGTATTTACTGTTTATGGAATGTTATGAGACTCTTACCTGTAAATATTCGTCATTGCTGACGCTATTGATTGAATTGTTTAACCACATGATACTTGTGTAAACTATTATGTAAAATCACATGTATGAAAGCTTTTGTATTCCCTACTGTATTATATATTAGGTTATTGAACGGTCAGTGCAAAGCCAAAATTATAGCTAGTTATGTGATATTTAATTATTAATATTAACTTTTATTTTTGTTTGTGTTTTTTGGACGAATTTGGTGGTATTTTCACCACCAATGCTGGCAAAAATACCATCAAATTCTGGCCCGTGGAGGAGGGGCATATGAAAGGTGGCTACACTGATCCACAGCGCCAGAGATTGCGCCAAAGAGTATTATTCAGCCGCCTCCACAGGCAGTTCTTGTCGAGAAGTCGTAGTAGGCAGTGCTTGTTGAGATGTGGTAGTGGAGAGTTCTTGTCGAGAAGTCGTGGTGGAGAGCGCTTGTTCAGATGTTGTCATATTGTTTTGATGGGCTAGACACCAGATATTGTTGGATTGGGGATGCTGTAATGATCAGAGTGTGCTTTTTGTCAATATATATGAAGGTAAAACAATTCCTTTTTTTATTATTTCAATGTTTTAAACAATAATGTCTCTTGGTCACAGGTTCAGTCAACAAAGCATCTGGCTCGTGTTCTTGTATTAGACTGTATTTCTGGTTTCTATGTGCAATTATAGTATTTCTGGGTTTTTGTAATTACTTCAGTATAAACGGTGTTTAAAATATCTGGTCTTATTGAGGAAGAACCGTGCCAGATGTGTACGTTGAATCACACTTCCACACACAGAACAGCGACACTTGTGCCTTGATGTTTCGTAGCTTTCATAGTTGCTGGGGACTTAATTAATTAATTGTGTTAACGGAAATTTCGTTTCATTCTTTGTTGTTGTTCTAAGCAGTCAGATTGCGTACTAATACCAGTCAGGGCCAACCGGTTACGAGACTGAGTAACCGGACAGACAGCGACAAAAATCAAAATTATTTGCATAAAAAAATTTAATTAAGCCCCCATGCACAATCTGAAATTGTTATTATTTATTTTAAGCACTTATTAACATCTCTCAGCAGTGGTGCACTTACTGACCTTTCTGACCAGGTCTTTAAGGCCGGTTGCACTCACAGCGGATATTTTCCGCCAGGTCAATTGACGGTTTTTCCTTCTCCTTTTCATTAGTCGACACGTTAACAATTCTTAGATTTTACTGTCTGTTCATTTCAAACAAAACTGTACGTTTAAAAACAATCAATAATTTACGTAACACATTAAAATTAAATGAATGGGTTTGATGATGAAAGTACATTGCCTTTAATCTGCTGACCCGTGCGGTGGCGACGGTGATATCGCCGTGAGAGTAAACACTGGACTTCTAACTTCTTCTGACTCGTGCGGTGACTTCGCCACCGCACCAGTCAGCAGATTAAAGGCAATGTACTTTCATCATCAAACCCATTAATTTAATTTTAATGTGTTACGTAAATTATTGATTGTTTTTAAACGTACAGTTTTGTTTGAAATGAACAGACAGTAAAATCTAAGAATATTGTTAATGTGTCGACTAATGAAAAGGAGAAGGAAAAACCGTACAATTAGGGATCATCGTCCAACTAATTTAAGAAGAGGGGAGGATGGAACTTTCTAAACGTTGTTTGAAGGGAACGATGACAAGATATCCTTCAGTTACTTCCGAATGTCGATTTTTAATAGCATTATAACAAGTAGTTCAGAGAGAAAAAGCTTAGGACAGAACCAAACGAAAATGGCGGCAAAATGTACAGTCTGCTAATGTAAAAACAGGTTCTACTATAGTTATAATGTTAGTTTTTTATGTTCATAACTCTGGCATGGTACTAAAAGTGCATCAGTATTTCTAAATTGCATATAAGGGGAAAACATCTGGCTTACCATAAAACAACATATGCTCTTCAGAGAATAATAGTAATTCAGTAAGCATATGAGAATGGGTAGGCCTGTTCCAAAATAGAGCTGTATCACATGAAAGAATCGTTCTTAGTTAGTACACTACACAGCTACAGAACACTATTGTTAAGTGCATAAAAGAAGCTTTCACAGTAAGGTAAGTGAATCTGACCAGGTTTACACAGTAGAGTATAGTGAACCGTCTTTTTTCCGGACTGTTAATTTAAATCCAACTGCGTTCACTGCATGAGCAGTGTTTTTCAAATGGTTCAAATGGCTCTGAGCACTATGGGACTCAACATCTTAGGTCATAAGTCCCCTAGAACTTAGAACTACTTAAACCGAACTAACCTAAGAACATCACACACACCCATGCCCGAGGCAGGATTCGAACCTGCGACCGTAGCAGTCCCGCGGTTCCGGACTGCAGCAGTGTTTTTAAGCGCTTAAACAGTTATTAGTGGTACGAAAACAATTTATTGGCAGAATACGGTTAAGAAACATAAAATCTGCGAATATATATATATATATATATATATATATATATATATATATATATATATATATATATATATATATATACATATATATATGTACACCTGCGGGCGCCCCTGAACGTTGGGGTTGCAATAACTCATCACAGTCAACCTTTGTGCTTGTCAGACTCCACATGTGTCGCCTGAGAGATTGGCAGCTCCGACAGTGTACTGCCTTTTTATACCTTGTGTACACAAGACTACCACCATATGTACATGTACTTATGGCTATTCCATGATCTTTGTTACCTTAGTGCAACTGCACTGAAGATATAGCAATACAGCAGCTGAAACCCATAATAAACAGATTAAAAGTTTACGACCGATGTTGCCTTCTTCCTATCTTGGATCTGCAGGAAGGTTTCCTCTGGATGCAGCAGGCGCCGGCATCGTGCAACCGGCCGCCAGGGGGTCGCTTGCGCCTTACGCCAACACCCAGCACACGCAATGGGAAGCATAAAACTATGTTTTTACATGTCCGAAAGAACAGAGACCAAACATATGAATATATGCGCCTTCACGGCAGTTAATTGTCATTCTGTGCAGGTGCATTCTTCGCCTGAATTTTTGCGGGTATGAGCGTGAGAATGCGAACATTGAGGTCACTGGACGTCTGTAGTGCCCGATAAGATGAGAATTTTGGCTGAACCGGCAGCCTGATCGAATAGCCGAAGCGTTCAGTCCCGCCTCATGCACCAAACGAAAAGACTGATTATTTACCACCTCACCGCTGCGTCACGCATGCCTGGACGACTCTTCTTCGGGCTTCTTTGTTTTTTCATATGTGTCACATCGCCGTTTCATTCGTTGAGGCAGCTGTTGTGCGTGGCTGCTGGTAGTGGCGTAGTCCCCTCCGTAATGTTGACCATGACTTCCAAGTATGTTCTGAGAAAAGATACAGCAAGCTTTAAATTAAATGGAACAACAAGTTTACTGTTACCAGTCACCGTTAAGTGTATGTGTTGTGTCGTGATTGCGATCTTTTCTGCACTGTTCTTATACTCGAAAATAGCCTTGATTGCCTGACTGGGCAGATTAACTTTAAATGCGAACATTTTTAGGTTAGGCTTTACCGTGACTTTTACTGACATTAAATGAAACAACAAGTTTACTGTTACCAGTCAAAACGGTGACTGGTAACAGTAAACTTGTTGCTTCATTTAATGTCAGTAACAGTCACGGTAAAACCTAACCTAAAAATGTTCGCATTTAAAGTTACAGCAAGCTTTTTGGCAAATCCATTTCTGTGCAGTCCGGATCTTAGTAGATTCATGAATGGCTCGTCAGTAGCACTCTTGTAACATCCGATCAGTTTCAAATTGCCTGTCTCGACTCTGACAACTATGTCATTTTCGTTGAGCGTTTGGCTCCCGTACAAGTAAACGGTTTCCGTCTGCGTCATTGTTCTCAAGTTTCCTTTCAGCATCGTGATGGTTCCATAAGCATGGTACTCTTTACCTAAAATGATTTTGATCCCTTGTGTTGATGTGAGTGGTATACGAGGCGAACACTAATCCAGTCAACACTGATTGCAATGTTTTAGTGGTGTCCGTTCAGTGGAGATGGTAGCCAAATGTAACATTTCTTCCCATCGACAGGTCTGAGGTTACTGCATTGATGTATAACAGACGAGTGGGAATGTGCTTTCTCTGAACGTGGCCACGTTAGAGCTCAAGGCAGGTAACAGCATTATAGCCATCATTTGAACAGCGTCGAAAACTTAAGTCAGCTGATCTCGTTTCATCTACTCGCGAGACTAGTGCCAGGTCTACTTGAGGTGAAATGGATAACAGGCGGAGGCGTAGGTTATGGCTCCTGAATTTCTGCCATTACCCTCGGAGGACATTCTGAAATTGCTGTTACCGACCTGGCAGTGTCTGCAGTGCAACATAAGAGACGTTCTACGCAGGATGATGAGGAGTCACTAATCCTTCTCTGATATAAGTTATCAGTTGATGCATCTTATAGTTCCCAGACCTGCACACCTGATGGGTTCGGCGGTGCGGAAACAGCTGCTGATGTTTCTAGTGTTTCTCCTTGAGGTGATTCCTCCAGAACCGTTGATATACTTTCCAGGATGTGAGGTCGTGGTCCAAGAACTTTTCTGCTCCTTACGTTTCGTGCAGAACTGCGCTGGACTTCCTCAGAGGCGATGCTCCGCTAAGTCTTGCCGACTCGGCAAGACTCGGCGGAGCAGCGCCTCTGAGGAAGTCCAGCGCAGTTCTGGACGAAACGTAAGGAGCAGAAAAGTTCTTTGACCACGACCTCACATCCCGCAAAGTATATCAACAGCCATGTCACCCGGTCGTGAAAGCCTTCATTCTACAATCCTCCAGAACCACCCAGGGCTGGGGAAGTCGATGGGCCATGTTGCGTGTCAATGATTCAACACCTAAACCCACCTGATGACTCGATGACATCCATTCAGGTGAGTGGGGAACGGCCTATGTTGTTACTCCCATGGTGACAACTGGTAGCCAGAAACTAATACCTGCCGACCCGGATGTTGCGTTGCCTGACCTCTCTAGGAACTGCAAGGATTCCATTCTGCGGAGAGGGCCTCTGACACTTCTTGTTAGTCACCAAATTTGGACAACGTTCAAGTACCACCTAACTGCCCAACAGCAGATGCTGTACTGCCTTGTAACCGCTGTGAAGAACGCGTCCAACCTGAGTGGCAGGCGAGGATGCAACCCCCCCGACCCCCTCCACTCTCACACTCTTCAGTGCACTCGGAAGTGAGCCTTGACACACACCGAAACGTAATTAAGTAAATCATCTTCTCGAATTTGGTTTGTTGTTGTTAAAGTATGCAGGTTCATACAATGAGGCGTCAAAAGTCTTGGGATAGCGGTAAGTATATATAAAGACGGCCGTTGTACCACGTACACAATGTATAAAGGTGCAATTCACAGGCGGAACCGTCATTTCTACTCAGATGATTCGTGTGAAAATGTTTCCGACGTTGTTATTGCCGCACGACGCGAATGAGCGGAATCTGAACAAGGAATGGTAGTTGGAGCTAGACGCATGGGAAATTCCATTTCGGAAATCGTTAAGGAATTCAATATTCCGAGATCCACAGCGACAAGAGTGTGCCGAGAATATCAAATACAAGGCATTACCTCTCACCACGGACAATGCAGTGGCCGACGGTCTTCACTTAACGACCGAGAGCTGTGGCGTTTCCGTAGAGTCGTCTGTGTTAACAGGAAGCAACAATGCGTGAAACAACCACAGAAATCAATGTGGGACGTACGACCAACCTATCCGTTATGACAGTGAGGCGAAATTTGGCGTTAATGGGCTATGGCAGAAGACGACCAAAGCGATTGCCTTTGCTAACGGTACGTCATCGCCTGCAGAGCCTCCACTGGGTTCCTGACTATACCGGTTATACCTTAGTTATCCAGTATTCCGTTTACCAGTAATCTCTAGTATTTCTGTGGCTTTGGAATTAACCAGTTACTGCATCAATTATTTCCATAGAAGTACAAATATCGTAGGGACGCTGTGATTTATCCATGGCCAGGGCGAGACCGAATCTCAAGCACATTCATCGATAACCATATGGGGCGCCGTAGTGGCAGTTACCCACCATTTATTTTCAAGGCAGTGGAAGAATCACCTACTCAGTGTATTCTTTATTCTTGGTAGGACAGAGTGATACCGAAGGGAAGCGGCGAAGCGCAGCGTCCGCTCATTGGTAGGCAAGCAGATGATAAGCCTCGTTGGCAGTTACAGAAATAACTACCTGGCACCGATAACCGGTTATTTCGCTAACTGAGACTACTCAATAAACGGTTACTTATTGCAGTTTACTAGAACGGTCCCTTCTACCAACAGAATGAAAAAACAAAAATGAGCCACTTATATGTGCTTGATAGTTGCACTGATTTGAATGATTATTGGCCGATCTTGTAACCTAAAGATGTCGCGTCCTTTCGTGTACTTGCTCACATTTATTTTTCTATAGGATCAACTGCGAATTTTTGTATCCAGATCATAAGTAACTTTCGGTGCATTTTGTAACACTTTTCCAACTACATCCCCTCCTTTACATATGTATGTCGTCTACAAACACTTTGAGTGTTACAGACATATACAAAAACGAATATTTATTTCTTCGTCTTCTGTGTGTTCCTATATCATCCATCCGATTACGGTGATACTCTGGTCAGCTGTTGTGCTGACACCCACGAAAGTTCCTGTGTGCGTGTGAGTGAGGGGGGGGGGGTGGTTGAGGGGTACTGTGGATGTGTGTAGAGTATGGGTGAGTACGTCAGCACATATAAGCTTAGCGCAGGGACGACTGCCAAAGTTTCAATATGTAAGGCGTGTCTCACGAGTACATGCCTAACATCCGATGACAAGCAGATACAAAAAGTGGACAGTGTTAAATTCTTGGGATTACAGCTTGATAATAAGTTAAACTGTGGGAGCACAACACAGAACTGCTGAAGTGTCTAAAGAAATCTCTGTTTGCAATGCGAATTCCGTTAGACATAGGGGATATAAAAAAGATGAAGCTGGGATTCTATGCTTACTTTCACTCCATAATGTCATATGGGGTTATTTCTCAGGGAAATTCATCAAGCCAAGCTAAAGTTATCCGGACACAAAAACGTGCAGTAAGAGTTATATGTGGTGCGAACTCAAGAACATCCTGCAGAGGTTTGTTTAGGGGACAAGGGATACTAACTACTGCTTCCCAATACATTTATTCCTTGATGAAATTTCTCATTAAAAATATATCAATTTTTCAAACCAACACCTCAGTTCATCGAATCAATACTAGCAATAAGAATAATCTTCACAAGGATTTGAAGTCACTTACTCTTGTACAAAAAGGTGTGCATTATTCAGGAACACAGATTTTCATTAACTTGCCGGCAGCCATAAAAAGCTTAACAACCAATGAAATTCAGCTTAAGAGAAGCCTACATGATTTATTGGTGGCCAAACCCTCTACTCCACTGAACAGTAGCACCAACTGATTTTATATACATATATACACTCCTGGAAATTGAAATAAGAACACCGTGAATTCATTGTCTCAGGAAGGGGAAACTTTATTGACACATTCCTGGGGTCAGATACATCACATGATCACACTGACAGAACCACAGGCACATAGACACAGGCAACAGAGCATGCACAATGTCGGCACTAGTACAGTGTATATCCACCTTTCGCAGCAATGCAGGCTGCTATTCTCCCATGGAGACGATCGTAGAGATGCTGGATGTAGTCCTGTGGAACGGCTTGCCATGCCATTTCCACCTGGCGCCTCAGTTGGACCAGCGTTCGTGCTGGACGTGCAGACCGCGTGAGACGACGCTTCATCCAGTCCCAAACATGCTCAATGGGGGACAGATCCGGAGATCTTGCTGGCCAGAGTAGTTGACTTACACCTTCTAGAGCACGTTGGGTGGCACGGGATACATGCGGACGGGCATTGTCCTGTTGGAACAGCAAGTTACCTTGCCGGTCTAGGAATGGTAGAACGATGGGTTCGATGACGGTTTGGATGTACCGTGCACTATTCATTGTCCCCTCGACGATCACCTGTGGTGTACGGCCAGTGTAGGAGATCGCTCCCCACACCATGATGCCGGGTGTTGGCCCTGTGTGCCTCGGTCGTATGCAGTCCTGATTGTGGCGCTCACCTGCACGGCGCCAAACACGCATACGACCATCATTGGCACCAAGGCAGAAGCGACTCTCATCGCTGAAGACGACACGTCTCCATTCGTCCCTCCATTCACGCCTGTCGCGACACCACTGGAGGCGGGCTGCACGATGTTGGGGCGTGAGCGGAAGACGGCCTAACGGTGTGCGGGACCGTAGCCCAGCTTCATGGAGACGGTTGCGAATGGTCCTCGCCGATACCCCAGGAGCAACAGTGTCCCTAATTTGCTGGGAAGTGGCGGTGCGGTCCCCTACGGCACTGCGTAGGATCCTACGGTCTTGGCGTGCATCCGTGCGTCGCTGCGGTCCGGTCCCAGGTCGACGGGCACGTGCACCTTCCGCCGACCACTGGCGACAACATCGATGTACTGTGGAGACCTCACGCCCCACGTGTTGAGCAATTCGGCGGTACGTCCACCCGGCCTCCCGCATGCCCACTATACGCCCTCGCTCAAAGTCCGTCAACTGCACATACGGTTCACGTCCACGCTGTCGCGGCATGCTACCAGTGTTAAAGACTGCGATGGAGCTCCGTATGCCACGGCAAACTGGCTGACACTGACGGCGGCGGTGCACAAATGCTGCGCAGCTAGCGCCATTCGACGGCCAACACCGCGGTTCCTGGTGTGTCCGCTGTGCCGTGCGTGTGATCATTGCTTGTACAGCCCTCTCGCAGTGTCCGGAGCAAGTATGGTGGGTCTGACACACCGGTGTCAATGTGTTCTTTTTTCCATTTCCAGGAGTGTATATATATATATATATATATATATATATATATATATATATATATTAGACTGTAACTTCTGCACTATTTCAATGCAGTAATGTGTTAATTGTAAATAAGTATTGTAGTAGTTCCTTTATATGTTTATTACCTTATAAATATAAAAAAAACATTTTCTTTAGTTTTAAATTCAGTGCAATAAAGCGATCTTAGTAAATGGGTACTGTAAAATGATCCTTTCATAGAGCGTTCATTGAAAAAAAAAACTATCCTTCCACTTGGAACCTGTGGAAGGCACATTAGCTTACTTGCTTTAGTTGTAAATATTTGTCATGTGTTATTGTTTTTCTGACATGTTCTATATCCTGCAGGACCACCTCACTATGGAACGATTGGAATAAAAGTAAATCTAATGTTATCAGTTAAAATTTGTAAACACTGAACACTTTGTCTCTAAAATTATTTCTATAATGACGGGTAGTGACGAAAATACGTGACACGTAAAATTATTCGCTAACAACCGATGTTAGTATCAAATCCATTATTTTCTGGGTCGCTAGACTTACTGAGGGCAGTCACAATGACGTTTCATGCCACAGATCGGAAAGGGGGGTTGGGGGAGGTGGATGCAAAGAAAGTGAAATATTCCCGTATTGCTTTCTGGAGTTTCTACCGAAATTTGCCCACATATCGCTTGGAGCCAGAAAAAAAAATTACTGTGGTGGTAAGGCAGTCCAGAAACTCAATAGCTGATGGGCCGAAATGCAAAGACTTACATAAACATATAACCAAAGAATGCTGGGAGCAATTTCAACCAAACCTGGTATATTCATCAGACATTAAATGCTTGTGGGAGTAAGACACGCTTAGTACTGCTAGGGATGGCAATGGCAATGACGATGAGGAACAATGTGGCGTGTAGAATCGTCTGGATACGACGTGTTGGTATTTTTAACCCTGTAATTACTTGACTTGGACTACTTTAACAGTATCAAATGCGATCTTTCTCATTTGTCTTGTTCATTCCATCAGCCACATTGAGTTATGGGGCCAAAGATCATGCCACACCTCTCAGTACGAGAGATATATTTTGATGTCTTTTCCAGAGTCGCATGACGTATAACGGCAGAGTATCCGACATTTGGCAGCGACTGTTGTTCTTCTCGAAATGACATTCAGCTGTTGTCAGAATTACTGCATGCCGAAATTCGCTAAGATACACAAATACATGTACAAATATTTGTTACATAAGTTTAATGTACATGAATTATACACAAATACAAAAACGTAGAGAATTTGCACAAGGACGTTACCTTGAGATACAGCAGACCGCTATATAGTTCCTGACCCAGATTTCACGTTAGTGAGTACTGAGCTCTGTTAGCGATAAAGTCTGGCAGTCTAATTGCAAGTTGATACCGACATTCGATAAACATGCCTCTTGTTTAGCTGTCAACGGCGCAGATCTGTTTCGCAGAGTATCGTGAAAAGAAGAAACAGGCATTACACTGAGCGCTTCTGTTTGAAGAACTACGGATGTCATGGACGAACAGAGAAAGGTGGCTTTCACGCGATCAGTGTACATTTTTATAGACGAATCGTTCGGCCTCAAAAGAAGTCATCTTATGGGAGCAAAAAGCGTGTTCCGCAGTTACACCAGTTGAAATCCACGAGGCATATCCATCGCTCTGCGCATCTCTCCTCCGAACATCTTTGTCGACTGCATAACACAACCAGTGCCTGTCCCCAGTTGCGCTGCCCCAGCGACCAATTGTTTACAAGAAACACCCTTTGTTCCACGTGTTTGATAAAACAACCTAAGGGGTGCCACATCTCGTCCAGCGATCCTTTCTCTATTCAGTGTCTTCAGGTATTCCTCAGGTCCACATTCCCTAATTGCTGCTTTTATAATTTTGGGATCTGTTTGGAACTGTGTTTTGATTTTCTCCTGCGAAAGAATTTCAAAGTGCCAAATGTAGTATTCCAGTTTCGGTGTCTCTGCAATCAAAGCACATCTACAGTTAGATCGACGAATTCCTTTCATTTCACATTGGACGTTGTTGTGTTTTTATATCAATTCAGTAAGTAAGTTCCGGCATTTTGATTGACTGTCCATTTCTAGCTTAATAGTGCATAAGCTTTCTCTGACTTACTTCAAACGGTTCAAATGGCTCTGAGCACTACGGGACTTAACTTCTAAGGTCATCAGTCCCCTGGAACTTAGAACTACTTAAACCTAACTGACCTAAGGACATCACACATATCCATGCGCGTGGCAGGATTCGAACCTGCGACCGTAGCGGTCGCGTGGTTCCAAACTGTAGTGTCTAGAACCGCTCGGCCACCCCGGCCGGCTCTGACTTCCTTCTCCTTTCTTTGTCAGCAACTGTTCTGCTACGTTTGAATCTGGTATAAAAGTCTCTCAGCTGTCTGATCACATTTCTGTACTATATGGTATCAGCTGAGCTTTGCCTGATTCTATAAAGCACCTCATTACTGTCTGCGCTACACTTTTCCATTAACTCTTGGTGCAACATGACAGTCGTAATAATCTCGCGGCAATTTCTGCAGGAGGAAGCTTCTGAGAACCGAGAGTTGAGCTGTGTACTTAAAAATTCTGTTTCCTGAAAATGAATCAAGACTCAAAGAAGAGGACAAATGTTGTTTTAGGGAATAATAGTTGCAACCATAGTAAGCAAAACAAAACTTCTACCTAAGAAGAGCCCAACGATTTATGTTTGTCAGAATTATGAAGGCCGGTCCTTTATTATCACTGATTATTAAATCCAACAAGGTTTCTTTTGATCGGACTGTGGTGAATAGTTGCCGATCCCAGAAAGCTACATCAAAAACAAAATTCAGAAAGTCACTGGGAAGTGAAGCGGAGAACTTCACGTTCCTAGCAAACGACGTTAACTAGTAAGCGTGTTGTCATACCGCTGGCTTGGTTGCGGAATGTGTTAGCGAGAGGCTGCATTGCAGAGCCGAGCACGGGACACGGAGCTGCTATGTTGTGTTGCGGGTAGTTCTGCATGGAAGTTCAGTTGTGGCTGCAACTACTCTTATTGTGTAGTAATAGGATATGGAAGTGGATTCAGTGAAAAGTGCGTAAAGAAGTAATGAAGTATGAGCACTGCCGCCGATATCTTATTTGAGTATCCGCCAGGTTTGCGTGTCGTGCCGTACAACATCAATCATCAGCGTCGTGTTCAGCCTCCCAGAATGAAACTAATGTGAATCGGTAAAACAGTTACCACAGAGGAGAGCAATAGAGGGCGAGTGTCTTGTAGCGAGCGTGAGAAGATGCAATGCGTTCGGTCATCGCGTTTCCGCATCATCAACAATCATCCGCGTCGCGACGGTTACGCGCACTCTGGTACAAGTGAGAACTGAGAACTGCAAATTAACTTTATTAACAGTGTTACAGTACTACAAGTGTTAAGAAGGACTTGTACCTGATATCTGTGTGTACGTGACGAATGTAAGAACTTTGCCCGCAGCTCGTGGTCGTGCGGTAGCGTTCTCGCTTCCCACGCCCGGGTTCCCGGGTTCGATTCCCGGCGGGGTCAGGGATTTCCTCTGCCTCGTGGTGACTGGGTGTTGTGTGCTGTCCTTAGGTTGCTTAGGTTTAAGTAGTTCTAAGTTCTAGGGGACTGATGACCATAGCTGTTAAGTCCCATAGTGCTCAGAGCCATTTGAACCATTTTTGTAAGAACATTCGTTCAGCCTTCGGTTTCCGCATCATGAACAATCACCCGCGTCGTGTCGGTTAAGTACAGATAATTATCATCATTGCCTGTGTATCTATCACTGAACGTTCGGCTAGAGAAAGACTGTGAAATACATGTGACGGCGTGAAGTACAATAGTGACAGACATTAACATCGGCAAGAATAGTGTACAATAATAAGGGAATGATAATTATGACCTCTCAGCAAATTAGCAAGAATTTTAATTGGCATCAACACTTACGACTTAGTGTGTAAACAGTGCAACCAGCGATTTTCTGATCGTCTCAGAATATAATGTTTCAAATCAGATGTAGGACAGTGTTGTGTTTAGTGTTGAGTGGCTTCCCTAAACCCACTTGAATATTTATATATATAATTTCATGCAAGCCAGCAGCAGTGTGGAGCAGAGAATAATACGACCGCTGCGGAAGTATCAGGTACGTGGCGTTGGATAGGGCGCACGGTCAAAGTAAGAACAGCTTAAGGCTCCTCCACGAGTTGTACCCCCGGTCGTGTTACATAGTGAACCTCAAATAAAATAAACATACCAGAAGTTAAAAATACCGCTACAGTTGCATGGTTCATTTATTATCACATGACTGATTTCGGGCTCTCATACGCCCATCTTCAGGTGTCGTACCTTGGTGCTGCGACCGATGAGCACCGCGGTGGAGGAGTACAAGGCGCGGTGTGCTACCTACGAGCGCAGTGCGTGGATCTCTCAACTGGAATTTCTTTGTACTGGAAAGGCATCAGCACCAAATGAGATACCTTTGAGATTCACAGAGATTTTGTTATAGAACTTGTAGCAATTTATGTTAGGTCGCTTGACCGCCTGGAAAAAAGGGCAGTCATTCCCGTATTGAAAAACTGTCTTAGGACAGACACACATAATTATACGCATATTAACTGACGAACAAGATTGAATAATCAACGAAAGGAATATGTACATTTAGCAAGCGGTGAACGAAACCAAAGAAAAATGTAGAGAGGTATTTAAGTTTCAGGGGGAACAAAAAAAAAAAACTTTGAGATTTGCCAATGACATTGCAATTCTGTGACAGACAGCAAAGGACTTTTAAGAGCAGTTGAACGGAGTGGCCAGTGAGTTGGAAGGAGGATACAAGATAAACATCAACAAAAGCAAAAAAAATAGATAATGGAATGTAGATAAATTAAATCAAATTACAGTGAAGGAATTAGATTAGGAAACAAGACACTGAAAAAAGTAGGTGAGTTGTGCTATTTAGGGTGACGAACTAAATAGATATGATATAAAATGTAGACCGGTGATGACAAGAAAAAAGTTTCTGAATAAGAGAAGTTTTGGACGGCTAATGTCTGTTTAAGAGTTAAGAGGTCTTTTTCTGGAGGTGTTTGTGTGGATTGTAGCCTTGTACGAATGGTACCCGTGGTCTAGGGATAGCGTCTTTGTTTCATAATCAAAATGTCTTCGGTTCCGGGTTCGATCACCGCAACTGCCTACATTTTGATAAATAATCAGCATTGGTGACCGAACACTTCCGGCATAAGAAGTCAGCCTCATTCTGCCAACGGCCTTGTCAAAGAGGGCGGAGGAGCGGACAGAGGTTCAGGGCACTCTCTTGTCCTAGGGGTGGGAATTGCCCCTATAGGCGGAAGAATCAGCAATGATCAACGACATGAGGATGCAGAAGACTGCAATAAAGACACGTAACGTGTATCCACAGGACATATGGCCTGTAATTGAAGAAGTGTCATGATGATCTCTCCATTGGCAAAAGATTCCGGAATAGTCCCCCATTCGGATCTCCGGGAGGGGACTGCCCAGGGGGAGGTTACTATGAGAAAAAGATTGAATAATCAACGAAAGGATAACGTTCTACGAGTCGGGGCGTGGAATGTCAGAAGCTTGAACGTGGTAGGGAAACTAGAAAATCTGAAAAGGGAAATGCAAAGGCTCAATCTAGATATAGTAGGGGTCAGTGAAGTGAAGTGGAAGGAAGACAAGGATTTCTGGTCAGATGAGTATCGGGTAATATCAACAGCAGCAGAAAATGGTATAACAGGTGTAGGATTTGTTATGAATAGGAAGGTAGGGCAGAGGGTGTGTTACTGTGAACAGTTCAGTGACCGGGTTGTTCTAACCAGAATCGACAGCAGACCAACACCGACAATGATAGTTCAGGTATACATGCCGACGTCGCAAGCTGAAGATGAACAGATAGAGAAAGTGTATGAGGATATTGAAAGGGTAATGCAGTATGTAAAGGGGGACGAAAATCTAATAGTCATGGGCGACTGGAATGAAGTTGTAGGGGAAGGAGTAGAAGAAAAGGTTACAGGAGAATATGGGCTAGGGACGAGGAATGAAAGAGGACATAGATTAATTGAGTTCTGTAACAAGTTTCAGCTAGCAATAGCGAATACCCTGTTCAAGAATCACAAGAGGAGGAGGTATACTTGGAAAAGGCCGGGAGATGCGGGAAGATTTCAATTAGATTACATCATGGTCAGACAGAGATTCCGAAATCAGATATTGGACTGTAAGGCGTACCCAGGAGCAGATATAGACACAGATCACAATATAGTAGTGATGAAGAGTAGGCTGAAGTTCAAGACATTAGTCAGGAAGAATCAATATGCAAAGAAGTGGGATACGGAAGTACTAAGGAATGACGAGATACGTTTGAAGTTCTCTAACGCTATAGATACAGCAATAAGGAATAGCGCAATAGGCAGTACAGTTGAAGAGGAATGGACATCTCTAAAAAGGGCCATCACAGAAGTTGGGAAGGAAAACATAGGTACAAAGAAGGTAGCTGCGAAGAAACCATGGGTAACAGTAGAAATACTTCAGTTGATTGATGAAAGGAGGAAGTACAAACATGTTCTGGGAAAATCAGGAATACAGAAATACAAGTCGCTGAGGAATGAAATAAATAGGAAGTGCAGGGAAGCTAAGACGAAATAGCTGCAGGAAAAATGTGAAGACATCGAAAAAGATATGATTGTCTGAAGGCAGACTCAGCATTCAGGAAAGTCAAAACAACCTTTGGTGACATTAAATGCAACGGTTCTAACATTAAAGAGTGCAACGGGAATTCCACTATTAAATGCAGAGGAGAGAGCAGATAGGTGGAAAGAATACATTGAAAACCTCTATGAGGGTGAAGATTTGTCTGATGTGATAGAAGAAGAAACAGGAGTCGATTTAGAAGAGATAGGGGATCCAGTATTAGAATCGGAATTTAAAAGAGCTTTGGAGGACTTACGGTCAAATAAGGCAGAAGGGATAGATAACATTCCATCAGAAATTCTAAAATCATTGGGGGAAGTGGCAACAAAACGACTATTCACGTTGGTGTGTAGAATATATGAGTCTGGCGACATACCATCTGACTTTCGGAAAAGCATCATCCACACAATCCCGAAGACGGAAAGAGCTGACAAGTGCGAGAATTATCGCACAATCAGCTTAACAGCTCATGCATCGAAGCTGCTTGCAAGAATAATATACAGAAGAATGGAAAAGAAAATTGAGAATGCGCTAGGTGGCGATCAGTTTGGCTTTAGGAAAAGTAAAGGGACGAGAGAGGCAATTCTGACGTTATGGCTAATAATGGAAGCAAGGCTAAAGAAAAATCAAGACACTTTCATAGGATTTGTCGACCTGGAAAAAGCGTTCGACAATATAAAATGGTGCAAGCTGTTCGAGATTCTGAAAAAAGTAGGGGTAAGCTATAGGGAGAGACGGATCATATACAATATGTACAACAACCAAGAGGAAATAATAAGAGTGGACGATCAAGAACGAAGTGCTCGTATTAAGAAGGGTGTAAGACAAGGCTGTAGCCTTTCGCCCCTACTCTTCAATCTGTACATCGAGGAAGCAATGATGAAAATAAAAGAAAGGTTCAGGAGTGGAATTAAAATACAAGGTGAAAGTAAATCAATGATACGATTCGCTGATGACATTGCCATCCTGAGTGAAAGTGAAGAAGAATTAAATGATTTGCTGAACGGAATGAACAGTCTATTGAGTAGACAGTGTGGTTTGAGAGTTAATCGGAGAAAGACGGAGGTAATGAGAAGTAGTAGAAATAAGAACAGCGAGGAACTTAACATCAGGATTGATGGTCACGAAGTCAATGAAGTTAAGGAATACTGCTACCTAGGCAGTAAAATATCCAATGACGGACGGAGCAAGGAGGACATCACAAGCAGACTCGCTATGGCAAAAAAGGCATTTCTGGCCAAGAGAAGTCTACTAATATCAAATACCGGCCTTAATTTGAGGAATAGATTTCTGAGGATGTACGTCTGGAGTACAGCATTGTATGGTAGTGAAACATGGACTGTGGGAAAACCGGAACAGAAGAGAATCGAAGCATTTTAGATGTGGTGCTATAGACGAATGTTGAAAATTAGGTGGACTGATAAGGTAAGGAATGAGGAGGTTCTATGCAGAATCGAAGAGGAAAGGAATATGTGGAAAACACTGATAAGGAGAAGGGACAGGATGATAGGACATCTGCTAAGACATGAGGGAATGACTTCCATGGTACTAGAGGGAGCTGTAGAGGGCAAAAACTGTAGAGGAAGACAGAGATTGGAATACGTCAAGCAAATAATTGAGGACGTAGGTTGCAAGTGCTACTCCGAGATGAAGAGGTTAGCACAGGAAAGGAATTCGTGGCGGGCCGCATCAAACCAGTCAGTAGACTTATGACCAAAAAAAAAAAAAAAAGCTGACGAATGCCACATTGCCCGGGAACTTCTCCTGCCAATTTTCTATTGGAAACGCAAACAAAAACTGAACTATATTTGTAGTGATGGAGGAAATTTCATTTCCTTATATTCAGCAAGACACCTTTGAAGTAATGAGACGGCCACATAAGGAAATATGTACAATGTACAGATGTTTAATTACAGTGCCCCCAACAGTCTCTGTATGCTGGGCGCAGCTGCTTCGCGTGTCTACAAGGCGATCCTGTAAACGTCTGTATCGTAACGCCGTTTCATAGCTCTATCGTTGACTCCCCCAGCCGTTTGCGCTTTGGAGCTGAAAGCTGTCGAAGGCGCTGCCAGATGTAATGGATATCCATAAGTTAACTCGACTGCAATTGTGTCTTAGTAGTAAAGAATAAATGCATTAAAACTTCATATGTGACGCGGAGTTTTTTCATGTATCTGAATGTTTTTGATGTCATATCTCTGGAACTATGTGTCGTAAAGAGAAACAATTGTGTAGGAACATCAGCGGCATATGTGAATACAGCCTGCAAAATGTGCTGCGAATAGAGTTAGTAAAAAAGAAGTGATGAATTTATACGTTTTTCGCGCGTCGCAGTGTTTGTAATGTTCATATGTACTGAACTGTTTGCGGTACCCTGATATAACTGTGTAAGTGCATTTCCAGTATATATGGATACAGCCCACGAAATTTATTCTCAATACAATTTATAGTACAGTATTGACACATTTAAACGTCACATATAATCGGACAGTTTTTCAAGCATCCCATTATCTACGACGTCATATCTCTTGAACTGTGATAGGTGAGTGGTTCTTACTCGCACAGGGATTGTTACCTGACAGTTCCCAATATATGTAACAAGTTTGGTTGGAATTGATGCAGTACTTGAGGAGCACATGCGGAATGTAGGTAGACACAGAGAAACTTACAGAGAAAGGTGCACACATTTTGTGATGTGTATGGATATCGTTGATATTAACATGTTGTAGAATTAATGGAAACGGTACATATTCATGTTTTATGAGGTTTTGGAGAATAAACATGTCCCCTATAAAATCAGTAAGGGTTCTGCAAACAGAGACCTTGTGGAGCCCAGCTCGGTCTGTTCCTCCATGAGGTCCACGGCCCTGTAGTCTACAGTGCTGAGGTTGATGCCGTGTTCCTTGACTGTAGGGACGCATTTGACACTGTCCAGCACTCAACACGTAGCTCTTAACGGAACAAAATCTCCAAGGAAGTGTGATAGGTCCTTTAATGTTTATAATGTATATTAAATAATGTAGCAGAATGGGTCGAAAGCTCTCCAAGGCTCTTATCAAATAATGCAGTTGTCTACAAGAAGGTAGCAATCCCAGAAGACAGTAACGATCCGTTGAATGACGTACAGACAATTGATGAATGGTGCTGGCTCTGGCAGTTATCCCTGGATACAAATAAATGTAACACATTTTGCATACATAGGAAAAGCAATCCACTACGTAGAACTGCAGTAGTTATGACATACTGCTGAAAATAGCAGCCACGGTAAAATATTTAGGAATATTTATCCGGAGCGAATTTAAATGCAACGATCACACAGACAAATACTAGGAAAATCAGTTGAGAGCCAGAGATTCATAGCATGAATATTAAGGAAACGTATTTCATCCACTAAAGAAACGGCTTACAACGCGCTTGTTCGACCGATTCTTGAGAACTGTTAGTCATTGTGGGGTCTTCACCAGGTAGGACTGACAGAAGAGATACAGAAGATCCAACTGAGAGCGGCGCGTTAAGTCGGTGGCAGAGATTTACAGAGATGCTCAACAAACTATAGTGGCAAGCACTACAGGAGACGGAAGGACGACGGTTCAATCCCGTCTCCGGCCATCCTGATTTAGGTTTTCCGTGATTTCCCTAAATCGTTTCAGGCACATGCCGGGATGGTTCCTTTGAAAGGGCACGGCCGATTTCCTTCCCAATCCTTCCTTAACCCGAGCTTACGCTCCGTCTCTAATGACCTCGTTGTCGACGGGACGTTAAACACTAACCACCACCACCACCACTACAGGAGACATGTTGTGCATCAAGTACCCTCCACCACATAACGTCCAGTGGCTTGCGCAGTTGCTTAGTTAACATATGACGCAAAACGGGAAGAGGAGGACGACCGCATCGTACAGATAGGATCGACACCGACTGAGCGTGACGTACCCGCGCTGCACGGGCGTGCAGTGCGAATTTGCGCTTTTAGCAGAGCGAGACGAGCAGCACGATCACGCGAGGCTAAAAGCTGAGCAGAGCTTGGGCTGCCAGTTCCACTCGCGTCCAGCATGGAAATTATACATAGATTTAAAAAAATAATATCGCATGTGTGTTTGGACCTAATAATCAAATTATTCAAGTTAATAAAAAGTTTATTGCTAAACATGTTCCTAGAATTATTCAGTTTCAATTATGAAATAAAAATTTTAATTTTGCTGATGGAATGTTTGTTAAACATACTGATCATTATTATTGCTTCAATTAAATCAAATGCTGAATTTGGAAGACCAATAATTTATGTACCACATATTCTGTATATAATCCTGTTTTTTATTTTATTTAAGATTTAAAAATCACTATAACTGATAAAAAAGATGATGATTGATTGTCTATAATTGTGCTTATGTAACAGGTGTTTTAAAATGTCTTAGTAACAGACCTAAGTCTGCTTTTGCTGACGCTAGTAAATTTATTCCTTAATCAATGAGGAAAAAAATCGAGGTTTATCAGTTTTACTCATTCCCTCTGGATGGGCAAACAGAAAGTAATTTAAATGCTCCCAGAAGAGATACAGAGATTGAAATAAGTATTAGAGATGGATGGCTTCATCTGAATCATGGACAATCGTACATGAACTTTAGAATTTTTATGGCTAATCCAAATGGATCACAATCAGATTATCCAACATATAATAGAAAAGCCAATAAAAATTAATCGATAATAATGTGGGAAAACAGTTTGCTTTGGTGACAACATGGAAAGGAAGTAGTATTTTATCTACAATGGAATGTCTTTTTATTTCATCAATAGCTATGTTATATTTGAGTTCAGCTGTTACTGTTAACATAAGCTGGAAAGAACACATTCTTAATAATGAAAAATAAACAGTAAGAAAAATTAAATATTTTATCCATTATCAAAGCTTGGTGGATTTTTTAAAGATTACAAAGAAATTATATGGGAAGAAGAATTAACGGTAATTTTTAGTAGGTCATCTAGTTCTGAAGATGAAATTCTTAGATGGCAAGATTATAATGATCCTTGAGTGGAAATTAAAGGAAAAACTGTAACATTATCAGTGGAAATTCATGTACCATTTGTTAAACATGACCGAAATTACGAGATAGTACGACGAGAAAATATTCTGTAGAATCCGAAAATTACGATATCTTTTTATGAACTATAAACTGTAGAAGCTACATGATTGAGTGAAAAGAAAAATTTGAAACTATATATCACGAATTTCTATAGGTCAGCAGAATCTGGTATAACATATTTCGCATTTCTTACATTTCAGACAAATCGTAAAATTAATCAGTTACTTGACTCTTTAATAGTCGATCACGTTTATCTACAGAATATATACTTGAAAATTGGAAGAAAGGAAATTTTCCTACAGGAAATGTGGAATATTAATCCAGCAAATAATTTTTCCAAAGCATACGATGCATGTCTCGATTATAAACGAGTTAGACTACTCAAATCAGACACTGACATAACTCCATATAATTTCATAACGAACAATCCTATGTATGTGGTTAACATGACTCATAAGAAGAATACTGTAAGTTCACAGAAAACGACTATGAAACTTCGTGCATCTTTTAATGAAAAAATTCCTACAGATGCTTTAGTCTATGTAACGATGTGTGGTAAGAAAAATTTAACATACGAGTCACAGCACAGAATACTTACTGAATATTTTTAACTATAAATGAATAAAAAATTTAAAAATGTTACAGCAATCTTTGTAGGTGTCTTGCATTTCATTTTGAAGTATTTTTAGAAAGAAAGAGAAAATGAGAAATGAAAAACTTAATTTGTCAATTAGAAAATGGATCCAGTTCTCATTTTTATGAATAGCTTTTATACAGATTATTTTAGTATTTCTTACGTTCTCCATAATTCATTTTATTTATTTTCTTACGTTCACCTTTTATAAAAATTATTAAAATTCATTCTCTTATGTTCACATTTTGTGAGAAAATAGTGAGTTAGACCTGCAAATTGTATTATAGTAAATTGCTTTGGTATCTGCTGGGTACGTTTTGGCTCGAAAGCGATGTAACTACGCAAGTGAGCTAATGAGCCAGGACTGAGCAAGAACCTACAAACGCAATCTACTTTTGTCGTCGCGTGGTGGTCTCTCATATACTTTCGACAACAATGTCAACATTGTTAGTTGTGCCGTAGATATGAAGAACTCTAACTTCTCGCTGGTTACAGCCATTACCTACAGTTTTCATTGTCAGTAATGATAACCTTCTTGATGTGTTTTTTATTGGTGTTTCGACACTCTGTTACCTCTGCTTTGGCCAACCTTTGAATGCTGGCGTGTGGGGAAACTCGCGCTGGAGTCCAATAGTCGCCCCAGCTGATTCTCTGTGTCGATATTCGCGGCAGCAGTGTGCGAACGGTTAGTAACAGATTGAAACCTGTTGCGGTCGGCCATCTTGCGGGTGGCTGTGTTTCAGTCACAGTATTTATCTGTTTAGATGTTTATGAAGGATGTATAGAAGTCTATAACACTTTCTAAGCTGCCTGAGATAACTCATCTGAAAGTCATCAAAATACATCCTGATCTCTACGAATGTTGACCCGCTAAACTACTGTTACAGCGTTATCTGATCTGATTTGATGTTACCTCGCGCAGTGGTTACATTGCGCGTAAGGGACGGTTACTCCACTTTAATGACTAATCTTCCTCATTCGACATATACCACCTGGTAGGCAAAACATGTGCACTGAGCTTGCCTGAGCTATAGACATGATCTTAAGTATTTTTCTAGAAGAACTTGGAAACAGTGAATACTCCAAAATATTGTGCGCGGGCGTAGCAGATGCTGCAAGGAAGATCTCGACGAAAGGTTACTTTCTGGAACCAGTAAGATTACTAATAACAATTGTGCAATTAATCTCGCATTGGTTGAATAAATTCTTCAAACGATAAATAATTCTTACGTAGCAAGTAGCTATGCTGAAGGTTTATGATCACAGTAGAAACACTATTACTGAATAATTTATTTGACCACAGCCACATGAATTGTTGAAAAGGTCTGTTATGTGTACATAGTCACAAATAAGTAATGGGAAGGTGCATGAGTAATATAGAAAGACATAAAATTATTGGTGTCCAAAATACAAAAAAAATTCACATGAAAGATCATAATTAATTTTACAAGAACCATGTGAGAATCAGACAAAAATGTGGATCACAACATCTTCACGAAAATGAAACACATCATTAGCTGAATGGAGAACGAATTTGTAGAAGTCTGTAACGAATCGAATACACCACATGGAGAACAGATTCCGGCCCACGTTAATCGAATTTTCGTGTCCCATATCACTACTCACAAACTCTGAGAACAGACATGACCATCTTGCATCAGTACGACACGCGAAGATACGCATTTGCACCCAGTAATAACTTATCTTCCGATGCTCGTACGCCGAGAAGTACAGGTCGCATTTCTCAAAAGTTTTCTTATACAAACCCAGACCGTAATCACCAATATCACATTTGCCTCTCTCTCTCTCAACTTATGTGGAGCAGCCAGAATTCCACACCGCAGCAGAGACAAAAACGGAATAGATTTCCGCAGAACGTTTGTTCCTTCTTCAAAACAGTCCATGCTTCTCACACGAGCCGCGTTAAATTCTTATTGGTCAAGCGGCCGCTCTCCCCATGTAGCGTCGCTAAGAGAAACCACTGCATCTGAGCCAGGAGTGGTTACTCCACAGTATCGACCAGTGGGCACAGATTATCACAGAAAAAACTGATCTCGAGTTTACAGAACAGCAATACACGAGAAAATGAAAACAGACAGTCGTAACAGGTAACTTCAAACGTAGCCCTATGTGTCTACAGTGCTTTGGGGTACAAAGTAGAAAACGACAAACTGAGTATGTCTGAATGACAGATGACATTGTTTCAGAAGAAAGAAAATCGAAAAGATCATAGCAATAGGTAAAAGGGTACATATATAAAAGGCCGAGTCAGGAGATAATATTGAAGCTATAGATTCTGCAGCAATGGGACCATCCAAAGATAAGCGATAAGTGCACATAGATAAAACTTTAATAGCCATTACACCCACAAAGCTAAAATATAGTGAAACATTCCTGCAACAAGTATTTATTTTTTCTACTCCGCTTTATTTCGGCGATGACGGACACAAATCTACACATAGAGCTATTGCGTCAGAAAAAGCGGTCACAGGTGTTGAACTGAAGGCAGATACATGCTGTTGTGCCTGAGTTGGTGTAAGAAGGACTGTTGTTAGCGTGACACAAGAGCTCAACTGGTCAGGTCGAACTCGCTGGGGTTGACCCGTAGTGGGCCGCCTGCTGATTCCCCGATAGCGGCTGAAAAACAAGCTTTCAGTGATACGGAGCACGGAATGCGGTAGGACTGCTAAAGGAGAAGGGCAGAAATATCTATCGGTGTGATTCTATTACGTGGAAGTACCCCTGGCACATTTCGTTATATAGAAGACCCAAACTAAGATGTCCTAACTCAACATTCTCTAAGTCCAAAATGCTTTCCACCACGGTCGAGGCTAGCTAAATAAACTAAGTCCTAATCACAATGTCGTGGTGACGGCGTTATATGCTCGTAACTCGTCCCGCTCTTTCTAGTAGCACAAGAGAGTCCTAGTTATATTTCATTTGCACTCAGTACTAGTATTGGAAGGTACGATGAAACTGCCCCGTGTCCTGTGCGTGGTTGCTCACGCGATTAACGTGTGATGCCCTCCATGTTTGGTACATCTGCTACTTTCTCGCCTTACATCTTTGGATTCTGCAACCGAGAGGCTATTCACTTGCCGCTGTTGAGCGTCCCAGGCTCGTTGTCGAGTTCAAATATTAGCTCGCCACTTCTGGAGTCATCCCAAGTACGGGCCGTCTCTTGGTCGAGAACTTCTTGTTGCTGAGTTAATGGATAGGTTGGAATTTTCCTAACATTTGCGACACTTCCCACCCCCGAGGGAAAATTTTATATGGAGGGATCTCCGATGTTACAAAATTTTGGTTGTCTAAATGAGCGTGACAGTGGACTGCACCATCGCTTTATTTCCAACACATAATTACATATTACAGGCGCCTTAGTGCAGTTCCATCATAAAACCGTCTGCATACTATAACCTCTTCCGCTTTGTTCCATTAACGTCAACAATATAGAACTATAGTTTTCAGTAGTATGCGCCGTATCAGATACCTAAACAGTATACAGCAGCGGTCAAAAGTATTTGGACAAACAAATTAGTCGCATTAATTAAAAGTAAATTTGGAACATGAAAATCAGTAATTTATTTCATTGATGGACATTCAGTGTTATAAAGGCTAACGACCAATTAGCCCTTGTTCGCAACATAATAAAGTGTAATTTCTTTTTATGAGAACAATGGGTGGAGCCAAAGTATTACGACTTTGTTAAAAAAGCCTATTTTATCCTACAATTATCGTCTACCGTAATGACAAAATTAATATTTCGTTGGATATCCCTTGGCTTTCATGACAGCCTCACACCGCGCCGGCACTGAGTCGATCAACTTTTTCAACTGATTAATCGGAATAACGATATATAGTATCGAAGGAAATTGACGATCCGATATGTGAAATAATTTGGGTGAAAGTCACGGTTAAAGCAGGCTCAAACACGGTAATTGGATGTCTCTATCGGCACCCTGGCTCAGCAGCTGTTTTGACAGAACACCTGAAGGAAAATTTAGAAAATATTTCGAGTTGACTTCCCGACCATGTTATAGTTTTGGGTGGAGATTTTACCAGATATAGACTGCGAGACTCAAACGTTTATAACGGGTGGAAGGGACAAAGAATGTAGTGACATATTTTTAAGTGCATTATCTGAAAACTATCTTGAGCAGTTAAATAGAGAACCGACTCATAAAGCGGTTACAGCATCGGTGATTTCTGCCGCAAACAGAAATATTAAAAAAGGTGGGAAGATTTTTCTGTTTACCAAAGTGACAAAAAGCATATTTCAGAGCACTTGACGGCTCAACCCAAAAGTTTTATCTCAAGTACTGATAGTGTTGTGGATCAGTGGACAAAGTTCAAAACCATCTTACAATATGCGTTAGATAAGTATGTGCCAGGCAAGATCATAAGAGATGGAAAAGAGCCACCATGGTACAACAACCGTGTTAGAAAAAATTTGCTACGGAAGCAAAGGGAGCATCACAGCAAACATAAACATTGCCAAAGCCTTGCAGACAAACAGAAATTACACGAAGCGAAATGTAGTGTGAGGAGGGATATGCGAGAGGCGTTCAACGAATTCGAAAGTAAGGTTCTATGTACTGGCAGAAAATCCTAAGAAATTTTGGTATTATGTCAATGCGGTAGGTGGATCAAATCAAAACGTCCACACATTCTGTGATCAAAACAGTACTGAAATAGAGGATGGCAGACTAAAGGCCGAAATACTAAATGTCTTTTTCAAAAGCTCTTTCACAGAGGAAGACTGTACTACAGTTCAGTAGTAAGTGGTTATGTTGAGCGCACTTGCAGATAATTTAATGTTTTTTACTTTCTTATAAACAGGTAGACTGAGCACACTAGCCACCAACTTACTAACATTTTTTTATAAACAGATGCAAGCTAACACACCCACAAAAATAAAAATTTTCAGTCGTAGAAAAGCTACACAATGAACTCCAGATCATGAAATTCGTTATCATTATTTTTAGTCTTTTTCATTCCTTTATATTTTATTTTAATATCACCATCTTTAAAAAACTTAGGTCCCAATTAGTTATTATTTTATTAAACCTTTATAGTAAAATAATTTAAATTTATTATCGAACTCGAGAGAAATTTTATCTCCATATCTAGTTTTTAAACATTCAGAATCAGTAATGTAATACCACTCATTTACCTCAAGCTCACTAATATTTCTAAACAGATTAGAATTGCTTGCATTATTGAGCTTCTTCAGTAGAGTGTCCATTTATATAGAACAAAATTTTGAAAATCTTTTAAGTTTTTAATCTTTGTAAATGTGACTTATGTGTGGGATGAATTTCAATTTCACATCTTTATCGAAAGAAGAGCGAAACAAGTTGAATGTCATAGTTTCAAAGAATATTTTAAACCATCATTAATTATCGAACACTTGAGAAGTCAGGATCATACTGAACGTGTTACCGTATTAAAGGGAATTTACAGAGAGGAATACAAAAAGTACTTTCATAGCTATGAGGAAACTGATATAGAAATATGGGAGAAAATTGAAAACTCCAATTCTCTCTTTTCTATGACCGTAAAGCAAATAGTGAAATTTGCCAATTAATAATTTACCTACAAAATTACAAAATTCCATTAAAGCCTATTCGTTATTTTTAAAAGTTTATCACTCTATAACAAAAAACTTAGACAACATAGAATACAACAAAATGCAAGAAACTAATTTATTCTATTTGTATAAGGAATGTGGTATGAATGTTTTGTTTACATGAGAGGATATAGATAAATTAATTAATTTTTAATATGCATGAGGCACTGTATCATAGTTTTCTAGAACAACTATTTTATCATACTGAAATGAATGTTCCTTCTTAACCTGTTTGTTAACCAGATTTTTAGTATCAATAAATCTGGTTATCTGATTGTAATCTAACTGTATGTTTTGTTTCACTTCACTTTCTATTAGCATTATCATAGATCTACCATTCAACTTTTGAATATTTCTGTAATTTAGACTGAATCGTTTCATCTTCATTTCTGTTTTTCCATCATTTTTCCCATAATAGTAACTTTTGCGGCCTGTCGAAGCTCAATCTGTAATCAATTATTTCCTAATTCATTAGTCCATTCACCTAACATACAACCTGTTTCGACAGCCTTTTTACTATTATCAATATATACGAAAGAATCAGTATCAAAATATGCAACAGATTCTCCTAGTTTATTTAACATATCATACATAAAAATATTTGTAGCTGCGTTAATTTCCATTTAGTAATCCTTGAAATTGTAACTCATCTGAACCATCTTCATCTAAATTATCTAATCTGTCATCCAACAGTATGTCATAAAAATGCTTTCAATTGGTTACATATTCTGTTTAACTCATATTTAGCCTTTGCCCAAATTTGCCCCATAATGAATTCAGACATATCTTAGCAACAGCTCGCTTTCCTGGATTTTCCTTTATTCTATCACGATCTGTCAATGTCCAATTTCTCTTTAACTGCTTTGATATAGTCTTCATCACTTTCAGAACTATGTGCACTAGTTTCTAATTTTATCTTCAGAAGAACTTTCACATAATTTTTAAACAGCACATTGCTTTTATTTTTAAAATCCCAAACTTCATAGTCTTCGAAAACTTTATATCCTTTTTCTCCAGCTTTCTTTACTTCATCTGTCACCCAAGTTCAAATAAAACATCTTTCTTCATCACTATGATTCCATTTACTTATTTGTGCTCCTGCACGTTTGACACACAAAGGAAACAATACTTTTTCATTTTTATCGATTTGCTTGCGTACAGGCAAAACAGTGTGATACAATCCTCTAGGAGCCAATACTTTACGGTTTATTGAACTGTAACAGTTTATAAAATAATATCTTGGTCTTCATATTTTTCTTTCATGTCGCTCGGGATAAAATCATAATATTGTAGACGATTAGTCACAGAAGTCACTAATAAATAGTAAATGAACAATTCAGACTTCTGTCCCAGCGAGTAACGTGGCTACGGTGTACGTGTAGACTTCTCCTTCGGGTCATTTATCTTTTTTCCGGTGCACCACTGCCAATTTACTGTATCCATCGCACCCTCACATTAATGATTTAACACAGAGATTGCTTCACTATTCAATACTAGAGCATCGAAGGCGACTTCTCCCTGAGCGAATAACGTGGCCATGCTCAACATTCGCTTGTCCTTCTGGGAGTCATGTACTTCTTCTGGTACTCCACTGCTAGTTTACTGCATCCCTCGCACCATCACATTGACGGTTTATCATAGAAATAGCGTCGCTATTCAATTCTAAAGGGTCGACGCCGACTTCTCCCTGGGCGAGTGACGTGGCTATGGTCTACGTATGGTTCTTCTCCTCGAAGTTATGTACCTCTTTTCCGGTGCACAACGACAGTTTACTGTAGCCCTCGAACCCTTACACTGACGATTTAACACAGAAATTTCGTCTCTTTTCAATAGCAAAGGATCGATGTAGACTTCGCCCTGAGCATGGCTACAGTCCACGTATGGATTACATCCTGGGTGTCATGAACCTTTTTTCCGGTACACCACTGCCAGTTTACTGTATCCCTGGCACCCTCACATTCTCGATTAAACACAGAATTGCGTCGCTCTTCAATACTAAAGGATCGATGCCGACTTCTCACCGAGCGATAACGCGGCTACGGTCTAAGTATGGAACATCCCTTGGGCGTCATATACCGTTTTTCCACTGCACCACTGTTCGTTTACTGTATGCCTCGTCACCTCACATTGACGATTTAACACACTAATTGTGTCGCTATACAACACTAAAGGATCGATGTCGACTTCTATCCGAAAAGGTAACGTGGCTATGGTCAAGTATGGATGTTCTCATGCGAGTCACACAGCAATTTTACGGTTCACCAAAGCCAATTTACTGTATCCCTTTCAGTCTCACATTGAGGATATAACACAGAAATTGCGTCGCTATTCAATACTAAAGGATCGATGCCGACGTCTCCCCGAGTGAGTAAAGCGGCTATGGTCAAAGCATGGATCTTCTGCTGGGAGACATGTAACTTTTTTCCGGTGCACCACTGCCAGTTTACTGTATCCTTCGCACCCAGACATTGATGATTTATCACATAAATTGCGTAGCTGTTCAATAGTGAAGGAATTTTGCCGACATATCCCAAGCGAGAAACGCGGCTATGGTCATCGTATGGATCTTCTCCTGAGAGTGATGAAGCTGCTTTCCGGTGTACCACTGCCAGTTTACTGTATCACTCGCACCCCCCATTGACGATTTAATGCAGAAATGGTGTCACTATTCAGTACTAAAGGATCGATTCAGATTTCTCACCAATCAAGTAACGCGACTGAGGTCTTTCTGTGGATTATATAGTGGGAGTCATGTACCTTCTCTCCGGTACAGAACTGTCAGTTTACTGTATCCCCCGAAACCTCTCATTGAGGTCTCATTTCATTACTAATGGTTCGATGCCGACCTCTCCCGGCGCAAGTTCCGCGGTTTACCATCAAAGTATGGATCTTCTCCTGGGAGACAGGTACCTTTTTTCTGGTGCCCCACTTACAGTTTACTGTATTCCTTGAACTCCTGCATTGACAATTTAACACAGAAATTGAGTGGCTATTAAATTCTATAGGATCAATGCCGACAGCTCCAAGAGCCAGAAATGCGGTAATGGTCAAAGTATTGATCTTCTCCTGACAGTCGTGTATTTCTTTCATGGTGCTCCACTTAAAGTTCACAGTATCCCTCGCATTCCCAGATTGACGATTTACACAGAAATTGCGTCGCTATTCAATTCTAAATGATCTATGCCGACTGCTCCCCGATCGAGTAATGTGATTGCGGTCTACAGATGGATCTTCCCTGGTACTCATGTAGCTATTTTCGGGTGCACCACTGCCAGTTTACTGTAGGCCTCGTACACTCAAATTGACGATTTAACACATAAATTTCATCGCTATTATATACTAAAGGATCAATTCAGACTTCCCCCAGCTACTTACGCAGCTACGGTCAATGTATTGATCTGCTATTTTGGGTCACGCACCTTTTTTCCAGTCTACAACTACCACTTTATTGTATCCTTCGGATCCTCACATTGACGATTTAACAAGGAGATTGGGTTGCTGTTCAAGCCTAAACGATCGATGGAGACTTCTCCTAGGTTGCTGTATCCCTTGCACTCTGACATTGACAATATAACACAAATATTGTGCCGCTATTCAATACTATAGGTTTGATGCCGACTTCTCCCCGAGTGAGTAATTCTGCTAGGATCAATGTAACGATCTTCTCCTGGAAGTCAAGCATTTTTCTTTCGGTGCACCACTGCCAGTTAACTGTACCACCACACACTCACATTGATAATTTAACTCAAAAATTGCGTCGCTATTCAGTACTAACGGATCGATGCCGACTTATCACCGAGCGAGAACCACGGCAATAGCAACGTATGTAGCTTCACCAGGGATTCATATAACTTATTTCCGGTTCCACCACTGCCAGTTAACTGTAGCCATAGCACAATCACATTGGCGATTTAACACAGAAATTGCGCCGCTATTAAATATGAAAGGATCGATGCTGAATTCTCCCCAAGCGATTAAAGCAGGTACGATCAATGTATGGATCTTGTCCTGAGAGTCATGTAGTTTTTTCCGGTGAACCACTGCACTTTTACTGTGTCATCGCACCCTCACATTGTCTATTTAATACAGAAATTGCGTCGCTATTCAATAATAAAGGATCGATGCCGTCTTCTCCCCGAGCAAGTAACGCGGCTACGATCTACGTATGGATCTTCAATTGGGAGTCATGTAGCTCTTTTCCGATTGACCGCTGCTAGTTTACTGCACACCACGCATCATCACACTGACGATTTAAAACCGAAATAGCTCACCTATTGAATAATAAAGGATCGATGCCGACTTCTCACAGACCGAATGAGGTGGCTTTAGTGTACGTATGGATCTTCTCCTGGGAGTCATGTTCCGTTTTTCCGGTGCAACACTGCCAGTTTACTGTATCCCCCCACACCATCACATTTACGATTTGACACAGAAATAGCATCGCTATTCATTACTAAAGCATCGATGACGACAACTCCCTCCGAGCGAGAAACCAAGCAATAGGCGACGTATTAATCTTCGCCTGGGAGTCATATAGCTGTTTTCCAATGCACCACTGCCAGTTTATTGCACCCCACGCATCATCACATTGCCGATTTAACACAGATACTGCGTAGATATTCAATACTAATGAATCGATGCTGACTTCACCACTAGCGAGTAACATGTCTACGTTCTACGTATGGATCTTATACTGGGAGTCATGTACCTTTTTTTTTTTTTGGTGCACCACTAACAGTTTACTGTACCCTCGCCCCCTCACATTGACGATGTAAACCATAAATTGCACCGCATTTCAGTACTAAGGAATCGATGCTAACTTCTCCACGATGGTGTAACACGGCTGCGTTCAACGTATGGATCTTCCCTGTGAGTTTTGTAGCTTTTTTCCAGTGCACCACTGCCAGTTCACTGTAGGTCTTGCACACTCACATTGACAACTTAACACACTAACTGTGTCGCTATTAAATACTTAAGGTTTGATGCTAACTTGTCACTGATCGACATACGTGGCTACGGTCAACGTATGGCTCTTCCATTAGAGTCATGTAGGTTTTTTTCCGTTGCACCACTGCCACTTTACTGCATCCGTCGCACACCCACATTTACAGTTTAACACAGAATTGCGTCGTTACCCATACTAACCGATCGACGCCGACTTCTAACCGATCGAGTAGTGCGGCTGGGGGCCACCTATGGATCTTCACTGTGTGTCATGTTGCTATTTTCCGGCGCACCACTGCCAGTTTACTGTAGGCCTAGCAACCTCACAGTGACTATTTAATACAAAATTTGCGTCGCTATTCAATACAAGGGTCGATGCCGTCTTCTCTCTGGGCGAGTAACGTGGCTATAGTCCTGTGCAATACTGCCAGTTTACTGTATCCATCACACCCTCACAATGGTGATTTAACACAGAGTTTGCTTCGCTATTCAGTACTAAAGGATCAATGACGACCTCTCCCCAAGCGAGTATGTATGGATCTTCTCCAGGGAGTCATGAAGCTCTTTTTCCAATGCACCACAGCCAGTTTACTGTATCCCTCGCAGCCTCACATTGACGATTTAACACAGAAACTCCGTCGATATTCAATACTTAAGGTTTGATGCTGACATCTCACTGAGCGAGATACGTGGCTACGGTCAACGAATGGATCTTCCATGTGAGTCATGTAGCTTTTTTCCGTTGCACCTCTGCCAATTTACTGTACCCCTCGCGCCCTCACCTTCACGATTTAACACTGGTACTGCGTCGCAATTCAAGGATCGACGCTGACTTATTCCAGAGCGAGTAGTGTGCCTACGATCAACGTATGGACCTCCTTGTGGGAGTCATGTAGCTTCTTTCCGGTGCACCACGGCCAGTTCACTTTATCCCTTGCTCCTCCACATTGACGATTGAGTACAAAAACTGCGTCGCTATTCATTACTAAAAGATCGGTGACGACTTCTCCCTGAGCTAGTAGCGCCGCTAGGGTCTTTGTACGGATCTTCTCTTGGGAGTCATGTACCTCTTTTCCGGTGCACAACAGGCAGTTTACTGCATCCCCTGCACCCTCACATTGGCGATTTAACACAGAAATTGCGTGGATATTCTACAGTAAAGGATCGATGCTAAGTTCTGCGTGTGCGAGAATCGCTACAGTCAATCTATGGATATTCCATGAGAGTAATGTAGCTTTTTTCCGGTGCACGACTTCCAGTTTACTGTATGACTCGCACATTCACATTGACGGTTAACACACGAATTCCGTCGCTATTAATTACTAAACGAACAATCCAGACCTATCCACCAGCGAGTAACGCGGGTATGGCTTGCATACCGATCTTCTCCTTATGTCATGTACCTTTTTTCCTGTGCACTACTGCCAATTTACTGTATCCCCCAAATCCTCACATGGACGATTTAACACAGAAATTGCGTCACTATTCAATACTGAAGGATCGATGGCGATTTCTCTTCGAGCGAGTGACGTGGCCACGGTTTACATATGGTTCTTCTCCTGGGAGTCCGGTAGTTCTTTTCCGGTGCACCACCGCCAGTTAAAATCATCCCTCGTAGCCTCACACTGACGATTGAACACAGTAATAGCGCTACTATTCAATACATAAGGATCGATTCCGACTACTCCCTGAACGAAATACATGGCTGTAGTCAATGTATGGATGTTCAATGTAAGTCATGTAGCCTTTTTCCCATGCACCACTGCCAGTTTACTGTATCCCTCGCACCATCACATTGAGGATTTATCACAGAAATGGCATTGTTATTAAATACTTACGGATCAATTCAGACATCTGCCTCAGCGAGTAATGCGGCTGCGGTCTACGTATGGATCTTTCCTTCTGGATCATGTTCCTTTTCTCCGGTGCACCACAGCCAATTTACTGTATCCCTCACACCCTCACTTTGATTATTTAACACAGAGATTGGTTAACTTTCAATACTAAACGATCGAAGGCGACTTCTCCCTGTGTGAATAACGTGACAACGTTCTACATATGCATCTCCTCCTGGAAGTCATGTACTTTTTCTGATGTTCCACCGCCAGTTTGCTGTATCCCTCGCATCTTCACATCTACAATTTAACACTGAAATTGCGTAGCTATTCAGCATTAAAGGATCGATGCAAAATTATTACCAAGCGATTACCACAGCTCTGGTCAACGTATGGATCTACTGCAGGGGGGTCATGGAAGTTTTTCCCGGTGTACCACTCCTAGTATACCGTATCCCTCGTAAACTCACACTGACGCTGTAACACAGAAATAACATCGCTATTGAATACTAAATGATCGATGCCGACTCCTCACCGAGCGAGTAACGCGGATACCGTCTAAGTATGGAATATCACTTGGGAGTCATGGATCGATTTTCCAGAGCACCACTGCCAGTTTACTGTATGCCTCGTAACTATACATTGACGATTTAACATAGTAATTTCGTCACTATACAACACTAAAGGATGGATGTCGTGTTCTACCCGTGAATGTAATGCGGCTATGGTCCAGTACTGATCTTCTCCTTCCAGTCACGTAGCAATTGTCCAGTTCACCACCGCCAATTTACTGTATCTTTTGCAACCTCACATTGACGATTTAACACAGAAATGGCGTCGCAATTCAGTACTAAATGATAGATGCCGACTTCTCCCCGAGAAAGCAAAGCAGCTACCGTCAATGTATGGATCCTCTCCTGGGAGTCATTTAGGATTCCGGTACACGACTGTCAGGTTACTGTATCCCTCGAAACCTCATATTGAGGATTTAACACAGAAATTGCGTCGCTATTCAATACTAAGGATCGATGCCGACTTCTCCCCAGTACGTTCTTTCATGTCCCATTAGCATTTCTCCACACTTTACAGTTATTTGGTTTTCATTTTTTTTTCAAGGCATCGGATATATGTCGTTCATCTGAAGGGTTGCAATAAGGTTTAGCCTTGGACTGATGTCTTACTCCTTAATTTTTTGTGTTTCAATTGATTTCACTGGTCTTTCTCTTTTTACCAGTATTGTGTGTACACTGAAAGCTGTTATATTTTTAATCTTTGTTTTGAATGATATTAATCGTAGTTACACGGAATCCTACCGGAACTTTTTAGAAGTTCTGTAGAAGTCACAAATGTCTTATGAAGGAAATTCGCTGATATTTCACTTGCAGCTATAAGAGTACACAAACTAGGATTGTATGCTTGCTAAGTGATAGAACATTTAGATATCCTTACACCTTATGTAGAACGTGATCTCATCATCTCCTAATAGAACTTAATAAAATCTGGAAAGCTATGTAAAACTAATGTACACGGACAGTTTGTGGTGCTAACAGTCTTTATACGGGTGAGAACAGAATTGGAGCAGCTTAAAAATTACACATGGTATGAAATATTTTTAGAGGTTACACGTATTTTAAAACTTCTGAAATGTATGGCTACTAATATGAGCAGTAGACGAGGACAATAAAGAATGTCTTAGTGTGAACCAAGATGCTGCAAGCTTCCATAGTGATGCTCGACGATGGAGCTATTAGCTGATAAAGAATTCACGGAGAAATTATTCCTGAATTTTTTCCGATTTCTTTGTCGATTTAGCCGTACTGATAGATCTGAAACTAACATGATATCGATTTCGCAGCCATAAGCGTACGCCGCCTGGTACAATTTTGGACAGGGCATAATTTAAATATCACCAATAACATACTTAAGGATCATGAAAGAATGTTGTACATGTGGAAGAGACTTGGAAACACCAGAAGGTTTCAGTTTGATTCTGTAATGTAGAGACAGAGATTTTGTAACCAGATTTTAAGTAGTAAGACATTTCCAGGGGTGGTGTGGAGCCTAATCAGAATTTATTGACTATGAATTATAGATTAAATCTAAAGAAATTCCAAAAAGGTAGGAAATTAAGGAGCGTACGTTGAATGAACCTGAGGTCGTCGCGAGTTTCAGAGGGAGCATACAGCAACTATTGTCTAGAACAGGGGAAAGGATTACAATAGAAGACGAATAGATAGCTTTAAGAGGTGAAATGGCGAAGGCAGCAGAGAATCAAATAGGTAAAAGGATAAAGCCTAGTAGAAATATTTGGTAACACAATATATATTAAATTCAACTAATGAAAGGAGAAAATATAAAAATGCAGCAAATGAAGCAGGCGAAAGGAAATACAGAAGTCTAAAAGATCAGACTGGCAGGAAGTATAAAATGGCTAGGCAGGGACAGCTAAAGGAAAAATGTAAGGGTTGGTACCATATATCACTAGGTAAAAGACAGATACTGCCTACAGGGAAATTAAACAGGCCTTTGGAGAACAGAAAAGCAGCTGTCTGAATATCAAGAGCTCCAATGGAAAACTAGTCCTAAGCAAAAAAGGGAAGTCTGAATGGTTCAAGGAGTACATGGACATTCTATACGAGGGAAATGATCTTGAAGGCAGTGTTATGGAAATGGAAGAGGATGTACATGAAGAGGAGATGAGAGACATGATACTGCGAGAACAATTTGAAAGAGCAACGAAGGACCTAAGCCGAAACGATGTCCCAGGAGTAGATGACTTTTCGTCTGACCTAGTGATAACGTTAGGAGAGCCATGACAAAACTCTTCCATCTTCAGTGCAAGATATATGAGACGGCGGAAATACCTACAGACTTGAAGAAAAACGTAGCAATTCCAATACCAAGGAAAGCAGGTGCTCATGGTGGGAATATCACCGAACTATCTGTTCGGTAAATCTTGATCGCGATGTACTAACACGAATTCTTTACAAACGAATGAAAAAACTGGTAAAAGCCGACCACGGTGAAAATCAGTTCGGATTCTGGAGAAATTTGGGCACACGCAAGTCAATAATGACGCCACAACTTCTCTTAAAAGATAGGTTAAGGAAGGGCAAATCTAAGTTTAGAGAATTTCTAGGCTTAGAGAATACTTTTGACAAAGTTGACTGGAATACTCTCTTTGAAATTCTGAAGGTCTCATTTTCTTTTTCAGTCATCTGTCTTCTGACTGATTTGATGCGGCCCGCCACGAATTCGTCTCCTGTGTCAACCACTTCATCTGAGAGCAGCAGTTGCAACCCACATCCTCAATGATTTGCTGGATGTGTTCCAATCTCTGTATTCCTCTACACATTTTGCATCTACAGCTCCCTCTAGTACCGTGGAAGTCATTACCTAATGTCTTAATCGATGTACTGGCATCCTGTCCCTTTTCCCTGTCAGAATTTTCCACATATTCCTTTCCTCTCCGATTCTATACAGAAACTCCTCGTTCCTTACCTTATCAGTCCACTTAATTTTCAACATGTAGCACCACATCTCAAATACTTCGAGTCTATTCTGTTCTGGTTTTCTCACACTCCATGTTTCACTACCATACAATGCTGTGCTCCAAATGTACATTCTCAGAAACTTCTTCCTCAAATTAAGGCAACCACACAATGAGGATTTATCACAGAAATTGCGTCGTTATTCAATACTAAAGTATCGATGCCGACTTTTCCCTGAGCGAGTAACGAAGCAACGGTCTACGTATGGATTTTCTCCTGGGAGTCATGTACCTCTTTTCCGGTGAACCACTGCCAGTGTACTGTACCACTCACTCCGTCACATTGATGATTTAACACAATAATAGCGTCACTATTCAATACTCAAGGATCGATGATGACTTCTCCCCGAGAGAGAAAGGTGGCTACAATCAACGTATGAATCTTTTGCTGAGAGTCACGTAGCTCTTTTCCGGTGCACCACTGCGAGTCTACTATATCCCTCGCTGCTCCACATTGAAGATTTAACAGAGAAATTGCGTCGTTATTCAGTACTAAAGTATCGATGCCGACTTTTCCCTGAGCGTGTAACGAAGCAACGGTCTACGTATGGATTTTCTCCTGGGAGTCATGTACCTTTTTTCCGGTGAACCACTGCCAGTGTACTGTACCACTCACTCCGTCACATTGATGATTTAACACAATAATAGCGTCACTATTCAATACTCAAGGATCGATGATGACTTCTCCCCGAGAGAGAAAGGTGGCTACAATCAACGTATGAATCTTTTGCTGGGAGTCACGTAGCTCTTTTCCGGTGCACCACTGCGAGTCTACTATATCCCTCGCTGCTCCACATTGAAGATTTAACAGAGAAATTGCGTCGTTATTCAGTACTAAAGTATCGATGCCGACTTTTCCCTGAGCGTGTAACGAAGCAACGGTCTACGTATGGATTTTCTCCTGGGAGTCATGTACCTTTTTTCCGGTCCACCACTGCCAGTTTATTGTAACCCTAGCACCAGATCATTGTCCATTTAACATAGAATTTGAGTCGCTATTCAATACTAAAGGAACTATGCCGTCTTCTCCCCTAGCAAGTAACTCGGTTATGGTCAATGTATGGATCTTCCTGTGAGTCATGTAGCTTTTTCCCGGTGCACCAATGCAACTTTACTGGATCCCTCACACCCTTACATTGGTGATTTAACACAATTTGCGTCGCTATTCAATACTAAAGATCGATACCGACTTCTATCTGAGCGAGTAACTTGGCTACGGTGAACATATGGATCACCTCCTGGTAGTCATGTAGCTTTTTTTCGGTGCACCACTGTCAGGTTACTATATCCCTCGCAACCTCACACTGACGAGTTGACACAGAAACTACGTCGCCATTCAATAGTAAAGCATCGATGCCGATTTCTCCCCGAGCGAGTAACACGGCTATTGGCCATGCATCTATCCTCCCTGTGAGTCATGTAGCTCTTTTCCGGTGCTCAACTGCCAGTTTAGTGTATGCCCCCACCCTCACATTGGCGATTTAACGCTGGAATCGCGTCGCTATTCAATACTAAGGATCGATGTTGACTTCTCCCTGAGTGAGTAACGCGGCAATGGTCAGCGGTGTGAGTCATATTGGCAACTGTCGTGGTGGAGGATTTTTATTTTCGGCAGCTCGTTTCCGCACAGGCTCGATTCTTTACAAGCGTGTTCTTTTGTGCTTTCCACACGTTATTCTTGCCTTGAGGCGATCGAATTGACGAGGAAACTGGCTCTATCTTTGCAGATGAGAACCTTGTGCTTGGTAATTGCAACTAAAGAGCTGGTACTCACGGAGGTACAATAAGGATTGTAATTAGCTTATGGCAGCGAAAGTTGGTAAATACGCCAATACATTAAAGTGGATACGATGTACACTGGAAGAAAATAATTCCAGTTTTGGCCAACAGGTACAAATGTCGCACTGGGCAGTAACTGTTCGACGTCTCCGTTGCTCATAATGAACAAATTCTATAAGCAATGGTTAATAATTAAGTCAACATTATGACAATCTCACCGTTTTCACTTGTTTGACGTTTGCTGCTCACACCCTGCTCCTAATCCAACTCATATGGAAACGTTTCTATACGTCTTTCTTGTATTCACAGCGCCAGATTTACACCTGGTGGCCTAATTTTGAACAATTTTTTTCATCGTAGATCAGTTCGGCATTAGCGCAGTAGTATATCGGCCAAGTCTTGCGACCATACAATAATTACAGCTCACACTGGCCTTCTGTGAATAGCTGCACTTTAATTAAAACCACTCGGTAGTCCCCGCCTCATCTCTACAGTGCTCGTCTTCCGTTTGATGTCGCCGCCATGTTGCATCCTCCTGGCTGGCTTCAGCAGTCAACGCTGCGCTACTGCTGGCTGTCATGACTTTCTCATCAGTTGTGTACTGAAATTCCTTTATTCAGTCGAGTACACTGGCAACTTGTGTGGTGAAAGACAAGGTTTATTTTGCGACTGTTGCTAACCTGTGAATGAATCTTCAAAAGTGAGTTTCCTCACTTCCAAAGTGTGGACTTTGCAATACAGTACCATCTTGTTCTTGAAACTTCCAGTGTGTGACGAATACTCTTTGAGAGAGTGCAGTTTGGGGACTCAAAACTCTTCCTTGACACTTAATGACTCACAAAAAGATCACTCAGTTATGTCATCCTGTGAGATAAAATCCGCTGTATTGAGAAGCCTAATCTTCTCCGTGCAAGTTACTTGCTACAGATTTGGTGTAATGTTGAGCATTACTCATAATTACGGCAAGCATTTCAAAGTACACTGAATAAATTTTTGCAGGAGCATTAGTTAAAGATGATAATGTCTATTTTCAAATGTATTCGGGTCTATTCTGGGATATATTTACCATTCATTGGACCAAACGTAATGGAGATATTTGCTGTTCATTGGACCTACGTAATGGTTCAAGATACTGGAGCAAACATTTCAACCAATGATAGTATATACACTCCTGGAAATTGAAATAAGAACACCGTGAATTCATTGTCCCAGGAAGGGGAAACTTTATTGACACATTCCTGGGGTCAGATATATCACATGATCACACTGACAGAACCACAGGCACATAGACACAGGCAACGGAGCATGCACAATGTCGGCACTAGTACAGTGTATATCCACCTTTCGCAGCAATGCAGGCTGCTATTCTCCCATGGAGACGATCGTAGAGATGCTGGATGTAGTCCTGTGGAACGGCTTGCCATGCCATTTCCACCTGGCGCCTCAGTTGGACCAGCGTTCGTGCTGGACGTGCAGACCGCGTGAGACGACGCTTCATCCAGACCCAAACATGCTCAATGGGGGACAGATCCGGAGATCTTGCTGGCCAGGGTAGTTGACTTACACCTTCTAGAGCACGTTGGGTGGCACGGGATACATGCGGACATGCATTGTCCTGTTGGAACAGCAAGTTCCCTTGCCGGTCTAGGAATGGTAGAATGATGGGTTCGATGACGGTTTGGATGTACCGTGCACTATTCAGTGTCCCCTCGACGATCACCAGTGGTGTACGGCCAGTGTAGGAGATCGCTCCCCACACCATGATGCCGGGTGTTGGCCCTGTGTGCCTCGGTCGTATGCAGTCCTGATTGTGGCGCTCACCTGCACGGCGCCAAACACGCATACGACCATCATTGGCACCAAGGCAGAAGCGACTCTCATCGCTGAAGACGACACGTCTCCATTCGTCCCTCCATTCACGCCTGTCGCGACACCACTGGAGGCGGGCTGCACGATGTTGGGGCGTGAGCAGAAGACGGCCTAACGGTGTGCAGGACCGTAGCCCAGCTTCATGGAGACGGTTGCGAATGGTCCTCGCCGATACCCCAGGAGCAACAGTGTCCCTAATTTGCTGGGAAGTGGCGGTGCGGTCCCCTACGGCACTGTGTAGGATCCTACGGTCTTGGCGTGCATCCGTGCGTCGCTGCGGTCCGGTCCCAGGTCGACGGGCACGTGCACCTTCCGCCGACCAGTGGCGACAACATCGATGTACTGTGGAGACCTCACGCCCCACGTGTTGAGCAATTCGGCGGTACGTCCACCCGGCCTCCCGCATGCCCACTATACGCCCTCGCTCAAAGTCCGTCAACTGCACATACGGTTCACGTCCACGCTGTCGCGGCATGCTACCAGTGTTAAAGACTGCGATGGAGCTCCGTATGCCACTGCAAACTGGCTGACACTGACGGCGGCGGTGCACAAATGCTGCGCAGCTAGCGCCATTCGACGGCCAACACCGCAGTTCCTGGTGTGTCCGCTGTGCCGTGCGTGTGATCATTGCTTGTACAGCCCTCTCGCAGTGTCCGGAGCAAGTATGGTGGGTCTGACACACCGGTGTCAATGTGTTCTTTTTTCCATTTCCAGGAGTGTATTTAGTGCTTCCATCAAGGCATGTGACTAATATACTTGGCTCGTTTTTATGATATGAAATCTAACTATGGTGTCTTTATCTTCTTGTCAGCATATTTTAAATCATGTTCAGGTGCCGTAAAAGTGGAGAGTACAACTAGCAGTCATAATAATAGGTGATATACTGTGCTTGTGCAGAGGTACTGCAAGACAGCTCATAACATTTAAATTGGGGCCACTGTAAAATTAAATTTTTTACTGCCGTTAATAGAAGATTCACTCAACTAGTTAAACCTTGTTATTAATATTAGCAAGCAAACCCATTTATTTAAAACGTACAGGAAAGTAGCTTCTACAGGCTATGTATCCCACTAAACAAAGCATGTTTCGAAAATGAATTAAAAATAGAAATGAAACTGCATACATTAATGGCTTCAGTCCTCCACCAAACTAAACAAAGCACGTTTCGAAAATGAATTCAAAATAGAAAGGAAACAGCATACATTAATGGCTTCAGTCCTCCACCAATTGATAACATACTTGGTAGAAAGAGAGACAGAAGAAAATAATGCCTCTGTATCCTCCACAGAAGGTGCTATCCATCCCACTAAACAAATCATTTTTCAAAAATGAATTAAAAATAGAAAGGAAATTGCATAGATTAATGGCTTCAGTCCTCCATCAATTGATAACATACTTAGCAGAAAGAGACACAGAAGAAAACAGTACCTCTGCAACATCCACAGTACGTATGAAATCACACAGACCACAATTGGGCCCCCATGCTGTATAGTGTAGGACTTCATCGGTACTTGCCGGAAAATTAAAGCCCTGGAAATATGCATCAACTTTTTGTAGCACATAACTGTTCGCCATGTTCTTACAACAGTAAAGACGAGAAACTTCCTGGCAGATTAAAACTGTGTGCCCGACCGAGACTCGAACTCGGGACCTTTGCCTTTCGCGGGCAAGTGCTCTACCATCTGAGCTACCGAAGCACGACTCACGCCCGGTACCCACAGCTTTACTTCTGCTAGTATCTCGTCTCCTACCTTCCAACTTTACAGAAGCTTTTCTGCAGAAGGCAGGAGACGAGATACTGGCAGAAGTAAAGCTGTGAGAACCGGGCGTGAGTCGTGCTTCGGTAGCTCAGATGGTAGAGCACTTGCCCGCGAAAGGCAAAGGTCCCGAGTTCGAGTCTCGGTCGGGCACACAGTTTTAATCTGCCAGGAAGTTTCATATCAGCGCACACTCCGCTGAAGATTGAAACTCTCATTCGAGCAAAGACGAGATTCGAACTTATAAAGAGAGTTCCCGAAAATTTGTATGGCAAATAAGTAACAGCTATAGCTACTAGACTGAATGGACATGAAAGGAGTCGGAGACAAGAAAGAGTCCAGATTTGCTAAATATAATCTTGATGAATATAATTTTTATGATATTAATGTGATGTCCTCCTTGGAGTAAATTCTTGAAACTCTGTCTCTCGGTAAACAGTAATCACAGAATTCTGAGTTACTCGTTAATTCAATTCTATAAGTCACAAATGATAAATTAGCAGAAGCCGGTTGACATTTCTCTCCATAAAATATTATTTTATCACATTCACCAGCTATTTATTCCATATATCAAACAGTCTGCGCAGTAGTCACTTGCATACTGATATGACCTGTACGTTTTTATAATGTAATGTAAGGCTCACTTGCTCATACTTTTCAGGTGTTTTTAATTGTGACTGTGTGCTCCATATAGATATACAGGATGTTGCGGCGAAGTTCGAAAGGGTGTAGAGGGTATTTTAACCCTTTGTGCGTCACATTTAGAAAAAAAAAATTGGGGAAAATTTTTTTGTGGTGAATATTTACTGTATATGTTGCACATATGCCATATTCATTGCAAAAGTTCTTTTGAAGCTATTGGTTAATAAATAAAATAATGATTCCAAACACAACAATTATTGTTCACTCACAAATACAGTAGCACAACTCACGACACTTCTCTGTTGTGCACTTCAAACAAACGGCGAGTCACGAAAGCAAACTCCACTGTGGTCTGTTGACCATACTTGGAACTACGTGAAGCGATGCCAAACGGTATCACTGAAGCATTGGGAAGCTCAAAAAAGCTAGGAATACTTAATGATGCCATTTGGACTCGCAGACGCAGAAAAGGTTAACTAGTAAATCGAGGATACGACGAAGTGTCCGAAAACACTATCCAAGCGTGAAGTTACAGACGCCGCCCACCGCCACTATGCCACACCTTTGGCAGCAATGCTAACTTTGTACGCTGACGGACCACTGGAAGAACATCTCGCAATGTTGTTTGTTATGCCGCGATGGTCAGTCGAGAAGATGTAGTTAGCCGCTGTGTAGACAGGCCTTGACTTCTATCAGTGCGATGCCATGTTGGGTGAAGGTTTCGGTTGCGGGTTTCCATGCCCAGTTTATTTTTCTCATGTAGACCAAAGACACTGGAGGTTTTAGAGGCTTCCCAGGATAAAAATACACGTCGAGTGGATTCCCACATCCGAAACCGTCATACACCGAGGCCGCAGATCATTGCAT